>NC_133157.1:53792500-54417500 GCF_040802235.1 Manis javanica
GGCCCTCAATTTTTCACCCTCTTTAGGTTTTGAGCAAGTGTTCTTCTCTCTCTTTTTTAAAATTAGAAGCTTCATTTATTTTTCTTTGTATTGAAGTACAACTTACAACAGCAAAGTGCACTTCCACTACTTACACCTACAGACACACCTGTATAATCCTCACCTAAGTTAACAGAGAAAACATTTTAGTGACCCCAGTGTTCCCTCCAAGTCATTATGTCTCCAGAAGGTAACAGTTCTCACCTCAAGCATGGGAGATCAGCTTTGCCTGTTTTTGAAGCTCATATAACCATAATCATATAGTATAAAGTTTTTGTGTCTGGCATCTTGCACCTGGCATGTGAGATTCACCCATTTGTCTCTGATATTAATTCATGGAGATGACCTTGACTTTCATTTTGCTAAGATCAAAAGTTATCTGATATATATATATATACCTTTTTCCTGCCAACCTTCATCTCAGCATATATCATCACCAGGATTTAGAGGTGAAAAGGACTCTAGGACTTCCAACTTGTCTAGCCTAGCAATGTTAAAAGACTGACCTAAGGGTTTGCCCCTGGTTCTTTGGAAAGCTAGGAATAGAGAAACTCAGTGTCTTGATTCCCTGTCCCATAGTCTCTCTATTACCTAGTGCTCCTGCCTCTATTTATTTTCTCTCATTTGCCCACCTTTTTTAAAGAAGAAACAGGAAAGCTTGTCTTCCCTGGCAATCTCTTGAGGAGTGAGGCTTAAGCATACTGTCACTTCTACATAGTTGATCTGACCCCCTCTGTAGGCTCTTTCTTCTCCTATTTCAAACCTGTACACATCTCCAATATCCTTTTGAAGTTGCCACTCCCTGTTGTTTCAAATTCCTACTGCCACCCTTCATTCTATATTTACCTAGTCCTTGTGTAGGGAAAATTCCCATGGTGAGGATGCTCACCTGACCCTAATCTACTTGGCCTCTGCACACGTGCAATGATGTAATTATTGGCCTACTGCAGGTGCACACTTACACACGTGCTGGCAATGCGCCTTTATTGTCTGTGTTGCTAATGTAAAGACTTCTGCCAAGTGCTCTGCACCGAGGTGGAGGTGGAGGCAGACTGTGGATGGCGGACTTGCTGCATGTGAATGCGGATCCATGGATGTGGATGGGATTCTGGCCCTCGGCCTGCCACGGAGAGTTTAAAGCTTCGTGTAAGACAATCCACCCCGCAACGTTCCGTTGCCATTATTGGGTCTCGTCGAACCCAGAGTGAACTTGCCCAGAGGTGAAACTGCCCAGCGCTATAACTTGATACTTTGAAATCTCTCTTCCCGTGCATCACTATGCTGATCACTGATACTTTTCCATTCCATTTTTCTAGATTTCTTCTCAAATTTCTGAGACTTTTGACTTCCATCTATCAGAAATACTATCCTGTTTAACCTCCCATAACTTTCCCATCTCATTGTGGCTTTATCACTTTTTTCTCTGGATCTGTGTTTTATGTTTCCTCTGCTATTTGGTTCTTAGTTTGCATCACTTAAATTATTGGAATGGTAATATTATGAATATATCTGACAGTATCAACTGCCCAGGGTGAGTGATCACAAATAGTAATAATAATGATGAACATTTATATAGCATTTACTTTGTGTCAAGCCTGATTCTAAGCATTTTACACATATTAATTCATTTAATTGTCCCAATGACCCTTTATAGTAGGTACTGTGGTTAAGAATCCTGTTTTACAGATAAGCAAGCTAAACCAAAATGAAATAATTCATTTTAGGTCATACATCTGGCTAGGATTTGCATTCAGGGGGGTTTGAACCAGAGTCTTTGACCCTAACTGCCTCCCAAAGATGAACATAGTATGGGTACAGAATGTACGCAAAAATAAAAGAAGTCAACTTAGGGTGTTTGGGAAAAATTTTCCGGAAACATTTGGAAAGGCTTCCAGGATGGGCAACAATATAGCAGCCATGGGACTTTAGTGTGGCAAAGCCATCTGAAAGGAAATGATGGATGGATAAAAGAGAAAAGGGCTCAGAAACAGCCACCTTCATATAAAGAATAGAAAACATTAAATAGAGCACAATTTGCTCTGTAACAAAGGAAAACTTGCTGCTGTAAACATGATGACTGATCTAGAGAAATGATAATGTTTGTGTTTAGTACAGAATAATTACTTAGACCAAGTTGGTTTATTTAGATTATGTAATGACAGCCTATATATTTTTAAAAATTAAAATACTGGTTCATTGCTTCTATTACATCAAACTGGATTAATTAAATGGTATAAATAATCGATTTGACAGAAATTAAATCACATATAATTTCTTTAGGCACATTAGGCTGTATTATTTCTATATCATCTATGATGTCTAGAACAGCATTTTCACATTTTCCACAACCAGAATTGTTGTGCTCATATGGAATTTATAGTGGGGTTAAAAATAGTTTCGGATGGTGGCAACCTACCAGGACGATAATAACTATTCAATATTTATTAAGTGTTCATGTGTAAGACCCTATTCTCAGTGCTTTATGGCATTTAATCTTCAAAACAATCTTGAATGGAAGGTACTCTGCCCATTTTAAAATAAGGAAACTAAGACTCAGGTTACATGACAGGCTCATGGTGGCACAATGAAATGGTGAAGGTGGGACTCAAACTCAAGCTTTTTGTCTCTAGAATCAAAGGTAATGTAT
Organism: Manis javanica; assembly: GCF_040802235.1. Lineage (NCBI taxonomy): Eukaryota > Metazoa > Chordata > Mammalia > Pholidota > Manidae > Manis > Manis javanica. Next base: position 53,795,187 of record NC_133157.1, read on the forward strand.
TACCTGCTCTCCTAGAGAGAAAGATAAAGAGACAGAGAGACAGGGAACTGAAAATTTGTGCCAATATGTAGAAACAGTACTGATTTAATTGATGCTAATGAAATGACAACACTAAGCTATGAAATGTTTTGTCTGAGATTCTCAGAGTATATTTCTGTTTTCTCACACACACACCTTCTATTGTGTGGCTCAAGGTCTTTGTGAAAGGTTTGCTCAATGATGATGCCTATAACAAATTCACTAGAAATGACCAATGCCAAATATATCTATTGTTCTTTGTGATTTGCAAACTACTTTATCTTGTTTAATCTCATTTATCCTCACAATCATGATGGTAGTAGAGAGATTATTCTGCAGAAAGTAGTCACAGGGAGAGACTCACATTTCATATCTCACAGAAGCTAGTAACAACAGGTCCCTGCAATAAAACCCAGACCTGAGAGTCTTAATCTTGACCCAGGGCTTGCTCCTTAGCTTTGTTTAAATTGACTCCCTTTCCTCAATATGTGCCTCCAATATTTACTCAGAAGGTCAGTATTTACCCAAAGAAAGTCTACAGAAAATGTAAATTGAAGGAAGACAAGCTATTCTGCCTGAACAGGCTGATACTTTACAGAAACACAGATGAGTTTTACCACCTAATGATGCCATCATTAATCTAACTTCGTCATCATTGTGAGAATGCTGTGCAGAAATTACAGTACTTTCCAAATGTAAGACCTTGGAAAAAAGTGGATGTGAGTTACTGTTTCTTAAGTTGGCTTATTGTGCCTCACTTAAAAATCAAGCTCCAGTGGCACATATACCTGAATCCAAATCCCAGCGTCAACATTTACAATTAGTGGCACGGACATGTTATACTCAAATTCTCCTTGGTTTCCTTGTTAGTAAAAATTATCTAACAATATCTGCTTTATAGGGTAGGTATGACTATTAAATAAAGTATGTAAGGCACTTCAGGCAGACCTGAGACAGTCCAACAATAAGTAGTAGTTTTTATATCATCATCATTCTATATTTTATCTAAAAGAATACTGGTCATAAGATTCTGCATTATTTTTTTACCATAGAGAAAGAAAAACACTGTCAGTTCAATTATATCTTGCTGTTGATTATAAGATGCATTAAATTTCTGTAATGTTAGAAGTGTGAAAAAAAGTTTCATCTTAGATATATAAAATACAGTACATATGCACGTGTGTAAGTGCCTGTGTGTTCAAAGATTTAAATTATAGTAGGGATAAAGTTTAACAGTGGAAAGTTTTAACCAAATTTCCCCAAAGAACAGTTAAAAATAGTTCCCTGTTCAACCAAGTAAAATTCTTTCAACAGTACAATGAAAATGTTCTGAGGTAGACAGAATTTTGTATGCTTCTCCAGTTAGTATATTTTTAAACTTTTGAATGATATTTTAATAATGTGTATGCATTCACACATTTTTGTATTAGGCTAATAATGTACATTGCAAATACAAATAAATATTTCCAATACATCCTCTGTAAAAGTAAAATGTATTTTTTATAACCAGATAAATACACTTGCAGATGTTTTCCTGTAAAAAGAAGTGATATCTAGTGAATTTCAGGAACTTTATTGGAATGATAAAGTTCAAACTGCAGCCAAAGCCAACACATAAGGTTTATATACAGAAAGAGAGAAGAACAGATTTCACTATGTTGATGAGATTTTTATTTCTTGGTCCCCATTTTTCATTACTGCTTGGTCAATAGCCATGAACGATTCAGGGTGGTTTTTGCTCAGTAAATGTCTCAAGTCCCATGTCTTTCTATCCTAACTTTATTTGAAATCAAGCACAAATCTTAACAAAGATTAAATATCTAGAGAACCTGGCAAGTCACTCAACAGCTACACTTAGCTCTCTGTGCATATTTGAAGATAACCTAATGAATTATCTATCTTTGGAACAATGACTTTAAGGTTTAGTAATATCATGACTCCAATATAACTAAATCAGTGATGGCACAGTTGAATCAGAATTTCAGACACTTTCTATTACAGTAAGTGATCAGATTGAATGCATTGACCCAATTCAGGGTGTGTTTTTTTGTTGAAAGTTGAAATTAATGATACATTAGCATTTATTTGACTGCCATGGCTTACCATTTGCAAATGAAGGTCTCATTTATTATAGACACTTGAAATGGGTTTTAAAGGAAAAGAACTCTCAGACCGACAACTCATAGTAAATTGTCAATAAATTGAAACATTAAATGTTAACTAAATATCTTTATTTTCCTTAGTTTTAGTCTTAATTTAACGTTCAAATATTCTGTCTTTAGATAATAGACTACAGAGATGGCCAGGGTTGCAATTCCTATTGCATTTCCAGATTTGAAAGGCAGGAGCTCAAAAGGAATATTGTAACTCTGACTCTAAATGGCTTTGATTGATTGTAAAAGGGAACATTGATTTTATGTAATCCTAAGAACAACAATAGTGGCAATCAAACCAGCCATGCACCATCAATTTTAAGATATGTTCCAATTTCAGAGAAGTTAGAATTGACAAAATTTGATAGTTTCCATGATGAAATGTAACCATGTCATCTCAGGAGCATTCAAAGAAGACCACATATTATGCTACAGAAAACCTAAGAGATCTCCATAACTTTAGGAAGCATAGCAGCACCTCTACATCACTCTGGATGATTTGGAGTTACCCAGGGGAATAGATCCTTAATTCTGTACTCCAGAAATTCAAGGGATCTCCACTTCCCACCCGCTCCCCACCTGCCAGGGCAAATTCCCATGCAAAGGAAATATTCAAAAGAAAAATTTCACACAGGAACACATCACAGGATGTTCCTTGACAGTTTTGCACAGAGGAGGAGGATCAAGAAAGAATTCTAATCCTAATTTAAAGTAAATTGTGGATAACAGTGTTGCAGTTGGGAGGCCTGGGGTCAGAGAAATTTCTGTTCTTAGAATGATCCATGACCTATAGGTCTCAGATTGTGAGAAAGTATGAGAGGTTGCTTTATTCCTCTAAGGCAAGTGAATGCTTCACATCTCTCCTCCCCCCACCAGCTCCATTTTAATTCATTAAGCCACATTATGACAAATACATTATACTACTAGGAACAAGGGGATGGAGAACAAATGCCAGAAGTCATGTTCCGAAGGGTTACTGAGATGATTAAATCAGGATAATTCTTCCCAATATTTGAGGGCTAGACTGAAAACAGCAAAAAAGACCAAAAAGAAAAAAAAAAGTCATAGGAACAGGGAAGTTATCAAGCAGTGATTAAAGAAGCAAATTGTATTTATCTGAATGCATTTTAGAGAAGCACTGCAAATATCTAGGGGCCTTCTTACATACTTCTACCATGTGTGGGGTGGATTAGCTCTGATCTTTTACAGGGTGAGACAGGAAGCAATCAGCAGCAGCATCCTTGAATAAATCCTTCTTCTTAACTCCCAGGGATAAATGCAATTTCCCATAGGAGTAAAATTCTAGGGCATTATCTCCCCAAGGTACACCAACAAAAAAATAATTCTAAATTTTATTGGCATTAAAGAGGTGCTCTTCATGCCCAGACATTTTCATATCTGGATACTTCAATGAAGGAGAAAAAAAAACACTAAACAATGTAATCTAATCTAATATTTACATAGTCTGCCAAGACTCTATCAACCTGTTTTAGCGGGAAATCAAAAAAGTTGTCCCCAAACTGTACAGGATTCTTTGCTCCATTTTTTTTTTCTCTCATTAAACACTGTTCTCTCTTTTAAAAGGAGAAAAAGAAATCAAAAAAAAATGTGCAGGAATGGTGTGCCTACATGATGGGCACAGAACAACAATTTACAATGAAACTCAACTGCCAGTGTGCCAAATTACACAAAACTGAAATAACTGAAGCCAAACAGTGAGGCAAAATGGTCTAGGTTGCATTTTAATTTAATCTTTAAAGAGTGGGAAAAGGGCAGAATAAAGTTGTTTGCAACTTATTTTTTTAAATTTGCTTCTAAATTATTTTTTATTCCAGAATGTCTATGTACTTTATATGCATGATTCTACCATTTTTGACAGATTTCAGGAAATTAATTAAGCTTTGGAGCCTTAAGATTTCCCATGGATGTGGAGTGTCTGTCCTTTAACTCAGTGGGTGCTCCATAGAGCAGAACAGCTGCAACAACTTGAAAGGCGTTTCTTTTGTGCATCGCTCACTGTGGTCCTGAGAACCGGAACTGAGTGAGGTTTACCAACGTGTTGCCTTTATGCTATGCGGGTGCACCTTCCTTATGAAAGAGCATGCAGTCAAAACAGAAAGCAAAGTTCTGCTCATTGACATCAATCGTGTGTTAATATAACTAGTGCTGTACTACCATATAAAGAATTTGAGCTCTGATATAAAACAAAACTTCCTTTTAAGATTTGACTACTCTTTTCTTTTTTTAATCACATAATGAAGGGGACACGATTGCTAGCAATACACTAATGGTAATCCTCCTAAAACATATTTATACTGACTCAATTGAAACTGAGGATTCTTTCTGAGAAACAGAACCCTCCGGGGGCTTGTTCCACATTAAATACAATTGCCTTAGTCTTTTAATGTAGAAGATATTCCTTTATCTACAGTTTGGACTCATTGAATTCCAAGAGGGGCAGCCATTGTCTCTCACCCTTTTAAATGTAATGGGTCTTTTGTGCATGTTTCTGTAACATTGACAGGAAACTTCCTGTCATAGATCTGGGTTTATGTAGTTTTAAATTTATTGAACACCTATTATGCTCTGGGTGCTTTCTCATGCCTTGATTTGGTCCCCTCAACTCTGAGATATATCATCTATTAATATCACCATTTTTAAAGACAAGGAGACAGACTACCAGAGAGATTAAATAAATTGTTTAGAGAAAAAAATTTAAGTGAAAGAATTAGTATTTGGACTCAATTTTATCCAGTTCCACAATCTGTCCTATTTCCATAAACTACTGCCTTCATCACAGATTCCTTCAGCAGAATTGTGTTCAAAATATATGCAAAAGCGTGCTTGGGCTGCCCCGGGTAAATCCTTCTAGATATAAATTTAGGAATAAAAAATGAGAGGGAGATAAAGATAGAGAAAGCGAGAGCAGATAGTGATTGATTCATACTAGAAACAGAGTAACAGCCCGCCCTCACAGTTTGCCCTTGGAGTTAACCTCTAGGCATTACACTGGCCAAAAAAGAAAGACAGAGTCGGAAGTACTGAACACAAGCCTGCCTCTGGGAGACTTGGGGTCTGTAAAGCATCAGATTGCGTGCAAATGAACCTCTTCTGTCCTTCCACTTAGCAAAGGTTTGACTGGGCAGTGGTGTGCCTGGCAGCCCTTCTCAACTTTTAATATTCTTAAGAACCACCTGGTGATCTTGTTCAACTTCAGATTCTGTCTCTGTGAGTCTGCAGCAGGCCCAGGGTTCTGCATTTTAACAAGCTCCTACATAATACTGCTGCTGCTGATCCAGGGGCCAAATATAGAAAAATCATTAAACAGGACTTCAGATGGACCAGTGCTAGAAACCAAGCTCCACCATTTAATAAGCACCTAAGTTACAGTGTCTTCTGTTTCCTTATCAGTAAAGTGGAAATGATAATATAATTAGTTAATAGTATATGCCAGGTACTCCTGTAAATGCATTATGTAAGTTACCTTAAGAAACTTCAAATAAAAGTTTCTATGTAAGAACTTTAAATAACCAAAGCCAGGTGGCTAGTAACTGGCCAAGAGTGCATTCAGATCCTACGCAGCTTAGCTCAGGAGCCCACTCACTGCAACTACACAGCAGAGGGACGCACTGCAGGATTTCTTGATCTTGTGCAAGGGCAACACGGTAGTTAGTGCTCAATTAAGTCTTCCCTTTACTTCCCTTCCTTCCCTTCTCCTACACCAAGGTTGGTTGGCTATAAGCAGAATCCACTTATAACATAAAATTTAGAATTTGATGCTGCTTTCAGTGATGTGTTTTTCACAATGATCTTTCTCTTGCAGACTTTTAGCTAGAGAAGAAAGCCTTTAGAGTTTAGAGATTTGCATGAATTGCTGCTGTTGACCAAAGGAATTGCTTTGATCTGTCTTGCATTATTACTTGATCCATTTGTTTATTTTCTTTCTAAAGTGCCAAAAATGTCTGAAGTAGGTAAAAAATATAACTTGCTACAGCTATGACCTTATAATTATACCTTGCCTTTAGCAAAATAAAAATCTAAATTTACCAGATATAAAATATGGGTGGTTCATTTAGCAAAGAGATTTACTGAAGTCTTTTTTACATTGTAAATGCCCCTAATATTTTATACTTTTGAGTAAGGATGTAAAAAAAATTTTTTTAATGTAACTATGTGCTAAAATGGGAAGCACTAGAAAAAAACTTTACATACACTACTTTGCAGATAAACTTACCCTACCATGAGAATTAGATAGGAAAGATGAGTTAATGAAACTATTTTATATTCTGTAGAGGCAAATAGTACACTTCAAGAGGTAACTTCAAATATTTCATATTTAAACTTAGTTACAAAGCATGAAAGTTGTTTCTCTTCCTGATACTGATGCTTAAGAATGGTGTGGCATTTCAGATAGAGGAATCTTTCTGGAATCCAGAGCTTATATTTCTGGAAACACTTCTCTCATATGCTAGAATTCTTTTGTTTCTTTTTTTCCACAACAGTCTATCTCTTGCCATATCTGTCACTTAGTAAAACACACTGTGGGAATTCCCAATTTTCATAGTAAATATGTAAATGTTTATGTGGAGAAAAAAATTATAAGAATAAGTCAGATCATCATATCATCATCTAATTGGTCCTAGAGAAAAAGATGAAAAATAATAAAGAATTTGTCTTTTAAGAGTATGGGGGTATGGGGCAGGGCTAGGGACTAGCATTACCAGATTATTTTGTCAATTTAAATTCTCAGTGAATAAAACTGTGTGGTACTGGTACATGACTCAGTAGATAGGGCGATGACATACAACAGAGAACCCAGAAATTAATACAAATACATAAAATAATTTAAAGTATAAAAAGGAAGTCATCTCAGTCTCTTCAACAAATGGTGCTGGCAAAACTGGACAGCTACATGTAGGAGAATGAAACTGGACCATTGTCTAACCCCATATACAAAAGTAAATTCAAAATTGATCAAAGACCTGAATGTAAGTCATGAAACCATTAAACTCTTGGAAAAAAACATAGGCAAAAACCTCTTAGACATAAACATGAGTGACCTCTTCTTGAACATATCTCCCCAGGCAAGGAAAACAACAGCAAAAATGAACAAGTGGGACTATATTAAGCTGAAAAGCTTCTGTACAGCAAAAGATACTATCAATAGAACAAAAAGGAACCCTACAGTATGGGAGAATATATTTGTAAATGACAGATCCGACAAAGGCTTGACATCCAAAATATATAAAGAACTCACATGCCTCAACAAACAAAAAACAAATAATTCAATTAAAAAATGGGCAGAGGAACTGAACAGACAGTTCTCCAAAAAAGAAATACAGATGGCCAACAGACAGATGAAAAGATGCTCCACATCACTAATTATCAGAGAAATGCAAATTAAAACTACAATGAGGTATCACCTCACACCAGTAAGGATGGCTGCCATCCAAAAGACAAACAACAACAAATGTTGGCGAGGCTGTGGAGAAAGGGGAACCCTCCTACACTGCTGGTGGGAATGTAATTTAGTTCAACCATTGTGGAAAGCAGTATGGAGGTTCATTAAAATGCTCAAAACAGACTTACCATTTGACCCAGGAATTCCACTCCTAGGAATTTACCCTAAGAATGCAGCAATAAAGTTTGAGAAAGACAGATGCACCCCTATGTTTATCACAGCACTATTTACAATAGCTAAGAATTGGAAGCAACCTAAATGTCCATCGGTAGATGAATGGATAAGGAAGATGTGGTACATATACACAATGGAATACTACTCAGCCATAAGAAGAGGGCAAATCCTACCATTTGCAGCAACACAGATGGAGGTGGAGGGTATTATGCTCAGTGAAACAAGCCAAGCAGAGAAAGAGAAATACCAAATGATTTCACTCATCTGTGGAGTATAAGAACAAAGGAAAAACTGAAGGAACAAAACAGCAGCGGAATCACAGAACCCAAGAATGGACTAACAGGTACCAAAGGGAAAGGAACTGGGGAGGATGAGTGGGTAGGGAGGGATAAGGGGGGGAGAAGAAGGGGGGTATTAAGATTAGCATGCATGGGGGGGTGGGAAAAAGGGGAGGGCTATACAACACAGAGAAGACAAGTAGTGATTCTACAACATTTTGCTATGCTGATGGACAGTGACTGTAAAGGGGTTTATAGGGGGAACCTGGTATAGGGGAGAGCCTAGTAAACATAATATTCTTCATGTAAGTGTAGATCACTGATAAAAAAAAAGAAAGAAAGAAAAGGGGGATTACTCCCTGATAGGATAAAACTAACTGTAAATCAACGATTAATGCATGCTTTAAATATCCTTAATTTTGATCACTTAAAGGGTATCAGATGATCGGCTATGGAGGTACATTTTTCTGATAATATTCCTTTCTCTTAAAAAAAAAAAAAAAGCAGTTCCTGTGTGGTAACCTGCAAAGGGTCTGTTTGTGTTTATACAGAGGATCAAAGCCTGATTTGGCTACCCAGAAAATGAACAAAGATACGATATAAAGAAGAACTTCCAACATCAGCACTCTCTGGAAGACTCATACCAGAAGATGATCATCAAAAAACCTCAACAAAGATCCGGGCACTGCTACAGCTGTAGCTGCATTCATCAAACCAGTTCCTGGACTTGCCATGGGAATGAAGAAGGAGATATCTAAGCTGGCCTGTGCATACAGTAAAACAACAAATTTGACTGGATCTATACTGTTGGAACTCAACCAAGAATTAGGAGAAGTGCAAGTTGTAGCACTCCAAAATCTTACAACTACAGACTCTTTACTGTTAAAAGAACATATGGGATGTGAACAGTTCCCAGGAATGGGTTGTTTTAATTTGTCTGATTTCTCTCAGACTGCTCAAGTACAGTTAGACAATAGCCATCATATCATAGATAAATTTTCACAAATGCCTAGGATGCCTAACTGGTTTTCTAGGTTTCACTGGAGATAGCTGGTAATTATAGATCTGCTTTGGTTATGTAACTGTATTCCTATTATGTTAATGTGTGTGCACAATTTATTTAGTAGTTTTAAACCTATACATGCTTAAGTTACTCTACAAGAAGATATGTCAAAGAAATAATCAATCTTCCCATGTTTTCTTCTGCCTGCTACTTCTATAGCTTTCTTCTTCCTTCCTAAGTACAAACCTTAAATAGAATTCATGCCTCATATTGAATTTACCGAGTATCATAATTCCTCCAAGTGGTAAAGATACCTCGAGACAAGTGCTGGGCATAGAAGCCACAGGGCATAAATCTGCAAAGAAGTAAAAAGCTAACCTTTTCAAACAATATGGCTTCTCTCTCACTTACCAACTTTACATTTCCCTGTATGGCCCCAGAAGATGACTGGTTAGCCAGAGACGGGTAAGATTCCTCAAGGGAGGAACAACCTAAGACAGGCACAGTCACAGGGGGGCCATCAGGTGAGAAATTGGGGATCAACAGAGGTGAGGCTTAGAACCTCACCCCCCCTGTTTTGAGAGAAATCTTCTGCATCCGTGGATGTTTTATTGCCCTTGTCTAGCTTGGATTAACATATTGTCTACAGGCACACACCTGATCATCTAAATTTGCTCTCTTACAACACTAAACTATGTTTTCTACCTTTATCTTGCATCTACCTACCACTTCAGCATTTTATTAAAAAATAAATAAATAAATAAAAATAATAATAATAATAATAATAATAAAGGGAGAAATGTGGGATCCACATATAAATCAAGTATAAAAATCAAAAGAATATTCATATTTGACCTGATTATTTATAGTTCATAATGCATGATCAAAATCGAAAGTTTCTGTGATGACTGCCCTTGTACTGTTCACCATGTAAGAACTTATTCACTATGTAAGAATTCGTTCACCATGTAAGAACTTGTTCGTTATGCTTCAGAAGATTGGAGACTGATGAGAATTAGGCTTGGGGTAGATTAATGATTGTGCATTGAGCATTGACTCCCCTATACAGAATTTTATTGTTGTTAACAACCATTTGATCAATAAATATGAGAGATGCCCTCTCAAAACAAAAATAAATAAATAAATAATAAATAAATCTAATTTTAAAAAAAAAAGGAAGTCATCTCAATCCAGTTAAGAAAATAGGTATTAAGACTACTAGGTGATCACCTGAAAACGTAAGTTGGACCCACACAGGACTCCATAGACCAAGTGTAAATTTCAAATAAATCATAGATTTAACTGTGAGAAGATAAACAAAAAAATTTAAAGACAAAGCAATGGAGAATTAATTAAGAAGCTTCATATAATAATAAGGAGTAACAGCCTCTTGAAGATTTGTGAGAAAGGAAGAGAATACTCCTCTTTATGCTCCCAGCCTCACCTCTACCACCTGCCCTGGCCTCCACTGTACCAATGAGTGGAGGACATCAATGGCAGATACTGTAGGCTCGGGAGTCTTTCACTTCAGTTGCAACCTTCCTAGACCCTGAGCCAATTCTAAGACAGAAGGCATATTAAAAATGCCTGTCCTTTATTCAACCTTCTATTCTAACTGGGTACATGGGGGTAAACACTGATGCCCACCCAGACATAGTCTTTCTTTAAACTTTGATGTGTTTGATCATCTTATACATTTCTTCTTCCACTCTTCGAATATTTGTTAGATTTTAGGGAAGAAATGTAACCTAACATTTATTATCACTATAAACAAAGAATTTGAATGCTGATCTGATTCTCTAGGTCAATATCAATCATATTCCTCTTTGTTCCCAGAGGAGAAAGACTTTCTCACAACACAACAAAATAATTGTCCACCTTAATAAATTGGATAAGAAGACCACAAAGTCTATCTGGCTGTTCCCTTGTTAATGCAAATAATGTTTGTGTAAATATCTGGTTCATTGCAACCTGGATTATTTGGTCAAAACATGTAGACAGCTAGAAGATGAGGTTGTGCATAGAATTTTTCTACCTTTTTAATCTTCTAGAATAAAATTCCTGCCCTAATGAACCCTGATTCCCCTAGCCTGCAGTTGAGTAAAAGAGCATAAATTGGAATGTTAGAAAGTTCTGAGGCATTTCCTATTGTAATTTAAATAAAGCAGTCTTGAGTTGTAGACATTACTGACGGGAGCCTATAATGGGATTAATAAAGGTTTCATGAGTGAACCCAAATTCACCAAGTATCCAAAGTTTCTAAATATAACTAAAAATCACTGATAAAATGTACCCTTTTTTGAGAACAAACATATAGTGGCTTGGGGAGTGCTTGAAAATAAGAAAAGCAGATGCAAAATTATAATTTAGAATGAGTGAAAGAAGTTATTGGTTGAAAAAAAAATCACTGCAAACATTTAAAAAACCCTACAGTTCATGGTTAAGTCTAAATTACAGTTGAAAGTGTGCCAGCTAGTTACAGCACACAGAAAAGGTGAAAATCTCCCAAACTAGAGTACAATTAATGCTGCCTGGGCTCTCTGGAATCCTTTCCAAATGTATTTCCAAATAAAAGTACTCTGTTTCTCTGTTGGATGCCAATAAATGGTAAAACTTAAACTTGGGAACGTACTACCCAGCAATAGCCAAGAGCTCATTTACAAACACTATGGAAGGCTCCTTTTCTCCATGTGACATGAGGGAGAAAAGGTTTTCTTTCTAAAAAGGGTACTTTCACTTATTGGACGTTCTCCCTGTTAGTATCAACATTTTGTCTTTGTCCTGTGGTAACAGAATAGTAATGACTAATAGACGGATTTGACTATGAAACTACATAATACAGTTTCCACATTCCCTAACTATACTATATGTCTTCTTTGGTAGATTTTGGGCTTGTTTTTTCTTTTTCTTTTTTTTTGTATTCTTTCCCCACAACACTGCAGCATGCCCAGGGATAATAAGCAATGCCAGAAATCACGGATCTTCAAAGCTGCAAGTGAGCTTACACATTCTAGCACATCTCCCTCCTTGAACAGATGTGGAAAAGGAGGCCCAGAAAGTTGAATGTCTTAGCCAAAAATACACAGCTACATAGAAAAAGTAGGCCTTAATTTCCAATTAAGAAGCATATTTGGTTCTGAATAATAACTAACATTTATTGGATACTTTCTTTGAGTGACACTGAACTAAATTCTTAACACAAATTTCCACATTTTATTTCCATACACACATACACATGAACACACACACACAAACCTCAGGGCAGTTATTAGTATCAGCATTCCTAGACCAATGAGGAAAGGAAGATTAAGTAACTTGCCCAAGGTCACTAGTCCTGAGGAATACAGCAAGGATTTGAATCCAGGCCCTGTGAGAGACACAGCAACAAAACTGATAGCATTCCTGTCTTCAAGAAGCAATCTAGAAAAGGAGCTAAGATGCTTACTAATGATTCTAGCATGAATCTTACAGGAGTACATGCAGAACTACACCTGTTCCTTCCTCTGGGGCATGAGAATTGATCCATAATTAGGAACGCACCCATGACTTTAGCTTCAGTAATATGGAACATACAATAATTCCAGGATCACACATAGACTCTTTACAGGCACTTGTAACGCTGACCACACATAACGCAAGCTCTTTTGCTGTAGTGTGTGCCACAGCCATCTAACTCTTCAGATGATATTTGAAAATTAGCTTCAGTGTCTAAAACTGAGAATCCATTGTCTTTGCTAGAAAGGAACAATAAAAACGTCTCCAAGTCTGACTTACGTATGGCAGGCTTGGCAAACAGCAGAAAGAACGTGGACTATTTGAAATTGACCTGAGAAACATTAAGTGCATAAAACTTATAGAACTAAAGGAACTCTCATCTTAAATCACTTTCTTGAGAAACATTAACAATTTTTTCCCCAACACAGCATTATGGCCATCTTTTCTTTTGAAGAAATAATGTTTCTTAGCTGGTTTCTAAAATTACACATTGGGTCCCAGACACTGTCGGTTGTCTAATGAGCCATCACTTTCTTTCCCCTTGTTCCATACAAACACACAATGAAGTCTGAAAATGGCAGATGCTCATTTTCCCAATCTTCTTTGCAGCTAAGGTTAGCTGTATGATTTCTGTGTAATAAGATAGGTCAGACAAGAAAGTACTGGTCCTGGCTGAAAAGATAGGTGAGAAGAATAATTTGAACTTGGTTCAAGTTTGCTTCTGCGTTGGTCTATGTCGGAACCAGCACACAAGCGGTGTGAATGGCATACCCCAGATTACTATACCAGAAAGTTTGCATGGAGCTTCCTGGAGCCTGTCTCAAGTTCAGTGCTCAGTGAAACCCACATAGAATAAGAAACCTACCATTTCTTAGGAGCCAAGAAACTGGTTCAAGTCCTTTGTATGATTAGACTGGGAGAGAGGCTATGTTGATTATAGAGGGGTCTGTGTACTACTTTACAAGGCAATTCTCCACTGCCTTGTAATTACCTATCTCCAGGTTCTGTTTCTGACTGCAGTATGGTGTAGCCTGCAAAAGACCTGGCCAAAGTCTTCCATAGAAGGGGATATATTCTTAAGGGTGGGGTAGAGAAAGGCTTGCTTCTGGGAATGATTTTTTTTTCCTACTAAAAAGAGAGGAATGAGTTAAGCAACCTCTGCTCTCCATTTCCTGCCTTTGGAAGCAGAACATGCATCCTGAAGTTCAAGCAGCAAACTTATGACCTCATAGATCTGAGGAGAAAGGCCAACCTGCTGAGGATGTTTAAGGCCAAGGCTAAAAAATATCTTACATCCTTGACAACTTTGTTATACTGTTGAAATTATTAGCCCTGAGATTTCCTACTTGTAATCTTCCTAAGAGAATAAAGGTCACCTTTGCTTGGGTTTATTCTGTTCCTTGCTGTTTAAAACCTCCCAAGGGATGCAATTGGCATGTTAAGTAATCAAGGAAATCAGCTCTCAGAGAAGAAAAAATATTTTAAGAGAAATATTCTCTAAGAAGAATGTTCCCTACAGAGAACTCTACCTTCTTTGCCACATCCTTTGGGAATTAGCATCAATAGCACTTTTTCCAAAAATCTCTGTACTTCAGGTCTGCCTGACTTCCTCAAAATGTCATGCTATCCAAGGATTATAACCCTGTATCTCCTTAAATAAATCTATCTTTCTTCAGCACCAGACACACAGCTGAGAGTTCTGGATCTTCTATTACTTATAACTGGCTGATAATAGGCACTTAATAGTTTCCTAATAGCATTTGAGTAGATGAATATGTAAATGAGTCAATTAACTCAATAACTGTAGCTGGGTAGGTTAATATCTTTGAGCCTTATTTTCTTAATATGTTAAATGGGGGATTAACCAACAAATCTTCATCTAGTAACTCATGTACAAGGCTCCTACTCATTGACATTAGATATCTCTCCACATCAATTTAATTGATTTTATTCAAATGTTAGATTTAAGTGTCCTTTAAGAGTTTCATTTTTCTTATTACTTAAAAATGTTCTGAGTTTATGAGATAAAACTGATTAGCACATTGGCATATATATAGTCATTTATTGGTCTCTATGGGAATAAGACAGCTTAGTCTAGGACAGCAGTTTTGCCACTGGAAGAGAGTTTAAGAAACCTTATATTCCAGTTTCCTCAGTTTATAGTCATTTCAGTAAACTCTGGAATTTGAACCAAGGTGTATTAGTTTTTTATTGCTGCTTTAATGATTTTCCATAAACTAAGCAGCTTTACACACATTTATCATCTTACAGTTGTGGAGATCAGAAATCTGACAGATCTCACTGGGCTAACATCAAGGTTACAACAGGGGTTTGCTCTTTTGTGTAGGATCTAGAGAGAATGCATTTCCATGCTATTCCAGCTTTTTTAGAGGTCACATTCCCTGTGGCAGCCTTCCTCTATCTTCAGCGTCTCATCCTTCTGACGCTTCCTCTCTCTTGTCATTTCTCTCTCTCTGCACCTGGGAAGGATTCTTAACTTTTAGGAAGCTATGTAATTAGAATAGGCCGACCCAGATAATCCAGCATAATCTCTCTATCTCAAGGCCTTAACCTTATTCACACCACAAATTCCTTTATGCTATGTAAGGCGACATATTCACAGATTCCCATAAGAAGAGTATGGATGGATACATGGCACCATGGAGAGTGAGTGGGGAAGACATTATTCTGTCTATTACACCAGGATTCCTAGCAATCCATTAATTTATGTGTATGAGGCACAAATTGTCTTTACAGAGAGCCAGAATATAACTGTTGAAAGGAAAGGATACTGAATAAGAATTTGGATTCCTGGGTTCAAATTTCAGATAAATATTTCAGGAAGGACATTGCAGTGTGATCCGAGAAGTGTGAAAGTGCAGAGTATATTTAGGAAACATTAAAGTATCCAGTTAACTGGAGTGCAGCACTAGAAGAGTCTTTGGGGAAAAATAGGCAGAGGGATTGCACATCAGGCTAAGAACTGGACCATCACCAGAAAACAATGAAAAGGCACTGAAAGTTACTGACAATAACCACATTTGCACCTTCTAATAGATGATCAGGTTGCAAGATGCAGAGGGAACTGGAAGGGAGACACTGCAGGTGGATAAACAATTTAAAGACTTTTGCCTCCTTCAGGGAAGGAAGTTTAGACAAGGGATGGTGGTGGTGAAAAATGACAGGAATGGAATGGCTGATGGATTAATAAAGTCAAGTGGTTTCTCTCAGGTCTGATGCAGCTGAACACTCACATCATGGCGATGACCATCTCTGGGGCATTTCTACTGACAGATAACATTGGCATGTATTTTTTTTTAATGTAGTATTTCTTAGGAAACAATTTAGAATTTTTTTCTTAAGTATCCTGTTCTTTATCTTCTGGATCTTTTTAGTTTTGGGGTCCTGTGCTGAATGACTAGAGAAATGAGCTCCAACTAACTACAAGTAAGAAATGAAGCTTCAGGGAGAACTTTACAGCTGGAAGATGTGTCAATGTCAAAATTTTCCCAGGAGTATGAGGAGAGCTTTTTGGAGGTGGGAGAATGGTAAAATAAATATCATAGAAGAAAAGGAAAATGAAATATTGGTAGACTGGACAAGAAAACACAATTACCAATTTCTAAAATTTAAGAAAAAGTTCCTAAATAGTAAGATGGCTCTTCAAAGCAATCTGCATGTAGAGTAACAAAACCGAGATTAAAAATGCCCCTGCAGAAAGAGCCTGTAAAAATTAGCTTAGCAAAGACAGAGGCCACTGTGGCACCACTACAAACGGGGACCATAGCATATGATTCTATCTTAGAGGCTTCAGCTCTCTGGAATTTATTTATTCTGATGTCCTGTTACTTTCCTGACCTGCTATTTCAGAGTTAACTTCTCCAGAGAAATGTTGGTCTGGCTCTTTTTTGTGAGCTGTGGCAAGTTAGTAGTCTGTTGGTGGTATGGCTGTAGGCCCGATTGTCACTAGTTAATGTAGGCGATGACTGTATGTTTTTGGTATGCAGGCCTGTTTATGTGTACCAGAGAAAGAACGTCAACATAAAGGAAAAATCCTTGAAGGTATTTGAGCCTTACGACAACTGTTAAGTGTGAGGTGGGCTACCTTCGTATTACGGCACAGGTTTCTCCCATTGTGTTAATAAAAACCAGACTCCCATTTCTCTAGTTACGGTGCAGCAATGATGAGTAAGAAGTAGAAAGGGCAGATGTGCCGAACTGCAACCCCAAACAATGATACTTATACTTTGGTACTAGTTTTAGGTGTTTGCTATTAAAAAAAAAAATGGAAAGTGGCTGAAATCTTTTCTGATTTGTTAATTCTGTGTGGCACAGGTAAACTGTTGTCCCTAGAAAGCAGTTAACACAACCATTTCACCTTTGTGGAATTAAGTCTGGAAGTTCAGATGCTGACAATATCTTCAAAAAATTAGACAGCTTTATAAACTGAAAAATTGAGTCAAATATCCAGATGTTTGACCATATGGTGCCAAACATCTGCATATTCTTTCTACATTGATTCAATACATTTTTATTGAAATGTTTGAAAATTATAGCTAGGTGAACAAATTCATTGAAAATATCAGACCTGAGACCTTAAGATCATCTAGTTGCTGCATTTTAGAGCTGGCAGGTGAGTGAAGATTCCACTGTCCCATAGGGGAAAGAAAGAAGTTGTGGGAGGGAGGGCTTACTGTCCCAAGGGGTAAAGTAATTTTTATGGAATTTTGTTCATTTTAATCATGTTTGTTATTAAGTAGATATAGGTATGATGTTTTAATTTTTAGTGATTGATTAGTTAAGTCTTTGAGGGTGGGACAAAAACTGAAAAATACACTGACCTAAATTCTCCAAGTCTTTAGTTTGTCTCAAAAAGGAAGAAATAAAAATCTCTCTTTACCACTAGAGCTCTAACTTTCCAAAGGATAAATGTTAATTCCCATAGAATACATATAAAAACTAAACATGCATATCAGTGGAAAATATATTAGCTGGTAAGTCCCTTTGACCTGAATTAGTAAGAAACGTTAAGGTTAATGGGACTATAAATATCATTGCTTTTCCTTACCATGGTCTTTATAACATCTTATTTTTAAAATACAATATATTGTTATGAATCTACTGTGTCTCATACCTTCAAATGACTTTGTGAATTCTTAAGATCATGAAAACAACAAAAACTAAGGAATGATTCTTTTTCTCTGTACCACTAAAACTAAATGATATCTAATCCTGCTCATGTAAATATTCCTAGAGATTCATAATGCAAAATATATGAGAGTTTTATATAGTGATATTCCATTAGATTCCAGAACTGAATCAAATAATCTAGGAAAATATAGTCTGTTTTTCTAAAAACACTATCAGCTTCAATGTTATTCTTTAAAAATTAAAAGCTTAATTATTAAATTTTTCATTCAATCAGCTATCAGGTATTTATTAGGATAAAATTACAAGAGTGCAGGAATTCAGACTTCTCTTTGAAGCATGTTATTTTCTCTTTCTCTAACTTTATAGTTTAGATAAACTAGATTCAGATAAAAACAATGGGGGAAACAAAAAATAAAAAACCTTACAACTAAGTTCTAAATTTTACATTTTGAACTTCAAAAAACTTTAGATTTTGTATATTAGAGTCCTTTGGCAAATTTTTAGATTCCAAGTTTATGTATGTTTTCAACGGCGCACATATAAATGTACACAGCTTACACACAGTGTGGAAAATGACAAAATAGCTGTCTAGGTTAGACTGCTGTCAATTCAACTTGCATCAGTGTAATCCTAACCTCAGTGATGAGTCTCAGTTAAAAATGGTAAGGTTCATTGTGGCAATTAAAGGTGGGAAAGGAAAAAGAAAGGGATTACCATTTGTTTAGCATTTAAAATTGCCAGGCATTTCCCGTAAATCTTCTCATAATAGCCTCATGAAGAGATTACTGAGATCCAGAGAAATAAAGTAATTTTCCTAAGATTATATATCTAGTAAGTGGAAGGTAAAAACTCAAATTCACATCTGTCTAATTCCAGGTCCAGTATTCTATAACAGCTACTCGTGGTAAATGTTCACGTACCATGTTCTAGACACATGAGTAGTTAAAAATACAGTTATCTCATAGTTGAAATGAGATTGTGGGACTAAAAGAGATGAGATGAATACAAGCTTATCTGTGCCATTGATTCAGTGAATAATTGTCTTTGTCACTTAAATAGAGTGGCCTCTGCTTTCTCGATTATAACAGCTTAAAAGAAAATTTAGGTTGGTCATTTGGAAAATGCATGGTGTCCAGACCAAATTATTGCTTCCTCCTCTTCTGAGATGACAAATTGTAATGAGTAACCCTTATTGGTATGCCAAAGGGATAAACATACTTCAGGTCAAAACCCAGGTTCAAAATAATGTATTTCTCCTATATCCATTTGATGATATCTAAATCTATATAACAAATATGTGCATTTTGCCCATTTTGGACTTTAATACATCTACAAAGTTAGAGAGGTAGGGATGATATTTCAGAAAAAATCCTCAAATCTTCACATATGATACTCTTTTTTTCAATGTTTTAGAATTTAATTTAAATATATTTAAAGTGCCATATTTTAAAAACAGCTTTCCTTTTTCAATGCTAAATTTAGGCTGGGTTGAAAAAAATTCAGGAAATTTGTAAAATACAGGCAAGAAGAATAAAAACTGATCCTATTTTGCAGAAAAAGATCTTTAAATATAGAAATCCTTCCCTGAGATGAAGGCTCCTATCAATCAATTGTCCAATCTGTCAATGGAACAATAAATATTTAATAGGGGTTCCATTATTAAGAGTACTTATCTACTCATTATTCTTACTACTCCTTTTATTACTAAAGTGAAAGAAATTTTTTACTTCTATTTTGACAATATCTTTCCCACTTCCCAAACCATCCAAATGTTTTATAAATGAAGACTAATTTCCTTTCTCAGCTTTAGCAAGTTTTGCCAAAACACCAAGTCCAAAATCAAATAACAAAACCATAATGTTGAAGGGACCTCAGTGAGTCACTTGCCTTACCCCAGCCCCGTGTCTTGTCAGTCTCCTCCACCCAGACCAGTCTTCATTTCCCCTGTTCAGGTGATTCTCCCAATCCTCCAGTAAGTCATATTGTGAACCTAGAAAGATAGCTCCTCTCTGGCTCAAGGAAGTTATTTGCTTTTATAATTCAAATATGTCACAAATTTCAGTGTCACATGCATCATTTCTGTTCATTGTTCTTACAGTAAGTTAGGGTATCTATGCCTACATCTTGAACTCTAACAAGAGATTACTATTTCTAATCTCAGGAGCTCCCTTTCTAACTGACAGATGTTCTCACTTCTAATTGTGAAAGTCCTAATGCAGTGTCTGTCAAATTACTTGGAAAAACAATCATTCCATGCGTATCACCCTTCTAATAGACCTACAACTCAGCTCTTAGCACAATGTTAAACAGTATTAATTTATGGTAGGATCTTAGTGTTGTTTAACTTTGGGTGCGATCCTCTCATACTTTTACTCTAAACTCTAGAGGTTAGGGTGTCGTTAGCTATGTGAATTTTAAGTGTAATACAGGTTTATTCTGAAAATGTGTTTCATTTACTTTTTTTTTGTATTTTATTTAGACCTGTGTTCATTTTGTCCCCAGAGTCCCTAAGCCTACAAGAGTATATGACATATAGCAACTAAAAGTAAAAGGAAGCAAGAAAGATGAAAACAAATCAGCAGTGCTTAGAAATGAAGTTAGAAAAATGTAAAACCAAAAAGACCATGACACTTGCTATAGGACATAATTTTGGCTCTATGCTTTCTTATAGGCCAAAACTGTGGGAGAGAGGGGAATCTGGTTATTAACAATCTACTATGTTGTAAAAATTAAATAAAAATAATTATAAAGATCTGAGAAGAAGCAAGCCATTAGAGACAGAAAGATTGAAAGTCGGAATCCCAATGAACCATAACAATCAGCATTCTCAACACATTCTCATTCTTAACACAAGTTTTCAAAAGTATTTCCTATGCTGCCCCTCAGTAAAAGACAGAGACATCCCAACAGAATGAATGGCAGTAAAAAGAAAAACACTAGTTGCCACAATGATATGATTAAAGTATAGTCATTCCTGAAATCCAGTTTAATATAAGTTTTAGAATATCTGGAAGAGTAGCCTTTGACAACTGAGACTTCACGTATCAGAGCTACAATAAACATCATAGTGATTTGTGTGTCATGGATGCAGCTGATTGACATACCTTCTTGTCTATTTGTTGTGTCTATTATAATACCTGCAATTTAGGTTTAGAATGTAGGCTTTGTAGAAAGCAGCATTTACATCTTGTAGTTAACATGGATGTTGTGTGTTAACAACATACACATAGTTGAGTATTTTCCAATGATTTGGATTTTTAGTCTATAATACTGCATCTTTCTGAGAAACCTTTTTCACATAATGGCAGCCCAGTAACCTAACAGGTCATATTATAAATGGGTTTACTTAGACAGGCAAAGACAAGAGGCTCGCAAAGATCCTGTTAGCTTACACAGGTAAAAAGGCAACGTGATGTTCCTAAAATACTTTAGATGTTATAGGGGCATGTTAAAACACAGGGTGTCTGGGAATGTCTCCTGTATCCTGATGAAATCAGAAGAGTTAGGCCAGGGCAGGTAAATCCTTCTGGCCTGCAGATATGTAATTCGTGTTGTTTCTGATTTGAAAACTAGAATAGAGTTTTAATTTATGATTGAAAAGATGGAGTTCACCTTTGAGCAGCTTAGGTAAATTAAATTGCCCCCAAGTCACACTTAGGAAGCACCACAACCATTTCAATTTGTGAAATGGAGCCAAGGAAACAGTTGCTAGGGGCACATTCCCACACCTAGCCCTTAAATTATGCATAAGTAAGACCCACCAACACCTTCAGCAGGCAAATTATTTACACAATATGAGGATTTCTGTTGAGAATTTTCTGCTCAAAAGTTCAGCTCAGTAAGGCCAGCAGGCCTGCCCTAATGGATCAACTCTTAAGACCACAGTAGAAATAAGACAGAGATCAGTGTCTTGCTATGACCAGGATGTGTCTGTGTCAGAGTTCTGGAAACCACGGAAGTGTGCTTCTCTGAGAGCTTAGTGAATCTGACTGCCTGATACCGGTTGCTGTATGTTTAAAGGACCAAAGGAACCCAAAAGAGGGTAACTGATTTAGTTCTAGTTGAAATTCGTCATTTCCTTCCCTTCTCTAAAAAATCTTAAAAGAATGTTATAAGGGAAAAAGTGTCCATTGCACAGAGATTTAGAAGGCAGCAATTTGGTCTTTGAATTCTCATTAAATTAGTTCTATAAATCAGACTCTGTAGAACAACTTTGAAAAGCAAGCCTTATCTTATCCAGGGAAACCCACTGTATATATTGAAAATCTCATGAGATTCTATTACTTATGCTGTATATTGTATTAAGTAAGCCCATTTAAAGTATACACTTTAGCTTCGTTAAGCCAATGTTTTTACAAGTTCATGACCATGATAAAATATATTGCTTTTCAGAATAAATATCCTTTATGCCTATCATAACTATGTTCTACCAATTAAATTACACCAACATTTATGGGGCAAAGTTCTCTAGAAACATAGACTGTGTTTAATGCCTGCAGTGACACCTACTGGAAATGCAGTTATACCTAATACTTAAAGATATTTAAAAACTAATATCATAGGTCCATATTTTCATTCTCTGATTTTTTTTTTTTAGAACACCTATGTCCTTCCTGGTTGGACTGAAGCCCCACCTAGGACCCGCCTCCTTGAGAGCTTGTGGACGCCGGGGAAGGAAATACGACTTTGAGGGAGCGAGGCCAGTGAGGGATAGGCAGGTAAGCTAGCAGCTAAAAGCAGACCCGTTAAGGATATACAAAGGCACATTAGAACTGAGACTGAGAGAAGGGAGGACAAGTCAGTCACCACTGAGGATATAAAAGAAGTGGGAAGGGGAGAGGTTAAGTCAGCAGGTAAGGACATCATCCACAGAAAGTCCTTTCTTTTCATCAGCTAACTCATTTCAGTAGCTTTTTGGTAACATAAAATACTTACAAATAACATTTTCTTTCAGAGAGTAGGGAATTGGCACACAGTAGTTTGTGTTATCTTTGTTGAGTCTGATGAAGAAATGCCTTTTTTGGTGGTAACAGATTGCCACAGATCATTTCATTTATGCCTCTGCAAAATCAGATGTCTCTTAGCCAAGATGCCCATGAGAGATGGTGTTTCTGACAAATTGAAGAGAAAATGAAGGGGAAAGAAGGCTTTCAAGGATTTATAGGATGGTCTCCATGACCATCATCTCTGAGAGCCCCTGGATGCAACCTATATATTCCATTTGGTAATGTGCTCTTTGCTCAGAGGTCTTGCTCACCTACCTGCTGTAGACTCCTTTTAATCCTGTAGGCCTCAACTCTGTGAGGCCACCCCAAATATCATCCACCCCTTCTCTCTGACCACATTTCCCTCAAGCCAGCTACATGAGCCCCATAACACCAGTCAGTTATATCCTTCTTTCCCTTACTCTTCTATAGAAAGCTATATACATTATTGAAACTCTAAAAAGGCTTTCCTGACCACTCTGAGTCCTTTCCCTGCTTTTGAACTCTCATTATTCTCTGATCTATATATACCACTAAGGAAATTGTTTATATGTGCTTCTTTAATCACTATGAATAATTATTATGACAAAATCCATGTGTAGATTATCCGTACAATGCTGGGAGTATGCTAAACTGGAAGTAACAGTGTTAATCCTTATAGTGTGACCCTTCACATTAGGTGATGTCATCTCCATTTCTCAAATACAAAAATCAGATACTTTGTTCAAGGCAGTACATCTTGACAAAGAGGATTCTAAACCAAATCTCTCTTAAGTTCCAAACATCTTCTCCCATAATGACTCTTAGGTTTGTTATCTGAAAGTTCTTTTCATCCAAACTCAAGTCTTAATAGCTGTCAGGAAAATTCCCTCCTGAAAAATAGCTGTCAGTAAAATGCTGCATCCCTTTATAGAAACAAGGAGCTTTCTAGCAAGTGATCTCTCCCTCTACTAGTCAGCACTTTCAGAAATATTCTGCTCTTGCCTAAAGGTCAAAGTTCCTAGAGGGGGATAGACCTATTGTAATTCTGTTAGCAGTATCATATGGCAACTTCTGAATATCAAGCCTGTCCATGTGGCTCCTTACTGCTAGAGCAATGGTTCACCAAGACAGCTTTTAAAAAACTGCCAATCTATATACATTGCTACAATTACAGGTACATGTCATCATGTATTTGTCAAAACCCAGAGAGGGTACAGCTCCAAGAGTGAGCCCTAATGTACCCTGTGGGCTTTGGGTGGTAATGATGTGTCAGTGTAGGTGCACTGATCACAGAGGTACCTCTGCGGTATGGGATGTTGATACCCCTCCAGTGTGGGGACATGGGGTGTATGAAAATCTGTGTACTTTCTGTTCAAATTTGCTGTAAACCTAAAACTGTTCTAGAACATAAAGTTTATAAATTAGAAAAAAAACACAAAATTACCAATGCCCCACCCCAGCAATTAACCCAGAATCTCTGGGAGTCAGACTTTCATATTAGTATCTGTTTAAAGTTCCCCAGGTGACTCCACTGTGCAGCTGGTGTTGAAAGGCAGCTGTGCTGTGTCTCGTGTATATCTGCAGTACCTCCAGTCCTCAGGCTACCGAGTTTGCCCTCCTCACAAGCAGTCTAGAGTCATCCCAGATCTGGCCTTGAATGCCTGTAGTTCTTATCTCCTCTCTTGCCATTATCTTTCATCAAGCCTATATCCACACGTGTTCCTAGAGACCAAGATCTTTCTCCAGTGTTTCTTCCCTGCCCATGGGAACCCTATGCTGCTTCCTCTACTGTTAACCTCATAAATGTTAATTCCAACTTTAGTTTCCATGAAAATGTTCTTGGACCTCAGTACTAAAATAAAGGCCGTCAAATGACTTCTTAGTGCATTCCCTCATATATATATATATATATATACATATATATATATACACACCATATATACACTCATGGCATGGTGAGGATATTCAGTCCACTTCACTTTGTTAGACTGCAAGCTCTTTGAGGAAGAAGACATCCCTTATTCATCTCTACCACCTAGCACAGTGCCTGATAAACCTAACTGGTATTTAAATATAGTAAATGAATAAATTAGCCTTTCACTTTCCTCCCTGAGATTCTGAAATGTGTTTAGAGAATTAATAGTACTTACTGCCATCATTAAGGTGTGGACTTGGGCTATTTTTTCTAATTTATGGCAATGAGAGTCTCTACTCAGCATTCAGCTGCTTCACTTTGAACATTCTTTTGACCAAGTTCAAATTGTGAGAAAGGTACATAAACTATTTAGTTATATAACTATTTGGTGTCATTTGCACCTCATTCTAAGCTATCAAAAAGTGTACCTGAGCACCTTAATATGTCATTTTACTAAGTATTTCATTTAATTTGGGAAAAATTTCCAATAAGAAAAGAGGTTCTTTTCTTAAGGCAGAATATGGTACTTCCTATTAAGTCCCAACTTTACCATTACTTAGTTCTCTAACCACCTCCAAGTTACTTAATAATATCAACTACTTTGTGGGGTTTATAATTACATATTTTTTATAATAAGATTTATGTGCCAGTTTCAGGGCACATACTAGTGGCAATTTTATGATTATTATTATTATAGACATTTTCTTTACTTCTCCAGAAAAGTTGTTGAAGTGATGATTTACCCTACAATTCAAATATGAAACTTGTCATCAATCTATATTTTATTTGGACAATTTGCTGGATCAGCCAATAATCTTAAAAGACAGTCTTTCATTACCAGGAATAAATTATTTAGAACTGAACTAGTCACCATAGCTCAGAAAATATTTTGGTTATGTGAGGAAATCTTAAATAAGGCAAATTGTGTATATTTATCATCTATGCCAATTGATTAATATTCAAAGAGCACCATCATGCCTCGCAATGTTTTTATGAGGAATGGACATTCTTAAATTTAGCTTAACGACCACGTCTATATAATTTTGTCAACACCCTAATTTTCAGAGATTTTGTAATCTGTGCCTCCACAGTAGAAAAGAACAATCAAGTCAGCCCTCCTTGATATAGAAGAGTCAGACTTTGAATCAGATACCAGCTTAATGGATCTTCCCAAGATTGTTTTGATGCTCTCTAAGTAGAAGATTAATATTTTGGAATAGGAATGATGCAGCCAGACAGACCAGATGTTTGTTTCTGCCTGTTTGGACTGTGATTGTTTAAATACAACCTAAGAAAAGGTCTAATGAATACTTGTTGTGGTGATGGAAGTTCCTGCAGTGCCTCCATGGTTGCATTATTTGATTTGAATTTCAGCCTGATGTCAGGATACTAGTGGGGTCCTATTATGCAATTTTATAAAACATTTTATATGTTCCTAGTTTGGTATACATTTAAATGTATATATGTACACACATAAATGTTTGTGCTTGTTATTTAAGGTATTGCAAGTAAGCTTTAGAACATTGAAACCATCTGATTTGCATTTTTCAAGAAGAACCAACATTTGCATTTATTTATGGAAGCATTTTTGGCATAACACTTTCTATTAAGTTATAATAAAAAGCTTTCTCTCTCACCCTGGGGAATCTGGCAGTTAGCCTACCTCCTACCCAGATCAGTCTTCCCCACCTACCCCTGCTTTCTTCCACACACTATATGCATAACTAAAAAAGCTCTAGTCTTGCCTGGAGCTGGTGTTGAGGAGAAATGGAAGTTGAATAAGGCAGCATGTGTTAACATGACTGTGATCCCATGAGCTCCAGGTTCCTCTAGGAATCCAGAGATTGACCACCTGTCATTTAGGTAGCTCTATTTTAAGTTTCTATAAAATAGACATGAAGCTATTTTATATTTTTTAATTTAATAACACCCAAGAAACTGAATACAGTTATTTCTATTACCTTAGGCTGGGAAAACCACACTCATCAATTTCCTGATTTATAGCCAACCTATCTTTCCAGTGTAAACTGGATCAACTACTGGCTCTAGAAATAAACACAATGATTTTAAAATTGTAATTATCATTAATTCCTACAATAATAATAATAATAATGAAGTGCTTATTATCTTTCAGACAATACCATGATTTAGGTGTATACACTCTTTATATCCATGATTTGGCTTAATTGTCAAAATTCTAATAGTGTTATTACACCCATTTCACATATGGTAAATCTGAGAATTGAAGAGGTTAACATTTCTTATTCACACAATTAGAAACTGGTAAAAAAGGGAATCTTAATCAGGAGTGTCTGACAATGTCTGTGTTCTTAGCTACTATTCTTCTAAGAACACAATGTAATAATACATTTTTATTGATCATAATTAACACAATGTGTATGTATCTTTCCCACTAGTTGGGAATTTATTGTATTCCAATTTATCATATTAAGTGCTTTTGTACTTATACACAATGTCTCAGTTAATGTTTATATCCCTTCAAGTTGGGCATTATGGCATCTCGTAATGGCACCCCTTTGGGGGTTTTATAGGAATGTGTTCCACTGTTTACCTACATCTATTTAAGAAGTTGGTATGATCAGGACCCTCAGAAGAGAAGGGAAGAAAATGGCAGAAAATTCACCATAGACCCTTTTGTACATTTTGAATTCTGAAACAGATTTTTTTAATCATAAAATTTAAGTTCTAAAATAATAGAGGAAAAGCATGAAAAAAATAATGACTGACTATAAAATAAAAGTCTTATGGAGGGAAGCAGTAAAATACAAAGTGGATAATCGTAGGGAATCTGGGCAGAGAAAAGACCAGAGTGAAGGTATTCTGGCTAGTACTGCAATTAAATTAGGGATAATGTTTTTTTAAAGCATATTTTTGGAAATTATAAATCACATCCATAAACAACTGACATGTCAAAGTAGAAATGATAAGACATTTGGAATAAATAGCAAGAATAAAAGTTTTAAAACTTGAAAGGAAGCCTGTAGGAAATAAAAGGTACTATCAGAAACAGCAGAGAGTAGTGAACGAATAGTCAAATATAAACAAGCACATGTTAGAGAAATTTATTTGAGAAAGCTAATGTAATAAAAAAATTTTCAGTAGATCAAGAAGAAAAGTTTGCACAAATAAGAATTTTAGAGTAAAAAAAGAGAAACATAGAACATAACATTAGAAAATGGTTTAAGTCATTATACCTTCAAACTTAATAGAAATGAAAATTCTATTTGAAACAATCGATAATGTTGTCTTAAAGAAGAAATCCAGAAAACCTGAATAATCATCAACTAAAAAATCAGTAGTCAAATCCTCCTACCCTCACCTTGTACCTGGGCAAGGTAGTCACTGTTTTATGAAAACTGCTTCAGGATTTTTTAAAAGATCAAAAGAAAGAAGAAAAGATACAAAAGAGAGTGAGGAAAAGCTATTTAATTCATTTTATAAAAGTAGTTTAAAAAACAGACAACAATTGTTTGAAAAAATACCATAAGGTAACCTCAGTTTTGAATATAGATATAAAATGCTAATACAATTATAAATAGGATCCAATGTGTATTAAAAATAATAAAAATATATCAGGATCAAGGAGGGTTTATTTTATCAATGCAATGCAGAGATGCTTAACATTAGAAAATCAATACACATGATTTACTGTATTAATAGAGAAAAGGAAGAAAATCTTACATAATTATTTCTGTTGATTCAAAAAGAAATCACTTGACAAAATTTTACACCCCTTCATAATAAATATTCTCCAGAAAACTAAGAACATACTTTTTCAATCTAATAGAAGTTAGCACTAATAATCTATAATAAATGTCCTCTTAATGATGAAACAGCACTGTGAATTAGGAAAAAGTAAGGACGACCCTTAAACTATTCAGAATTATCCTGGAATTTCTAGCCAATAAAACAAAATAAGAAAGAAAAAGATAAGAAACAAAGGTAATGAGGAAATTCATTATTTGCAAAAAACATAAAAGTTTACCAAGAAAATCTATAGAAATTATTAGAAGTTGTAAGTTCAACAAAATCACTGAACACAAACTCAGCAAAATCAATGCTTCTAATCACCATCATAACAAAATACAATATTTAGTAGCAAAATATCTCATTTATAATAGCAACAAAAGCCTTAATTGTTAAGAATAAATATAATAAAAGACATGCATGACCTTGAAATTATGGACAGAAATACTTGGGATATTAAAATGACAAATTACAATAAAAATCATCACAAGCTTTTTCTTGGTACTTGACATACCTTTACAAAAATTCCATGGAAACAAAGTCCAAGAGTAGCCAAATACACTTCTGAAGAAGTAGAACACTTACACTGAGACATATAAATCAATAGTAATTGAGATACATAAGTGCAGTGCAGTGATAGACAACTAGGTCAGTGAAACAGAATAGAGAACTTAGAAATATCGAGAAGAATTATATATGATAGAAATATCACTACAAATCAGTAGAAGAAACACAACATATGTCAATATATGGTATTGGGATTATCAGTTTGCCACATAGCTTAAAAAATAAGAGTAGCTCTCTACTACAAAAAAACTACACAAAAATACTTCAAATGGAAAAGTAACTAAAGGTTACATACACATCTTTAAAATTGAAAATGCCTTGGGACTTTGGATTAAAGAGTGATTTATTAAACAAAATACAAAAAGAAAAAACCATAAAGGAAAGATTGATTATATATAAAACTTAAACACTGAAGAAAAACTACCCAACATGCAGTGGTAACCCAAAAAAAGTGGCAGATGAAATATACTGCAGTATAATCAACATTCAAAGGATTAGTATGTAGAACACATAAAGACTATACTAAGGAAAAAAAATCAGAGAATTACAGATCTAATATGATGTATTTCATAGTCATAAGACTAGCAAGAAATTCAAAGTCAACAATACTTTGTGTGTCAAAGTATTGTGTAGATGTGGGGAAATGGGAATTGTCATATATTTCAAGAGAGGCATAAAGGATTCAACCATTTTAAAGTTATCAATATATGGTAAAGGTGAAAAACAAATTCTCTATGACTGAGCAATTTGGCTTTTAAGTAAATATGCTTCAGACAAAAGGAAACATGTCCAAATTGTTTGCTGTAGCCTTTGTTCATAACAGTAAAATGTGTAAACTACTCAAATCTCTAATATGGTAAGCCAAGATAAACAAATTTAATATCAATTAAAAGGAATAATTTACATAGGTCTCAAAATATTAATATGTTTAATAAATAAGTTGCAGAATGAAATATATGTGGATATATGGAAACAGCCTAGATAGTCTCTGATTTTTTGACAGGGGGTTACCTTTGAGGCAGGACAGGAATCTTTCTCCATAGATGAGAGAAAAAAAATTTCATCTTTGTAATGTTGAATCACTTAGTTATATAAAAAGTAATTATAGCAAAAATGACAAAACTGTCATCATTTGTTAATTCTGGGTGTTGGTACAGGAGTGCTAGACTATAGAAGGGAGAAAAATTGTTATCTTCTTACAAATTTCATGTTTTTAATTTTTAATTTTCAATAGGCTCTGCTACTCCTGATGAGTTATTTTAGCATTTTATTTTTTAAGACAATAATTTAATTTTATTGAGACTGAGTAGCTAAAACTAATGATAACTGGAGAAACACAAACTGAAATGCACCAGCTTAGAAATTAATATTAAGCATTTTATTCTAGCTTTTGGAAGTTCATACAATAAAAAAGTGAAATATTCTAAACATATTTTGGGGATCTATTTTTTAATGTGTAGAGATGAAGCTTATTCCTGTATCCTTGTAAATAAAATGATAGTGTATACAAAGTTTTAACCAAACATTGTGCTAATTATTTTACATGCAGTTTATCATATAATTCTTATGGCTTCCTATAAAAAGTTACTTTTGTGTCAATTTAAAAGAAGGAACTATTTTTCACACCTTTGAAATAGTAGCTAGTTTACAGATTTGTTGTGAAGATGGAATCGATGTGCATAATGGTCCTTGCCCATCATAAGCTGATATTAGTGATTTGAAAAGAAGAAAAGCAAAAATCAGAAGTAAAATAACTAGCCTGAAGGCATAGAGCTAGGATTGGAATCTGTAGGACTGGGACTCCATAACTACGCTTAGCCGCTGTTAGGAAGATCAAGGTGTACCTGGCTGCTTTCTTACATAACACGGAAATACAGTTTTCATTTATTAGGTTCACTAAGATTCAAATATTTCATTACAAAAATATGTAGTGTTGGTGAAGTTGGCAGAAGCTAGGCACTTATTGTTGTAGGAGTATATGATTTCTTCAGTGGGAAATTTAACAATCTCTATCAAAAATTTAAATGCACATGCCTTTTGACCCAGTGACTTTCCTGTTAACTTTCTGCTTTTATTGTATAGACCATATGCACATGGATACTCAATGCATCATTGTAGTAGTAAAAAGACTGGAAATGGCATCAATGATCAATTAAGGATTGTTTTTAAAATGTAATACTTTCATACAATGACATACTCTGTAACCATTAAAAATGCTTTTAAAATGGTGGCACAAATGACAACATTAGACAGATTTGTGATACTGATGCAGAATTATCTCTGTTATATTTCACTAACTTAAAAAAGCAAGATCAGAAAGAGACTGCAGCATACTAGCATTTGTGTAAAACAATCATAAATACCTAAGCTTAGATATGCATCTTTTATCTATTCTAGAAATGTACGTAGGAAACTTAGAAGTATCCTTTAAATAGGAATCCACATGAACAGGAATCAAGGCTGGGAGGAAAATGGACTTATAACTCTGCCCTTTTCACCACTTGCAGTGTACCATATGCACACATTAACTTCGTAAGAAATTTAAAAACTAAAATAACAAAACAGCAAAACATGAAAACAACTGTTCATAGTATCACCTGTTTAAATGCTACCTGGAAATACTTTGTATCTAAAGTCAGCACTACTGTATTAGTAATTCCTTTTTCAAAGCAAGATGCAGACTGGAAAAGCCATGAGGAACCAAGTTTCTCAAGAAGGTTGAGGGAAGCTGGTGCTGAGGTGGCAGGAGAAAGAGGAGCAAAAGGGAAATAGCTCTACTATGCAAGGGAAGGTGTGAACGGGGAGAAGAGTGAAATTTCCCAGAAGTTCAATCTCAAGCACAACTCAGACTCTAGATGCCTTAAAACATGGTAGGACAGACGACAACATTAGAACCTGCTGCTGGAGCAGCAGAGAAACAGCATCTGGGTAAAAGTGAATGGTGTGGAGGTGTCCTTACAGAAAGTCAACTCCCAGAGCTTGAAGCAGAACTTTGTATTTATGTTTCCATATGTTTTGACAAAAATACCAGACATGCTCGATATATCTGCAGCTGGGACCTCAAATACCAGAAGGCTCGGAATTAGACACCAAATAGCCTTATTTGCAGTACCTAATATCATGGAGAACAAAATCAAAGGTTAAGGAGAATTTGGGGAGCATCCTTTCTTTTCCTGTGTGTTCTGCTGGAAGTGAAAATACAGTGATTGGATTGGGGTAGATGTGAGACTGATGTTTCAGGACCTTGATTGTGGGTGTACTTAATATCTCATATCTGTGCAGGCATGGCTTAGGGAAACCATGGTCTCAGCAACGACATCACACTCCCAGTGTAATGCATGCAAAACTGATCATAATTTTTTCTTGCTATTTTTAAATTTGCCACCACATGGAAAACCTAAGAATTTCATAAGCAGGGAACAAAGAAATTACACCTTTTTTATAAGCTATAGCAAGAACAATGATAAATAATTGTGATAGGGAGAGGAATTTGGTTCTTTGTAGACTGTTAAATGTGCTGTTTACAACAACCCTGTAACACAGTGCTTTTTGCATGTGTGTGATGTATATTCTATAGAAATCTGACTTTTTGACAAATCCTACAAAAATTTTATTTGTCATTGTGAGAAAAATCTGATTACATAGGAAAAAAAAAGGAGAAGATGGAAAAGCAACTTAATAAAGCCTGTTCTTGGAGTAGAGGAAAAGCACTTTGTAAAAAGTAAAGCTTAAGTAAATAAACAAACTTTTAACTTTCTTGATAACTTAAAATATTTGCTGATAAAATACATGTCAGTTGACTTTCTTTTCTTTAGAAATAATCTTGTTGTTCTTAGTCATTTTCCATCTTTTATACTCTTGGTAAACGCAGTTCCTCAGTTTCATTCTGTTGTTGCTTGGGAATTTTCTTGATTTTTATTTGCTTTTCAAAAGAAATTAAGGAGACTTTCCAAGAATTGTCCCAGATTTTAACTTATTGAGCCATCTGCCAAATTAATTTTACTTATCAAGCTCCTTGGTTTATTATTTTGAGATGCTACATCAAAAGTCGATCAGATTTGTTATTTTTCTCAGAGAAACACAGATTGAGTTTTAACAGATGTTCAGATGTTTTAATTTTCAGAGTTAGCAATTCCCACTTGGTTTAATGAGTTCATTCAGTAATGCTGGCTTTTTCTAGATAGTGTATTTTCTCATGCTTGGTTTTTAGCTCTAAACCACAAAAGTGCACCAGTTAGGAGAGGCTATGGAGCAAGTTTATTGTGGGAATGGAATTCTCACATGCAAGTGGGCTCAGAGTGAGGGAATATCCTTAGTTGGGGATTGGGAAATGAGGAGGGCTGATAAGTAAGCAAACACTTCAAAAGTAAACTCCCCACCATGGAATTTAGCAACTTGCCTCTTCTCTAATAAATGCCAAATCTTCTTTGATATTTTTAACTCTTTTATTATAGTGACCTTTTGTCTTTACTAGGTATTTGCCTGACAAGATTTTAAATAAAAATGTAAAGTTTAATATTTGTAGATTCTATTCTTAGATTAAGTCAGATCAAACCAAATAGAATCTCATTTAACAGTTCAGCCATAACCTTTGCAGTCTTACTTCTATATCAATGCCAGATTCTTCAGGGATAGGACTAAATAGTGTTTGTATTCTTATGCTAATGATTCAGCAACTGTATCAGTTATGATTCTAGTGTCTCAATTACTTGGGCCAAATAAATATCTTTAATAAAAATATTAAATAAAATTATTCTTATTCCTAGGGGATTTTGTGCTCAGTATTCTGCTGTGATGGAATTGATTCATAGGAACCAAATGAAAATCCATGCTTGATATAATATGAATAATATGACTTAGCATGGTATAACAGATGTAAAAGTATTGAAATTGCCAATTGCTAGAAGCTGATGTTGTAGGTTTTGTGATTCCATATATGCTATAATCAGCTTGGTAAGATAACATAGGCTTTCAAGCTATCGTCAGATTCAAAACCCAAAATTGATAGAGTCAGAATAAAGAACACAATTGAAAGAGCAGAGTAGGTTTTTTTATTTTCCCCAGGGAAGAAAAAAATAGGAAGACACTACAATCATTTTATACTCTCTTCATTCTGACTCAGACATAATTGCTAGACATTACATCATGGTTTGCTTTATTCCTTGCTTCTTGCTAGGCACCCACCCCCACTCCCCCTCACTAAAATATGACACCTTGAAAAGTTGTATAAGTCACTTGTTTCTGAACTCTGAACTGTAGGAAAGAACACAAAAAACTTAATAAAGGGCTTTGGGTGATAAAGGGCTCCTAAGATTTCCAGTCATTAAAAGTGATTCGTGCTTAAGCAAAACATCTGATTAAGGGTGTTATTTTTCCCATCTAAGCCTATTGTTTTAGACATATTGTTTAAATTTTATCAAGGTAACCAGGTGAGAGAGATTTTTTAAATCTAATAAAAATGAGCAACTAAATTTGATCTGTATTATTCCAGGAATGAAAGGATGTTTTATTGATAAAATACTTCAGAGCATAAATGAATACATTAATAAGTCCAGTTTAAAAGCAAACTCAATATACATCAAAATACAGAGGATAAAATTTTCCAACCCTCCCTGATAAAACTCAGAAAATCACAAAGCAGATACTTCCTGAACATAATGTAAAATGCCTATCTTATACCAATTGCCAAAATCATAATTATCATGAGAGCCAAGAGACATTCTCAATAGTATGAGGGGAAAAAATGACAAGGATATGCACTATTCTTGTGGGCTGTTTGCTCCCATTCAAGATCCTGGTGGGAAACAGATAACGCACTCAAGCTGGGTTAACAGGGTTAGAGAAATATTAAAGCATTCTGCAGCATCCTAAATTAGCAACAGCAGGGAATGTGATTATGGACTTGTAATACTGAAGGGGCAAGTGCAGGGACCCGTTGCAAGAACCCAGATAGGGTAGCCATATGGAGAGGACTCTTAACAGGAGCAGCAGTCTTTGGCAAGACACTATGTTAAGGGAGGGAGTTGTGAAAATAAATACCTTCCACTCATTTTCCTGCCCCTCTGAGTTCCTACCAGTGCCCACCTTGACTGAATCTGAGTGGAAGCCAAAGGACGAGGAAGCCCTAGTGAGGCAAGCCTCACAGGTCTGTCTCTTTGAGTACAGAATAGGGTACACAGAGGGGAGAAGATTCTGGAGAGAGGAAAGGGAGAGAGAGATTCAGCACACTCAGCCAGCCTAAATCACATAGTAAAAGGTAAATCCTGATACAAATGAGAAATCTGGATACAGGACATGAGACTTGGAGGGTTTGTTTGTTTTTGCTGGGATAAGTGTCTTTAATTTTTTTTAATTGAAGAATAATTGACATATAGTATTATGTTAGTTTCAGGTTGCTACATAGTGATTCAATATTTATATACATTATGAAATGATCACCACAATAAGTTTCTACTTAATATCTGTTTACCATATAAAGTTGTTAAATATCATTGACTATATTCTCTATCCTGTACATTATATCTCCATGTCTTATTAATTTATCACTAGAAGATTATACTTCATAATCCCCTTTGACCTGAGCTTTTATTTATCACATTTGCTGCTTCTCCTTAACCTCAAATTTAACTGTTAGATGATCCAAAGGAAAAAAGGATTCCAATCTTAGTGGCAGCAAAAATCTTAAAATGCCTAAATAAATAAAATACCCAAATCATAAAGTACACAGGAATATACCTTTAAAATGTATAGGGAATATGTAAAGGAAACATTTACTTAAAAGGGATGTAAAATATTACTTGAATAAATGGCAAAGGGTAACATGCTCCTAAATTGCAATAGTGTACAGATGTCATTTCTTCTCAAATCAATTTTAAATTTAACTTAATCCCGATTAAATTATTCATAGTATTTTTTAAGTTGGAATTTCTTTTAAACCTGCTCTGAAAGAAAACTGGCCAAAAAAAGAAAAAAGCTAAGGTAACTGAAGAGGGTTCTTGCCCATCCAACTGGGAAACTCAACAAAATAAAATAACATTTCAACTATAAATACACCATTTTGTCAATCAGATTAACAGGGTTTTCCCCCCTGCGTTTAGTTTTAAGCATCCAGTACAAAAAAAGGATGTGCTGAAAAGATCATTCTCATAGCTGCTGGGAGTGTAAATTGGTACAAACTTCATGAATGGCTATCTGGTAATATAGATAGGAATCTTAAATATGTTCATACTCTTTGGCCCAGTAATTCAGTTTTTTATTAATTAATCCTTAGAAAGTAATTAGACTGTGCAATGATTTACCTAGACAAGTATTCATAACATTATAATAGCTTTTCAAAATAAACAACATAAATGTTCAATTATTTAGAGATCATTAAATTATGGAAAAGTCATGTACAAAAATGCCATATATACTCTAAGGGCATTTGTTTAAAAATGGTGAATAGAATAAAAATACTAGAACAGAATAAAAAATGTATGTGGAGTATTTTTATATATTTATATATGGACTATTTTAGTAATATATTATTCTATGATATAATAATTAGGCATTTCTATACACTCCTATTTATATAATATATAAAAATATATACATAAACTCCTATATATATATATACATTTATACATTTATAAATACACATATATATATAAACACACTTTCACATATGTATAAAAAACTCTTTATTATCTGTTTCCAAAAATTGTCTCTCTTTTCTAAGCATACACAAAGAGTGGGGGGAGATATACTAAAATATTAATATATGGGTATCCCTAGTAGTTACTTTTGAATTATGTTAGATTTTCTTCTTTATATGTCTCTGTATTTCTCAGATTTTCTCTGTTCAATTTACTTATATCATCAGGAATCATCAGGAAGTATGTGTGTGTGTGATTTAGAAAATACTTAATTTTTAAAGATTAAATTGCTCAAATTAAAAGTTATTCGGGCTATAAAGTATAGCATAATTGTACTGTTGATGTCCAATACATATATTTTGATAGAGGGAAATAAAGTAGATCTTAAAGTGAAGAAAGAATTTGTGCTAGAAAAATTATACAGATGTACAATTTCAGTATTTTTCTAAATTTGGTCGGTCTTTAAGCAGAAGATAGTGGCAGAAGAGAGTTATTTTACTAAACTTTTGGAAATGTAGGACTACAGTTTCCTGCAATCTTTTTTCCAATAATTAATAAAGGATTCTTAACATTAACTGATAAATAAGGAATTTTTGTAATAATCATTACCACTCCTCTTATACGTGATCGTTAGTATAAATAATAAAAATGTATAAGGCATACACTTAAAAATATTTGCTACTAGCACAGTATTTAACAAATGGAAAAATGAAGCAGGGCATATATATATAATATATATATATATATTATATATATATAAGGGAATATTGCAAACTAATAGAAAACTAATAGAAACTAGTAGAAAAATGATGGATAATTAATTTTTTGAAAATACAATGTTAGGTAATCACCAAACTTGATTTCAGGTGCATTAGAATTAGATAACAAATAAACTCATTAAAAAAATGAGAAACTGAAATATGTAAATAATCTTAAGAAAATGGAAGTATTTTCTTATAAAAGAAACAGAAAAATCATGAAGAAAATGTATTTGAGTTATAAAATTTAAGCTTTTTTTAGCCATAAATTAAATCTCAAATGTAGAATTAGGAAAAGAAATCCTTTTCTAACAAATCTAAGACAATGGACTATTATCCTTTATGCATGAAGAATTCTTCAAAATAATAATTCTAATTATGCAATAAAAATATGGGCAAATGGTATAAAATGACAAATATCAAATCTCATTAATAATCAACCTCAAAGTAAGACAAATGTAAGACACTATTTTTCCCTTATCAAATAGTCAAAGTTAGAATATATAAAAATAAATCTATTATGGCCAACTAATTCCAAGAGAAAATATAAATTGGAACTGTATTTTTGCAAAGAAATTTGGCAACATATATGAGGATTTTTTGAATGTTCGTTCTTTGAATTTCATTTCAGAGACTTAATCATAGGAGATTATTAAAATGTATTAACAACACACCTAGCTTTACTTACCAGACTGAAAATTAGAAACAACCCACAATATGCACAGTAGTGTAATGGCTAAATATATTATAATGTTTCCACATGATAGATAATCATATAGACATAAAATTGGGATTCCAAGAATTTTTAATAAAAACATCCATTATATGATGCTAAGTCAAAATTCAAGGTATAAAATAGTAGACAGCAGAGGTGATCCCCAGCCTTACACATTTGTATGCATGTGTGACAGAAAAATGAGCTAATAGTTCTTAAGCACCTACTATATGCCAGGATCTGTTCTAAATGTGTTACAAGGTCTGACAATTATCAGTTTATTGCCTCTTAGCTCCAAATTTACCCTTTTTGCCTGCTCTCTGAAAATTGAATTCAGCCCTTTACGTATTTTTCCTTTGCCATCTAGCACAATATTAAGCATTGTCAGTAGAGAGCGCTAGAGAGACATGTCAGAAGGAAAGAAATTCACCTGTGTCTGTGGCTTCTCCAGTACCTGGCTCCAGCGCTCAGTGACCAGCAGTTTCCCTTGGCACCTGTTCTTACCCCACAGGCAGTTTTGTAGCAAAGATACAGAAGTATCCTATGAGATACTTCCCCGTGAACAGCTTTCCCTGGCACTCTAGAAGACAGATTTCCCCTAAGTCCTTCCACTATGTCACCACAGAAAGTTATTTTCTACCACATCCAGGCCTTGTTTAATAAGGGAGGGAAAGGAATTCTTCCCTGGGTGCGGGTGCTCTAATTAAATTATATCATTTAATGCCTCTAAAACCTCTTGGTGATACATTATTATACCTTTGTTATAAGTAAGAAAATGGAGGTGTCATAAGATCATATAGGTAAGAATGGGTGAAACCAGAATTTAAGCACATTGGCTCCAAAATATGTATTTGCAACCACTGTACTACAGTGAATTTGAAATACTGAGTATATACATGCAGATACATGAAAAGATATTGGAAGGAAAAGCTGGTACATTAAATGGTGGCTATCTCGAGGTGGCAAAAATTATAGATATCTTGTTCTACTAACACTGAAAATATCATTTCTGTAAGATATGTGCTTACAGTCCATTCAGCATTGAGGCAAGAATAACCATATCTCAAGTTTAATTTGCATAATTATAATCCCATACAAATAAAAATCATTCATTATGGTTATGCCTGGCCTGGCTCCAATGTGTATCATTCCCCAGACTATACAGCTAATATTATTAACAGTTGGAGCAAATTTATACTAAGTTTCTAGAAGCTAAGCTATTATTTCCCAATTTCAAATTATGTTAAATTATCCATCATTTTTCAGATAAGTCACTTTTGGAAAAAACCTATTTGTCCTGAATTCTTTGTATCACATTTTATAATTTGCTCTTTACTTTTCCATTGAGCATATTACCACATGTGACATTTTCTCTTCTTATTCCTGAAATACAATTACTTTACAGGATGACAATCACTCTGGTAGAATCAGTCTCCTAACTTGCCTGATGTTCTTATCCCTAGAAGGCTCAGTCTAAATAAGAAAATTGTGGGGTTTTTTTGAGTTTTTCATTTTTTTTTATTTTGGTATCATTAATCTACAATTACAGAAAGAACATTAGGTATACTAGGCTCTCCCCCTTCACCAACTCCCCCCCACATACCGCTTCACAGTCACTGTCCATCTGCGTGGTAAAATGCTGTAAAATCACTACATGTCTTCTCTGTGTTGTGCAGCCCTCCCTGTGT
This sequence comes from Manis javanica, assembly GCF_040802235.1. Lineage (NCBI taxonomy): Eukaryota > Metazoa > Chordata > Mammalia > Pholidota > Manidae > Manis > Manis javanica. The sequence continues at coordinate 53,834,932 of NC_133157.1, forward strand.
CCCCCATGCACTATACATGCTAATCATAATGCCCTCTTTCTTTTTCCCCACCCTTATCCCTCCCTTCCCACCCATCGTCCCCAGTCCCTTTCCCTTTGGTAACTATTAGTCCATTCTTGGGTTCTGTGATTCTGCTGCTGTTTTGTTCTTTCAGTTTTCCTTTGTTCTTATACTCCACACATGAGTGAAATCATTTGTTACTTGTCCTTTTCCACTTGGCTTATTTCACTGAACATAATACCCTCTAGCTCCATCCATGTTGCGAATGGTAGGATCTGTTTTTTTCTTATGGCTGCATAATATTCCATTCTGTATATGTACCACATCTTCTTTATCCATTCATCTACTGATGGACACTTAGGTTGCTTCCATATCTTGGCTATTGTAAACAGTGCAGCAATAAACATAGGGGTGCATCTGTCTTTTTCAAACCGGAGTGCTGCATTCTTAAGGTAAATTCCTAGAAGTGGAATTCCTGGGTCAAATGGTATTTCTATTTTGAGCATTCTGAGGAACCTCCATATTGCCTTCCACAATGGTTGAACTAGTTTACATTCCCAGTAGCAGTGTAGGAGGGTTCCCCTTTCTCCACAACCTCGCCAACATTTGTTGTTGTTTGTCTTTTCAATGATGGCAATCCTTACTGGTGTGAGGTGATATCTCATTGTGGTTTTAATTTGCATTTCTCTGATGACAAGTGATGTGGAGCATCTTTTCATGTGCCTGTTGGCCATCTGGATTTCTTCTGCAGAGAACTGTCTATTCAGCTCCTCTGCCCATTTTTTAATTGAATTATTTGCTTTTTGTTTGTTGAGGCATGTGAGCTCTTTATGTATTTTGGATGTCAATCCTTTATCGGATGTGTCATTTATGAATATGTTCTCCATTACTGTAGGATACCTTTTTGTTCTATTGATGGTGTCCTTTGCTGTACAGAAGCTTTTTAGCTTGATGTAGTACCACTTGTTCATTTTTTCCTTTGTTTCCCTTGCCCAAGGAGATATGTTCATGAAGAAGTCACTCATGTTTATGTCTAAGAGATTTTTGCCTATGTTTTTTTCTAAGAGTTTTATGGTTTCATGACTTACATTCAGGTCTTTGATCCATTTGGAGTTTACTTTTGTGTATGGGGTTAGACAGTGATCCAGTTTCATTCTCTTACATGTAGCTGTCCAGTTTTGCCAGCACCATCTGTTGAAGAGACTGTCATTTCCCCATTGTATGTCCATGGCTGCTTTATCAAATATTAATTGGCCATGTGTGTTTGGGTTAATGTCTGGAGTCTCTATTCTGTTCCACTGGTCTGTGGCTCTGTTGTTGTGCCAGTACCAAATTGTCTTGATTACTGTGGCTTTGTAGTAAAGCTTGAAGTTGGGGAGCGAGATCCCCCCCCACTTTATTCTTCCTTCTCAGGATTGCATTGGCTATTTGGGGTCTTTGGTGTTTCCATATGAATTTTTGAACTATTTGTTCCAGTTCATTGAAGAATACTGTTGGTAATTTGATAGGGATTGAATTGAATCTGTATATTGCTTTGGGCAGGATGGGCATTTTGACTATATTAATTCTTCCTAGCCAAGAGCATGGGATGAGTTTCCATTTGTTAGTGTCCTCTTTAATTTCTCTTAAGAGTGTCCTGTAGTTTTCAGGGTATAGGTCTTTCACTTCCTTGGTTAGGTTTATTCCAAGGTATTTTATTCTTTTTGATGCTATTGTGAATGGAATTGTTTTCCCGATTTCTCTTTCTATTAGTTCATTGTTAGTGTATAGGAAAGCTACAGATTTCTGTGCATTAATTTTGTATCCTGCAACTTTGCTGAATTCTGATATTAGTTCTAGTAGTTTTGCAGTGGAGTTTTTAGGGTTTTTTATGTACAATATCATGTCATCTGCAAATAGTGACAGTTTGACTTCTTCTTTACCAATCTGGATTCCTTGCATTTCTTTGTTTTGTCTGATTGCCATGGCTAGGACCTCCAGTACCATGTTGAATAACAGTGGGGATAGTGGGCATCCCTGTCTTGTTCCCAATCTCAGAGGAAAAGCTTTCAGCCTCTCACTGTTCAGTATGATGTTAGCTGTGGGTTTATCATATATTATGTTTGTGGTTACCAAAGGTTCAAGGCTAGCTCGTTTTCTACCTTACTGTCTGACCTCACTCGCTTATTGAGCTGTTATAAACACAGTCTGATGATTATTTATCTCCCTTCTTATTCCTCCTCCTCCATTCTTCATATGTTGGGTGTTTTGTTCTGTGCTCTTTTTAAGAGTGCTCCCATCTATAGCTGTCCCTCTAAGATACCCTGTAGAGGTGGTTTGTGGTAGGCAAATTCCATCAACTTTTGCTTGTCTGGGAATTGTTTAATCCCTCCTTCATATTTAAATGATAATCGTGCTGGATACAGTATCCTTGGTTCAAGGCCTTTCTGTTTCATTGCATTAAATATATCATGCCATTCTCTTCTGGCCTGTAAGGTTTCTGTTGAGAAGTCTGATGATAGGCTGATGGGTTTTCCTTTGTAGGTGACCTTTTTACTCTCCCTGGCTGCCTTTAATACTCTGTCCCTGTCCTTGATCTTTGCCATTTTAATTATTATGTGTCTTGGTGTTGACCTCTTTGGATTCTGTCTCTCAGGAGTTCTGTGTACCTCCATAGTCTGAGCAACTATTTCCTCCCCTAGTTTGGGGAAGTTCTCAGCAATTATTTCTTCAAAGACACTTTCTATCCCCTTTTCTCTCTCTTCTTCCTCTGGTACCCCTATAATGCGGATATTGTTCCTTTTGGATTGTTCACACAGTTCTCTTAATATTGTTTCATTCCTGGAGATTCTTTTATCTCTCTCTGCATCAGCTTCTATGCGTTCCTGTTCTCTGGTTTCTATTCCATCTATGGCCTCTTGCATCTTATCCATTCTGCTCATAAATCCTTCCAGAGTTTGTTTCACTCCTGTAATCTCCCTCCGGACATCTGTGATCTCCCTCCGGACATCTGTAATCTGCCTCTGGACTTCATCCCTTAGCTCTTGCATATTTCTCTGCAGCTCTGTCAGCATGTTTATGATTTTTATTTTGAATTCTTTTTCAGGGAGACTGGTTAGGTCTGCCTCTGAAGATCCTTTCTCAGGTGTAGCTATCTTGGTCTGGACCAGATTTTTTTGCCTTTTCATGGTGATTGCAGTGGCTGTAGGCAGGTTGTGGGTGTGTCAGCTAGGAGAAGAAAGTCCTTTCCTGCTTGCTGGATGCCTTGCCCTTCTCCGCTGCCTGTGATGGCTACCTGCACTCCTGGAGCAGCCACTGGGTTAATCTCCTAAGCTGCTGTGGGCGGGGTGTCCATCAGAGCAGTGCGGAGCCCTGTGGGGAGTGGCAGGCATGCCAGGGGTGCTCCTCCGTGCTAGCGGCGACCCTGCCAGGCAGCTGTGTGGTAACAGCGGCCTTTGGGTCTGGTCCGGGTGGCTGTGCATTGTGCTGGGATTCTGGTCAGCTCCTGGGAGCATGTCTGCTACCTCTGGCTCCACTGCCATGCATACAGGGCTTTTCCACACAGGCTTCTACAGGGCTCTGGCTTCACTAACGCCAGTGCACGCGAGCCGCACCCGGGCTGTTCGGTTGCACTGCTGCAGTCTAGCCCTGCGGCGCATGGATCTGCTCTCGGTTCCTTCTAGTGCTTCCGCCCCCAGCGCACGCTCCCACTCCCCTGCTACTGCGCCCGTGTGTTGGGGTCCACGCCAGTTGGAGGAACGACTGGCAGGCTGCCTAGTCCTGTGAGGGGCTTCAGAGCTGCACTGCCTCCATTTAGGGTGCCTAAGTTTCTCCAGTATTCCCAGCTGCCGGGACAACTTCGTCCAGCTATGGGGTCCCTGTCTCTTTAAGACTTGCAGAAAGCACTCACTTTTCTTTTGTCTCAGGGGCACCAGTTGCGGGACCTGCCCACAGGTTTTGCTTTTCCATTTCTCTAATATCCAGCACCCCATGCACCTTGTGTCTGCATTCCGGGTGCAGATTTCTAGAGCTGGTTGTTCAGCAGTCCTGGGCTTTCACTCCCTCCCTGTTCCGACTCCTTTGTTCCTGCTGGGTTTTGGGGTAGGGGAGTGTTCAGGTTCCATCTGGCTGTGGCTTGTATCTTACCCCCTTCGTGTGATGCTGAGTTCTCGCAGATGTAGATGTATCCTGGCTGTTGTACTGCATCCACTGGTGTCTCTTTTGGGAATAGTTGTATTTATTGTATTTTCATAAATATATATATTTTGGGGAGGAGATTTCCTCTGAACTACTCACACTGCCATCTTCCCGTGATCCTCAAGACAATTGTTAATTTTTATTTTGTAAGAAAAAAAGGGAATCGACACTTTTCCTGTATACCTCTACATTCATTCTGGGCACACAGTTGGGAAAATTCTTTCTAATCTTAAAAAATTTGCAGTCACTTACAGAGAACTTTGGGTCAAAGGTCACTATCTTAAAACAGTGGGGATCATTAAAGTTGCATATTAACTGTGCAAAAACAGAGATTTTCGTTTTTTCTGTTGTAATTTAGGATACTGTTTTCAACTGTATCCATAAACTTCATAGCCTATGGATATGAAGTTTATAAGAATCTTATGTGTAAGAGATCTTGATTATTCATTCTTTATTATTAGTCTTTTGTTTGTACTTTCACCATTCAGTTACTTATTTGATCAACAAATATTGAGTAAGAAATAATGCCTGAGAGATATACATTCAGTTACTAGATGGTTAATATAAGCATAATTTTTATATAACAAATATGAGGACAATATAATAGGATTTTTTAGTAAGATCTTATTTCTCCATGCTAAGGAACTGCTCAAGTCACTTAGTCATCTGTGGCTAAAAGGATTGACTTAATTGTCTTCTTTTTTCACTGTGTAGGTTCTGCTTTTTGGGTTCCTCATTGTTCTTGTCTTTCATGACCTAATCTAGAAAGTTTTTCCATAGTAAGAGCCCTACTACTATTTGCAGAAAATTCTTACTCACCACATCTGCTATTACTTATTTTAAATGTAAAATGTATTTCAAATTATATTGATAGAGAATTGTTTGTCTCCTCTGATACTTAGTATACTCATGCTAAATGTGTATACTGTATTGTTATTACTAATAAAGGCTTTGTTTTTTCATCGTTGATGTCCCAGTCATGAGTGTCCATGTATTTTGCTTATGTCTTCTTGGTTGCTCTTTCTTCTAAGGACCTGAGTGGCATGGTCCTCCTTTTTTATTGGAAGAGTAATAACTTCTAGATTGATTCTGGGCAGTAAGGGATTTCCAGTGCTCAGAAACATGAGTGTTATGATACTTCCTATGGTGGATTAAAGATGGCCATAGTTTTCATCTTCAGCCAGGTCCTTTGGAATGTTCCCTCTGGGAGCCCTGGACAGTCAGGCAATAGGCTTAAAACTACCCTGAGGCCACCATCCTGGAGATGCTTCTTGTAGATGTTCTGGTGAACAGTTCCAGCTGAGCCTTCCAGTCATCCCTGCCGAGGTGACAGACATGCTAGTGAAGCTACCTTAGACCCTCCAGACCAGCCTACTCATTGGCTGATCTCTGTTCTTGCCACGTAGAACAGAATAATCACTCAGACCAACCTGGATTCCTGGCCTACGTAATCATGAGATATTAGAAAATGGTTGTTGTTTAAGCCAGTAAATTTTGGGTTACGTTGCTATGCAGCAATTGAGAACTAGTACTTTTTTCTCTATAGAAGTTTGGTGATTTTATCCTTCTAAGATTTCATACTCATTTTCACATCAGCAACACTAATATGGTAGTGATTACTAAATCTCTGCTTTCTACAGAAAGAATTGGGATGTGTTCATCAGGTGTTCATCAGGTGAAATAGGAAGTGTGTTTACAGATTCAGCTCAACTAGAAAAATATCCCCTGGAGGAAGAAACTAATTCTTTTTAGAATGAGGGATGAAGGTACTACCCTTGCTCAGTTTATTTATAAAGAGTATTAACACTAAAACAATTTTCCAGCATCATGGCTGGGGAGAAAATTTCAAAGCACATTAGGCAATGTATGGGTTTATCAGATAACAAAATTCCAGATTTCTTCAAGTCCTTTGTTTTTTGTGGGGTTTTCCCTAAGTAAGTAATGTGTTTCTTCCTTCCGCTATCATCACTATTTCATACTTGCATATGTGAGATAAAATATTGCCTCCTAATCTGAAGACAGGAAGAAAAGTAAAGAGATGGACCAGAACATAAGCTGTCATCTCTATCCCAATATAAAAGATGAGCCATTAGAATCCTTACCAAAGAACATTGCTGAGATCATTATTCTTTAGAGTAGTGATTCCTAAACCAGGGTATGCATCAGAAAGACCTACGAAGTTTTTCAAGTTACTTTTTTCCAAGATTCTGCCATGGACTCTGAGAATATGTATGTATCTATTGGACAAGACTCTTAGGGTATAAAACAAAAATAAAAACTAATGAAATAAAAACAAAAAGCACCTCAAACTGACTTACACAAAAAACGGGGAATGTATTAATTTACGTAACTGAACAGTCTACTTTTTTTACCTGTTTGTCTCAGAGTTTGCTTTCTACTTCTAAGTAGTTTCAGTTCTTAATATCTCACTTATAGAACTGATGTATTTATTTATGTCCCACTATGGAAGATGAGGATTGAGTTTATTCACCAGTCTCTGTCCCTTGCATGTCTCTTCCCACCCATGTTCCATCTTCCACACTTGACTACCACTCAGTATTTATTTGTATTACTAGTTGTATAACCGTCACTGATACATGAGCCATGTAAGTACTCATTTTTAATTCATACACAATCCCTCTCTTAGAAGTATTAACCTCTCAGTTTGTGCAAATACATTAAGTCTTCATTGAGTTTCATCTTTTTTCATCTGGACTGTTTATCCTCTAAAACAGCTGTCACCTTGAGACCTTGCTCTCTCCTAATCAATCTCTTACTTTCCAGCTCACCTGTCTTGCTTTCTTTATTTACCCCCTTATTTTGGTTAATGGAGGAGAATATTTTAAGACACTGCATACTTGAAAATATTCTTAGATACCCTTAGTCGCAACAGACAACTGAGTTTAGAATATAAATTGGAAACCTTAAGCTCTCAGAATTTGAAGGCAAATTACCTTTGTCTTCTGGTTTCCAGGATCACTATTGCTTTACATTCAATGCCATTGTGATCTTTGATATTTTATATGCACATGTTTTTCTCTTTAGAAACATGTAAGCTCTAAAAATCCCAAACGTCTGCAATTTCACAATCATGTGCCTTGATTTAGATGTCTTTTGATCCATTTTGCTGCCAGAAAATTTTATAGTTTGAAAACTCATGACCTTTAGTTCTGGGAAATTTTCTTGAATTATTTATTCAGTGATTTTCCTCTCTCTGTTTCTTTTGTTCTCTATCTTTGCATCTCTGATTACTGAAAATTTGGACTCCCTAAATTGACTCTCTTATTTTCTTATCTTTTCTCTATTAATTTCCACCTTTTGTCTGTGTTTTATCTCCTGGCAGAGATCAACTTAATAATCCAAAATTTCTAATGCTGTTTGTCATTTCTACTGTTGCTTTTAACTTGCCAAACTCTTTTTGCTTTCTCTTTTTTAAAATCATGCTTTTTTATGGATGGAGTCCTTTCTTTTTTTTTCTCTGAGCTTTAAGTTTTGTTTTAACTTTTTAAATTATATTTTCCTCTCCCTACATAGTTCCTTGCAAGTTGCATCTTATTTTATATCTATAGGTCTCTGTCTCATGTCTGAGGCTTTCCTCCAACACCTGACATTCCAGGTGTTTATGGTAGCAGACTCTCAGTGGTAGATAGTATGACCATTCACCAAAAATCCTGTTTTCCCTCCCTGTTAGTGTACAGTGATGGCCTCCAGTGATGGCTGCCAACAATTCCTCTCTCCGTTGTCTACTTCTCTCTCAAACATGGACTGACCAAAAGAATGCACCAGAAGTGATGCCAGTTCCAGGCACAGGCCCTTCAGTGGCTTGACAACTTCCATTTTAACTCTCTGAATATGCTCCCTCCATGATATAAAGAAGCCTAGCCAGACTCCTGTGTAATGAGAGACTACATGGAGGAAAGCTAAGATGATTCCCAATCAACAGCTGATACCAACTGTCAAACAGGGGAAAGAGGCTATCTATATCTTGACTGTTTCAGCCTTTGCAAAGTTTTTGGTTAAATGCAGCCCCTTTTTGACTCTGGCTGACACCAGAGAAAGCATAAAAATTACCCTACTGAACCGAGCCAACCTTTAGAAACATGAAAAATTACATCAATACATATTGTGAAAGGTCACTAAGCTTTGGGGTAATAAGTAACTATTGTAAGGGATTTTATATATCCCCACTTAATGCATTAGGCTTAGCCATGTGAGATACTTTAACCAATGATATTTCAGCAGAAGGGATGTTTGTCCCTTCTGAGCTTTAATAAGACTCAGTGCACAGTTTGCCATGCTCTTTCCAATCTGAAAAAAGTCAGCAATATTTCAGGCTTTTCCCCAGTAGCCTATGTCTCAAATTTAAACTGACTTTGAGCAGGCCACTGCATCATTGGAAACCATTGAGCTTTAGAGATGGCTTATTGTTCAAACATAACTTTTTCAGCCTGATGGAGACACTAAATAGCAAGTGGAAAACTTGTGCCCATGACAAGTGTGGAATATCCTATAGGGTAATCTAGCAGGTGTTCCCAGCTCCTTCAGAACTGAGGGTCATATTTCCTCAGCTGCTTAGGAGTGCTATCAGCTGACAGTCCTCAGCTGGAAATTGCCCAAAGACATGCTTCTTTCTTAGAGTAACTTGCATCCAATGATTGGTCAACATGAAGGCATAAGAGCCCATTCCCCTTGTCATAGTACAGGACAACTTTGAAGGACCATCCCTGCACCAGATCTCCTATGGCTTCATCTGACCTACTTCTCAATCCTGATTCCTCCCCTTTTCTTCCCTCCTGAGGTATGGTTCCTAGCTGTATCCCTAAATAGCTTCCCACAAACTAATCTCCATTTCAGAGTCTGTTTCCTGGGGAGCCTAATCTACAGTCATTTTCTATTTTGAGTATTTAAAAATTTTTAGGGAACTTTGAGTTTGAATTTTCAAATCTCGTACTTAAAGAGTAGAGGTCAGATAGGGGAGGGAGGAAGGGGATGGATGTAATAAGTGAAGGGGATAAAGAGATACAAATTTCCAATTATAAAATAAATTAGTCCCAGGCATGAAAGTGTGGCATAGGGAATATAGTCAATAATATCTTTGTATGATGACAGATGGTAACTGTACTTGTGAGCATTTAGTATTATAGAGTTGCTGAATCACCATTTTGAACCAATATAAAATATATCAGCTATATTTCAGTTTTAAAAAAACTGTAGGTCAGTTTATTAGTGTTCTGAATTGAGAATACTGTGGAATATTAACAATTACTTCCTCAGCCTTCACTTTAACATCCTGATTTTCAGCACAAGATCCTGGCCCTCAACTGTGCCCAATAGTCCTCAGGCTAGAGATCTTTGGTTTTACTTTCTACAAACAGTAAATCCTAGGTCTTCTGCCTTGATGAGAAAGAGGCAGTCCAGCTGTGTGGAATGGGTTGGGGGATCAGGAGCCTACTTCTGCTTAAAGATACTTTTAGTCAATCCTATTCTACTCTCCTTTCCAGAAGGACCTGGTGGCACCAATTCCCAAGTATGCAGTACAAACCAAGTGGTTTTTTGGCTTCCCATCTCTTTCCAACTTCCGGAATTTGTAACTGTGGTCTCCTCTCCTAATATTTTTATCCTGTGTATCTATGATTTCTTTTTATAGGGTCATATACATTTATTCTCATTTTAGCAGAGTTCAGGAATGAAGGGAAATATGTGTGTTTATTTCAACCACCTTTAATTAGAAGTTCCAGTATCCATCCTTCCATGTTTGCATTAGAATTTGGGGGCCAATTTCCCCCTAAACACTTCGGTACAAATCTTTTTTAGAATTACATTTAAATTTTAGATTAATGTAAGGGAACAGGCATGATGCTGTCTTCTTATTTAATAACAAAGCATACTTGCCATTTATTAGAGTTTTTCATGTATATCAGTCAAGTTATATAGTCTTTTTATATGTCCTATGTTTTCAAAAGTTTACTCACAAGTTTGAAAATTATTTGTATTCACTTTTATGAATAAAATATTTTCTTCTATAATATTTAATAACTGTATTTATAAATAGGGAAGAGATGGACTTTGGGACATTACCTTTGTTATTCGGCATTTTACTGATAAGGATTTGTTCAGTAACTGGAGTGTTTTCATTAGAGAGATGAGAGAACTTCCTGCCTCAGTGATAACATAGGTGACATCTGAGAGATAGCAGACGAGTCACTGGGGTCACATTATAAGCTTTCCTGCATGCCACCATTTCTAACATCTAATCTAAGATACCGGAACTTGGTCACAAGATTCCTCTGTGGTGCTACACTGACTGTAGGGACTGTGGTTTGGGTTTTGTTAGATCTTTCCAAGGCATCTTACTACAGCTCAAGTCTGATCTTAGGAATACTTAATATTTCCACAAAAGAAAAAAGTATTGCTTTCCACCTATAACCCACCTATGAGAGCCTTCTAATTCTCACATATTAGCCAACTGGGGTGAGCAGAGATCAGGAAATTGTAGTAGATTGTTTCCATAGATGGTTACAAATATCTCTCCCACATTACATGACCTTATGTCATATGACTTTGACACTTCTCCCATAAAGGGGTTGAATCTTCACCTCATCTCCCTAGTGCCCATTCCATACCAGTTGTTAAATATTTTAAATAGACCCCTGCTTAATCTTCAGCCTCAGTCAGTTGCTGATTCTGTATCATTGTACCACATAATATTCCTTTACTGGAAGAAAAGAAAGTCTTTGTGAAATGGTTCATGAAAGCATCCATTATGGTGTCTACATAGATAAGAAATAGCATTATTGCCACTGAAAGATTGTACTAGACCAACTTTTAAAAACATCGTTGTTTTTTTTTATTAAGGTATGATTGATATACATGCTTATGAAGGTTTCACATGAAAAAAACAATGCTTACTACATTCACCCATATTATCAAGCCCCCACCCATACCCCAATGCAGTCACTGTCCATCAGTGTAGTAAGATGCCACAGATCCACTATGTGCCTTCTCTGTGATACACTGTTCTCCCCGTGATCCCCCGCACCATGTGTACTAAACATAATACCCCGCAATCCCCTTCTCCCTCCCTCCACACCTGCCCTCCCACACCCCTCCCCTTCGGTAATTTTGAAAAACATCTCTTACTCAGAAGATATCTTGGTGCTTTCAACTCAAGACTAACTAGTATATTGTGTAACTGCTTCCCACCTCTCATCATTGCATATTAGATCTGGATTAAAAGGAAATAGATATATGACTGTTTGAAAATAAAATAGAACCAAATCACATTCCACTTCAGGTAGTTAGCATCTAAACTATCTTTAAGTGTTTGTTTTGCTTGCTATGTATTTTATCAGAAGTTTTGTTGTGTTTACTATGGTAAACTCTGAAGCAATTGTTATAAGATTATTTTGTGCAACAGTAAAAGTTTTTTAATGTGTTGTAATTGCAGAGTCCTCTTAGTAGTTGTTAAAAAAAAATCTCAGAAATGATAACATTGAAATCCCTGGTTCTGCATTAAGGGCCATATTCTTCCCAAGATACTAATGCATAAAGTAGAATGGTAATAATAGGTACTTAAAATGTGTACTTAGGGAAGAACATAACCTTTTAAAATTACTTACAAATGGAAATCCATACACTAGGATTGCCAAAACACATTTCATCACAACTGAAACTAATTTTCTATTCTTCCAAATACAATTATAAAAATATCAAATGAATTCCAAACAGTAAACTTAAGATAAAGTTTCCTAATTTCAAGTTCACATAATAACATGGATGGTGTTTCATAAACTATTTCTCTAACACAGTAGTTTTCAAACTTTCTTACAGAGGTGGAGCCTTTCTTCAAATAAAACATTATCCAAAAGACCAAATACAAAACTGATTAAAAAAATAAACTTTCTCTAGTTAAAGTGATGGGTGAAGGGCCCAGAGACATGCTCAACAAATTCTCTGACTCCCAATTCTATTAATCAAGTTTTCAGAGGGGTCCATAAGATACTTCTGAGAAATCATTAATGTTTTTGAGATCCTTAAAACCACTGATATATCATTTATTAGGTGTTTTTAATGTATAAAAATTCTTTTATAATTCTGACAGTAGGGGAACCCGAAGCACTCTAACAAGAACATAATAGTTTATTCTCTCACCAAAATTAACCTTCTGGAGGCAGGCAAATAGACAAAAATAGGTATGAAAATTCCACAAAGGTCAACAGGGCCAAGCCCCTCCTATCTCTCGGCTCTGCCATCTGTGGTATAGGCTTCCATCCTCCAGGTCACCACTTGCTCCAAAATGGATGCGAGATACCCATCCATCTTACCTTTATTCCAAAAATAGGAGGAGATAAAGGCCAATTTAAAAAAAGAAATAGTATATCCTAGCCATCTGTCTTTCTTTAAGGAGACTTTACACAAATTCCTGCTAATCATTTCTACTTACAGATCCTTGGCCAGATTTAGACACCTGGCTGCACCTAGCTCCAATGTTTTCCCCACAAGTCTAGAGTTTGATTTTACCAAACTTCAAGCTATTAAGCGATGTTACTGTTTCACGGATGCTGACAGGAGACAAGAGAAGCCTGGGTCTTTATTAGTCATGGCACACCATATCTGTATAGGTTGCCTTGGCCTCTAAGTCCCCTGGGAATGACGCCACATGCTGGGCGCCAGCCAGTGTGTGTAATGAGTTGCACTCTAGGAGAAGAGCACTGAGTTTGCAGAACTCCAGTGCGCTATAGAAAACAGCTGGCTTACTTTTGCTGTAATTTAACCCTGAAAAAATGGTGTGGGTAAAGAATATTCAGGACCTTACATTCTTGCCATACCCAGCAAAGCATGCAGGCACCCTCAGGCTCCACAGTGGACTGCCCATTCCAAAACGCCTTACCACCCTGAAAAAGTTCAGGGTCTGTCACTAAGAAAGAAGGGAGGAATGAAACTAAAACTGTATTAAAATGACTAGCCTCTGTCATATCATTGTAATGTATTTCCTTTTTTGTATATTATATAATACATTTTATTTTAATGATGCTTTGCCCCAACATATTCTAAAGTATTAAAGTGTGTTGTTATAATCTAGCGTTCGGGCTATGTTGCAACTGGAACATGGATTGGATACTCAGAGTAAATATGTGGAAGATACTCCTTCCCTAGAAAACCTTTGATTTATGAGGTCTTTGATTTGGGGCAAGAAGAAAAAGGTTTTAGTGTGTTTATTTTTCCTCTGTTTTGTGGGAAGGGATTGTTTGGATCTCTACTCTTTGAGGCTAGCAGAGCAGAGATGAGCCTCATGCAGAAATTGAGATAACATCTCCTGATGTATCCAGCCTCACTAATTGGTTTAGTATCTTTTCCTTCAACATACCCCTACTGCCTCTTCTCTATTTATTTATGCCATCTGTTTCCCGTGGGAAACACCACTGATATCCATGTCAACATATTTCAATTTCAGGGCCTTTCCTTTGCCTATTTTCTCAATGTAGATACCTGCAGTATTTCTTTCCTTACATTAGCCAGGTAAGGAATAATATTCAAGTTATTCTGCTCAATATTTCTTCATCCAAAATACCTTCCAGGCCACACTTTCAAAAGAGAGACCTCATGCCCCCTGCCCTTCCTTTCTTCTTTACCCTGCTTTATGTTCCTTAGCTGTACTTGTCACCATCTGACATTTAAAAAAAATTATTTTTCTTTCTCTAATCTCCCCACACAAGGGTTACCAACTTATCTTAATTTACGTGGGATCTTCCCAGTTCTGGTACTGAAAGACCTGCAACCAGAGAACTCAGTCCTAGTCAAACAGAGATGGTAGCTTATCCTACCCCACAGTAGGATGCAAACTCTATGAGAGCAAAGCTTTGGTATTTTTTCACTGTTCTGTATGTATCCTCAGCAAGTGGAACAGTAGCTAGCACTTGGTAGTAGCATATTAAATATTTTTGAATGAATGAATGAATAGGTGTGTGAGATTGCAGAGAAAATATGGTGGGAAGAAACCTCTAATGAAGGAGCTGAAAGGTTTGTAGAAATAAGTGCAATCCTCATTATATGCAAGAGGACATACTAAGTTAGTGGGTATGTCAAGGTCCAGGCAGAAAAACAAAGCCTGTGCTCGACAGTTTAATAAAAGGAAGTATGAGAAATGAGCTACAAATGTATTAGAAAAGAGCAGAAAAACCAAAGGGGGTGGTGAGACCTCCAGATCCTAGCAAAAGCAGGAAGCCTCTAGGGCCCTTAGGGTTGAAGAGAGAAAGGGAAATGCCAGGTTACCAGCCATCAGGTGGGAGGAATGAGTCCCTCTGTATCTATCCAGGAGACAAGGCACTTCCAGAGGCTGCCCTAAGCAAAGAGAAAGAGGGCAAAAATGGGTTTCTCCCTTTTTTTTCTCCTTCATTCTGCAGTTGAACTGTATTCCAGTTGGACAAGGAGCCTGAAAAAAGTGTTGTTTGCAGAGATAAGTGAGAAATGCATCTTTTGTGGATCCATACAAATTTTAGGATTGTGTGTCCTATTTCTGTGAAAAATACCCTTGGACTTTTCATAGGGATTACACTGAATCTGTAGATTACGTTGGGTTGTATGGACATTTGAACAATATTAACTCTTCCAGTTCATAAGAATGGACTGTCTTTCCATTTATTTGTGTCTTTTTCAGTTTCTTTCATCAATGCTTGTAGTTTTCAGTGTACAGGTCTTTCACCTCATTGGTTAAATTTATTCCTAGGTATTTTGGTCTTTTTGGTGGAAGTGTAAATGGGATAGTTTTCTTAATTTCTCTCTCTGACAGTTGGTTATTAATGTGTAAAAATGCAACTGATTCTTGTATATGGATTTTCTATCCTACAACTTTATTGAATGTAGTTATTCTAATCATTTTTTGGTGGAGTTTTTTGGGTTTTCTACATATAATATGTCATCTGCAAATACTGACCATTTTACTTCTTCCTATCCAATTTGGATTCTTTTATTTCTTTTTCTTGCCTATTTGCTCTGACTAGGATTTCTAATATTAGGTTGAATAAAAGTGGTGGAAGTGGATGACAGTGTCTTGTTCCTCTACTCTTCACCATCGAGTATGTCAGCTCTGGGCTTGTTATATATGACCTTTATTATGTTGAGGTATGTTCCTATACCCAGTTTCTTGAGAGTTTTTATGATAAATAGGTGTTGAATTTTATCAAAAGCTTTTTATCCATCTTTTGAAATGATCACTTTTTCTGTGCTTCATTTTATTAATGTGACATATTACATTGACTGATTTGTGGATGTTGAACCATCCTAGTGTCTCTGGAATAAATCTCATTCTTAATGTTTTCTTGAATGTAGTTGTTAATATTTTGTTGAGGATTTTCACATCTATGTTTATCAAGGCTCTTGGCCTATAATTTTCTTTTCTTTTGACGGCTTTGTTTTGTTTTGGTATTGGGTTAATCCTGACCACATAAAATAAATTCGGAAGTGTTCTCTTCTGTTTTTTGGAAGAGTTTGAGAAAGATTGGTATTAATTCTTTAAATGTTTGGTAGAATCCATATGTGAAGCCATCTTATCCTGAACTATTGTTATTTGGGAGGTTTTTGATTACTGATTTAATATCCTTACTAGTAATTGGTCTGTTCAGAATCAGACTTTCTATTTTGTCGTGATTTGGTCTTGGTCCATTTGTCTTGAAATAAAACCAAATATTAAAATGTCTCCTCTTCTTGTGTCCTTTTAAGCTGTATTAACAACTCCATTCACCACATATTCAGGATAAATAATCAATAAAGGCAAACTGTAGTCATTGAGTGAAATTTGTAGCAATTGCTTTGTTTCTGAACTACTCTTTCTCTGCTCCAGTTTCTTCCCTGCTCCAGTTTCTGTCCTGCTCCTAATACCCAGCTACCTTCCATGTTCATTGCCCTGCTTTTGTCTTTGGACTTGACCTTTGTACTTGTCCCAGGCTTAAGTCAATCATGTCTTTGTCTCCCAATACTTTGATGAGCTGACTGTACCCTAATATTGCTGTACTCAGTACTGCATATTTTAGACTGCACCATTATGTGTTGGAGAGAGAGAGTAGTAAACAAAACCCACTCAACATAGTTATTTGAAAACCAACTACAGAATTAGGAAAATATCTGGAAAATCAGTTTGTTTAAGCAAAGTCCAAGGCATACGCAAGGATGATCTTTGGGAATCATGTCTAATAAGTCAGGCAATTTCCATAGATCTTTAAAAGGCCAAACTCTTTTCTTCAAGATAGGGCAAGTCTAAAGGGCCATCTGAGTGCCAGCAGACCCTGCAGGATCTGCTGAGGGCTTTGTCAGAATTTTACAGCATTCAGCACCTCCCTTTGCCCAGGACTCTTTCCTCCACAATCCTCTCACCCAGGTGTTGATCCCAAGGACATTCCCCAGTAAACTTCATGCTCTTGGGGAATCTGAGTGATAGCAAAATATATCAACTTAAATATTACTTTGATAAAGTAGCTATAACCAAATAATCAAGACTTCAAGATATAATCATTTTTATATGGAAACACCTTGTTTTTGTCAGAGGCTTTAGAGACATTTATCTCGAAAAAGAACAGCAATACCAAAGTGGAGAACGATACAAAAATTTCGATAGTGGTTTTAAGAAAGAAAAGTGGGAAGAAATGATAAGGAGAGAAGAGTTACATGAAATCCAAGAGAAGAGAAAAACTTCAAGAAGACATTATCTGAGACTGTTGGATCTGAATTAGGTAATCGAATGCAGACATTGGTTGGACAAAAAAATGGCTGTAGAACAATTCAAAAGATGGAAATTTGGTAGCTGGGTCAGGGTTAGGGGCTGTCTTTGATCACATATCACTCTGCAGAGATGTTGGATTTAGAAGATAAATACTATGTGCAAGGTGTGTAAAGAAGCAAGACAATATCGAGAAAAGAAAGTCGATCAAGTTGAGGAGCTAGGCCAAAAGAAAGATAGCCAATTTCAGTAATTTTCTCTGTTTTCACTGAGAGGAAACTTGATTTTGGTAGTGCACATGCCCAGTTCAAACTAGAATGTGTATTTGTACAAAGTGGTCCAACTAGAGTACAGAATTGACAGATTCTGGACACATGATGGGAGAAAACTAGACTTCGAGGAAAACTGTTATGGGCTTGGCCATAGAGAGGGAACATTTTTAATGTTCTTATCGCTTCCACATCCGTAGTCAGCTCTCTGTAACAGGCTCACTCATTCTTCTCTGCTTCTAACTCTAAGTTTGGACCTGGCTAAAGGCTTAAAACACATTGCACTTGACCTCAAAAAGAAAGAAGAAAGATCTGGTCCTGAAAAAATCATTTCCAGATGCCCTTTTTGTCTTTGAGTCTTGTGAAGTTGACCATGTTCTTCCCCATCTTAAAACTTCAGTAGTTCCCTAATGCCCATAGGAAATTGTCAGTGAGGGTCTTGTATTTATGGACATCATTGCCGTAGATCTACATTGTTCACGTCTGTCTCTCTCTTCAGAATGTGAGTGTCTGGGGAGCAGGGGCTATGGAGTCTTTGTTTCTATGAGGATATCAGTTCCTGGCTCCTACCAGGTACTCAGTTATCATTTATTAAAGAATGAGTGGTAGTCATTTCCTTATTACCCATCCTTGCTGTGTCCAAGCATATTAACCACTTAATGAAAGTGAAACAACAGAGTAGAGGGTACAAATCTACCTTAAATAAAATAAAGCACAGAGCACTCCTTTCTGACTTGTTTAGTCATCCAGTACCAGGTTTTTCTGGGCTCTGATTCCATTGGTCTTTCAAGCAAGTACAGAACAGTTCTTACTCAGTCTAATTCTTCTTTCTCCTCTCTCAAGTTTACCTGACATGTCTGTGTAAAAAACTCCATAATAAGAATTGAGTGAATCTGTATGCTGCATATACATAATTATCACAGAGCATAATAATACTTTAGTACATCTATGTTAAATTACTTTTTAAATTTTATTCTTCCACTAAATTTACAAAATAGTATTCAAGTATCTCAGTATCCGTATTGTCATTTATTGTAATATTCTTGCAACAGTAGATAAAAAAGCTTCAAAATTTAGTTGATATCAAATATAAACAAGCCCATACTTGTTAAGTAAACTAGAGCAAGGTTTCTCAATAACTGAACTATTTCATAAGGACTGTGGCATGTAACTCAGAGATAAAGAGCCAAAATTTATGAAGAGGCAAAGTCCTCTAAAGTAGAAGCTAAAGTATTCCCCTCAAGTGATGTTACTGATACGTTCATTTGCTCCTGACAGAATTTTCACCTTTCCCTTTTCAAATTTGCAATCACATTACTGAGCTAAGAGTTCAAGGATTGTGCCATATTCATTCATTTTATGTACTTCTTAAGAAACTATAATCTCTGTCAATTAAATATACCATCCTCTTGCAACAAAGATAAGACCTTTCAGAGGCTGATAATTCTGTGTGGATAATTTGAATCCTTCACTTTTGTGCACGTGGCAAGATGGGTTATGAAGGGCCCCCACCCGTAAGATGGCGAACTTCCGGCTTCTCTTCCGGGTCGTCGGTTCCCGACGGCGCCACCTGACATCCAATCACCTCTCTCCCCCTCCCACTCCCAGCACCTAGCCAATAGCCACCAGCCCCATAGAAGTAACACCACAATCACCCCATGCCCCTTCCTATATAACCCAGCACCTTTCCCTAATGAAGTGGAATTCTCCGGTGAATTGCTGCTGTGTGTCGCTCCTTTCCTTTTATTGGTGCCGAAACCCAGGAGACGGGACACCCCAACTGGGCCCTGTCTTCCCCCCGACACCAGCAGCAGCTTGCCCTCGTCCTCTTTTTCCGGCACTGGCTCATCACACTCACCAACCACTCCTCTCTGGCCTTTAGGTAAGTTTTCCCCCGGAGTGGGCCACTCTCCCCCGAGCTATCGTAGCGCCATTGACCATGATCGTCGGACAAGGCCCTGATGCTCGGGGACGAGGAGGGAACTCTCTCCGCCTCAGGCCTTCATGGCTGCAGCGGACCCTCAGGCCCCTCCTCCGACAGTCATAAACGCACTCACTGCCCCTTCCATCAGTGCTGAAACTTTTTAAGCAAAATTTCCCCGGGATGGGCCACTCTCCCCAGAGCTATCGCAGTGCCATTGACCATGATCGTCAGGCAAGGCCCTGATGCTCGGGGACAAGGAGGGAACTCTCCCTGCCTCAGGCCTTCACGGCTGGGGTGGACCCTCAGGCCCCTCCTCCAACAGCCATAAATGAGGTGACTCCTTTGCGGATGAGAACGCTCCCTTTTTTCCCCCCTCCTCCTTCCATTCAGTCCACCGAAATCCATTCCATCCGCTGAAAGTTCCTAGTACCAGGTTCCTCGTGACTCTGGCACTCTGCCTTCTTAGAGAAGTCTGGGTGACGACCCACACTTCCTAAGAAATTCCGACTCATATACGAGTTTCCGCAGACCACCAAAGATCATCGGGGACGCCCTTTGTCTCCTTGCGGTCTGCTCCCAGTCCGAGGATCTCTGTTCGTCTTCCCCTGTTTGTCTCCTTCTCTGTCCTTTAGCCATGGGAGCCTCCTCAATCCCCCCTTAAGGATTCGCCTCTTGAATGCCTGCTCAAGCATCTAGCCACCCTCTCCCTGACACCTGATATAAAACCAAAACTTCTCCATAAATACTGCTCCCAAGATTGGCCGACATACCCCCTAGAAAATAACAACCAATGGCCTGCAGGGGGAACTCTTGATCCTAACATCACTTGTGATCTTTTTAACTACTGCCAGAGCCTGAAAAAATGGAAGGAGATTCCCTATATCGAAGCTTTTCGCCTCCTAGCTCAAAATCCCAGCCTCTGCACCACCTGTTCCCCACCCCAAGTTCTCCTAGCCTGCAAGCCATCTCCCTCCCCTCCCCACACTCCCAGTCCCTCTTCGATTACCTTTGACCTGGCTGACGAGCCTCTGCCATACAGGCTTCCCCCTTCGGCCCCTCCCCCTCCTACAACCCCTCCACCCTCTACCCCTCTACCGCCATCGCCGCTGCCTCCACCTCCTCCCCCGCAGAAGCCTCCCGTCCTCTACCATCCCCCTCCTCTCCTACAACAGCCCCTCCCCCTTCCTCTACCACCACCGTCACCTCCGCCTCCACCTCCTCCCCTGCAGAAGCCTCCCGTCCTCTCTCTTCCCTCTCCTCTCCTTCCTCCACCACCATCTCCTTCCCCACCTCACCCCCTCCTCCTCCATCCCCCTCACCTTCCCCCCGCCCGCAGATCGAGCCTGAGACTTTCAGCCCCCCTCTAAGTCCCAGGAGCCTCCTCCATCTTTGCCCCCTCAGACTTGGTCCTGAGGGCCTCCCAAAATTATCACCCCCCTCTGGGAGGAAGCAGGATCTGAAGGCATCGTGCACGTTCACGTCCCTTTCTCCTTAGGAGATTTAGCCCAACTTGAGAAACGCCCAAGTTCCTTTTCCACTGATCCCACAACATACATCAGGGAGTTTCAATGGACCCTCCAGTCTTACAGCCTCACACATCATGACATTTTCATGCTCCAGGCCAATACCCTCCTCCCTGAAGAGCGTAGACGAGTTTGGGACTTCGCCCAAATGCACGCTACTGAAACCCACAGGACTGACCCCACGTATCCCCCTGGCCCCACCGCTGTCCCCGAACAAGACCCACACTGGGATTATAACACCGCCGTGGGTCTCCGCTCTAGAGATATTTTCACCTCCTGCTTAATAGCAGGTCTGAAAAAGGCAGCTCGTAAAGTAGTCAATTTTCAAAAGCTCCAAGACATAATTCAAAGGAGGGAGGAAACTCCCTCCGAGTTCTTAGACAGACTCACTCAAGCCCTATTACAGTATACCAGCCTGAACCCAGAAATGCCTGACAGAAGACATGTCCTTATGACATACTTCCTAGCTCAAAGCTACCCCGACATTAAAGCTAAACTCAAAAAGTTAGAACAGGGCCCCGCTACCCCACAGACTGAGATCCTAACAGTGGCCTTTAAAGTCTTCCATAACTGGGAGGAGGAGAAAGAACACCGTAAACAAAAGGCTGATCAGGCCAATTTCCAAATGTTGGCCCAACTGATAAAACCACAACCTGGGCGCCCCTCTACAAACAAGCCCCCCCCCCAGGAGCTTGTTGCAAGTGTGGAAAAGAAGGACATTGGTCAAGGGCATGCCCCTCCCCCATATCTCCTACCATTCCATGCCCCAGATGCCACAAAAAGGGCCACTGGGGGTCTGATTGCCCAACCACCCAAAGGGGAGGCTGGACGAACAACCCCTATCCTAAGCCCGCCGTAGTGGGGCTGGCAGAAGAAGATTGACGGGGCCAGGGGGCTTCTTGCCTGACCATTTTCATCACCAAACAGAAGCCCAGGGTTACTTCAATAGTAGACGGACACCCCATCTCCTTCTTCCTAGATACAGGAGCCACCTTCTCAGTCTTGCGACAATACCGGGGTCCTACCACGCCTGCCATTACTCCTATAGTCGGGGTAGGAGGTAAACAGATTTTCCCATTAAACCCCCTCTCCCCCTTTTATGCACAATCTAAGACAATCCCATACCTTTCTCCCACTCCTTCCTGGTTATGCCCCAGTGTCCCATCCCTTTACTAGGACGGGACATCCTTTCTCTCCTTCACGTTTCCATAACTATATCCACTCCCACAGCCCCCAGTACTCCCTTTCTGATGGCCCTCATAGCTGACGACCCCCCTCTACCCAATGAAAGCTCCGGTTCCGCTCTCATACACCCTGTAAATCCCAAAGGTTGGGACATTACAAGCCCCTCCATAGCTCTATGTCCTACTACCTCTATCAAATTACGTGACCCCTCTCAGTATATCTGTCAGGCCCAATACCCCCTAACCACTTCAGCCCTCATAGGCCTCCAACCCATCATTCAAGATCTCTTAAACAAAAATTACCTCAGACCCACTCACTCCCCATTTAATACTCCCATATTAGCTGTTAAAAAAACCAATGGATCTTTCTGCCATGTCCAAGACCTTCGCCTCATCAACATGGCTGTTGTCCCTATCCATCGCTTAGTTCAAAATCCATACACCCTTCTATCACAGATCTCTGCCTCAGCATCCCACTTCTCAGTCCTAGATCTCAAGGATGCATTTTTTTCTATCCCTTTGGACCCCTCCTCCCAAGATTTTTTCACCTTCACCTGGACAGACCCATACACAAGACATTCTGAACAACTCACTTGGATAGTTTTGCCACAAGGCTTCTGAGATAGTCCCCATATTTTTGGACAGGTCCTAGCTCAGGACCTCAAACCGTTTCATCATGATCACTCCGAGTCCACCTTATTACAATACGTAGATGATCTTCTACTCTGCAGCCCCTCGTGGGAACAGTCTCAACATGACACCGCCTCCCTACTTAACCTTCTAGCTTCCAAAGGTTACCAGGTATCCCCCGTCAAAGCTCAAATCTCTTCCCCTTCTGTCACTTACCTCGGATTCCTTCTGTCTCAACAAAGAAAGTCCATTACCTTAGACAGAAAACGACTCCTCTCTGACCTGCCCGTTCCCAAAACCAAGACAGAAATCCTTTCCTTTCTAGGCCTGGCTGGGTATTTTAGAGCGTGGATCCCTAACTTCTCCCTGTTGGCAAGACCCCTATACGACCTCAGCAAGGGCCCCCCTGAAGAACCATTATAATCCTCACCCTGACACTCCTTCATTAAGCTCTGTCGAGCCCTTGTGGAAGCCCCAGCTCTCCATCTTCCTGATTTGTCGAAGCCCTTCTCATTATACATTCATGAGAGGTCCAGTCAAGCTCTAGGAGTCCTAGGCCAATATTATGGCCCATCCTTTGCCCCAGTAGCTTATCTCTCCAAGCAATTAGACCCCACAGCTCAGGGTTGGGCCCCCTGCCTACGGGCATTAGCTGCTGGGCAGCTCTTGCAGAAAGAAGCTCATAAACTAACATTTGGGGCACCCCTTACCATTCTGTCCCCACATCACCTAAAAGATCTCTTAACCTACAAAAGTTTACAGACTCTCCCTCCCTCCAGACTCCTGACCTTACTGTCCTCTTTACTCCAAAATCCAGACATTTCTTTCCTCCCCTGCCAGCCCCTGAATCTGGCCACTCTTCTTCCTCTACCCTACTCTCCTCATACTCCCTCGCATGATTGCCTAGAAGCCCTTCACAATTTCCCTCTGTGCCACTCCACAATCTCTGAAGGAGCCCTCTCACACTCGACCTCATCTGGTTTACTGATGGGTCCTCCTTTAAACATGAGGGCACCCACTACACAGGATACGCAGTAGTCTCCCTCGAAGATGTCATTGAGGCACGAGCCCTACCCCCTGGTACAACCAATCAACAGGCCGAATTCATTGCAGCCACCAGAGCTTGCACTCTGGCCCGGGACACGTCTCTCACATTGTACACTGACTCCAAGTACGTATTCCACATTCTCTTGTCTCACGCGGTAGTATGGAAAGAACAAGGCCTCCTCACCACAAAAGGAAATTCCATCACTAATTCAGCCTTAATTACTAAGCTTCTAGAGGCTTCACAACTCTCATACCAACTAGGCATAGTCCACTGCAAATCACATCAAAAGGATGACTCCCCCATTGCAAGAGGTAACAACAAAGCTGACAGAGTAGCCCAGTCAGTTGCCCTATCAGAAGACACACCAGACAACAATCCGTCTGCCCTTGCAGTTTTAGCCTTATCACAAGCCACCCTCTGTTCCCAGGACAAAGAGTCTCTGTTCCACTTCTTACATGATCTGTTCCATCCCAGCCCCCAATCCTTGATCCATTTTTTACAATCCTTTTTTTCTCTTTCTCCTGAAGACAAAACCCTACTTAACCAAATCACCTGCAGGTGCACCATCTGCCAACACACTAACCCTAATACCCCCCTCAAGGCCCAACCCTTCCCAGCTCATCAAGCAAGGGGTAATGTCCCCACCGCAGATTGGCAAATAGACTTCACTAACATGCCCCCTGTACGGCGTACCAGATACCTACTCATGTTAGTAGATACATTTTCAGGATGGGTCGAAGCTTTCCCCACCACTAACAAACGAGCGTCCGCGGTTGCCTCTATCCTCCTCACCCAGCTCTTTCCTAGGTTTGGGATGCCCACTTCCCTCCAATCAGATAACGGCCCTGAGTTCACTGCCCAAATTATCCAGAACCTCTCCAAGTCACTCTCACTCCCCTGGCATTTACATTGTCCTTATCGACCACAGGCTTTGGGAAAAGTAGAAAGAACCAGTAGGACTCTAAAGGACATCCTGACCAAACTATCTCTAGAACTACACCTTGACTGGGTTCGCTTACTTCCCTTAGCTCTACTCCGCATTTGGGCCCTCCCAAAGAAACCTTCCTTCTTGTCACCCTTTGAGATCACGTACAGCTGCCCGATTCTACATCCGGGGCTCCCTTCCCACAAAGGACCAATTCCTCCCAATATGACCCTTCTGCCACTCTCTCTCCTCTGCACTGAATTGTGGAAATATCAGGATTGGCTCCTTCCTGATCCATCCGCCTCCCAAAATCCTCCTGTCACAGCCCGGCCAACTAGTGTTTTATAAGCCGCCAGAGGATCGGCCCTCTCTCACCCCGAAATGGGAAGGTCCACACCCAGTTATTCTCTGCACCCCCTCGGCCGCCAAGCTCTCACTGCCTGATAACTCTATCACCCCTTGGATTCATATCTCCAGGTTGAAACCAAATACCCATGACCCACCTTCTCTGGACACCCAAGACCCATCAGTCACAATCCAGAGTCCTTCGGATACAGCCCAAGACGCTGTCTACTCTACCACGCCTCATCCCTCTGATCCTTTGAAGCTCCGCATCTCCTGTGCACCCCCTTTGCCATCCATACCCGAATCATGACTTTTTCCTCCTTTACTGCTCTCTCGCTTTTTTTCCTCATTCCTATTGTCTTCCCTGCCACCCCAGTCTTCTTTGTATGGTGATTCAAAGTCAGACAGACTTACACACAGCATCAAACAAAAGTTACTGCCTTCATTGCCACATCAGACTGTCCTCTGAAAGGCTGCTCTGAGCCTTTATACCTCCACTTTCTTCCCTCCACCGAAGTGTTCACTAGCAGCTACCCTTATTCTCCCTACCTCTGCTTCCTCTATGACCAAAAACAAGCCTACTGCAGGCGATGGCCAGACACCTATGGGGGATGTCCCTACTGGTCTTGCGCCATTCACTACATGGGTAACTCCCGGTACCCACAGTATTACTCCTCCAACCGTTTCATAAAATATCCCAACAGCTCATTCTCCTTATCAATCCCAGATCCCTGGGACTCTCGATGGGCTGCTGGAGTCACAGCCTCAGTTTACTATGGTGTGTCCTCAACCCCCAATGGTACCCTTCATATCTCTCAAGAGTATGTTCCCTCTCACTCCCAGATCTCTCAAGTTGCATCAGATATCAGATATTCCGAAAAAGTCATTATCCAAACTCTTGACGGCACCTCTTCATCTTCTTATTCCTCCTACTCTTGGTTACAGCTCATTCAAGACACCACCATCTATCTTAACCACACCCTCAATACCGCCAATTGTTTCTTGTGTGCATCACTACAACGCCCACTGCTGGCCGCCGTGCCCCTTAATATTTCCAACTACTCCTTCCATGCAGAAAGACAACCCCTCTGCCCCCTGGCAGACATACCCCTATGGGAACCAGAAGACGCAGATAATCTCACCATCCACCGCTGTGTAGGCCCAACTCCACCCCCCTCCAGCGCACTTCACTGCCTCTCTATCTACACCCCTACCTCCGGCTCTAAGACTTTTACGCAACCGGGACACTTCTTTTGGTGTAATGGCAGTCTTTTCAACTCACTGCCTCCCAACTCCAATATACCCTGCATTCTTGTCACCCTAATCCCACAGCTTACACTTTACAGCATGGCAGAATTTCTTGAGCTCCAACCTCCCTTGCCCTCGCACACAAAAAGGGCTGCTTTGCTTCCCATCATGGTCGGTATCTCTTTGACTACCTCAGCCGTTGGGGCAGGGTTTTCGGGAGAAGCCTTGGGTCACTTTCTATGGGCAGTTAGAGATCTCAACGCCAAACTTGAGGGAGCCCTGACATCCACTGCCGATTCCCTAGCCTCTCTCCAAAGACAGGTCACTTCGCTAGCTAAGGTCACCCTTCAAAACCGGCGTGCCTTAGATCTGCTTACAGCCAAAAAGGGCGGCACCTGTGTTTTCCTTCGAGAAGAGTGCTGCTATTACATCAATGAATCCGGCATTGTAGAAACTGACATTACCAAACTCACTGACCTTGCCTCCAGCCTCCACTCTGCTTCCAATTCCAACCCATTCTCTTCAATACTAATAAACCCCCTCCTTACCTGGCTCTGGCCCATTGCAGGCCCCATAATATCATTCTTCTCGCCTGTCTCTTCTTACCCTGTATAATAAAGTTCATCAAATCCCAAGTCAGAAAAATCTCTAATCAAACTTTCAACCAGATTTTACTCAGGAACTATCAGCTTCTGGCCACAGAAGATCCCTCACCCTCACGTAACCTCCTCACCACACACTGAGATGGACCCCTCTCTCCACTGGAAACTGTTACTGGAAACACTGGCCACAGACGCCTGGCTTCTGGCACCCATATCCTCTTGGCACCATTGGAATCAACAGGTCCTTGACCTATGGTTACAGGGAACCTTCACTGATTTCCAACCTGAAGAAGTCCACATCTACTCGTCCTTACTGTGGGGAGTCCTATCAACCCTTTCCTCCCAATCCTCAAGCCCTCACTCCCTTCTCCGCCCCCATTCAGCAGGAAGCAGTCAGAGAGAAAGCAACGTCCACAACCCCATAGAGAAGAAAGGGGTGAAAGAAGGGCCCTCACCCATAAGATGGCGAACTTCTGGCTTCTCTTCCGGGTCCTTGGTTCCCGATGGCGCCACCTGAAGCCCAATCACCTCTCTCCCCCTCCCCATTCCCAGCACCTAGCCAATAGCCACCAGCCCCGTAGAAGTAACACCACAATCACCCCATGCCCCTTCCTATATAACCCAGCAGCTTTCCCTAATAAAGCGGAATTCTCCAGTGAATTGCTGCTGTGTGTCGCTCCTTCCTTTCAGGTTATCATTACCACAATGGGAAAATTAAGAACTAATAGTGCAAAGGCAAAGACTTTAAGAGGTATGGCCAATAGAGATGCACTATATACTTTTAAAGTGTTTCACTGCCCTAGGCCCCTCCTCACTACTCTTTTTCAGTCAGTTTTTACCTTTCTCTAAGTAACCAGAATTTTAAAGTTATAAAAGACAAAGCAGATCTGATAACTTGCTTAGCACCTTATCATGACTGAACGTAAGAGGTGGCTGCTGGCTGACTGCATTTTTAAAGGGAACATCAGGGAAAGAAATGTATCTCAAAGTCATCACTGTTATTGATCTTATATATTTGCCTCTAAAATATTGATTCTGTAAAACCTGGAAATGCTGGTTGGTACTTGTAAATAAAGGGGCAACTAACTTCTGAGCCTATTAAAAGAAAAAATAAATTTCAGATTTAATTTGTATTATTTACTATCCTTGATTTCTGTAAGTTAAAGTATATAATTAAAGAAAGGAGTAAATCTATGAGAAAAAAATAGTAATGAGAGGGTAACAGCTATTAAAACATATTTTAAATCTATAATAATTAAAACTGTATGGTTTTGTTGCAAGAAATGAGACAGTTGATACATGATCCAGCAACAGGCACTATTACATGTGACTCCAATATACAAACATTATATGTAACAGAAGTATTAGTGATGCCAATTGGGAAATTTCTATTGTCTTAAAGTTTGATCAATTCCCAAATATTAGAACCCAAGGGATATTTGATCCACATATTTTAAACAGAGGGACCAAACTAACAAATGCAACACAGATCCTGACATTCTTCACTTATCATCTACTTCCAGGCTACATTTAGAAAGAGTTGGAATTCAAAGTAGGTTTGTGAGCTTGATGCTTTCTTCGGAGAAAACTGCATGCTTCATAGAGAGCAGTGTATGTTCCTCCTCCACTTGTCATAGTGGGCAGAGTCTTGCTTCTTCAACATCTCCAAAAAAAAGTGAGGGGAACTTTTCAAGAGACTCACCAAGTTTGATCTGACTGATAGATGGGAGGCATTTTATCACCTGGGGCTGGATGCTCGCTGAGCTATAAAACTTAGGTCTTATGTAGTGCAGCTATTGAAACAGATCTAGGCTGTCTGGAGTTTGGGGAGCACAGAGATAACTGTCTGATTCTCCCCTAGAAAAGTTTGAATGTGAAAGGCTGTCTAGAATTGCCTGTGATGGCAAGTGCAGATCAATCTGCTGATTTGAGTGGGGCTGAGTTGCTGAGTTTCTCTGTGGAAATTTGGAAGGCAGTGCTTCTAGACTAGTGCCATTTTGAAAAGATTTCCCAAAAGAATGGCCTGCCTGGATGAGTAGTTGCAAGCTGGAAGAAGCTGTGTTGGGTGCACTGGGAAAGCAGAAGTTGAAGGGGTGTCTTACAAGGTGGGCAGGAATGTACATCATCACTGTAATGGGCAGAGGTCCAAGGAGCCAGGGTGGAGGAGTCTCAGAATAACTCCCTAAATCATCCCCTTGGAGAAGGAGTTAGCTTTTGGATATTTTCCATTGAAGACAGTTTTCAACATCCAGTGAAGTAAAAAGATATTTTTGCAGCTTTCATCTTATACCCAGCTTCTTTCCCTTAACTTGGATGAGCCAGAAGCAGCAGTGAGTGAATGAGAGGAAAAAGTGAATAAAATCAACAATATCCAACTAAGTCTGGGGGCAAAAATGAGAGAGACCCTTAGAATTGAAAGTAAGATGAGTTTTTAAGAAAATTTCACTTGGATAGGAACTTTTCTTAATACTTGAAAGTAAGAACTCTTCACTATTATCCAAAAGTGACTGCAATAGCAATGGGATCCTTTGGATGGCTTTAAAATACATCTGCAAATTCTTTCAGAGTCCTATCAAGAGATAGAGTCTATGGCCCCTCTTGTACCTGGTAAACCTTTGTGATCGCGGCGAAGAGTGAAAATTGGCAAAATATGCCCTGGGTGACTTCCAAGGTTAAATCAGATGAGGAAAGCAGCTGGCTTGATGGCTTCCTTTAGCTGCCATGCAAGAGGTTCAGCTCTTCTGAAGCCATCATGTGGCAAGATGACACCCAGAGATCATAAGGGAAAGACAGTGGCTCATCGAGGGTAGGGCTGCAACCAGAGGCCAATGAGGTGAATGCGGCACTCTCCTCATGAGTAAGATTTAAGAGGGGGGAAGGACCCCCAAGTAGTTAAGAATAATCATATGTTAATGCAATATTTTTTAAAAAATCAATGTAAATGATGAATAGGCCGTCAACATTTTAAATAAAGACAGGATCAGTATTCCTGATTGTTCCTTTTGCCTTCAACTACAGTATGGTTCAGCAAAGCACTATTACTGATCTGACTGGGAAGTACACAAGGCAACTTTCTGTGGTGATGGAAACATTCTCAATCTAGGTTTGGTTGGTGTCTATGAGGATGAATGAAATTGTCAAAACTTAATGGAATGTACACTTAAGTGCTATACATTTTATTGTTTGTCATTATGCCACTCTCTATGTGTGTATGTATTTAGAAAAGGCATGTGATCCAATTCAGTCTAAGGACTGTTGGAGGTTGTGAGGACAGAAGTTTACTTACTCTAAAACAGAGCAACTATAATGTATGGTCTCAGGACAGCACTCTGTGTGAATCTGAGAGCTAGGACTGCTGAGGCTCCCAGTCTGAACAGAAAACTGACATGTGGTGATGCGAGAGCTGAAAGAATCAGAGAGGAATAGGACCAGATTCCTAACTGAACTATGTTTGATCACTACATTTACTCTGGACCCTTTCTAGTTACATAAGCTAGCATCCTTTTTGTTGCATAACCCAGTTTGTGTTGGGTTTTCTATGACAAATTCAGAAAGACACACAGTGTGGATAAAATGAGAGTTTCTGTGGCCAGGATTTTCACCTGGCCCTGGTTGACTAGCTCACTGCACACCTGTGGGTAATACATGGCTGTTGACTCTATAAAAAGAGCTCCACCCAGCGCTCTGGGAGCAACGTAGTGGCACGGCTGCAAAGCTGCAGGAGAGTAGAGCAGAGGCTGGAGTGGTGGCAGTCTCGAGGACAGAGGTCCAGAGGACAGCTGTGTGGGACGACTGTGCAGAGAGGCCCAGAGGACGGCTGTGTGGGATGGCTGTGCAGGCAGAAGGGCCCAGAGGCAGAGACCGGCTTGCTGCCTGCAGACTTGCTCTGACTGAATGGGATTCTAGTGACTGATTGCTACCCAGAAATAAAGTTGGATATAACCCTTTCACCCCAAGAACGTTTTGCTGTCATTTTCTTTGGTCACACTGAATCCACAGCGAACTTGCCCGGGGCCGAAACCCATTGGCAAGACACACAGAAAGCAATAAACAGAAGTGGTGACGCATTGGGAGGTAGGCATGAGCAGAAGCATGAGGTAAACAGAAGTTGAGTGTAGGCAGCATTGAGTGGTGCCCACCACCTACACCAGGCATCCTAGCTCTGAGTAAAGGACAGGCAAAATTTTGGCTTTCATTAAGCTTATATTCTAACTGAGGGAGAGACAGAGAAGCCTTTTCCACATAGGTGACATTTGATGAGGGATATGAATAAGGAGATGATGCCAATCATCTAAAGCTCTGGAGAAAAGCTTTCTAGGTAAAGATTGACCAGCACATTACTGGAAAACAAAAAACAGATGAAAGAGTGGAAACACCTTAATATATTTAATGTGCATATAAATCACCTGGAGATCTGGTTAAAATGATTGTGCATTGCAAACAAGCTCCCAACCAATGCAGGTGTTTTGGATTTATTGACCATATTTGGAGTAACAAGGCCCTGGAGAATTGCTCCCCAAAGTGTGGTCTGCATACTGGTCACAAAGAAATTAAGCTTCTTTAAAAATGTTTATAGCAATTTAAC
The DNA here is from genome assembly GCF_040802235.1 of Manis javanica. Lineage (NCBI taxonomy): Eukaryota > Metazoa > Chordata > Mammalia > Pholidota > Manidae > Manis > Manis javanica. The sequence continues at coordinate 53,866,103 of NC_133157.1, forward strand.
ATTGACATGATATCCAAGTTATGTAATCATTTTCCTAGTAATTCATTTTAAGTGCACTGGTCAGTGATATTTTGGAAATTAAAAGCGAAAACCCAAAAACTTACTGAAACTTTGAGAAGCACTGTCTAAAGCCTACAGTACTACACCTGAGGAGGGAGCTAATCTACTAAACCTGCAGAGAAGCTGGAATCATTGAAATGTCTGGTTCAATGGAGAGTGAAAATAAAATAGGTGCAAAACATGGGAATTGGAAGAACTGGCTTTACCATCACCACGATGCACGTACACACACACACACACACACACACGCAAAACATGGGAATTGGAAGAACTAGCTTTACCATCACCACGATGCGCACACACACACACACACACACACGCAAAACATGGGAATTGGAAGAACTGGCTTTACCATCACCACGATGCACGTACACACACACACACACACACACACACACACGCAAAACATGGGAATTGGAAGAACTAGCTTTACCATCACCACGATGCACACACACACACACACACACACACACGCAAAACATGGGAATTGGAAGAACTAGCTTTACCATCACCACGATGCACACACACAGCTTCCATACAGAATTCCTGGCAGCCAGGCATCTGTTCCTCAAACACCCAGATATGCCCTTTCTAAAAATATCAAATGGTCCCTATCAAAGACTTCCTCATTCTGGAACACAGTGACTCTTGAATGTAATGCCGCTCCCTCAGAAGTGAAGCACACAAGTCAATAGCCTTCTCGTGCCCATGGAACCTAGAGTTGCTTATTACCTCATTATTACATAGGGCAGAACATTAAGGATCAGCAAACTTTCAGGAAACCAATTGAAATATTGCTAGAGGCAGAAGGAAAGCAAGGTAAATAGGAACAGAGCTACACTGAATCATATGGCAGAATTGCAAAGATTCTCAGATAACCTGGTCTCTAGAGCTGCATCTTCTGAAGTGCCTCCCATTTCTCTCTGCGTACTTGTGGTATTATTGAAATGCTTGTGGAAAGATGTCATATGTATCCATGAGATCTATGGAAACTCTTCCTAATACTTTAAACTATTCATTAACAAACTTCCACCAGCTGAATTAATCTCAGTGTATTTCTTCAAGCTTAAAAGTACTTGTTTAGCTTTCTGTGAATGGCTTAATGTATACATTTCATCAGTTTGAATGCTTTTAGTTGCAAATGAAAGTAAACCTAACTCAAACCAGTTTAAGAATTATAGGAGATTTATTGGTTCATATAAATGGAAATACAACAGATGGAGATTCATTGGTTCATATAAATGGAAATACAACAGATGGAGTGGTCTCCAGGTAATATGTGATCCAGTGACATAGTGGTGGTCTCAAAAACTCAGTTTCAGAAATAGACTCAAATAGAGAACAGACTGTTAGTTGCCATTGGAGAGCTGGGTGGAGAGATGAGCAAAATAGGTGAAGGGGATAAAGAGGCACAAACTTCAAATTATAAAATAGTCACAGGAATGAAAGTACAGAATAGGGAATATAGTCAATAGAGTTGTATTTCTTTGTATGTTGACAGATAGTAACTACACTTATGGTGAGCATTTAGTAATGTATATAATTATCTAATTGCTATGTTGTACATCTGAAACCAATATGATATGGTGTATCAACTTTATTTCAATAAAAAATGAGAGAAAACCCCTCAGTTTCTTTTCTGTATTCTTTTTGCCATCACAAAGCAGGGTTATTACCTATACTGTGCAACTTGAACAAGTTCTTTTTAAATAAATAAAATAATTAATATATATATATATATATATATTAAGGTATCATTGATATACAATCTTATGAAGATTTCACATGAGCAACACTGTATTTACAACATTCACCCATATTATTAACTCCCCCACCCCAACACCCTGTTGCAGTCACTGTCCATCAGCATAGTACGATGCTATAGAGTCACTATCTGTCTTCTCCGTGCTCTACTGCCTTCTCTGTGACCCCCTACATTATGTGTGCTAATCATAGTGCCCTTAAATCTCCTTCTCCCTCCCTCCCTCCCCACCGTTCCTACCTTCCCCAACCTCTTTCCTTTGGCAACTGCTCATCCCTTCTTAGAGTCTGTCAGTCTGATGCTGTTTTGTTCCTTCAGTTTTGCTTTGTTTTTCTACTCCATAAATGAGTGAAATCATTTGGTACTTGTCTTTCTCCACTTGGCTTATTTCAATGAGTGTAATTCCCTCTAGCTCCATCCACGTTGTTACAAATGGTAGGATTTTTTTCTTCTTAAGGCTGAATAATATTCCATTTTGTATATGTACCACATCTTTATCTGTTCATCTGCTGATGGACACTCAGGTTGCTTCCATATCTTTGTTATTATAAATAGTGCTATGGTGAACATAAGGGTGTGTATGTCTTTTTGAATCAGGGATTTTGTTTTTTTGGGTAAATTCCTAGGAATGGAATTCCTGGGTCAAATGGTATTTCTTTATTTACTTTTTTGAGGAACCTCCATACTGCTTTCCACAATGGTTGAACTAATTTACATTCCTACCAGTAGTGTAGGAGGGTTCCCCTTTCTCCACATCTTCACCAGCATTTGTTGTTTTTGGTTTTGTTGATGTTGGCCAGCCTAACTGGTATGAGGTGATATTTCATTGTGGTTTTAATTTGCATTTCCCTGATAATTAGCAATGTGGAGCATCTTTTCATGTGCCTGTTTGAACAAGTTATTTTCATTATCATTATTACTTATTTTTCTTTTGAGTTCTGTTTGGACAACTGATTTATTCCTTCACAGTATACATGATTTTGTAGGAGAGAGATCCCAAAATGTTCTAGCCAGGAATTCTAGAACAGTGTTTGGATGTGTTCCACCCAAAAAATAGCCTGGTTCCAGTGATTTCTCCCAGGATTTCTTCGCTGCACCTGAATTCTGTTGGTACAAAGCAAATAAATTCAGGGTCAGTTGGTCATGACCTCCCAGTGTCCTTTCTTTCTTCCTCAGAGGGATGAGATCCAATCAGACACATGGTAGGTGTTAGTGCCTCTATTCTTCTATAAACAGACTGTTACATGAAGAGAGACAGATTACTCTGCATGTTCTTAAAAGAGATATAATTTTTACATTTTTCTCATGCCTGGGATTCTTTCTTAGTCATTTCCTCCTCCAAATGGCTTTTTCCTACATCCATGTATATCATTAGGATAGTGTTTGTTATCCTTACATGCTTTTATTTCTTATTCATGTTCGTTTTTCAACCTTGCCTGTTTTCTGTGGAGAAAAAAAGGTTAGAACCATTTAAAAAGGTCTACTTTTTTTTATAACATTGAGCAAACTGAAAACTGTCCAAACTCCTTTCTTCTTTTGAGAAACTGGAGGCCATTAGAAGTCATAAATTCATTCAGCCAGTAGACAGAATACGAAAATCTTTCTGCAAACTATAACAAATTAGAAATGCATATTGGTTACAAATCAGATAACCTGTAGGTGGAGGGAGATGCAAACATGCCATCTAGCTTGCACTTAAATGAAGAATTATTAAGAGTCAAAGCTGGAAAATGTCTCTTGTCCTACAGTTGGAATTCTCCTAAAGTCACTTAGTCCTTGGGAAAGGATTTTGGTCATATAAAGTGCTGACCCTGGAGCCCTTCAATAACACGTACCACTGAAGGACTACCTCTCACTCACACCTAGGCTACTCACTGCTAGCAAAGGATAACAAAGAAAGTATATTTGGGAAGCAACTGAAAGGGTCTTCTGTATTTTGATGAATCAAAAATTGAATTTCCAGGATCTATCTTTCTAGCAGACATTAACATTTCTGAGTAAACAACTTGGGCCTTTTAGTTTTAGAGTTGTAGAGGAACTACAAATGTAAAGTAACAATATGTACTTTATGTTTTTCTCTGTTAAATAATATTAAAAAATAACTTAAACCAATCATGGAAGTCCGCCAAATATTTTTCCTTGCAAAAATGGTCTGAACATTATGCAAATTTAAGAAAAACAAATCAGTATGGAGAATGCCTCACTAGGTATATAGCTGGATTGCAAACAACATTCCTAATTCCTTCATCTTCAGAACCCAGAGGCTGTGATTGACATGAAATAGAAAGAATTATTAATCTATATGCATGGGTGAGTTTCAATCCTTTCCATAAAGGACAGCTCTACTTTAACTGCTTTATACTTTAGATTTCTCTGTTAAGATTTTACTTCAACCTCTGTAAGTTTTTAAAAATCAGTGCAATACACCAAACAATTTTGTTAGTTCTAGAAAATCTTGGGCCGTTTGGGCTAGAAGTAGAAGAGTATAGAACAATAACTATTTGGTTTAATTTCAAAAGGGAAAGCTCTTGGGTGAAATCATTCCTAAGGGGTGTATAATTTTATAGAACAACTAATCTAAACAAGTTGCCTTTTTATCTTCTAATGTATTACTATTTAAAATGGGCTTGTAGGATTCCCTTTGCTAAATTTACCAAACAATAGTGCCTTTTAACCAAGGAAGAATTCTTTGTCTTAATCTCATTTAAATACAATAAACCAGGAAATCAAATTCCTTAAACTTGCCTCTAATTCAGTGCTATGGGTTCTTTATGGCTCAATAGAACAAATGTCATTGTACCTTTGAAGACCTTCAGGATACCTTCACTAGCTAGTTATAGAATTGTTCTTGTCCTGTTCTTCTAGCAGCTAGCAGTTCATGCACTTATTTCCTCTGCATTTAAGAAGGACCAGATTTGGAAAACTGCAAAGAAAATGCATTGCTATTCAATGAAGAGGAGTCCGTTGGCATTTCTAAGCATTAAGAGAATCCTCTCAAAATGGGTTGTCCTAGGCTGACTCTGGCAGGAACACAAAGGATATATAGACAAATTTTTCATTCTTGTAGTCAAGATATTCATCCCATGCCATATAACTAGTTATAAAACATTTTGCTAGGCTCTGAGGATGAAATGTGACTTGAGTCTTAAGTAACTACAGCATTTAAAGGTTAGGGAAATTCATTGGCAAAGATTGAAGAATAACCCGATGTCAGAGACAGATTTACCTTGAAGCCGTTGAAGTTTAAGATTCTGAGTCCCTGCTCTCATGGAGTTTGTGGTCTAAGGAGGAGGGGAGACATTGCACAAGTAATTACTTATGCAAAACCAAACAAAATATATAATTACAAAGTAGGGTGAATACTATGAAGCAAAAGTATACGGTACAATGAGAATGTATCACAATGGGTTTGTCCTAATTTGTGGGAATCATGGAGTAATGTCTATGGTAGGGCCATTCACGAAGATACTGAACTATTAAAGATGACAGGCTTGAGCAGAAATATCAAGATTCTATTTTGGATAATCTAGATTTGAGACAGGTAAATAGGGTAGTCAAATGAAGACTCAGATATATGGAGAAGTCTGGATAGAAGATCAAATTTAGGAATCATTGGCTAGTGGATAAGGTAGGAGTGAAAATGAACTTATCTATGGATAGAATTAAAAAGAAAGAGAAAAATAGCTGAGTCTTGAGGAACTGCAGCATTTAAAGGTTAGAGAGAGGAAGTTCATTGTCAAAGACTGAAGAAAGGCCTGATGTGAAAGGCAGATCTACCTTGAACCTAATGAGGTTTAAGATTCTGGGTCTCTCTGTTTCCTGGCAGGAACCCCAGCAATGTGTTTACATAGTCATGTAGTTTTGTAAAAATTTCAAAAGAAGAATTTCTTCGTTTTTCTTTTCTTAAAGCAGAGCCCCAGATCCTATAAGCTTCAGGTCCCACACATCTGCTTCTAAGAGTCAGAAACAAAACCGACTGTGTGATTGCATGGAGTTACCACGGAAGGTGGGGTAAGTTTCAGAAGGCAGTGTTCAACAGTTAGGAAGCATCTGAGAAGGCAAGGAATTAATTATAAGGAAAGAAACAAATCTATTGGATTTAGGAAGTGGGAGATCATCTGTGTGCCTAGAAAGAGTTCTTTCGGTGCAGTTGGGTAAGTGATGTGTTGAAGATACAAGGGAAAAGAGAAGTTGGGAACAATTTTCCCTTCATCCTAACTTCAGTTTCATTTTCAAAGGACCCAGAGGAGGTGAATATCCATAGTCTCTGAAAAAAAATCTAGTCCGTGTTTTTATTTCCCTAGTGGGCATATCTACACTGATTCATATGTTTGGGAAAGCACAAGGAGTGTTGTAGTGAGGGCATTCTCTCCTCCCAGGGCACTGAGCTTATTTAACTGAACTCCTAGTCATTTGCAGGCAAATGGTCTATTTTGCAGCTTTCCGAAAATGTCCATTTAAAAACTCGAATCAGTTTTCTTCTGAAGAGTTGAATATTTTTTAAACTGTTTTCTCTTAAATATTTTGGTGAATACTGGAGAAATGCAAATTGATTTTTCTTTTAGACAAAAAATATTACATGTCTGCCAAAGAAAATACAACTTTTATTCAGGGTATTAAATGAAATTCTTCTAAGTATTTTCAGTTGGACTTCTGAGTGTCCTCTGATGTATATTCTTGTATTAGACTTAAGTGTTGAAAAAGGCGATTATTTCCACATAAGATTCCTGGGACTCAGGAACTGAGGGTATCAGGAAGACAACTGTAAATGACACAAACTAGAAATTAGAATATTTTTCCTGGTTTAATGCAATTCTTAACTCTTCATGTTTGTTTTTGTCTTTTAATTAGGTATGTCTAAGAATGCACATTTATGCTAAAAGTTACTTAGAAAGCGAAATTATTAGTCCCCACTCCCCATGTCTCCTCATTAAAGTGCTTCTCATCACCATCTCATACCATTTAAACAAGTTACCCATGCAGAAGGCATCCACAGAGCAGTACTCCACACAATTAAAAAAAAAAAATTAAGTCCTCCCAATCAGAGATAGAGGCTACCAGTTCCCTCAGGTTGCCAGATTAAACAAATACAGGACGCTCAGTTAAATTCGAATTTTAGATAAACAAGGAATAATTTTTAGTATAAATATATCCCAATGCATGGGACGTACTTGTCCACAATGCACCTTTTTATTTGACATTCACATCTATCGGAGCGCCCCGCTTTTTCTCTGCCAATCTCGCAGCGTCCACTGCCCACATCCCAGGCGGAGAGCCGGAGGAGCTAGTTTAAAACCCGGGACCCGCTGGCTCGGCCGCGCCCCCTGATTGGCCGAGGCGCGCCCGCCGCCCCGCCGGCCGCAGGCGTCACGCAACCCGGGCAGCCCCGGCCCCGCCGCCGCCTCGGCAGCCCCGGTCGGCGCAAGTGCGACGCGCGGAGGGAGGGGGCGCGGCGGAGCGCGAGGCTGGTGTCGGGCCGCCGGCGGCCGGGCGGGATTAAGTTTCTCGGTCGCGCGTGAGTGTCCAGCGCGTTAATCCCGCAGCTCCTCGCTGGGCCGTTACTTCAGAAGAGAAGAGAGTGAGCGTGGGCGAGGCGAGGCACCCGAGTCCCCGGCACCCCTTCCCTTCGGCCCAGTCACGTCCCCGCCCGAGGCGGCCGCCGCGAGCCCGGTAAGCGGCGCCGAGGCCCCGGCGGGAGGCCGGAGCGCGCCCCCGCGCCCTGCGCGCGCGCCGGCCGGGGAGGTGCGCGGGCGCCCGGGGCTCGGCCCGTGGGGCGCGCGGGTGCGCTCGCCCCACCCCGCGTGCCCGAGAAGCCGCTGTTTCTCTGGCTCTTTAATAGGATGAGGTCTGGAAGTTTCTTTGCCTATTTGCGTGATCTAAAAGCTACAGTCCCAGTCTTTTCAGTTCACCCATCCCCCGACCTTTGCCCTTGCTTACTTTAAGTGGTTTGAAAGCTTTTCTTTTCCTTAGCCAGGAGCGTCATAGTAATGGAGTCAAGAAGGGGGCCCCCGGGTCTGGCGCGGGCCGGAAGCCCCAGGGGAGAAGCCTGTTGCTCTCCCTGCTGCGGCCGTGCCAGCGCCTAGACGCCCCCCCACCCCGCAGTCATGCTGCGCGGGGTGGGTAGGGGCTGGGGAGAAACGCCCCCAGGCTGGCGTCTCCTGCCTTGTTGGCGGTGAACTCGGAGCGCGCCGCTAATGGTAACACACCGGAACCTCGGTGGCGTCTTTGCCCTTCCATCCGTGGGCCCCCTTGGTGGGAGCAGTTGGCTCTAGCCGCCCCCTTCTTCGCCCCGCAGCGATGAGGCGCCTTTGTGTGAGATTTCGCAGCCCCGAGACGTCGGATGTTCTTAGGGCAGCGCTGTTCCGCAGGCGCTTTGTGTCTTGGGGAGTTTTTGTGTCGGGGGCAGTGCTGGTGTAAATTTTTGCTTGCTTTCTTTGCAGAGGCACAAAGGCCAGGCTTTTCTTTCCTGCAGATCACATGGAAATTCAAGCTGGGACTGCATAGAGTAGGAGGGGCCGACCGAGGGCGGGAGGTGGCCGCCACTGCGCAGTGGCTGGGGCGAGTCGGGGGCGGTGGGACGTCTCCATCCATCTCCGCGGGTGGGGCTGCTGAGGCTCGGCCTGGGAGGAACCCGGGCGTGGGCGCTGCGTGCTTTGCTCGGGGATCGTGCAGGTGGCGGCTAGTGTTTCATTGGTATTATCAGATAAGAGGGCCATGACTTCACCAGCCTAGAAAGAAAATTCCCCGTATTCCTTTGATGTCGAGAGGAGAAGAGTCTGAAAAGTGCCCAGAGTCTGTCATCTAGCTTTGGTTGGATAGCTGTGGTTTTGTAAACATCCATTTTGTTTCCGTGGACACTCCTCATATAACTTCTCCTTTACATAGTAACATCTAACCTGAACTAATGAGGTGATGGTTTGGGACTTTCGAGTTTTTAACGTGCTCAATTTTGGTATAGGGGACTACAGTGAATTTGTAAAGGTCGAATCATCTAAATTTGTGTAATATGTGCTTTAGTGCCTAGTAGAATTCAGGTAAACAGTTGCATGTAAAAACGCAACAGAACTTGAAGTTTCTTGGCTCGAACTTTTAATACAGTGCAAAGCTCTGGATGGATGCACCTGTGCCCTTGTGGGAAGGAAGGGCCGAGAGGGTTTAGAGGTAAATGGGGATAATCTTGTCAGGGATGCCCAGAGGTCCTGTTTGTTAAAGGGCTAGATTGCAAAAGGGCGGGTCTACCTAGATTGGGCTCTGTTTTTGCTCAGAGTTAACAGAGTACTTTATGGCGGAGGTCTGTAAATTTACATGTCGTGGACTAAATCTGTTCTTTCCTAAAATTTAGGAGGTAGAAATGGTTCGTACATTTTTAAACGATTGAAAAACATAATCAAAGGCTAGTATTTCATGACGTGAAAATTATTTGAAAAATAAAATTTAATTGTGCATAGGTAAAGTTTTATTGGAGCACAGGCACACTCATTCTTATGTCTATATCTCATTCTTCCTATCTATGGCTGCTTTCACAGCTACAGGGCAGAGTTGAATAGTTGCATAGTTGAGACTTCTATGTATAGTGAGATATAAAGCCTCCGAAGACTGATACCTACTATCTTATTCTTTACGTAAAGTGTTTCCAACCAAGACCAGGCTTTAAAAGCATCGCTTAAACACTCCCTTTTGTGATGTGTGCATTGTTTAATTTAGTTGCCTTTCATGTCCTGTTTTTGGTGTCCCCTGAACTGGCAGACTTTACCCTAATAGCTACACAAATTAAGTTACTGTATTGGATTGTCTCGTTTCTAGGTTTCACCCTCAAAATTTTTCTTAACTTTTTGGTATTTTTCTCTGTTTGAATTTAGGATAGGATAAAGTGGAGTTTCTGATGGGCAGAAATTATGTGCTTAGTTATTATAAGTTTAATAATATTTCAGGGTGTTCTGCAGTGGGCTCTGGTGACTTCTAGTTGTTGTTACCTGAACAGGTTTGAGAGTTATAGCTTTGTTTCTCTAAGTAGAGAGAAGCAGGGGTTAGGAGATGCCATAGGTTCCTTTCCGCAGGCAAGTCATCAGTAAGTAGGCACGGCTAGTTTGGCCTGGCTCTTCACTATTCCTGTTTTGCTACCTCATTTGCTGAAACAGCAACAAAAAATGAAATTTATTCTCTACATATTACTATAGATGGATTATATGTATACCATACTTCTTACATGTATTCCTTTTTTTTCCTTGGTATTTCTTCTTGTCATCTCCCCTCTTTTGTTTCTGGTTTTCTTTCTTCCTTTGTGACACTCCTTATCCCCCAAGCCTGATGCTTGTGGCTTGGGAAGGGGCAGATGTCACACTTTTCAGTGTGTTCCATTTTCCTGTTACATAGACATTGCGCTCTTTGGCTTTTAAAGATACCTTTGCATTTTAGATGCCTTTTAAATGCCCATATACCATGACGGAGTAGAGGCTTTCCCCAGAGCTTACTATAGCTCTGTAAATTGGGAGTGCTCAGAAAGTTTTGTGGAAATCTTTGAAATGCAATTTTGCATGGATGCAGGATTTAAGCCTCTAGTGCCATTGTGGGGAGGCTCTTCTTTACAAATGAAGAAGTGGATCCATTGTCTGGAGTTAAGATTAAGGGATTTCAAAATTGGCATGCAACAATGAATTGCCTGGAAGATAACTATCCTGAGTTAAAAGCAGATTATTGTTTCTGGATTACATCCCAAGTCTGACATCATAGACTTGACTCTCTTAGATTGAATTGCCTGTTGGCTCCATTTTGTATATTCATAAATGCACAAAGTACTCTGAATCTCTTAAAATATCTTGAGGCGAGGTTGATGTATTGGACTGGAAATGTCCTCATGTATGCTAGAGCAAACAGTACATTTGCCAGAGAAAGTTCCTATACTTCAAAATAAGGAAGGAACCTTGCCTTAGAATTCAGGACTACTTGATGGTGTATGTGGATGGTGATCTATTATATCATCGTTATATTTCCCTAACAGTTATATGTGCTTTTAAAACACATTTGGCTTAAATAGGAATTCTTCTGATATAGTTACATTGTTACATACATTATAAACCCCATATTTATAACAAGAAAGGTATTATTTTGTAACAGTATCAAGCATAGGAAGGATTTTTATTAATACAGCTGCGAAATGATGTTTACTATGGTAAAGCTGATAATACTATCATTAAATAATTATAGTGGGGTTACATGTGGGTGAATAAGAACATGAACTACTTCTAAAGGAAGCTGATTTTAAATAATCCATTGCCTTCCTGTGAAATATTTCCCAAGAAATTTGCGGTAGTTATTCATGTAGTAGATAGTAATAGATAGGGAGAACACAAAAATGAATAAAAGATACTGCTTCAGAAGCTACTATCTTCATAGGAAAGAGACACAGAAGAAAGAATTACAAAGGTTTTACACAGAGTAAAAGTTACAGGAATTCAAAGAAATTTGAGATCACCATGGGTGTGCTTGATAGCATTTGTAGATGGTGGTCTCCCTGCGGCCTCCAGTGATCTTCCCTCTGTGGATGTCTGTTTCCTAATCTCTTTTAACGAGGACACTGGTCATACTGGATTTGGGGAACCGCAATGACCTCATTCAACCCAAGTACAATCACATTCTGAGGAACTGGGGCTAAAACTTAAGCATATGAATTTGGTAGGGGCTGGGGACACAATTCATCCCATAATAAACTTCTTAAAGAGATCTAGGCTATAACCTTGTGAGACCTTTAAGACTGGACTTGTTCAGAGTAAGAGAAGGAGGTCACTTAGGAGTCTATTGTCTAGTTTAAGCCTTAATGTGGTAATCTACTGTTTGGGGTAAAAAAGGGAACTGTCTTTTGAGGAAAAAGGTGTTTTGTCTTTGGCCTGGAGCTAGCTGCTTGTTTTCTTTTTCCTGATGGGTCCTCGGAAACTGCCGCTTCTTTTTTATGGATGAGGTGTTTTCATTTTAAGTGTTTCATAGAAGTATTAAAAAAATACACATTTTTTCTCTTTAAAAAAATCAGTAAAATGTTAAATTTGGCAAAGAGGAAATGTTAATGTTTGTAAACATCTCAGTGGTTTGGGAGTCTGATCAAAACAGCAAAATTTATTTAAATTATATTCATCTAAAAACTGTATATTCTATGCATATTTTATACGCCAAGTATTCGGCATAGTCTTTTTCCCCGCCAAATTTTTCACCCTTTTGAAAAGGAAAATACTACATTAGAAAAGTAATCTGTATCATTTATTATAAAAAACAAACTTCTTTTAAGTGTTGAAATGATAGAAATGATATTTGTTGAGTTAGAAAAATGTTGATACAGTTCTTCCAAATTTGGCTTGCTTAGTTTAAAAAAAACGGTAAAAGGAGACTCAATTTTTTTTTTTCTTCTTGCCTCTGGTGGTTAAATTTGTTTGGTGTAGGAATTCTTATCTTTATCCTCCATTTAGTTTTGCTTACATCTGTGGAAACAGCCTTCATTGTTATTTTCCTATAAACTTCCCTACCACCAGATCTAAGGTGCTACAAATAAAAGCATACAGGAAAACTGATAAAAGGAAACACTTGTAAGAAAGGAAAAAAACAGAAACATAAGCTAACAAAAAAAATCTTAAAAACTTATTTAGGGTTGTGTGGATGATTTAATTTTGATAGTTCGAGTATGTTTTGAGATATTTTACATTTACTTTATTGCTTAGATTTTAGAACAATATGTGTAGCCAAATACCTAAGAAAATTATTTCTTTCAGCAACTTCTTTGGTGATCAAAATAGCACACACACAAAAAAAGGAGACAGACAAGCGCAAAGAGGCAGAAAACTTGCCTGTAATTCCATCACCCTTTTACCAGCCTCCCAAAAAACAACACAGATTTTGTGAAATGAGGGTATTTAAATTATTTTTAACATATAACCATTAAATAAATAGATCTGTTGACCAGTAGATTTCAGTGATTGTTCTTTTTCTCAGTGAGGATAATGTGTACTAAGATGATTAAAAATATGCACATTTAAATTGACACCAATAGCATCTGTTTGAACTAATGTCTGTTGACTCTTTTGAGGAGATATAATATGGCTAACCACTATGTGACACAGCACATAGATGAAGAATGTATTTTTAAATCTTAATCTCTGCTTAAAATTAAATATCACATAGTCCTGTGGCTAATCTTGGAATAACTTTACATTATGTAATTACGTGGCCCCCTAGCATGCATTGGTTCTGGGAACTGGCTGTAGAAAATAGTACTAGGAATCTGTTGTCAACCTTAAAAATAAAACAGTTAATTTACCAGCAGCGATGGGTTTATTTGGGAGAATTGCAGAGAATTACAATTCAGAACATGCAAACTACAGCAAAACCTCAGGCAAGTCCAGCCAATAAACATTATATTATGGAGAAGGAGAAAGTTGGGAGGGGTTGTTTTGAACAGAAGTCCATTGGAGAAAAGCAGTATAATAATAGCCCTTTCTCATTGACTGAGACAGTCACTTCTTGTAGGAGGTGTAAGGTACAACAACTCTCCCTGTTGTGGGATGTAATTGATGATATCTTCTGTTGAAGATTCTTCTGTTAGGGTCTGTAATTGACAATTCTTTCTCTAATTGACTTGGAGTGGTATGGCTTCCACATCTAGCCCTGACTTCACTTTAGTGAGGCTTCCTTTTATTAATCTTCACACTGTCATTCTGTACTCAAGAGGCATCAGTAACCTAACAAAACTTTGATGATAGAATCATAAAGATTAAAGATTATTCTACAATTTAAAAGGATTCTCTGATCTATACAAGGTATGACCCCTTCTCTTAACAGTTTGCTGCTACTCCTGCTAGGTCCTATTTGCCTTGGACATTACTGGATAAAAGTTCATGAAGTTTTAGGTTAGGTGTTCCCTCTTCTGCCAAATCTTTGAAGGGTATTTTATTTTAATAAATCAGGTATAAAATCTCTGCTTAGGCAACATTTGTGTCCTACTGTAGGACTGAGGGGCTTCAACTGTAGGATTCAGTGGAGTTTTGCCTGACAAAACCTCCTTCCCTATCACATCCCTCCCTACCACATTTACAGTTTTCCTGGCAGAGTAGTAAACCTAGCCATCCTGTTCCCCTTTAGAGAAGTACAGCACTGGAATGCCTCTTTATTTTGATAAAATCTGCCGGAAAAATATGTACAATCAGGCTGAGTCGCACATTATTTTTAGATCTCTTTTGTGGCTGAGATAGGAAAACAAAAGATGAATGAACCTGGGGCCTAGATGATTGCTCCCTAGCCAGCTCCATCAAGTTCAGTGAACATCTTTTAGATGCTAAATTTGGGATATTTTAGTTCCACACTTTTACTCAGGGAATGGGGAGGAGTAACTTATTTAATTGAAGTATAATTTACATTTGACACATGGTAAACTTCGTATACTGAAAGTGTACAGTTTGCTGAATATCACCCCATTGAAACTTCCTTAGTCATGGTAGTGAATATACCCATCACTTCCGAAAGTCCTTTACTGCCGCCCCTCCTCCCTCCCACCTACCCATCTCCCATTTCGGAGCAACCACTGATCTTTCTGTCACTGTAGTTTAGTTTGCAACCTCTGTAGCTTTAAATAAATGGAATTATACAGTATATTCTTTAGTTTTGTCTGACTTTTCTACTCTATATTTGGATTCATCCATGTTGGTTATATTCCTAGTTTATTATTTTATATTAATGAGTGCTTATTCATTGTATGGATATGACATTCAGAGTTTTTTAAAATTTGAATTCTTTTGTACTTTGTCTATTGTCTTGTATAATATTTGTTCTCGATTCCAACTATGTCATGTCAGACTTTTGTATTTGAAAGTATTACTCAGTCTTCTGAAATTAATGCCAATTTGGATAAATATAAAACTTAAATGTACTATTTAATGTTAGTCAGTTTCAGAATTTGTAAATCATATTTTAAAAAACTGGTAATTATATAATACAGGTTTAAAATTTTCTAATCTTTGAAGATATTAAGTGATTCAGTATAAATTGAGTACTGAGGTTTTTTCCCACAAGCTTTTGTATTCTACCTTGCAAAGTCAGTGTCAGTATTGAGCCCAAAGTTTTATTTTCAGACTGCTTGTCTAATTCCCTTGAACCTCTTGCATATTTTTGTAGTTCTTATAATTTTTGATAGATTTGTCTCTCATTTCTTGTGACAAATTAATGTGACAATCATATTGTGGATTGGATAACAAAGGACTAATTTGCCTGAATTATCCAAATAATAGCCATTCATTGTATGTTACACTTAAAATCATCAGACATACCAAGAATTGGAGAGGAGATGATCATTATTTGTGGAAACACATGATTTTGTTGGAATCACTGAGGTTTTCTGGGCCATTTTTAACATTTATGTATTTGTCTCTACTTTCTAATCACCCAGTTGAAGTTAAGTGGCAACAAACCCCAAAACCCAAAACAACACCTTTTAAGGCAGATGTGCTCTCTGGATTATTACAAAAGTAAAAGTTGGTTTGTATTCTTAATATTAACAATTACTCCTTTGAGTATGATAGTAAAATATAGTTAATGAATGTAGTTAAATATTAGATGAGTTAATTAAGCAAATAGTCACGTTTATGGAAAGAATAAGACCTCTTAAAATGTTTTCAGAGAGAAAATACCACTTGTCAATATGGCCCTTGTGAGTTCTATAGAATTATGTATGGTGACCAAGTAGTGTAGCCTGTTACAATTATCTGTATATTAGTAATTAGGGAATTTAATTGGTCCATGCTTATTTATCTTATATGGCTAAGGTTCATGTTAAGATAGTTTCATATTAATTTGGATTTCTTTTTTATGATTTCCCCTTATCTGAACTTTTTGGAGTCTTGCCAGCAAGATGTGCATTGTCTCTTCTGCTGACTTTCCTCAGCAATCTAGGCTACAACTGACTGACAAGCTTATCAACTGATTTAGACAGTGATATCTCCTTGCTGTCAGAAGATAAAGAGTTCTCTCTAGCTTTAATGCAGATTATGAAAACATTGCTTTTACTGTGGACAAATTTTATTTGAATGTATGCATATTCATTTAGCAGATCCAAAGCCAAATTTGTTTTGGTTTAGTATGGAGGTGAAGAAAAGAGTATCATGGCTGATTGTATATTTTTGAGATATATTCCCCTCCATATATGTAGACTTTATTTCATGTTGGAGCTTGCTGGAATGCTTTTGATTCTAATAGGATTTTTCAGTTCACTTCACATAGATTCCTTGATATCTGTTTAAGACTTTTTGCTCTTCTATAATTAATTTAACCTTATTAAGGTTATCTTCCATATGTAATTTGTTTCCACATAGGTATAGGAGCCAAAGTGATGTTAAATAAGCTTAATACAGTTATCAGCCAAATAAATAGTAACCTTGCCTATTGTGTTGGCCATCCTGGGTGCTTTATGAATATGGCATTTAGTTAGAATGCTCAAGCACAAAGGGTCTTTATTTCTAATTGATCTTTATCAATATTTGAAATTGATTTTTACCACTAAAATACTTTTTGTATATTACCTTGTATTTTTTTTTTTTTTTTTTTTTTTTTTTTTTTTTTCCTTCCCTTTTATTTTTTATTAAAGTATCGTTGATGTACAATCTTATGAAGGAGTCACATGAATAATATTTGGTTACTACATTCACCCATATTATCAAGCCCCCACCCCCACCCCGTTGCAGTCACTGTCCATTAGCATAGTGGAACGTCCTTTGGTTTTTTTTTTTTTTTTTTTTTTTTTTTTTTTTTGAGAGGGCATCTCTCATATTTATTGATCAAATGGTTGTTAACAACAATAAAATTCAGTATAGGGGGGTCAACGCTCAATGTACAATCATTAATCCATCTCAAGCCTAATTCTCGTCAGTCTCCAATCTTCTGAAGCATAACGAACAAGTTCTTACATGGTGAACGAATTCTTACAGAGTGAATAAATTCTTACATGGTGAACAGTACAAGGGCAGTCATCACAGAAACTTTCGGTTTTGATCATGCAATATGACCTATAAACCATCAGGTCAAATATGAATATTCATTTGATTTTTGTACTTGATTTATATGTTGATCCCACATTTCTCCTATTATTATTATTATTTTTATTTTTAATAAAATGCTGAAGTGGTAGGTAGATGCAAGATAAAGGTAGAAAACATAGTTTAGTGCTGTAAGAAGGCAAATGTAGATGATCAGATGATCAGGTGTGTGCCTATGGACTAAGTATTAATCCAGGCTAGACAAGGGCAGCAAAACATCCACGGATGCAGAAGATTTCTCTCAAAACAGGGGGGGTGAGGTTCTGAGCCTCACCTCTGTTGATCCCCAAATTCTCACCTGATGGCCCCCCTGCGACTGTGCCTGTCTTAGGTTGTTCCTCCCTTGAGGAATCTTACCCGTCTCTGGCTAACCAGTCATCTTCCGGGGCCATACAGGGAAATGTAAAGTTGGTAAGTGAGAGAGAAGCCATATTGTTTGCAAAGGTTAGCTTTTTACTTCTTTGCAGATTTATGCCCTGTGGCTTCTATGCCCAGCACTTGTCTCGAGGTATCTTTACCACCTGGAGGAATTATGATACTCGGTAAATTCGATATGAGGCACGAATTCTATTTAAAGTTTGTATTACCTTGTATTTTTAAATGTTAATGTTTCCTGGTATTCCAACCCCAGTTTTCCCTTCTTGTTGATCTGTACCTTCTTCCTAATTAATCTCCTTTATTTTAAGTAATACCTAGAGGCCAGTGATTCCCTACTTCTATGTTTCCATCTTCTTTTCTCTTTAGATCTGTGTGTATAATTGAGTCATTCTTTGAACAAATATGTATTGAATGCCTACTCTGGGCCAGCCACAATTTCTGGTGCTGGGGATATAATCCTGTGAGAAAAGGAACCAGCAGCAACAAAAATTTCTTCCCTCATGGAGCTTAAATCCTAATACTTTCTGTTTTCTAGAGGCATTTCAAGTGTAATATGTCCAAAAGGAATGTACTTCTACCCCTTCACTAAACACAGATGGTATTTCTCTCTCTGCTGTGTCAGCTAACAATGTTCTGTATTTCTAGTTTCCCAGATTAGAAATTTGAGAGTCAGCCTCTATTGCTGTTACTCCCTCATTCTGCTTGCCCCCAACACAGACATTGAATCCTTTCGATTCCCTCTAATGAATGTGTCTGTAATCTCCTGGGGTTTTTTGGCCACTGCTTCAGTTTTGGCTCACATTGTTTTTCAATTAGGCTGTTTTAACGTCCCAACATCCTGTTATGCTATTATCAGTTCTTTTCTGTTTTTGGTGAATTATTTACCCCATTGCCAGAATTGTTTTTCCAGAGAAAAAGTTTTAGTAACTGTCCCCTCTACCCCCCACTCCTTCATCTGTGTGCATGGCAGTGCCTGCAGGGCCAAGTCCTAAGGAGGCCATGGAAACATTGCTTTCCCAGCTCCTGTGTAGTTTGATAGCCCAGTGTACTATACAACCACTGTCATTAAATTCTCTGGTTTCCTTCTGGTTTCATTGCCTAAGCAGATGTTCTTCCCTTAGCAAGAGATGCCTTTCCTTCTTCTGGTTAGTCCCAGCCTCCTCCTAATTTGTGCATCTTTCAGTACGATTCACATGTAACATCACCAAATTCTTTCTGACTGATGCTGACAGCACTGGATTCTTCTGCACTCTCACAGAATTTAGCACATCACACTGTAGTGTGATCACTTACTGTTTCCCACTGAATGAGGGCTCAGCAGTTGCGTACCAGTCCTTATTCTGCTTTGCTATATGCTTCAGTGATAGAGTAAGATACAGATTTTGGGGGGGGACCTTAATAGAATTTGGGATGTCCCTCTTAAGTAAAATAAAAATAACATAAAATTATCAATACAAAATTAGATGTGAAAGTGCATATTTATTTTAATGAGAATGGAAGAATCCTGTGAAAGTATCTGCATGCTAAATCTGCCTATGCCGCATGCCTAGAGAAATGTAAGTGCTTAGTTAAAATGTGCTGAAATAATGCGGTGTGTACATACAATTTTTTTTTTTGCTGTTGATTTTCTTAAAATTAGAAAACATTTATTTTGATGCTAATGCAGTTGTTAATACTAATAATGGCTAATGCTTCTGCAGAAGTTCCCATTCTCTAAGCATTTTCACGTACTTTATCTCACAGGATTCTGGCAGCTGAGTCACAAGGAAAGTGACTCAGACTTAATGGCTCTTACTGTGTTTGACTGCTTGGTGGGTGAAAGAAGATAGAGTTGAAGATCTTCCGTTGAGATCAGATTTCACTTTGGTGGGAAATGATCCCATTCTTCCTGTCCACCAGTAACCTCAGT
This sequence comes from Manis javanica, assembly GCF_040802235.1. Classification (NCBI taxonomy): domain Eukaryota; kingdom Metazoa; phylum Chordata; class Mammalia; order Pholidota; family Manidae; genus Manis; species Manis javanica. Next base: position 53,885,274 of record NC_133157.1, read on the forward strand.
GAGCACCCTGCTCTACCTCTGTGAGCCTGGGTAATGCTAAGGAGTTTCTAAGGGCTTTCTAAGTTATCCTGCTATCTCTCCATTTTTCTTTCTCTTCTCCTTTTCAGCTTCCTCACCTCATTATTTCTTCTTTCTCTCCTTCCCTGTTTATCTGTGTTTTGCCATACATCAAACGTTTTCTCTCTACATCTGTCTTCTCTGGTGGATAATTCAATACTTTTAATGTCAGTTCTTTGACTAAGCTGAATTTTGGAATTTGCAGTTGTTGGGTTCATTTCTGCTTCTTTGAAGTATTGTAGGGATATCTTGGGGATCCTCAATAGTACAAAAAGTATGTATAGTCAGCAATGGAGAGGAGATGTCCTAAGGCCTCATACCTTACTTACTACATAGGATGACTCATGATGCAGTTCGCAAGTCCCAATTCATTTGTGTTAAGGAGTTACTGATTTAATAATTCTGGTTAATCTGATAGCAAATTGGAACCAGCAAAATGGAGAGATCAGTGTCCAGATACTAATATAAGACAAAATAATATTAGAAGTAGCTTTTGTGTGCCTATACTTCTGTGCACTTGGGATATGTTATTGTTATTGCCCACTTTACAACAGTAGCTCAGAGAAGATAAGTGACTTGCTCAGGATCTCACAATTAGTAAAATGGTAGTGTACTTTTTTTTTTTTTAAAGAAAACTTTAAAGTAGACTGGGAACTCTGAAAGCATAGCTATCTGGGCCTACTTAATCTGAAAGTAGATAGCATTTTTTTTACTAGTAATATTATTATTAGAGCACAGAGCTATGATTTTGTGGAAAAGATTTGGCTTTGATGTCAGTCAGACTTGGTTGGCTTTAAATGTTAGCTCTCCTACTTACAGTGTAGGGGAAAGCACTTTATTTTTCGGAGTCTCAATTTTCATAGTTAAAAATGGGTATATTGGATAAGATCTGTTGATAGTAATAGAGGAGAATGTGTATAAAGCATATATGCTGTTTGAGAAAACAGGGATATATGAAAGCTATTTCAAAAATGGTTTCATTTCAAGCAGTAAAAAAAAATGCCAGTTCACTGCCTAAAAAGCTCACTTTTGGAGACCATTTTATTCTCTGGAATGTAATTTTATAGTAGATACAATAGCAGTCAATTCGTTTGCAGTTTTATCCCTACTTGTTATTGAACAGCATTTTATAAAAGTCCCAAATAACAAATTACTGCTTTAATTTGTGGATTACAACCAAACCTTCATTGTAGACATCCCAACAGTGAATATATATTTGGAAACTTTTGCCTCTTGAAGTAGTATTTGGTAGTGAATTTGTACCTGAGGAATAAAATTTCTCCCTTCCATTCCTCTCTTTTTCTCTTTTCCTCCTTCCTTCCTTCCCTTCCTTTCCTGTGCCTTCCCTTCCTCCCTTTACCCCTTCCCTTCCTTTTTCCTTTCTTTCCTTCCCTCTTTACCTTCCCCCTTCCCATCCCCCCTTCTTTCCTTCCCTTCCCCCTTCCCTCTCTCCCTTCCCTTCCATCCTTCTTCCTTCCCTCCCTTCCCCCTCCCTTCCCCCTTTCCCTTCTCCCTTTCCTTTCTCCCCCTCCCTTCCCCTTCCCTTCCCCCTTCCCTTCCTTCTTCCTTCCCTCCCTTCCCCCTTTCCCTTCTCCCCCTCCCTTCCCCCTTCCCTTCCCCCTTCCCTTCCTTCTTCCTTCCCTCCCTTCCCCCTTTCCCTTCTCCCTTTCCCTTCTCCCCCTCCCTTCCCCTTTCCCTTCCCCCTTCCCTTCCTTCTTCCTTCCCTCCCTTCCCCCTTTCCCTTCTCCCCCTCCCCTCCCCCTTCCCTCCCTCTTCCCTTCCTTCTTCCTTCCCTCCCTTCCCCCTTTCCCTTCTCCCTTTCCCTTCTCCCCCTCCCTTCCCCTTTCCCTTCCCTCTTCCCTTCCTTCTTCCTTCCCTCCCTTCCCCCTTTCCTTTCTCCCTTTCCTTTCTCCCCCTCCCTTCCCCCTTCTGTTCCCCCCTTCCCTTCCTTCCTTCCCTTCTTTCTTTCCCTCTCTTCTTCCCTCCATCCTTTCCTTCCTTAGCGAAATGACATGGAAAATTACAGTTTGATATTTAGGGAATCAAGTATGAATAGACATTCAATCTGACTAAGGCTTTAAGCCTGTTATTTCTTCCTCCTCCTCTTCTGCCTCCACACCCTCTTGTAGCTACATTAGATTACTTATGGCTGAAACTTTCAGAAAATTGTTGCTATTTTATTACACAGACTTTTTGTACACCAAAATAATAATGGCTGTAGAAATATGATTGCTTATTAAATGTCTTAGTTACCTGATCTTGAGAAAGCTAGTAGTAGTCTTTTTTAACCAACTTCTGCATCTGTAAAATGTGGTGTTAGCAAGATATATTTTGGAAAGAGTAAAAGCTCACAAAATTTTCTTATATCTTCAAATGAGATATTTGAAGTTATTAGGATTAATGATTACAAAAAATAAATGCCTTGATTTCTTCTGACAGTTGAATTTAAGGGTTCTAAATCGCTCCATGGAAAGTATTAGCAAAGAATGGGCTCAGGGAGAGCAAGAGAGCGTGATCTTTCATGAGCCCTTCTCAGTTCATGCACGGTACTTCTCTGCAAAGAACTGTAACCGTATCAACAGGATGCAGACCACTAGTCACCATATGCATAGTATAGGAAAGAAAAACAGCCACCTTAAATATGCTTTTTAATAAATAAATAAACTCTGATATGCTGTTCTCTTCCTAGAGAATTTCCTATCAGAAATTTGAGCCTGCCCTTTTCTGACTGGTTCATAAAACTTTATTCCTCCAAATTCAGCAAAGGGAAATATGAAAGCCACAAACTAAATTTGGGAGGCACTGATTGATGGGAAGGATAAAAAAATCTGATTTTGTATAGTACTTATAGTTCAGTGATAGCTACGTAGGCGATATGATAGACAACACTCTTCATAATTTTATAGAAAAGATTCCAGCATAAGAAAAACAATTTGGAACAATAATAGGGAAAGGGTAGAAGTAATTTTAAAAGTTATGGGGGAAGAGCCCTAGGAAATGACCTTGAGTGAAAAGCATGAACTCCAGGTAGTTGGATAGGAAGGTAAGTTAAAGCAGCACGGTTGGAACATTCTGGTCTACTCTCCCACCTCCCAGTTCCACAATTTTGTTTGTAGTGGAAAGGTTTCACTCTTCACTGTCCTTTAGGGCTTTCCCCTGAGGAATCAATCACAATTGACAAAGTCACGTATTGTTCTGATCCTGTGTCATTTGTTGAGGTTTCACAAACCCAGTGAAACTCCAGTCCCTGAGAGGGTGCCCACAAATGGCAAACATCCTCCGTACTCTTACCTCCTCCTGCTTTACTAAGTCCTATCACAGAGCAGCTGCCAACCTTGTTTCAGGTCCCGTGGGGAAGTCTTGAGTTCCCTGCTTTTTTCTAAGCACCATGGACACAGTTTGCCTGGACCCCCCTGGAGAATTGCCTTATTCCAGGCAGGCAAAAGGGCAGGAGGCAGGAGCCTGAAGTGATTTCTCTGGAGAATTTGTTGCCAGTGTAGGAATGGCACTTGAGAATTCTGTTGCACAAAGTTAATCCTCCTGCACATTTTAGGTTTCCCCAAGAAAATTATGTAGCTGGAGTGAGTGCTTTACGAGCAGCTAACTGTCTTTGGAATCTGAAGTCAGTCCATTTTTTGCTTGCAAGGGAAGCCCTCAGAGGAATCCCTCTGCCTGGTTTTGTCTAGGAAATCTGCCCAGCTGTTGCATCTTGGCCCCTAACACTGTAGCAAAGGGGGCAAACTGCCCAATACCTAAATTCCTGTGAGTTTAACTAGGGAGTGAAAGAACAGAAGAGGCTTAAATCTTCATTTTCAGAAGCATCTAAATCTTTTCCTTGTTTCAGTGTGTTTGGTGTGACTTAACAATTTTGAGGGAAGGCCTTGTGCTATAGGGATGTACTAAGAGAATATTATTGGTGGAAAATATGTAAAAATGGGTGCCCAGAGAGAGGTATTGAAATCTTTAATTTGTGTGTGTTTTAGATTTTTTTTTCAAATTATGGATGAGCGTGGAGGAGTAAGGAAAATAGACATGACCCAAGGACTATAAATAGATTTGCCTAATATATTAAAAAAAAAATAAAATTCAGCCTTTCAAATAGTTGAATCAACCCCAGGTTCTAGATACACCACTGGTTTGTTATACAACTAAACCTCAGTGGGCTTTCACTTGTGTGTGAGCTACATGTTTTTTGACTTAAACCCTAAAACTGACTTCATAGTTGGGTGTGAGCAGTAAATAAGGGAGCTCAACTCAGAAAACATCATAAAATATAACTTAAGTGAGTAATTCTGGAAGTGGATATGAATCTGGTAAAATGTCTTTAAAAAGTTAGCATCTGTGTGATTTAGGGAATTTGCAATTAAGGATAGAGCATGTATACTGATTGAAAGGACAATGAACACTTCACCTCAGATTTACAGTCTTAAAAATAAAAGAAAGTAGCTTTCAAAGCAAAAATAAACTTAATAAATATGTTTTAGTATAAATTCATTGTTCTGTAAATACAAGTAACAAAATATTCTGACTTATATATTATATTTTCTTCTCAGTAATCTTTTTTTCCCTATTAACAAATTCCTAGGAAAAGGAGTGAGATATTATTTCCACCAAACTTGTGTAGAATATGTGGATTCTTGGTCAAAATAATGATTTTGATTGATGTATGCTTATATAATTGTGGGTTACTATGCCACTTCTCCGTATTAGAGTATTAGATATGTGACTTGGTTATATTGCATTATCATTTGAATATACATGAAGGATAAGTTTTCTTTCAATTGAAACAGATTTGTATTTATATATTCTCTTGTGTTGACCCATCATTTCCAAAGGTAGATTTTGGTTTTCCGTGTGTATTTTCAACAGTAGAAGAGCAGTGTTTTTTTTACCACTATCTGCCCTGCTGCTTTCTTTCTGATGGGGGGTTGGGCTAACCCAGTGCCCAAAGCGTCTGCTTCTAAGGTGTTTACCTGAAATGGCTTGGTAAAACTGGAAGCAGAGTAGCCATCAGAAAAATCAGAATAAAGTTTTGTTTTTATTGGTAAAAATGGAAATTCCTCAAGAGATACTAGTTTTTAAAGAAATATTTTCATAGGATTTCCTTTAATTTTGCTGGAGTTAAGTAAACTAGCCTTAAGAAATTATTTTTCTGTTAGCATTTACTAATGATAATTCTAAGTAATTTCTTACCTTGAGATGTAATCTTTTTTTGCTGAGGAAGGATGATAGGGAGGATTGGAAAATATTGTGAGTTATAAAGAAGGAAATACTCATCTGTAGTTCTGTCCTTCTAAGTTAGATATTCACATTTTCACATGTTTATTGCCAATTTTATTTTTCTAATTTTTATTATGAAGTACTTCATATATATATTTTATAGTATATATATTACAGTGAATTCTCAGGGACCCATTATTCAGTTTTAACAGCCATTGGCTTGTGGCCAGTCTTGTTTCTTCTGTCCTTTTCAATTTTTTGGAAATTAGACATTTCACTATTTTATCCATAAATATTTCAATCTAATTACTCTTTACATTTATACTTCTAAAAAATTCTAAAAATATGATCTCCTTAAAAAACTGAGAAAGTTAATGTCTCCTTTTGACCTCTTTCTGATCTGAGGCTACCACTTCTATCTCTCTACCTCTAAAATAACTAGACTGAATGATTTTAGAATGTGTCCTTTCAATTCATTGTTAAATATGAAAGTACATATACACATGTTTATACGTAACATATTTTGTATATATTTTAAAAATATAGATAAGTGATACCAAACTGTATTTATTCTGTAGTTCTCAATTTCATTTTTGAGATCTCAGTTGTGAGTCTACTCTTTAATAAGCAAATCTGACCCATTCATATTTATTGTAAATATGGATATCTGGATTTATTTCAGTCTCCCTCTTTTGCGTTTTTTGTTTACTATGCTTTCTTTTTTCTATTTCCAAATTTTAGATTGCTTGAGTGTCCTGTGTTCCGTCTTTTTTCCTCCTGGTTTATAAATTGCTGATTCTATTATTTTTTAGTGTTACTTAAAACTTAACATATGTATTTGGCTTGTTTTTCTAGTGGTGTTGGGGTTGAAAGTATTTCTGTCTTCCTATGACTGGAATAATGGTGGGTTTCATTACTTTTAACTCTTTTCACAGTTACTGTGGTTTCATTTATAGAATGAGACATTGTTAATTCTCACATTCCTTTTTCAATAGTGAGTTTGTTTTGTTTGGTTAAAATCCAGTGGCTTTTCTCAGGCTCTGCTCAGAACTTAATATTTCATAGTATTTTAGTCACCTGCCATAGTAGAAACTTCCCCATGTGCCTTGTTTTTCTGATGTAACTGTCTACCCCGGAAGATTCTTAATTACCTCAGTGTTCTTGTTAAAGTTAACTTTGCTTGTAAGCTCCCACAAATCTTTAAGGAAGTAGAGTGTACAAATGAGGTAGTTAAAAGAGGAAGGGTACTTCTTAAGCAGGATGTTTGAGGGGATTGGTTTGTTTGCTGTGTGATAGTATGATGCTATATCAAAGCAGGCTATAATAGTAAAGTGTGTTTGAATGGAAAAAAACCTCATGCAAATTACCTCTGGTAAAGTAGAGTTCACAGTAAGAATGGACATTGGTGGCTGTGCATCTTAGGGACCAGTTACTCTGTTTCCCTCTCACTGGCTCTGTTGGGTATCCCAAGGAGTACCTCTCTCTTAATGTTAGCTGTGCTCTTCTGGCTCTGTCAACTGAATTGTTTTGTTCTGTCATAATTCAGGCTTGCATGTGCCCCATGTTGGCCTCTTCATCCTTTACTCTTCCTGGCTTGTGGATGGCCACCATCTCACAGCATCCTCACATGGCCTTTCTTTAGTCCTTGGTTAAAGGAGGTTAGGGAGAGAGGTGGAAGGAGAGATAGAAGTAGATAGCTCTTCCTGGTGTTAAAAGACCATCAATCCTATTGGATTAGGACCTCATTTAACCTTAATTATCTCCTAAAAACCTTATTTCCAAATACAGTCATTTGAGGGTTACAGCTTCAACATACAAATTTGGGAGGGGGGTTCAGTTCAGCAGCATTATAAGGCATTATTACTAAGCCTTTAAAACCCTTAATCAGGACAGATTATTTCTAGAACAGTCACATCACTGACCTGTTACTCTTTTTATATTCTCTTATGTTGGTGATTGGGTACTACCATCCATTCAATAACTCAAGCAGGGATTCATTTTCGATTCATCTACCTTACAATACTAGGTCTTATTGCTTAGCACTCTTTAATTCCTGAATCTTTCTCCCATTTTCATTTGTTTTTCACTTTCATCCTTATTTTTGAAAATGCCTCTTACCTGGCCTTCTTATTTCCAGTTTTTCTTGCTTTTTATAGGTTCTTCACACCATTACCAGAGTGATCTTCCTAAAACAGTTTGACCATTTCATTCACTGTACCAAGATAAACTTTAAAATTAAGTACCAAAACTCTTTGAGAATGGTATGCAGAGTCTTGAGTAATTTAGCCTGTCCCCACATCTCTAGCCTCTTTATGTCTCCCTTTCCTTTACTTCCATCCCCAATCCAGGTATAAGAAACTACTTGTTGAGAAGGTGCTCAGAGCTCGTGCCTCTGTGTGGGCTTCTCTCTTGCCTCGCTCCACTCCTTCCCCCCGACTGACTCCTACCTGTTCTTTAGACTCTATGAGAGTCTTTGACTCCAGGAAGCTTTTCTTTTCTCTTCAGTTTGGGTTTGGTGTCTCTCTTGTCTTCCTGAATTTTAAGTGTCTGTTTGTTTTTGATTCCATTCACTTGGTCCATGAGTTCCTAGACTGTGTCCTCATTTTTCTAATATTATCAACAAACAACATGCCAGTCATGTAGATGCCCTGAGTGTAACCAATCAGTAAATAGCATCGTTTGAGTTCTATTCTAACCCCGTGACACCCTCATCATTTTCACTTCAGAAGTAATTTATCCTTCTGTTTTATAAAGGAGAGGCAAGACTATCAATCAGTATGTGAAATATGTTGTAAAGGCAGGATTCTTTGATACTTGATATTCTTTGATTCTGGGGCACAAACTAGAATTAATTAATTCTATTATTATTAAAAGATTTTGGAAAGATTCATAAATGCCAACTCGAAAACAGAAATTTTGTACGTGAATGCTTATTTTGACCAAACCTATGGAAATGAGGGAGAAGTTCAAAAGAACAGATGCTAGGGAGAGGCTGAGTGTTTTCTGTTGGATGACTGCGTGATGTTGGTGGGTAATGTGACATTGCTATGCTTTTGGAGCTATAGTTCAGTAATGTTGCCCTTGAATATGAATTATGACTGAATGTGTAAGTTTTACTGTCATAGCCAATTAACTTTATGCCAGACTACCTTCAAATGACTACAGTTTTGCATCTGTTTGCTAAATTCAGGTAGTGGTAAGGCAGCTATGACACAAATGTTAAATTTAAATGAACAATAGATGCTGAGCAACTGTGACAAGCCAAAAACCATAGCATCAAGCTCTTTTAAAGTTGTACTCATTTTCCAGTTAGAATTGTTTAAGATAATTAGAAAATTCTATGCATTTGAGTCAGTTTCTCTTAGTAGAGTTATTTTTAGCATAAAACATTTTCACTTGTTAGTTGCCATATAATCTGCATTGGACAGAATGATTCATTTTATGTTTGAAGCACTGATTCTACTACATACAAGCTGTGTCTACATATTACCAGTAAAACTTGTTGAAAAGTAAAATGATTAGTCATTCAGTTTCTGTTTCTAAATAAAACCAAATCTGTTTGATTTTTATCCCCTGCTGAAACTAGTGTTATCAACCAGTTGTTGTAGAATCATATGATCATGGCTAAAAATCTTTAAGGATTTATAAAGAATTTGACAACTCTGTCATTGAAGTTTTGCAAAAAGCATAAAGGCTTTAAATTAAAAATGATTTTTTCAATTTAATATTTTTCTAAGCTTGTTTATACATAAGTAGAGTTGTTAGAGAAAATCATGATTGCTCAGTTCAATTTAAATTTCAGATAAAAAATTAGTGTTTAGTGTAAGTATGTCCCAAGTATTGCATGGGATATACTTATACTAAAAAAATATTCATTTCTCTGGTATTCAAATTTAACTACCATGTATTTTTATTTGCTAACTCTGGAAACCTTATATTGGAACAAAATTTTTAAAAATGAAAGAAAGGCCATGCAAAATTAGTTTCTCTTAGTGTCCTCCAGCCCCCACATCCCACCATTAGTGCCTTTGGAAGGCTTGCAGAAACAGTCCATGCTTTTATAAATATATACATATCGATTTTATTCAGATTGACATTTTTCCTCCTTTCCTTTTATACAAATACTAGTAACTGAATACATTGTCTAGCACATTCTTTTTCCATTTAACCATGCATTTCCACCAAATGATTTTTGCAGACAGTGTGGAATATGAGATTAGTGTGTGGGCTTTGAAATCAGGCAGAGTTGGATTCAAATCAAAGTTTGCTGGATTAATTGCTGTTGGGCTGTAAGATGTCAACCTCTGCTTTCCTCTGTTGTCATATCTGGAAAATGGACAGAATTATATGCTAGGCAGTGGAGGATATTGTAGAGAGCAAGATGGTCAGGGTTCCTGCTTCCATGATATAATATGTGTAAAGTGACCTTGCCTGGCATTTTTGTGCCTCATAGGTACTGAATTCATTGAGACATTATTGATATTCCCTTGTAGTTGGGAATGCCATGGCTACTGAGACAGACAGGTTCAGTTATAACTAAACAGTGATATGGTTTCAAGCAGAATACATGAACAGTAGCTAAAGGAGCTACTGTACACTAGGTAGTATTTTCTATACTGTTTGAATATGCTATTCCCATTGTGTTGAGGGATTTAGTGCCTTGAAATATAACAGCCATGTTTTTTAATGTACTTTGAATATTATTATAAGAAGGCTTATTTTTCCTTGGGGATTTTGCTTAAAATCTGGGATTTTAAAAAGTGATTTATTTAAGCATATGAACATTGTATAAATTGTAAGTATTACTGATTTTTTTTTGGATATACCTACCCACAGTTTCTAAAAATAATTCTGAGTTGTTGACATTTTTGTGTGTGTGGATTGTAAGGACCATTTCAGACTTCATTCACTTTGGGTCCCTGTTTCTTCCTTTGGTTTCTTCCTGTGTAGGGCAAGGTCTATACAATTTTGAACTGGGAAAGAGGGAAGATAACGACAAGGTGAATCTTCCTATTGAGAGGCAGCACATTGTAGAAGTTAACTTGTTAATTGACTCTGGAGTGAAACTGCCTGGGTTCAATCCTGGCTCCATCACTTACTAGTGGTATGACCTGGGCAAGTTATTTAACCCTTCTGTGTCTCAGTTTCCTCATTTGTAAAGTGAGTGCATCGTGTGAAGATTGAAGGGCTAAATTGGATAACATGCTTTGAACAGTGCCCAGCACATAGTAGGTTTTGTGTGTTTGCTGCTGTTACACTGCTTCTGCCCCAGCGTTAGTGTTTATCTCCTTGTTAGTGTGTCACCATCTCATTTCCTCTCTCTACCGCTTGTCTGATTCATCACTCTCATGGCTAGCATGAATTACCCAGAAAAACTCTAAGAACTTTACATTCTCTTACATGTATTCTTTAAATCTTACCCCTGACCATGACCCACCGTTATCTATCACCCAAGTACCCTTCTATTTCTGAATAGTTTTGAGATGGGTCAAGAGGGAAGGGCAATGGTGGATGAAAAGGAGAATTCACCTCTGTTTGATGGCAGTGGACTCCTTCTCTCCATATCAAAACTTGTTTGAGTAAAATGAATTTCTTTATACTTAGAACTGAATCCTTGGCATAGAGGTATAGGGCATGGAAAGGGATAATTTTTTTCTTTTAATCTCTTGTCTCTTTATCATGGCTACTAACTGTGAAACAGAAAACCTCGGAAAAGCCGCATATTTATTTTAGGGAGATCAGAGCAGAGAAGAGAAACTGTAAAACGAATTCTTTATTACTGAAATCCACAGGAGTGGCAATCTCATTGGGGAGCTAATCTCAGTGACTTGCAGCTGAATTGAGCTTTTTTTTTAAACCTTTATGATAAGAGTTTCTCTGGGGGAAAAATGAAAGTAATTCTATTTCCACTTGTAGGTGAACTTTTGGGCAACAGTGTTTTTCTCAGTTGGGAACTGCTTGCTTTGTACTTTCTCTGCAGCCTTATAAATTGGTGGGCCTCGCTGTCTCCCCCTGTACATCATGAATACTGTCTGTCCTTCTGAGTTGATTTGTCGCAGGGGAAAGAGGGTGGAACTAAATCTTACTTGTACATACCAAACACTCATGTATCCTTTCCAAACCATTTCCAATGTAGAAAAGGTAAGTAATTTAACAAGGTCATGAAGGTAGTAAGTGGTCAAGTTGAAAATTCAATTCAGATCATCAGATTCCCTAGTCCATGCTCTTGTGTTGCTATCTTTCCTCCTGGGTGGTTTAATTAAATATACCTTTGTAGACCTGGGCTTCCTTATATTGTAGTATTTTTACTTTTATTTGTTAAATGTCACATGTTAATAATTTTTTTAAATTGAGTAATAATAAAAATGTTATATTAGTGTCAAGTATACAGCACAGTGGTTCAACAGTTACCCATATTATTAAATCCTTACCCCACTCGTGCAGTTACTATCTGTCAACATAGAAAGATGGTAGGAGTTAGTAATGTTCTGAAGGGGGCACCTAATAATATGCTATTTTATGAAGGAATACTAAGATCTCCTTGTAAATAAGAATAAAAAAATGCCTGGTTTATTTTTAATATCTTCCTGTATTTTTCCCCATGAAACTATGCAATGCTTGGCATTGAAATGCTCATCTGTGTGGGCTCAGTGTTAATACTGAATATAAATTTTATAGTTCTGCTGTCAGCTACAAGTTGGTATATTTGATCTCATTTATCATAATATACCCAATGAGTAACTTTGTTTTATAGACAACTAAGGTTCAGATGATAGGCCCCTTGCTCAAGGCCACAACACTATTTAGGTTTCAAATCCAGGTTAGAGCCAGTGTCCTCTTTTCTTGACACCAGGGTGCTTTCTAAAATAGGTGCCAGTAGTTGAGCTATTTCAGTATTTGAAATGGGATTGATGTTTTAAATAGTATATTCTAAATTGGGGTAAGGAAAGTCAGTAAGAACTGTTCTCTGTTATTCACAGAGCTAATTGCAGGCATTGATGCTCTATGCATCTGTTTAGATACATCATGTATTTCCTTTTTTCCTAAATGCATTTTCTCTTAAAGAGATAACAGGGGGCAACTTGTTCCTTCCCACAGTAATCTCCAGGCTCATCTTCCAGATGAAAAGTGAGGATGTCTGATTGTAGATTCCTTTCTCCGTTGGAAGAATGAATGACTGACTCTCTGATGACTCAGGGTTTTGGAAGGCAAACGATAGGTGTAACTAGGGAGACACTTGTTCAGAATTGTTGGACAGCCAAGATTTAAGATGGGTTAGTGACATGGACATTGTCATTGGAGAGCTGTATCTAGCACTTTTATTAGTGTTTGGCTGAGTTCTTTTAGAGAAAGATGAGATCTGTGTGAGTTGAAGGAGTACAGGAGGTTTCTTTGAATGAGAAAGAAGAGAACATTATATCCAGGAGGCTGTTGAAAACCTTTGAAAAACCTTCCTTTCATCTCTTCTACTCAGTTTTTATCCATGATTTAATGTATTTATTGTCTTCCAGTGATTCAGGTACTGCTTGAGTGTCACAGTTAAGCTCTAACTTATGTGTCTATTGTCTCCCTAGTTAAGAATGAGCATTCAAGGGCAGGATACATCTTCTACTTTATACTTTTTAATTTTTTTTTTTAACCCACAGAATTTTTCATGCTCAGTCAAGTAATTATTCCCTTACTCTATGGGTAAGGATCTGTAAGTGAATTAAAGATTATAGTGATCTGTGTTAAGAAGCTCTTAAGGAAATATTTTAGATATGTCTACCAAGTTATTTAAAACATGTGTTATGCCTTCTACCTTTTTATGTATATAATTATTACTTGCAAATATAAGAGATTTGTGAATAAATACTAAAATTACTTTTTTTTTGCCTATACAGCAAAGTATCTTAAGTTAAATTGACAATATTTTAATGGTTAAAGGAATTATAGTGGTATCAAATGCTTTTTAGAGTATATAGTTTTATAGTGTAATTTTAAAGTTCTGATAAAGCACAACCATTCCATTTTATTTGTTTTCTCCCCAGAGTTCCATTTTAGTTGCTGTTTATAATCATTGTAGAGAAGAAACTGGACTTGAAAAAAATGTTAGAAACTATAGGTAAGACCTATTCTTTCCTGACTACTTTTATAAGAATTAAAACTCCTTCCAGTGGGGTCTTTGAAGTATATTATCTACTTAGCAGGATTTTGTCTATAGTAACTTAGTTTTAAAATTTTTATCTACTAGCATTACACTAGTGTAATGGGTTTCTATATTTGGATGGTTTCATCTGAAGTGTTAATAAACATATCATTTATAAGCAAAAGTTAAAAGCATATGAAGTGTTCTACCAATTATGGTTTTAGTAAAGCTTAATATAAACCCAATTCCAGTTTACGGACCCAATTCTGGTTAGTACGTGTTTCTGGATAAACCAGAAAGCTAAACTGTATATTTAATACTGAAAGATCATCATTGCCTATGTCTTACCTTTTAACTTTATTTGGGCAGGTGAAATACTACTGATCTTTGCTTTTAAGTTGATAAAGGTAACAACGCTTAGGCTGACAAACTTCGGTGATGATTTAAGGCAGTTTAATTTCTACATGAGATAATTTAGGTTGAAATCTCCAAATTTCCTAGGCTACGCGATAACCTTTTTTTCACAGTGTTCTTTAGTTTTAGAGAAGTCAGTTTGTAGAACTAGTTTCAGATGTATCAGGTACGGTGCCCCCAGTCCCTCATTGTCCCTCACCTGATGTCCCAGGGAACTATTGGGTATGATTATTGGAAAATACCTGGGTTTTACTCTAGCGCCTTGATGATGGTGGCTGGTTCTTTGACACTTGGAGGATTTGAGGGTGTAGGGTAAGAGTGGGTGGCAGGAATAGGAGGATCTATTTTTGTAATAGTGGAGATTATTGCTATGACTTTGTTTCTGGTACCATGCCACTAATGAAAATGCATACATGTACATTTCCTTCATCACCAATTTTATGCTAAAGTCACACATAAAGACTCATCCACACAGGAATGTTTCTCCTAAGAAAGCAGACAACAGAGGGGAAACAGAATTATTTAAACCATTATCTTCTAATCTTTATTTTGTAAGTTATTACTGAGATGTACACCTCCCAAGAATTGACATGGGAATTAATGCTAGATTTGTATTCTGAGATATAATGGGAAATAAGAACCAGAATAAAATTCTCATGCATATTTTTATCATTATTTGCTTTTAACATTCTGCATAATATTGTTCATTGAAATTTGTGTGTGAGTGTGTGTGAATTAATGATCAACAGAAATTCATGTTTTAATTTCTCCATTTCTTTGTAATTCCATGTTTGGTGCTATTGAAAACACCAGAAAGTTTCTGGTTAAAAAAATTTTTTTTGAGTTATAAATGAGAAAGAGAGAGAGAGAATGTGTGTGTACATGTGTTAGGGAGATATTATTATTTATGGTGGAAACTTGCTGTCAGGTGGAAGCATGCACGTAAAATGCCAGGATTGTTAGGGACACAGTTCTTCAAAATACTTTTTCAACTTTGTGCCTGATCTATAAGGTAATCAATAAATACTTGAATTGTATTGGTTTTCTGCATATGTAAATATGCTATTTAATTTTGGGGAAAGACATTTAAAATATTAAACGTTATTGTTTTGAAGGGCTATACATAACTGTGATGTTTTTTCAAATAAGTTCCTAAGTGAATTCTTTGCCCCTGAATATATGATATTGTCATGTTTTAGATGTTACTACTTATCAATGACATTATAAACGTCCACTTATTAGTGAGTTATATTTCTAATTTTTCTTATATGTAAATAATACTTACCTAAAAACTGAAAATACCAGAATTTGCAAGATCAGTGTTCGGTTTTCAATGATTTTTGTAAAAGAGTTGAAATAGCTGGCATTGTAATTCAGATATGCTTCATTTGAATTCGTTTCTGTTCTTTATAATTAGTTGCATGTAGCAAATTCTATAAGCAGTTCCTTGCTTTTAAACAAACTTTCTTACCGGAGACTTCAAGGTTTGAAGGACATATTTATGTTGACATATTACAATCCTTTTTTTCTCCTGAGTCAATATTGTACTGTCCAAAGGAATAGTTTCAGGATTTCTGTAAGCATGGTTTAATGTATGTCTTTTGAATCCTGTTACTGACTAATGTTGCTCTTTGGTGTAGACAAAAATCGGGCCCTGCAAGCAGCAGAGCGCTTGCAGGCAAAGCTGCGAGAACGTGGGGATGTAGCAAATGAAGACAAACTGAACCTTCTCAAGTCAGTCTTGCAGAGCCCACTCTTCAGTCAGATTCTGAACCTTCAGACTTCTGTACAGCAGCTGAAAGACCAGGTAAGATGATTTGCCCAAAGCAGGTGTTCACAGCATGGCATAGATCTGTGAAAGTCTTGTGTTTTTCTGAAAGGCTGATTTTTGTATGTGTTAATGAATAGTTAATGAAGCATTTAAACATCCAAACAAGACATTGAGATTCACTGTGGCTTTTCCCCCTAGTTATTTTTGTAATGGTTGTCGCTGTGTATCATAGATGATGTGACATTGTGTTGAAAGCTGGGTGTATGCTGAGGAATGAGGCCCTGCAGGAGAAGGGGATCATAAAAATATGGTTAGGATGGATGGTTGTAGACGTGGTTTCTATCATTACTAAGGCTTATTGTTCATGTGATACTGCTCATTCAGATTCAGACATCAGTATACTTATGAGAATTCAGATAAGTATGGATTTGCATGTGTAATCATGTGTGTGAGGAAGGGAAATCACCTCTATTTTGACAGTAAAGGGAATAATTACATTGTCACCAGTTAGAGGAATTGCAATTCTCACTTCTTAAAAGGGTGTAAGTAGCAATTGCTTCCAATGACAGCATCAGATGGTGATAAACATTAGAACTTCTAAATGTAACAGTATTTTTTTGCTGTAAAAATTATGAGCATTAAAATGTCCTAGCATTTATATTAAAATGAAACATATCACAATGACAGACTGAAAACTGAAGTTAGATGTTCTTTGAACCTACTTAATTTAGTCACCATTTCTCAAGTTTTTGAAAAAAAATATTTTAAAAATAGGTGTTATCTTCATAAGGTTTGAAGCCACTCTTATTATGCCTTCTCTCCAAGTTAATTCTCATTCTAATGTTTTACCATTAATTTAATCAATACGGATGACTTGCTAGCAAATATTCTTCCTTAAAAGGTTAAAAATGAAACTTGAAGACTAGTGTCCTAATTCAGTGAAAGAACAGCTCCAATTGAGAAAAAAATGTGCCAAATGCAAAAGGAATGAATAGTAGCAATAGAGAAGGAATTTGCTTAATGTCATGTAACTTCTTGATCTAGATGTTTTGGTAGCAAAAAAAAAAAATGAAATAAATCCAGAAGAATCTTTAAAAATATTTTTCTTCTAGCAAATTTCTACTTAGTGATTTTAAAAGTCATGATCGTGAATTAAGAAAATGTTTTTGTTATCTATCAGTTGTGTTTGTCCTCTTTAAAGTTATTGAAATACTAGTTTTAGGTACTCATTGTTTAATGGATTGGTAAGCTTTTAGAGAAAGCAATATCTTGAATATAATTATATTCAATATCTTGAATTTAATATTACTATGATGTGGAAAATTATCTGGATTTTCAGAGAGTGTGAGGAAGAAGTTGGACAGATGTCTTCTCCCCTAATTGTATTACGTGAAAATATGATTAGAATGAAAAGAAAAGTTGAAAAAGAAAGTACTAGTAAGTATGTTTGGAAATACTTCTAGTCCAGTGAAATAACTGTTGAAATATATATGTGTTAATGAGTAGTTAATGAAGCATTTAAACATCCAAACTTCAAGACATTGAGATTCATTGTGGCTTTTCCCCCCTAGTTATTTTTGTAATGGTTGTTGCTGCATATCATAGATGATATGACATTGTGTTTAAAGCTTTGTATAAAGGGAACAGCATTTGTACTTAACATGTCTGCTGAAAGGAGAGGAGAAGTAGGCCTAATTGTGGTTGAGCTTGTTTTACCATTTTTGAATGGAAGTAGGATATGGGCTCTAAAACTGGGTTCCGCATGATTCAGCTGAAACCATCTTGGAAATCTGTTCAGCATAACATTATCAGCCACATAGTCTATGACTAAGTACAGTGTGATATTGCTCTTGTATCAATGATAGATGCTGATATATTTCAAAACTAAGTATGGTGTGATATTTTGTGAATTCTGTAGGCATGTCTTATATGCCTTTCAACTTGTGGTTCATTGGTCACCAGTTCGAATGCTAAAAGGGACCAAAGAAACCAGCTGGCCTATACCCTGCTTACTACAAACAACTTAGAGAGGTCTAGTGACTTGTTTATAACTGTAGAGTCAGAATTAGAACTCGGTTTTCTTGGCTCTCAAGGCACAGTGCTTTCCCCTTTTTATTCTGTAGCAGCCTGTCTGACATCATTTCCACCCCACCCTGCAAAGTTAGAAATTTGGTCCCTAGATGCTAGGAGTTTAATTTTTGTTAAAACCATTGATAATTTCTCACAGTTCTCATGAATCTTCACTTTAGTGTCTATTCTTTACCAATTCTATTTCATGTTTCATTTGTTTATTGAACAAGTTTTTTTCTTGTATGAGTCAAGAGTAAAATTTCAAAAATTTGTAATTTCTGTTTAAAGTTTAAACATAAATATACTAGGCTTTATTTTGTTAGAATTAAATTTCTATGTAGTTTAGCAACTGCTAACTTATTAATATTTATAATTTAATATTTGATTAAAGCTCTTGAAGAATGAAATTTGTTTTGTGCTTTTAAACCAGTAGCTACACAAATCTGATCAATGACTAGCTTTTATTTACTACCTTTTACCTAAATTATGTTTTCATATGTATAATTTTATAGGCATGAAATGTGCAAGTTACCATCTCCATCATTTTTTAGTATTACTGGAAAACTTGACTCCTGTAAGTTTTCTTCCACCATCATTCTCCTGTCTTTTTGAAAGTGAGAGGAGTGAGTAATTGAAATGCCTGAGGTGTGTGCTGCATATTGCAGAACATGATCATGCTGCAGCTTTAATGACAGATGCTGACATGCCATGTTGAATTATGCCAACTATTTTTTTCCCTGAGATCCTTCTCATTACTTTTATTCAATACTGTCTAATTTTCCCAATTTGCTCCTTCAATATTAAGACTGCCCTTAGAAATCAAACTGTTTCCTTTTTGCAGATTAAACACTTGACAGGTGTGTAACTGAGAGGCCAAAAAAGCCATTCCCTAAAGGGATATGCTATTTAAATATTGTAAAAAATATTAACAGGTCTGAGGGTATAATTGATGCCTCTGTTTAACTCTGCCACGTTGTGTATTGTTCTAACCGCCAGTGAAAAGGCTGTGTGCTATTAAACCTGAATAATCCCTAATAACACCATTTCATTTCCTGTTGCACGATTCTTGTTTAAGTGAAGAGGAAAGAAAAAAGAACTGTTCCTGTGTTAGTGATCTGTCAAATGCAGACTTACAAGTAGTGTCCTCACTGTCACCTAGTCATCACAGCTGATAACTGCAGGGCTCAATGCATACTCATGACAAAAATTCAGCTATTGTGGGGGAAATAAACATGTTAGCAGTTTAATAATAGAAACTTGTCAGCCATGAGGATATTGGATTTGCATATTTATTCTGTGAGGTTTCTCCAATACAGTATAGGTGGATGTTACTTTCCTGATTAATTAATTGCCTTGCTTTATCAGTTGACTACAGGCACTAAAGTAAATGTCTTTTTGCCCTGAGTTATTTGTAAGAAAACAGTGAATTAAAATGGTTAATTTCAAAAGAAATTTAAGACCAGTACTTAAAAATTGACATTGCAAAGATTTTTTAAAAATCTATGGCAACAAAGACTAATTCTAAGATTGAAGAAATGGTGTATAATTCAAATTTTAAAAAAACCATGATAATTTTGGAGACAAGCCTCAGGGCACAGAATATTCTTGCAGCTTCACATTGTCAGTGATTTCCAGCCTTTTTGGTGTGTGACCCTGTGTCATTTTTTGGTTCTTTTTCTTGTCTGATATTTCCAGTCTTCTAGTTCTTTCAGTTTGCTCCCATAAAAGTGCTCATGTATATACATATCATCTATATGTAGAATGTATGTATACACATAATTTAGCCATATTTTTCTTAGTTTTTCTTTGGAAATTTTATAATATCTCTTAAAATAGTTGGGGAGATGCTAACTTAGCACAATCAGGTTGGAAATTACTGTTCAATGTTGATTAGAATAATTAGGTCTCTGTTTTTCATTTTTATTCTTGAAATACAGTCTTCATGTTACAAAATTTTGGTTTTATATTTCCATGTGTATGTCTGGGGAAAGGAAATCCTGGGACAAAATACCTCTAAAAACCAAGATCAGTCAATGGGAGAAATAAAGTTTAAAACCCGTTTATTGCTTACAAAACTACAGTCCGGCCAATCTGTCTCTCCTGCTCAAGCAGCCACAACACCAGCCCTTCCCCTCACCTCTCAGGTACAGAAAAGCCCTCTGTTACCCAGGTAATTACCCATTGATATGGAGATGAACTTCTCCACCCCTGAGGGAAGATGCAAATGCGCTAAAGCCTACTTGTTTATATCTCTGAACATCTGTTGATATGCAGATGCACCAAAGCCAGTTGAGAAATTCTGAAAATGTTTCAATTTTACTCACAGTCCACCCCTTCAGAAATCTCACCTTACAATTTACTTGATCCCCCTCTTCCGACCAATCTAGTAACATGCAATAGCAACAGCAATAAAATCTTGATAATTCTCAAGCCAGAGGATTCAGCCTATGCAGCTTAAGTAAATTTACTTTACAGCACAATCTCTCACTAAGCACAAAAATAAGATTCTACACTTGTTTACTCATTCCTAACAATCATGCTAGATTGCTCACAAAACTTTTACCAAACATTAGACAAAGTCAGGCCTCTCTTTAAACATTATTTTCTTGACAACACCAACACAATCATAATTCTCAAGCCAGAGGATAGGTTCAAAGTCCCATGCAGATTAAGTTCAAAGCTCATCCATTCCAGCCATCACATGGCAGCTGCAGCCATGGGGCACATCCAGGACACAAAGACCATAGAAGCAAATAACTGTGATTGTCGGGGGCCAATTGCTGTTATTACAGGAATACACAGAAGGCCAGCTTCCAGGCCTTTTCCCCACAGTGCCAGAAAAGCCAGCCATCGCTGATCCATGTGTTGAAATGTCCAAGGCCACGTCCATTGTACTCCTAATTGCTGCACCCATCCTTGCAACACATGTCCAATAAAGTGGGTACTTCGATCGCTCTCAGTAACTGGCGACTGGCCATAGGCTGCAGAGAAACTCTCTAGGCCCCTCTTGGTGGTTTGCTGATCTGCACAGTGTTCAGGGCACTCCTTCCGGGCTTGGCTGACTTCTTCAAAGGTGAAAGACAAGCCACATTGATGGGTCTACATTGTCTTTTGAGGTGTCTGTGCCATGCCATTCCATGGCCTCTGGGTCCAGTCTTGCACCCACCCCACGATGCAATAGGAGGTTATTACCTTGGTTGGAGCTGTTCTGGCGATGGGCTCTGTAGCTAGCAGGGTGTGGTACACAGCAGCCAGTTGCTTCTCTATCAAGGTGACCCGGACCTCTGCTCCTTTCTATGGTTGTGGTCAGGCTCCGGCCTGGCAGCAAGAGCAGCAGCAGTGGCAGAAGCAGTAGCCTTAGGCTTGGGCCACGGACTGAGGTAGACATGGCCAGCAGCGGTGGTGGCGCCTCCACGACTACACGAGTGTAGACACATGTCCCTCGGTGTGAGCGCCGCTTCTCCCCATTATTTCTAGGGGCAGCCCTCCCAAAGGTCATACTCATTATGACAGGTTTCGGGTTCATAGGAATCCTGCCGACTGCGCCAATTGTAAGTCCAGGGAAAGGAAATCCAGGGCACCATACCTCTAAAAACCAAAATCAGTCAAAGGGAGAAATAAAGTTTAAAACCCGTTTATTGCTTACAAAACTGCAGTCCTGGCCCATCTCTCTCTCATGCGCAAGCAGTAACAACCCCGGCCCTCCCCCTCACCTCTCAGGTACAGATAAGCCCTGTTGCCCAGGTATTTACCCACTGATATGGAGATGAACTTCTCCACCCCTGAGGAAAGATGCAAATGCACTTAAGCCTACTTGTTTACACCTCTGAACGCCTGTTGATATGCAGATGCACCAAAGCCAGGTGAGAAATTCTGAAAATGTTTCAATTTTACCCACAGTGTTTCTAAGTGTTACCTGTGCACATTCCTGAAAGAATTTGGAACAACTTCTGATGGCAATATTTATTGACTAATGGATAATTCAAAGGTAAATCTAAACAAAGACCAAATAAATATATCAGAGAACTATATATTTGAAGTATCTTGGGTTACTAAAATTGAGTATATTATATAATTTCCATTTCCCATTAATGAAGGCAAAAAAATTGAAAAAAAAAAGAACTGGAGGGTTTTATATTGCTTACTGTGAGACATCATTCAGTCAACCAAATTTTCCTTGACAGTGGGAGGGGTATAAGCATCTTATGGATGCTTATAAAAGGCTCATGTATATATGGCCATAATCATTTATTAATAAAAATCAATAAAAATACAAAGAATAAGTAAGATGTAAGGTGGAGGTTCTCAATATCTAGAGGAGAAAATAGAATAAATACACACACACACACACACACACACGTATATATATATATATATATACACACACAACACAATTAAATAGGAAAACAAAAAGGTGAGTGTGTAAGAGTAAGGAATTACTAACTTACTAGAAAACTACCCTGGAGGTAACATGTAAGATGGTTCTGGAAAAATGGGAAGGAGTTTTCTGTAGTCATGCTTCCATTATTTCAAGTAGGGGGAACAAATATAAGGGTATGCAGCATTTGTTCTCAGCTGGGGGTAATTTTATATTCTCCCTCCCCAGACACATGTGGCAATGTCTGAAGACGTTTTTGATTGTCACAACTTGGTAGGAGGGTGGACACTACTGGCATGTAAATGGATAGAGTCAAGGGGTACTGCTAAATATTTTCAATACACTGCACAGCCCTCAAAACAAAGGATTATTGGGTTTATAATATGTTTAGTGCTGAGGTTGAGATACCCTGACACAGTCATGTACAGACCTATACCACCAGAGCAATGAACATGTGTGGGCTATTGGCAAGAGAGGGAACGTTGGAGCCAGAATGTGAGGAGCTTATCAAGATAAGGTTTTTTGGTATCTTTGCTCTTTTACGTTCACCTTTCTGTATCAAACTTTATTGTGTCAGCTTTATCTTCTGACCATTCTATTATATACAATATTTTAGCAGTCATTTATTTTATTTCTCTATATCAAAAAAAGTATATTAAAAAGCACTGAAAATGAAAAGGTGTAACATTTTGACAGATAAGACATTCAATTGTAAGTGTAAAATACATGAACTGTTCTTCAAAGGAATGCTTCTTTCATCTTTCTAAGAATAAAATACACAGTGATAACAACTGTAAGAATCTAACAATACACACTATATCCTAATTAGTGGCTTTTCTTTCAAAGGGTATGAGCAAGTGTATACTGTGTGTTTTTTTCCCTGGTGTTCTCTTAAAACACGATAAAATTTTAGACAACCTAGAAAAAGAGGTAGTCGGTGTGCATTTTAGAGGATCACTTTCCAATACCTGATGTAAGCTGTGGGTGTTAGATGGAACGTCACCATCCTGGGGCATGCCTGAAGAGTCACTGCTCTGTAGGTACATGTTTGTAAGACTGCTACATAAAGTTCATGGCCAGAGCATTGAGGTATGTTGCTTTTAAGTAGTAGCATCAGCAGCTTTGATAATTTCTTGTATTTATATATTTTTTAGATTGATGGAAAGCTGAGAATTTTAGTAATTGGTTATTTTGTTGCTCAGTTTTGACTTTGGTAATCAGAAAGATGCTATTTTGTGCAACTCCTGGTAAAGAGCAGAAATGCCTGTGTTTCTTTAGCTTTATTTTATTACTTATATAAATGACAAAAACATAACCGCTTTTTATATAGTTGCTAATCAAGGCTGAAAAGATGATGATTCATCTGTGGGCTTGCTGTCAGTGAAGACAAAATGACTACTGTCTCCCAAGAATGTCTAGGTTAAATTATGACTTGGTGTCCATGGAGGAAGGGAATACAGAGAAAAAGAAAATATGCTTTGATCCTATTAACCAGAATTGCCTAAAAATGGAATGGATTTCTTCCCAGTGGATCTTGCTTGTGAAAATGAAAAAATATTTTTCTTACCCCTGAAATAGATTTACCTGTATGATAGAGCATTGCAGTTACCTAACAGGAAAGTATGTTTCTTGAAACTTCACAGTACATTATATAGGGCAAAGTTAAAAGAGAAGGAAGGGTTCTTACATTTTTACATTTACCATAAAGTTTATTTACTGTAGGAATTTCAAATACTTCATTTTTGGTACAATAACAGCTTTTAAATGTTTGTTCCTTTAACTAAAAGTTTGTAAATATAGAACCTTTGAAGGGACTATAATTCTTGTTTTATCCTGGGCAAGAAGACACTGTTCAAGTTTTTTAAACAGTGCTGGATTAAAATGCAACACCATCTTGCTATTGGGTATGCATGTGTGTCTAAAACAGCAAATTGTGCTAATTGTATGGTGTTTTTGTGACAAAGTCAAGTGGTCTTTGGCAAAGAGGGAAAAAATGTGAGAAGTACTGAGTATAACCTAAGTGAGTTTATAACTCAATAATTTAAGAACAATGAAAGTTCATCTACATTTGATACTATAGCAACAATGAGTTACCTTTAGGAAGTCCTGCTGTGCTATGTACTTTGTCTCATTTAACCAGTCCATCAGCCTGTGAGGTGAGTTTTATCCTCAGTTGTCCAGTAAGGAAATTGGGGCTCACAGAGGCTGTGTAACTTAATCTGGACTATCCAATTATTCACTGGTAGATTTAGGAGAATGTAAGGGTCTGACTCTGAAGCCAAAGATTTTTTTACTTCTACAATGTTTCTAAACCCTTAGTTCTCTAACACAGAGGGACGAGTAAGTTGAAAACACAGTTATTAGCATTTCTAAAGAGATATGTGCTTAAACTAAGCGTTTTATAAACTCAAATTTATTATGATTTGCCATTTCCCTTGACTTTTACAGATTTTAATCAGAGGGCCTTCTAAATATAAACCAGAACTTTGATTCAGCTTTTATTTACAATTATTCTGGATTAAAGTAAATGAACTGGGTAAAGATGACGAAAAAATAGTGGAGAGGCAATATGGCAAAGGAGCCCAGTCTTCATGTGTCTGTCTCCATGTATTTATGCTTGTCTGTAAGGTTTTGTTTTCTTTCTCTTTTTTTCTCTAAACAGACTGAAGAGTCAGTCAGTTTTACCTTCTAGAATCATGAGACTGATAGAGACACTGCAAAAATTCTAACATGTTTTGTCCAAATTTTCAATTTCTAAATTTTTATTTGTCCTGGCATTTAAAATAGATTGATTTATTTAATTTTGATACCTTCACCCCTTTCACATAGACAATTTTATCATGTTTGGATAAGAATTTTATTTTTAGTCAAGCTGCATTCTTTAAATTTTGTCTCTTGGAAGTTTTGCTAAGAAAGCACAGAAGTGTTGAGATTTAAATAGAGAAAAGACATTCTGCAAATATACATCAACACACATGCCTCAGCTGTGGTGTATATGCTGCGCTCCACTTGCCATTTGTTCTTAACAGGCAGAGAAAGGAGTTTTAGAATTAATTGTTTCTTCTGTTTGTTTGGAGTCCATTTACTACTTTGGGGATAAAATCTATGCCTTTTTCATCTTTGAATACTTTGTACCTAACAAGATTCTTTACTCAGATGCAACAAATAATTGTTTAATTGATGAATATGTGACTATTACAGAATATTTAGAACTGTTATGCATAATAATATTCTTTCCTTGCCAGAGAACTAGTGTTTAATGTAAATAAGTTAGCCAAATAACTGAAAGAACTGTGAAATTTTCTCTTAGTAACCATGTTGAAAAGATGCACCAGTCATCATAACAGTTAACATGTATTAAATTCTTACTGTATGCCAACATTGATAGATAGGTAGATTAGACAGAGATAGATACCTCATTTCATTGTTACAACATTATAAAGTTTATAATATTGTTGATATTATTTTACAGATAGGGTAATGGTGGAGTTAGTATTTGAATGCAGCTGGCTGACTCCAGAGCCCAGGTCTTAATCATAGAGCTCTGTTGTTTTTTATTTCACTGTCCTTGTAAACAGGGTAATGAACATAATTTAAGGATTTCCTAGTGATTTGAGGCCTTCATTGTGATTATCTGATTTCATATGCTGGCAGTGTCGTCTAGTAGGATTTGGAGACAGACACAACCCAGATTTGTATCCTGGCACTGATACTTATTAGTAGATGATCTTAAGCAAGAGTCTGTTTCTTAAAATGAATGCACATATATTTTTATCTTCACTGAACCTCTTTTTCCTCCTCCTTAGTTGTAAAATGAAAACATGGACCTAAAAACTCTCAAGGCATAAGCCTGGTATTTACCAAGCACTCAATAAATATTAGTTGACCTGTATGGAGGAAATCTGTCTTGCTATGTACTATACTATGTGTAGTATAGCCTTTTTGTGAATATCCTTCTTTGATAGTACACCAGAACTATTGGTAATTTCTTAAAAGTTATTCAATATTGAATCTGAAACCAAATCAATGAATATTTGGTATACCCTATTACAGTAAATGTATCTTATACTTTGAATATTTTTTACCCATACATAATTGTGCGTTACAGTGGTCATCTGGAAATTTTGAAAAGTAGAAAAATTCAATTTCACATTTCATTATGTAATATCAAAAAATTACCTTGCTAATATCACTCTGATCTCATCAATAAAGTATCTAAATTATGAAAAGAAGTCGAACTCAGATTGGCAGATACAAGTTTTCCAAATTTTGATTTTCACTTGAAAGCTTAAATTTTACTATTGGCAACAATTACTGTTGGTTGTTTTCCTTGAAGTGACAGGCTTACTTTTGTTTATTTTTGAGAAATTGTCTGCCACATACCCAAGTCTGTATACTCATTTTTTGATTTCCTGTCATGTTTTCAAGTAATACGGTGCTTATGAAAAAAGCAGCTAGTTCAGCTTGCAACTCAAATAATAGTGCTTGTCCTCTGAGAAACAATTATATATTTTTTAATAGAGCAGAAGTGCTTTATGTTTACTTCCTATTTTGAAACACAGAATATTAAAGACATGACATAAAATTCAAGTTTGAATAAAATTAATGATTTTTACTACTTCATCAAGAACTTTTCAAAGTGATTCAAAGGAGGGGAAATAAAATATTGCTCTTATTGCTCTTGATGAGAGGAGCTGAAAAGAATTTGTCTTTAGCAGCCTATCAAAGGCATCTCTTCCCCAATGACAATAATAAAAAAAATAAAGATACTGTCAAAAGGACCCAACAAGTATGAAAAAGAAACCATTGTTCTTGAAACTAGTGGACTTTAATTTGAATTGCAGTGAGAACATAGGAGATAAAGAATCCTTTTATATTTCACTTCACTGTGGAACCTAACATTTTTTAGTGGTTAACTTAAAATTTCTTTTATAACAATAATGAGAAGAAGTTTAAAACAAAATGGTGACTGCTTAAAGTTCAAGTCACTTTGCAGTCTTTACCCAAGGACTCAAACATATTTTAGAAAACTGGGGGTAAGGGGGGTAGGGAGGGTAATTGGAATCTTTTCATCTAAGATTATTTAAATTAGTTTATAAAATACACATGGAATACTCTGTATTATGCTGCTTGAACCCAACATTTTAGTGTAGTTTAGCTTGTGGGTCTAATAAGTATCTTTTATTATGTAATTTCAGGAATGAATAAAATTTTCATAGATGAAGCTTTGAGAGAAAATTAAAACATGAAATAGCATAACCTATGTGGCCGTTCACTTAAGTTGACAACCTTATATAAAGGTACAAAGTTTACAATTTTGTACCTGATCTTGTCATTTAATAGGGTGTAGCAATGGGCATTACTTTGGGTAGGTATTTGATTATCCATATATGTCTTCCTAAATATCAAAAGGGAAGAAGACAAGAATCTTACATGTTCTGTATTTCATTCCTTCTTTACGCTTTTTTTTTTTTTTTTTGCCTTTCATCTTGAGTTTCCTGGTTGATAGTTTATTCTTTTTAGCTTGGGGAATTTTAGGAGAAATAATGCCATTGAAGCTTTGTACTTGTATCTACACTGAGGCAGGTACAGAAAATTATATTCTGATTACCTAGAATGAATGACTCCTTAAACATTCTTGGGTTAAGGAATTAATTTCTAAATCCAGTATCTTCCTCTTTTAAATTTATCAGCCAATGACAGTCAATGGCTACTTTAAGAATATCTACAGATTATACTGTGGGTTCTAGACCACTATCTACTGTGCTATTCAAGAATTTATAGCCATGAAAACATAGATATTCTGTCTCAGGTGGATAAACTAAGCTGGGGGAGTAAGAATAACTTTATGGAATATCTAACATGTTAGTGATTCTAGAAAGTATTTTGTCTCCTATCACCTAGAGCCCAAAGTATTAGATATTTGAGGTGCTCAATAAGTATTTGGATGATCAAAAGGAAGAGTCTCATTGAAAATGTAAAATATGCTTGTTCCGTCTGAAAATGTTTTTCTTCCACTTATAACTTGCTGCTGTATTTTGTATCTTGTTCAGGAGCTATGAGTTACTTTATGTCCAAAAAGGTCTCATCACATTAAGCTAATCCCCTTTGAACATGCAACTCAATTTCTTTAATTAGCTTTAAAAATAAGGATCATTAAATCAGAGTGCCACCATCAATTACTGTGCAAGGGTTTGCCTGTTCAATAATGCATCAGAGTTGTGCTCTAATCAGTATTTCACTGAAAGATTCATGGAAAAGGAGGCCTCCCTTGGTTTCAAACTTGAAATGCAATTCTATTATGTATCAAAATTTTTCCTGTGATTGCTACCATTTTAGGTGTTGTATTCCAGCATCCTATCCGTCTTTGCATTTCATATTTGGGATCAGTTCCAGAGTGTTTTACAGCATTTTTGTAAATTCATAAGAAAGTAACCGCTTTTCTTGTGCTGCAAGAAGAAAAGACAAGGTGCAGATTTAAAAAAAAGAGTCTGCATTTCTATGAGATGCACCTGTTATGGCAAATTCCCCAGAGAGTGTCTTATTTCTTATTTCTCACTATGTTAAGGAGTAACAAACAAAAAATTGGGAAATTGAACTAGTAATATATGTTTATAAATTTGTTTAAAATTTGCCAAAACTAGGGTTGTAAAGGCAGTGGTCATTTTTCTTGCTTAATTCAAGGTAATATATATTTTAGCTTTTAAATGATAGGAGTATAACATCTGTCAAATATACATAAGTGTTTGGATCTTTTTATTCCGTTGCTGTATATTACACACTCAGATTAAGTCAAAATAACAGGGCCACAAAACAGGTTTTGATAATCTACATAAAAATGCTTTAGGAAATTTGTTTTGATCTAAGCACTGATTTTTGTAGACAATTATGCTAGTACTTCTGGAAAGATTGATGTTAGCCATTAAGATAGAGCTAACAATATTAACTTCCTTTTCAATTAACAACTCTGAAAGGATAGATGAAACATAAGTAAGTTTTTTAGTTTTGTAGCATATTTAAGTGAATCTACATATTTGAAAATATTGTGTTTGGTTAGGCTTAACCATAGTGTGTAGATCATAATTACAGGAACAAAATAGTTAAGGTGTTGATCTTCTTGAGTATATCTGAAATGACATTAATTTTACAGAATATATATTATTATTGAAAAAAGATAAAGTGTTTATAACTGGGAAATCTCACAATTATATCTGCCTTGTACCAGGGTGGATCACAATACTTGAGTGTAAAAGTGTAAGATAATGATTATTTTTTTCTTCTTGTACTTTGGTGTGGAGTTAGAAGATTACAAGTTTTAAAAATTCACAATCTTTGAGGCAGAAAAACCTGAGTGTTCCATGGTGGTTAAAACATATTTGCTGAAGATTCATCTTGACTTGAGCACTTGTTAAAGGATTCATTCTGAGAATGGGAATTGAAGCCAGTTGAATTCATATCAGGCTTGTGGAGGGTCATCATTCACAGTGATAGGATAAATTTCATCTCCTGAAGCCAGTTTCTAATCTTCTCCTTCATTTAGGGTGAATGCCTAGTAAGTGAACTTTAAATACAGAGTTTCTGTCAGAGAAAGTTTGGCTCCATAACATGGAGGCTGTCCTACCAATTACTTTCCTTAAGAGAAGTGTGTTTTTATATCATTGATTGGAGTGCCCCAGGTTCTGTGTTCTAGTTATATCTTTTATTTTGCAAACTTAAAAAAAAACTGAGAAATAACCAATAGTAAAGGGCAAAATTATGTAGCTCAAGGATCTTTTACAAATTGAATGTATTTATACAAGCCTTCACCTAAATCAGGGTATAAAACGTTACCAGCTCTCCATAATACTCTGTGTCCTCTCAATCAGTTGTAAGCTTCTACTTCCAACAAATTGCTGTATTTTCCCAGCCAACTTGAGGTATAATTGACATGTGACACTTTGTAAATTTAAGATGTCTGGTGTGGTATTTGACATGCATATATCGTGTGAAATGATTATCATCATAAGGCTAGTTAACACATCTCTTACCTTGGATAATTACCTTCTGTGTGTATGTATATGGTGAAACATTTTGAAATTAGTGTCTTAGCAGCTTTCAAGTATGCAGTAGAGAATTGTGCAACTGTAGTCACAAGGCTACTGTATATTACATCCCCAGAACTTACTCATCTTATAACTGAAAGTTTACACCCTTTGACATCTCCCATTAATCCTACTCCCAAGCCCCTGCCAATCACCAATCTGTTTTCTGTTTCTATGAGTTCGGCCTCTTTAGATTACACATATAAGTCAGATTGTACGTTGTTTTCAATTTTATCCCATAGGGAAGTATTTGAATTTTATATAATTGTAGTCTTAGTATTTATGCTTTGTGCCTGGCTTCTCTGTCTTCATTTGGGTCTATGAGATACATTCAAGTGTTGAATGTAGCTGCAATTCTTTTTCCAATTTTCATTGTATGAGTATACTAGAATATATTTGCCCTTTCTTTTGTTGATTGTAGTTTTGTTTTTTCCAGTTTTTGGCTATTATCAGTTAAATTGTTATGAACATCCTAATATGTGTCTTTTGATGTTCATAAGTGTGCACTTTTCTTGGGTATTTACTTATGAGTGAAATTTCTGGGTCTTAAGGTATATATTCAGCATTTGTAGATTCTGCCAGACTTTTTTACAAAGTAGTTTTAGGTCTAACCTCTCACTGTAATGTATGGAAATTCTCATTCCACATCATTGCTTACACTTGTTAACTGCCAGTTTTAACTTTTTTCCCAACTTTTTGTAAATATTATAGTCACACTGGGGGGCATGGTGTAATATCATATTGTTTTATTACGCATTTTCCTTATGACTAATGATGTTGAATTAGTCACATTCTTTTCATATTATTGGTCATTTGGATAGCCTTATCTTGGAGTTCCTGTTAGTCTTTCACCCATTGGTTCATCAGTCTTTTTCGTACTGATTTATGAGTTTTTAAATGTGTTCTGAATAAACTTGTTTGTTGAACATTTGTATCACAGTGTCTTTTTCTGCTTTGTATTTTTGCCTTTTGACTGCCTTAATTGTGTCTTTGATGATCAGAAGTTTTTTTTAAATTTTTTTATTTTAATGAAGTCCAATTTCTTAAACTTTCCACTAGGGGTATTGCTTTTCTTGTCTACTTAAGAAATCATTGACTATGACAAGGATGTAGAGATTTTCTCTCAGAAGCTTTTATCTTCTAAATTTTGGCTATTGTGTCAGGTACAGTATTTATGTTCATGTGTGTATTGATGATTTTCTGTTTGATTATCCATTTAGCCCAGAGACATTTATTGAAGAGTCCATCCTTTTCTCCCTTATATTGGAACTGTTATTGTAAATCAAGTGGTCGTGTATGTGTGGTTCTGTTTCTGAATTGTGTGTTGTATTCCAGTTTTTTCAAAATTTGTGTCATATTTTAAATGGAATCTTTTAAATTTGATTTTAGTTTCTAGTTGGTTTTTGGAAGGAAATATAGTTGACTTTTTTTTTATGTGGGCCATATCTACCAATTTTACTAAATTCACTTATAAAACTAATAGTTAATCTGTAGCTTCACTTGGGTTTTTCAATGTACACAATTATATAGTCTCCAAGTAATTCAGGGTTTATTTCTTCACCTCTGGTCTTTATACCTTTTATTTCTTTTTCATGCCTAATTTTACACCTGAAACCTTGAGTCCGGTAGAAGTTGTGATGGTGGATATCATAGTCTTATTCTCAATCTTAGGATCAAAATAAAGCTTTCATTATTTCCCTATTAAGTATGCATTTTATGGCTTTTTTTTTTTTGCCATCTATTGAGCTAATCCTATGTTTTTCAACTTTTCATTCTGTTAATTTGGTAAATTAGACCTAAACAGTTTTCAAATGTTAATTCAACCTTGCATTTCTGGAGTACCCTACTTGGTCATAATCATTGTCTTCTTTAAATATCTTTGAATTCAGTGTGTTAACATTCTCGTTTTGTATTTGTGTTTTACGTTTAGGAATTATTGGTGTATGGCTTTTCTGTCTAGTAATATCCTTTTAGGTTTTGGTGTCAAGGTTATGCCAGATTCAAGGAAAAAGTTGAGAATATTTACATCTGTCTTGTCATTGAATTTGTAAAATCAGTTTTAATTTTTTTTAATATTTGGAAAAATTTACCAGTTGAATCATCTAGACTTTATTTTTTAAAAACTTTGTGGGAAGACTTTTAGTAATGGATTCAATTTCATTAATAGATACAAAATTATTAATATTTTGGTTTCCTTTTTATATCTATTTTTTTAAACAGATCTTTATACAAATTTTCTAATTGATCTCGTGTGGAAGAATTAACGTTGATAAGCTATTTCCAAAGGGTGACATTAATTGTATATAGAACTAAAGAGAATTTCTGTTTTCTTGGGATACTATTGTAGAAAAAGCAGCTCTCTTAACTCACCTTTGAATAAATAACTTGCTAGGTGAAAGGATACTGAAACCTGTAAAGGGTATATATCCATTTCTCCTATAAAGGGTATCTACTGATGCCCAGAGCACTAAACACTTCTTTATTCAGATACTTTCTTGTGTATGCTTCTGCAGTTCTTGCTAGGTAAATGCACATTTATCAGGAGTCATTTTTAGAGCAATTTTAGCCAGTCATCATTGCTTTTGTAATTGCAGGAATTTATTATGTAATATAAATGTGTATTGTAAAAGATTTTTTTTCTTTGAAAACTTCCTTAAATTCTTTTGAGGGGCTACGTAGATGAATTGATAAAACAGCTGGTGGTGAATTGGTTTTATTTGTCCAAATTGTAAAACACTGTGGAAATACCTCATTAAAATCCAGAAGGTTTATTTAATGAAATTGTTTCCAAAATATCCAAATTTTTGCTTTCCCTTAAAGAGACTAAATTTGAAAATCATGCCATATTAAATAAGTATGGTTTCTCCAAGAAAGAAACTAGGGTCCTACCATATTTTAAGATATTTGTGAATGAAATAATACATATATTTTAAGTTAAAATAAAGTATTAAGGTTATGGATTTGTCCTTTATTACAACATCTGCTTTATCAGACCTTCTAGAGTAACTGAACCAATTTTTGGCTCTGACTGAATCTGACAAGAGGGCTTGTCCTGTATTTCTATATACTGAACAGGTATCCTGCCCTTTCACAAAGAATTTAACGACTTTCTTTTTTATTTTTTGAGAGGGCATCTCTCATGTTTATTGATCAAATGGTTGTTAACAACAAATAAAATTCTGTATAGGGGGGTCAATGCTCAATGCACAATCATTAATCCATCTCAAGCCTAGTTCTCGTCAGTCTCCAATCTTCTGAAGCATAACAAACAAGTTCTTACATGGTGAACGAGTTCTTACATAGTGAATAATTCTTACATGGTAAACAGTACAAGGGCAGTCATCACAGAAACTTTTGGTTCTGACCACGCATTATGAACTATAAACAATCAGCTCAAATATGAATA
Source organism: Manis javanica (assembly GCF_040802235.1). NCBI lineage: Eukaryota > Metazoa > Chordata > Mammalia > Pholidota > Manidae > Manis > Manis javanica. Next base: position 53,918,799 of record NC_133157.1, read on the forward strand.
TTCATTTGATTTTTATACTTGATTTATATGTGGATCCCACATTTCTCCCTTTATTATTATTATTATTTTTATTTTTAATAAACTGCTGAAGTGGTAGGTAGATTCAAGATAAAGGTAGAAAACATATTTTAGTGTTGTAAGAGAGCAATTGTAGATGATCAGGTGTGTGCCTGTAGACTATGTGTTAATGCAAGCTACACAAGGGCCTTAAAACATCCACGGATGCAGAAGATTTCTCTCAAAACAGTGGGGGTGAGGTTCTAAGCTTCACCACTGTTGTTCCCCAATTTCTCACCTGATGGCCCCCCTGCAAGTGTGCCTGTCTTAGGTTGTTCCTCCCTTGAGGAATCTTTACCCGTCTCTGGCTAACCAGTCATCTTCCGGGGCCATACAGGGAGATGTAAAGTTGGTAAGTGAGAGAGAAGCCATATTGTTTGAAAAGGTTAGCTTTTTACTTCTTTGCAGATTTATGCCCTGTGGCTTCTATGCCCAGCACTGGTCTCGAGGTATCTTTACCACCTGGAGGAATTATGATACTCGGTAAATTCGATATGAGGCACGAATTCTATTTAAGGGTTGTAATTAGGAAGGAAGAAGAAAATCTATAGAGGTAGCATATGGAAGGAAACATGGGAGGATTGATTATTTCTTTGACATATCTTCTTGTAGAGTACCTTAAGTATGTATAGGTTTTAAACTACTAACTAACTTGCGCACACATATTAACATAATAGGAATACGGTGACATAAACAAAGCAATTCTATAATTACCAGCCATCTCCAGTGAAGCCAAGAAAACCATTTAGGCACCCTAGGCATTTGTGAAAATTAGTCTATGATATGATGGATATTGTCCAACTGTACTTGAACAGTCTGAGAGAAATCAGACAAATTAAAGCAGCCCATTTCTGGGATCTGTTCACATCCCATATGTTCTTTTAACCATAGATAGTCTATAGTCATGAGATTTTGGAGTGCTACAACTTGCACCCCTCCCAACTCCTGGTTGAGTTCCAACAGTACAGATCCACTCAAATTCGTTGTCTCACTGTATGCACATGCCAGCCTAGACATCTCCCTCCTCATTCCAGTGGCAAGTCCAGGAAATGGTGGGATGGACGCAGCTCCAACCACAGCATCGCCCGGATCCCTGTGGAGGCTTTTTGATGATCATCCCCCGGAACGAGTCCTACAGAGAGTGCTGATGCCGGAAACTCCTCCTCATATCGTATCTTAGTTCATTTTCTGGGTAGCCAAGCTAGGCCTTGATCTTAACAACAACAAACAGACCCTTTGCCCACACTTTGACATGCCCTCTATACCACTGTGTAGAACTCATTGGAGGTCAGCACACAGGAACTGCTTTTTTTTTTTATTAAGAGAAAGGAATATTATCACAAAAGAGTACCTCCATAGCTGATCATCTGACACCCTTTAAGTGATCAAAATTAAGGATATTTAAAGCATGTATTAATCTTTGATTTACCAATAGTTTTATCCTATCAAGGAGTCATCCCCCTTTTCTTTCTTTCTTTCTTTTTTTTCCTTTTTTTTTAAATCTTTATGCTTACATGAAGAATACTATGTTTACTATGCTCTCCCCTATACCAAGTCCCCCCTAAAAACCACATTACAGTCACTGTCTATCAGCATAGCAAAATGTAGAATCACTACTTGTCTTCTCTGTGTTGTACAGCCCTCCCTCCCCTTTCTCCCTCCCCCACATGCATGCTAATCTTAATACGCCCTTTCTTCTTCCCCGCCTTATCCCTCCGTGCCCACCCATCCTCCCCAGTTCCTTTCCCTTTGGTACCTGTTAGTCCATTTTTGGATTCTGTAACTCCGCTGCTGTTTTGTTCCTTCAGTTTTTCCTTTGTTCTTATACTCCTCAGATGAGTGAAATCATTTGGTATTTCTCTTTCTCCGCTTGGCTTATTTCACTAAGCATAATACTCTCCAGCTCCATCCGTATTGCTGCAAATGGTAGGATTTTCCCTCTTCTTATGGCTGAGTAGTATTCCATTGTGTATATGTACCACATCTTCTTTATCCATTCATCTACCGATGGACATTTAGGTTGCTTCCAAGTTTTGGCTATTGTAAATAGTGCTGCGATAAACATAGGGGTGCATCTGTCTTTCTCAAACTTGATTGCTGCGTTCTTAGGGTGAATTCCTAGGAGTGGAATTCCTGGGTCAAATGGTAGGTCTGTTTTGAGCATTTTGATGAACCTCCATACTGCTTTCCACAATGGTTGGACTAATTTACATTCCCACCAGCAGTGTAGGAGGGTTCCCCTTTCTCCACAGCCTCGCCAACATTTGTTGTTGTTTGTCTTTTGGATGGCAGCCATCCTCACTGGTGTGAGGTGATACCTCATTGTAGTTTTAATTTGCATTTCTCTGATAATTAGTGATGTGGAGCATCTTTTCATGTGTCTGTTGGCTATCTGTATTTCTTTTTTAGAGAACTGTCTGTTCAGTTCCTCTGCCCATTTTTTAATTGGGTTATTTGTTTTTTGTTTGTTGAGGCGTGTGAGCTCTTTATATATTCTGGACGTCAAGCCTTTATCGGATCTGTCATTTTCAAATATTTTGTCCCATACTGTAGGGTTCCTTTTTGTTCTATTGATGGTGTCTTTCGCTGTACAGAAGCTTTTCAGCTTAATGTAGTCCCACTTGCTCATTTTTGCTGTTGTTTTCCTTGCCCGGGGAGATGTGTTCAAGAAGAGGTCACTCATGTTTATGTCTAAGAGGTTTTTGCTTATGTTTTTTTCCAAGAGTTTAATGGTTTCATGACTTACATTCAGGTCTTTGATCCATTTTGAGTTTACCTTTGTATATGAGGTTAGACAATGGTCCAGTTTCATTCTCCTACATGTAGCTGTCCAGTTTTGCCAGCACCATGTGTTGAAGAGACTGTCATTTTGCCATTGTATGTCCATGGCTCCTTTATCAAATATTTATTGACCATATATGTTTGGGTTAATTTCTGGAGTCTCTAATCTGTTCCACTGGTCTATGGCTCTGTTCTTGTGCCAGTACCAAATTGTCTTGATTACTATGGCTTTGTAGTAGAGCTTGAAGTTGGGGAGTGAGATCCCCCGTACTTTATTATTCTTTTTCAGGTTTGCTTTGGCTATTCGGGGTCTTTGGTGTTTCCATTTGAATTTTTGAATTATTTGTTCCAATTCATTGAAGAATGTTGCTGGTAATTTGATAGGAATTGCATCAAATCTGTATATTGCTTTGGGCAGGATGGCCATTTTGATGATATTAATTCTTCCTAGCCATGAGCATGGGATGAGTTTCCATTTGCTAGTGTCCCCTTTAATTTCTCTTAAGAGTGACTTGTAGTTTTCAGAGTATAAGTCTTTAACTTCTTTGGTTAGGTTTATTCCTAGGTATTTTATTCTTTTTGATTCAATTGTGAATGGAATTGTTTTCCTGATTTCTCTTTCTATTGGTTCATTGTTAGTATATCGGAAGGCTACAGATTTCTGTGTGGTAATTTTGTATCCTGCAACTTTGCTGTATTCCGATATCAGTTCTAGTAGTTTTGCAGTGGAGTCTTTAGAGTTTTTTATGTACAGTATCATTTCATCAGCAAATAGTGACAGTTTAACTTCTTCTTTCACAAACTGGATTCCTTGTATTTCGTTGTTTTGTCTGATTGCTCTGGCTAGGACCTCCAATACTATGTTAAATAACAGTGGGGAGAGTGGGCATCCCTGTCTCGTTCCCGATCTTAGAGGTAATGCTTTCAGCTTCTCACTGTTCAGTATAATGCTGGCTGTGGGTTTATCATATATGGCCTTTATTATGTTGAGGTACTTGCCCTCTATTCCCATTTTGCTGAGAGTTTTCATCATGAATGGATGTTGAATTTTGTCTAATGCTTTTTCAGCATCTATGAAGATGATCATGTGGTTTTTGTCTTTCTTTTTGTTGATGTGGTGGATGATGTTGATGGATTTTCAAATGTTGTACCATCCTTGCATCCCTGGGATGAATCCCACTTGGTCATGGTGTATGATCCTTTTGATATACTGTTGAATTCTGTTTGCTAATATTTTATTGAGTATTTTTGCATCTACATTCATCAGGGATATTGGTCCGTAATTTTCTTGTTTGGTGGGGTCTTTTCCTGGTTTTGGTATTAGGGTGATGTTGGCTTCATAGAATGAGTTTGGGAGTATTCCCTCCTCTTCTATTTTTTGGAACACTTTAAGGAGAATGGGTATTATGTCTTCTCTGTGTATCTGATAAAATTCCGAGGTAAATCCGTCCGGCCCCGGGGTTTTGTTCTTGGGTAGTTTTTTGATTACCGTTTCAATTTCTTTGCTCGTAATTGGTTTGTTTAACTTTTGTGTTTCTTCCTTGGTCAGTCTTGGGAGGTTGTATTTTTAGGAAGTTGTCCATTTCTTCTAGGTTTTCCAGGTTGTTGGCATATAGGTTTTCATAGTAGTCTTTAATAATTCTTTGTATTTCTGTGGGGTCTGTCGTGATTTTTCCATTCTCATTTCTGATTATGTTGATTTGTGTTGATTCTCTTTTTCTCTTAATAAGTTTGGCTAGAGGCTTATCTATTTTGTTTATTTTCTCAAAGAACCAGCTCTTGGTTTCATTAATTTTTGCTATTGTTTTATTCTTCTCAATTTTGTTTGTTTTATTCTGTGATCTTTATTATGTCCCTTCTACTGCTGAGTCTAGGCCTCATTTGTTCTTCTTTTTCCAGTTTCGATAATTATGATGTTAGACTATTCATTTGGAATGTTTTTCCTTCATCAAGTGTGCCTGCATCGCTATATACTTTCCTCTTAAGACTGCTTTTGCTGTGTCCCACAGAAGTTGGGGCTTTGTGTTGTTTGTTGTCATTTGTTTCTACATATTCCTTGATCTCTATTTTGATTTGTTGATTGATCCATTGATTATTTAGAAGCATGTTGTTAAGCCTCCGTGTGTTTGTGAGCCTTTTTGTTTTCTTTGTAGAATTTATTTCTAGTTTTATACCTTTGCGGTCTGAAAAATTGCTTGGTAGAATTTCAATATTTTGGATTTTACTGCGGCTCTTTTTGTGAGCTAGTATGTGGTCTATTCTGGAGAATGTTCCATGTGTACTTGAGAAGAATGTATATCCTGTTGCTTTTGGATGTAGAGTTCTATAGATGTCTGTTAGGTCCATCTGTTCTAGTGTGTTGTTCAATGCCTGTGTGTCCTTACTTATTTTCTGCCTGGTGGGTCTATCCTTTGGGGTGAGTGGTGTGTTGAAGTCTCCTGAGATGAATGCATTGCAGTCTATTTCCCTCTTTATTTCTGTTAGTATTTGTTTCATAAATGCTGGTGCTCCTGTGTTGGGTGCATATATATTTAGAATGGTTATATCCTCTTGTTGGACTGAGCCCTTTATCATTATGTAGTGTCCTTCTTTATCTCTTGTTACTTTCTTTGTTTTGAAGTCTATTTTGTCTGATATTAGTACTGCAACCCCTGCTTTCTTCTCACTGTTGTTTGCCTGAAATATGTCTTTCCGTCCTTTGACTTTTAGTCTGTGCTTGTCTTTGGGTTTGAGGTGAGTTTCTTGTAAGCAGCATATAGATGGGTCTTGCTTTTTTATCCATTCTATTACTCTGTGTCTTTTGATTGGTGCATTAAGTCCATTTACATTTAGGGTGACTATTGAGAGATATGTACTTATTGCCATTGCAGGCTTTAGATGCGTGGTTACCACAGGTTCAAGGTTAGCTTCTTTAGTATCTTACTGCCTAACTTAGCTCGGTTATTGAGCTGTTATATACACTGTCTGGAGATTCTTTTCTTCTCTCCCTTCTTATTCCTCCTCCTCTATTCTTCATATTTTGTATGTTTTGTTCTGTGCTGCTTTTAGGTGTGCTCCCATCTAGAGCAGTCCCTGTAAGATGCCCTGTAGAGGTGGTTTGTGGGAAGCAAATTCCCTCAGCTTTTGCATGTCTGGGAATTGTTTAATCCCGCCATCATATTTAAATGATAGTCGTGCTGGATACAGTATCCTTGGTTCAAGGCCCTCTGTTTCATTTCATTAAATATATCATGCCATTGTCTTCTGGCCTGTAGGGTTTCTGTTGAGAAGTCTGATGTTAGCCGGATGGGTTTTCCTTTATAGGTGACCTTTTTCTCTCTAGGTGCCTTGAAAACTCTTTCCTTGTCCTTGATCCTTGCCATTTTAATTATTATGTGTCTTGGTGTTGTCCTCCTTGTATCCTTTCTGTTGGTGGTTTTGTGTATTTCTGTGGTCTGTTCGATTATTTCCTTCTCCAGTTTTGGGAAGTTTTCAGCAATTATTTCTTCAAAGAGACTTTCTATCCCTTTTCCTCTTTCTTCTTCTTCTGGTACCCGTATCATACGAATATTATTCGTTTTGGATTGGTCACATAGTTCTCTTAGTGTCGTTCGTTCCTGGAGATCCTTTTATCTCTCTCTATGTCAGCTTCTATATGTTCCTGTTCTCTGATTTCTATTCCTTCAATGGCCTCTTGCATCTTGTCCATTCTGCTTATAAATCCTTCCAGGGTTTGTTTCACTTCTGTGATCTCCTTCCTGACATCTGTGATCTCCCTCCAGACTTCATCCCATTGCTCTTGCATTTTTCTCTGCATCTCATCCCATTGCTCTTGCATTTTTCTCTGCATCTCTGTCAGCATGTTCATGATTTTTATTTTGAATTCTTTTTCAGGAGTACTGGTTATGTCTGTCTCCTTCTCAGGTGTTGTCTCTGTGATCTTTGTCTGCCTCTAGTTTTGCCTTTTCATGCTGATAGACATAGTTTGCAGAGCTGATATGAGTGACAGCTGGAAGAGCTTTCCTTCTTGTTGGTTTGTGGCTTTCCTCTCCTGGGAGAATAGCGACCTCTACTGGCTTATGCTTGGCAGCCGTGTGCTGACTGGTCTTCTGCTACCAGCCCGCTTGCTATGGAGTTTATCTCTGCTGTTGCTGTGTGCGTGGCCTTGCTGGGGCTGCTCCTCCAAAATGGTGGAGCCCCGTTGGAGGGAGAGTGGTGGAGAGGCTGTTTATCTCCGCAATGGGCCTGTGTGCTCCCTGTTGCCCAGGGGGTTAGAGTGCCTTGAGATCCTCAGATTCCCTGCCTCTGGTCTAAGTGTCGTGTCCTGCCCCTTTAAGAGTTCCAAAAAGCACTCTCCATAGCAAAACAACAACAGCAACAACGAAAGAGGAAAAAAAAAAATAGGAAAAAATGCGCAATTTTCTTTGTCCTCAGGCGCCGTTTTCAGGCACCCGCTCAGCGGTCTTGCTGACTTGTTTCCCTAGTATTGGGGTCCCTGTCCCTTGAAGGCTTCCAAAAAGCACCCAAAAAAAAATAAAAGAGAAAAACGTGCAGTATTCTTTGTCCTCAGGCGCCGGTCTCAGGCGCCCGCTCACCGTTCTTGCTGCCCTGTTTCCCTCGTATTGGGGTCCCTGTACCTTTAAGGCTTCCAAAAAGCACTCGCCAAAGAAAAATGGAAAAATGCGCGATTTTCTTTGTCCTAAGGCGCTATTTTGAGGCGCCCACTCACCGGTCTTACTGCCCTGTTTCCCTAGTATTGGGGTCCCTGTCCCTTTAAGGCTTCCAAAAATCACTCGCCAAAAAAGAAAAGAAAACCGCTCCGGTTTTTTTACATCCGCCGGGAGCCGGGGGGGTTGGGCGCTCGGGTTCCTCCGGGCTGGGGCTTTTATCTTACCCCGTTCGCGAGGCGCTGGTTTCTCGCAGGTGTGGATGTGGTCTGGATGTTGTCCTGTGTCCTCTGGTCTCTATTTTAGGAAGAGTTGTCTTTGTTATATTTTCATAATTCTATGTGGTTTTGGGAGGAGAGTTCCGCTGCTCTACTCACGCCGCCATTCTGGCTCTGCTCCCCCCAATTTAATGAGTTTTTAATTGAATAATTTATGTTATCTTCATTTAAATTATGGTATGAGCACTAATTAAAACCCGTAAATTAAGTTAATATGTGTTTATTTGCTAAGGACATAAAATGCCCTTTTTAGATAAGATGCCTTTTTTAGACTGACATATTCAGCCAGGAGTTAAAAATAAAACAGATCATTATTTGATGACTCTTGCTCATTTACTAGTAACTTCTATAAATTATACAGATTGTTTATCTGTGTATATAAATCACCAGATAGTTGTGTTTTCTTTCGTTTATTTTATATTCTGTAAACTGTGATGGGAGTGAGGTTCTTTTTATTAAACATTTGTATAATGGGTCAGCTATGAATAGGGCCTATCAAGGCAAATAAGATTTATTCCTGTTCCTCAAGGGGATTATAGTTGAGAAAGCCATTTTAGTAAGTACTTATAAACAGAATCAAAAGGTGCTTTTGTGCTTTTTTCCTGTGGGTATGCATTTTCAAACTTAAAAACAAGCCTTTTGTGTGATGATGATATAATTAGATTTTAGTTTTTCAAAAATGTGGTTTCTTTAACCTTTGATTTTACATTATGTAGACCTCAAGGGACTGAATGAGACAGGAGGAGTCATTGATGTTGGTTAAACCTTTAACAAATTTGAATAAGACAACTGATATCAATATATCTTATGATCCTTACAATATTGTACTTGTTCTTGTCTATAACTTTACTCTTGGAATGCCTTCATACCTACTCGCCTGTAATACCAGAGCTTCTGATTCACCAGTTAGCTTCATATTGATGAACTCTGTTCTTGGAATATGATTTTTTCATTCTGGTTTACCATAGCAGTGATCCAAATATTTTTTTCTATGCAAACATACCATAGGCATTAGGTCCTGGTGTGTGGGATCCTCAGCCTGTCACAAATTTCATTATGCCATCTACTTCAACCTGAGTGATATATCTTCTGCTGGCAGGATTAATTGAGTGGCCATGGCTTAGGATAAAAAAAACACAGGTTTGGCAAAAAAAGCTTGCTTTTGAAAAAATAATAATTGGTCACGCCTGCTGTAGATTTTAAAATAAGCAGTTGAAAGGATTCCCAAAAGCCCGTTTTAAACACATTGATATCTTTTTGATCTGAGGTCCTATATAGCCAATCTAATGGTTGAATTACTGGTAACTTTGGTAACTTAACTGAATTTTCTGTTCTACTTTTAAGAACAGGTAACTAAACTCGAGGCATGTACTGGTGATGTACTGTAAAATATTTAGATTCCCTCTGTCAGTGGAAGCTTTTTACCTGAGTGCTTTTTCCAGAAATGATATTTCATATGACTGTTTACTATGTGTATTTTACAATGATAGGAACACCATGATGAAAAACTCTAGGTCACAATCTATTAAATGTGTGACTTCCTGTAACTTTGTCATCTATAAAATGGAAATAAGTGATAATTGAAGGCTGTTGTAAGATTAGGTCAGAGTAAGTTCTTAAAAATGAGTGAACGTTTATTCTGCATATGTATATTGAATGTGAAAGGCACTCTTCTGGAGAATGAGGTTGTAAGAAAGAATAAAATAGATTCCTTCACTGGACAATTCCACATTCTAGTTTGTCTCCTCAGCTTGGGATGGAAGCAGCATGACAGCAGGATGCATGTTACGTGGTAATAAGTGCCCTGAAGCAAAACAGGTCAGGGTAAGGCAAGCTCATGGAGCACAGTGGAGGGGTACTGTCTTGGACAGAGTTATCAGGGAGGGATTCCCTGAGATGATGCTGAGCACACCTGAATGAAGTGAAGAAGTAAGCATGTAGATATTTGGGAGAAGGATGTCCTTGGCTGGTAGAGGAGCAGCTTGGCAGTTTATAGAACAGTGAAGGGACAAATATAGCCTGAGCCCTGTGGGTGAGGGACAGAGTACAGAAGATGAGTTCAGATGGTGATCCAAAAACATCATGGATGTAACCTTTCTGATAAATAATTGTAGATAAAATGTTACATTTGAAATACCCGGCAGAAATAAATTAGGATTGACTGCATAACTTATCAGTTATTTAGCTTTTAACCTGGAGCTTTTTGTAACAGGCACACAAATTATTATAGAATGTTTTTCCAAAATGAAATGTTCATCTTTTATTGTTACATATGTCCTTATACTTGGAGTTAGCCAGACTGTGTGGTTTGATGGCACAGTCCTCCAGACTGTCAACTCTGCCTGAGACTTTTGACATCAACAGCAAAGAGTTAAGATCCAACTACCAGATTAGATGGAGGAGTCCACATAAGACCACTGACTTCTGAAACCAATTGCAAGTTCAGGACTTTCCCCAAACTAGCAGGTTCACCAAATCACAAAAAGGACCTACAGAATTTACTGAAAGTTCTTATACCCATGGTTATAGTCTATTATAGGGAAAGGACACAGGTTGGAAAAAATAAAAAAGGAATAGATGTATAGCACAGTTTGGGAGGAGTCCAAATACGAAGCTTCCATTTCCTCAGGAAATGTTCCCTTTCCAGAATCGTGTGTGACAGTTTGCACGGAGTATTACCAACCCAGGAAGCTCACCTGAACTCAGTGTGCACAATGTTTTATTTGGGTTTCATTTCACAGGCATGATTGATTGATTGATTGATTACCCATGTGATTTAACTTGGTCTCAGAGTTTGGGCTGATACCATGTGGACTTGGGGCCCACCATGAATAAGAAAAACACCCCTATTATTTGAGAAATTCCAAGATTTGTAGATAACTTCCTAGAAACTGGAACAAAGGCCTGACCTCTTTGGGAAATGCCAAATTTTTGACTGTGTACATTATTATAAAGGTCAACCTATATAGGAAGTAAATGGCCCCCCAGAATCCTATTTCTTGGGGACAGTTAGTGTTATATTGGTTGGTTGTTGTACAGTCTTCCACGTATTTAATACATATATAATCTGTTTTTGAATGTATATTAGATAATACTATATACATTGCTTGTTAGCTAGCACTTTTAGGAGTGTATGTATGTATATGTATGTTTATGTATGTTTTAATGAGTACCTTGAAGTTGGACACTAGAGAAAACTTTTTTTGAAAATTTTCCCATCTAAAAAACAGTGCATTGAATTTCCTTTTACACAACCTTTGTGTATTTTTCAAATTTTTCTCCTTGAAATAAACTTCTTGAAATAGAGTTACTGGAGCAAAGGGTGTGAACATTTTGAAATTTCATATGTGCTTCATACTTACCCCTCTTGGGATGTTTTCTATGAAGTAGTTTATGGAGTGTTAAAATTGTTAATGATCTCCATATTACTCTTAGGTAAACATTGCAACTTCAGCAGTTTCAAATGCTGAATATGCCCACATTCCACATCTCAGCACAGCTGTAATTTCTCCTCTGCAAAATGAATCATTTTTATCATCCCCAAATAATGGGAATCCAGAAGCACTTACAGGATCTGGGTCTCTACACACCAGTGGGAAGTCTGCTTATGAAGAATTTGATCAACTAATAAAGAATATGGCCCAGGTAGGAAAATTTCTTCCTTTTAGTTACATTAGCATGAACAATATCTTAAGAGTGTAATTAAGTCCTAGATAATTTGAAGAATATGTATATATTTATATTACATTATATATTAAAATATATTCTTAATTTATAATACATAACATCTGGAAAAATTGGATCAAAAAAGTAGATTTTTTTAGTTTGGATGTTTAGAGATTTTTCTATTCCATTTTTCTTTTTTGATTGTCACATTTTAAATTGAGTATTCTATTTTGTATGTATTCCAGAAATATTATTCAGGATAATTAAGATGTCTTTTTGTAGGTGGTGAGTGAGAAAAGGTAACTTAAAAATAATTTTTAAATTTCTTCTTGTTTTTTAAACAAAGTAATATCAATATTAAGATGACTGTAAGGGTAGTGATTGGCTTTTAATTTTATTTCTTGCTTTGTTTCCTGAATAGGGTCGCCATGTAGAAGTTTTTGAGCTACTCAAACCGTCTTGTGGAGGCCTTGGGTTTAGTGTTGTGGGATTAAGGAGTGAAAACCGGGGAGAACTGGGAATATTTGTGCAGGAGATCCAAGAGGGCAGTGTGGCTCACAGGTGAGACTGCCATGGTATCTTATGTGTTCTTGATACCACATTCAGGTGGTGAACACCTTGGGAAAATTTAGAGAATTAAAAATGAATGAAAACAAACAAAAAAACTGAATGTAATTTGTTATTAGAAGGTAATTTGTTAACATTGTTATGATAAAAAGCCAGTCCTTTGAAAGGAAAGTAGCTTTTAAATATAGTCATAACTTAATCTCTTTTTAGTAAGGAAAAAAATTCAAGTAGGACATTATTCTCACTTTATTAAGTGGGCTCTTTTTGATTAAACATTACTGTATAGAAAAGTATATGAATAGCCCATGATAATTTGAGCTATATTTCAGTAATATATTATAATTATAAAATTAAAATTCAGTATTAATTAAAATACTAATATTTTATAAATGTAATTAAATTAATTGCTTATATTTCATTGTGATGTTCAGAGCAATAAATAAATATACCCATCTTTGCTTTTATTTGTAGATGATAGAAACATGAAAGATAAAATGTATAGGTTGAGTGGGCAACTGAAAAGAAGGCTTATAAATGGAGGGGCTGATAGGCGTGGATCAACTGGAACCTAAACAGATATTTTTAAAAATAGAACTGCAGAAAAAAAGCTTAAAACCTGTGGACATTAGAAAATAGGATTAAAAATAACCTGAAAATGTATACCAGAGAAGCTGTCATTTTCTTGAGAGCAATCAGATATCTTTTACCCCTTTTTTCATTTTTGGCAGAGATGGAAGATTGAGGGAAACTGATCAGATTCTTGCTATCAATGGACAGGCACTTGATCAGACAATTACACATCAGCAGGCTATCAGCATCCTGCAGAAAGCCAAAGATAATGTCCAGCTAGTTATTGCCAGAGGCTCATTGCCTCAGCTCATCAGCCCCATAGTTTCCCGTTCTCCATCTGCAGCCAGCACGATTTCAACTCACTCTAATCCGGTGAGTACATAAGATTTTCAAAAGCAATAGAACATATTTTTCTAGTTATTTTTGGTTTTCTACTGGGTGTCCAGTTCCTATAGGTTCTTTGTACTTCTTTACTTTTTCCATTTTTATTCTTTTCTCTCTCCCTAGCCTGGAGTATTTGTTATTTAGTTACAATAAGTTTCTGGCTTCTAAAACCAACTTTTACCTTTCTTTGTGTAGTTTTTCTTTTTTTTTTACTTGATAGCAGTCCTCAAAAAAAAAAAAAATTAGTCTTTTAACAAAATAACTCTATTGATAGATATAATCTTGATCTTTTTTTTTGTAAATTATAGAGTTATACTCTTATAGTTAGCTCTCAGTGACTTTAAGAAGTCATCTAGTTTGGAAATCTGAGAGTCAGAATTATGCAGAAGACAATTTTAATAGTTGACAGTTTCTCCTTGATCTTTTTTTTTTTTTGAAGTTCTATGGAGGATCCTGCAAATTGTACCTATCTTTAATGAGATCACTATAGTGGTGTGTTGATAATTTCAAGAATAATTTTATCAATAGTAGTAACATCTGTGGAAAGAGAAGTATAGTAAAGAAAAGGGACATTGTTAAGGCTTATTGTGATACCTGAGCTCAATTATTTAATACCAACTACAACTACCAATCTCAACTGTAATAAAATTTTCATTTTCCTAACTTTTTCAAATTCATATAGGAGCTTTGTTTTCAGGTTCACTGGCAGCATGTGGAGACAATTGAATTGGTGAATGATGGGTCTGGTCTGGGATTTGGTATTGTGGGAGGAAAAGCAACTGGCGTAATAGTAAAAACCATTCTGCCTGGAGGAGTAGCTGATCAGGTAAGCTACTTCATCAGGGCTTTTTTTTTGCTGTTTTGTCGAATTATATGGTTTTATCTTTTGTGTTAGAAGGAAGAAGCTTTGGTTTAGATAATGCCAAAGAGGCTCATTTAGAATCTTCTGTTTTGCTGGGCTGTCCCTAAAGTGTTTACTTAGACCTGGAGAAAAATGCCTTTGAAAGGGGACATTGATCTTAAGTTACAGTTATAGATAATGATCTTTAGATTCATTAGAACCACAGACTAAAGCTCAGGTTATAGTTTTCAACCACTGTAGAGGTAGCCACCCTCTCTTTTATGATCATAAATTATATTTATAAACCTCATCAGCTGTTTTATAGCCACAAGATATTATGGAAAAATGTATACTTTATTATTGAGAGAAAAAACTATATTAAAACTTGTCCCTATAGTGATGGATCATCTTTGTATATGAAGCACAGCCTATTTTTATCACTTAGTTTGTTAAAGCATTGCCACTTATGCTATGTGATGTTGTTGGAACATATGTGAGAAAATTTTTTGTATAGTTACTAGTTATGATTTATATTTTAATTTGACAAGTTCTGCTGGTGTAAGTAACTTTTGCCTTGATTATAATATTTTGTTTATAAAGCTGTTTGATTTTGCATGTGTATTTTAACTTAAACTAGGAAGTCAGTTTCATCAAATACTTTTTCATAGATGAAAGCTCTGTTTATTAACAATTTTATCAGTAAAGGTATTCACAGTAACACAATAGCATGCAAATTTTCTACCTTTTAAATATTAGCCAGTATCTAGCAGTATCTGAAATTCCCCTAGTTGATTGGCTTGCGATAAATAAGTTTTACCTTTAGTATAGAACTACACTGTCCAATACTGTAGCTACTTGCCACAAGTCCCTTTTTTTTTTTTTTTTTTTTTTTTTTTTGAGAGGGCATCTCTCATATTTATTGATCAAATGGTTGTTAACAACAATAAAATTCAGTATAGGGGGGTCAATGCTCAATGTACAATCATTAATCCATCTCAAGCCTAATTCTTGTCAGTCTCCAATCTTCTGAAGCATAACGAACAAGTTCTTACATGGTGAATGAATTCTTACAGAGTGAATAAATTCTTACATGGTGAACAGTACAAGGGCATTCATCACAGAAACTTTCGGTTTTGATCATGCAATATGACCTATAAACCATCAGGTCAAATATGAATATTCATTTGATTTTTGTACTTGATTTATATGTTGATCCCACATTTCTCCTATTATTATTATTATTTTTATTTTTAATAAAATGCTGAAGTGGTAGGTAGATGCAAGATAAAGGTAGAAAACATAGTTTAGTGCTGTAAGAAGGCAAATGTAGATGATCAGATGATCAGGTGTGTGCCTATGGACTAAGTATTAATCCAGGCTAGACAAGGGCAGCAAGACATC
Source organism: Manis javanica (assembly GCF_040802235.1). Classification (NCBI taxonomy): domain Eukaryota; kingdom Metazoa; phylum Chordata; class Mammalia; order Pholidota; family Manidae; genus Manis; species Manis javanica. Next base: position 53,933,990 of record NC_133157.1, read on the forward strand.
CACGGATGCAGAAGATTTCTCTCAAAGCAGGGGGGGTGAGGTTCTGAGCCTCACCTCTGTTGATCCCCAAATTCTCACCTGATGGCCCCCCTGCGACTGTGCCTGTCTTAGGTTGTTCCTCCCTTGAGGAATCTTACCCGTCTCTGGCTAACCAGTCATCTTCCGGGGCCATACAGGGAGATGTAAAGTTGGTAAGTGAGAGAGAAGCCATATTGTTTGCAAAGGTTAGCTTTTTACTTCTTTGCAGATTTATGCCCTGTGGCTTCTATGCCCAGCACTTGTCTCGAGGTATCTTTACCACCTGGAGGAATTATGATACTCGGTAAATTCGATATGAGGCACGAATTCTATTTAAGGTTTGTAATTAGGAAGGAAGAAGAAAAGCTATAGATGTAGCATATGAAGGAAACTTGGGAGGATTGATTATTTCTTTGACATATCTTCTTGTATAGTACCTTAAGTATGTATAGGTTTTAAACTAACTAATTTGCACACACATATTAACATAATAGGAATACGGTGACATAAACAAAGCAAATCTATAATTACCAGCCATCTCCAGTGAAGCCAAGAAAACCATTTAGGCACCCTAGGCATTTGTGAAAATTTATCTATGATATGATGGATATTTTCCAACTGTACTTGAACCATCAGACAAATTAAAGCAGCCCATTTCTGGGATCTGTTCACATCCCATATGTTCTTTTAACCATAGATAGTCTATAGTCATGAGATTTTGGGGTGCTACAACTTGCACCCCTCCCAACTCCTGGTTGAGTTCCAACAGTACAGATCCAGTCAAATTCGTTGTCTCACTGTATGCACATGCCAGCCTAGACATCTCCCTCCTCCTTCTTATGGCAAGTCCAGGAGACGGTGGGCTGGATGCAGCCACAACCGCAGCATCGTCCGGATCCCTGTGGAGGCTTTTTGATGATCATCCCCCGGCACGAGTCCTCCAGAGAGTGCTGATGCCGGAAGCTCCTCCTCATATCGTATCTTAGTTCATTTTCTGGGTATCCAAGCTAGGCCTTGATCTTCTGCGTAGAAACAAACAGACCCTTTGCCCACACTTTGACATGCCCTCTATACCACTGTGCAGAACTCATTGGAGGTCAGCACACAGTAACTGCTTTTTTTTTTTTTTTTTAATTAAGAGAAAGGAATATTATCAGAAAAGAGTACCTCCATAGCTGATCATCTGACACCCTTTAAGTGATCAACATTAAGGATATTTAAAGCATGCGTTGATCTTTGATTTACCAATAGTTTTATCCTATTAAGGAGTAATCCCCCTTTTCTTTCTTTCTTTCTTTTTTTTTTAAAATTTTTAATCTACACTTACCTGAAGAATACTATGTTTACTATGCTCTCCCCTATATCAGGTCCCCCCTAACAACCACATTACGGTTACTGTCCATCAGCTTAGCAAAATGTGGTAGAGTCACTACTTGTCCTCTCTGTGTTGTGCAGCCCACCCTCCCCTTTCTCCCTCCCCCCCATGCATGCTAATCTTAATACCCCCCTTCTTCTTCCCCCCCCTTATCCCTCCCTGCCCACCCATTCTCCCCAGTTCCTTTCCCTTTGGTACCTGTTAGTCCATTTTTGGGTTCTGTAATTCTGCTGCTGTTTTGTTCCTTCAGTTTTTCCTTTGTTCCTATACTCCTCAGATGAGTGAAATCATTTGGTATTTCTCTTTCTCCGCTTGGCTTATTTCACTGAGCATAATACTCTCCAGCTCCATCCATGTTGCTGCAAATGGTTGGATTTTTCCACTTCTTATGGCTGAGTAGTATTCCATTGTGTATATGTACCACATCTTCTTTATCCATTCATCTACAGATGGACATTTAGGTTGCTTCCAATTCTTGGCTATTGTAAATAGTGCTGCGATAAACATAGGAGTGCATCTGTCTTTCTCAAACTTGATTGCTGCGTTCTTAGGGTAAATTCCTAGGAGTGGAATTCCTGGGTCAAATGGTAGGTCTGTTTTGAGCATTTTGATGCACCTCCATACTGCTTTCCACAATGGTTGAACTAATTTACATTCCCACCAGCAGTGTAGGAGGGTTCCCCTTTCTCCACAGCCTCGCCAACATTTGTTGTTGTTTGTCTTTTGGATGGCAGCTATCCTTACTGGTGTGAGGTGATACCTCATTGTAGTTTTAATTTGCATTTCTCTGATAATTAGCGATGTGGAGCATCTTTTCATGTGTCTCTTGGCCATCTGTATTTCTTTTTTGGAGAACTGTCTGTTCAGTTCCTCTGCCCATTTTTTAATTGGGTTATTTGTTTTTTGTTTGTTGAGGCGTGTGAGCTCTTTATATATTCTGGACGTCAAGCCTTTATCGGATCTGTCATTTTCAAATATATTCTCCCATACTGTAGGGTTCCTTTTTGTTCTATTGATGGTGTCTTTCGCTGTACAGAAGCTTTTCAGCTTAATGTAGTCCCACTTGCTCATTTTTGCTGTTGTTTTCCTTGCCCAGGGAGATATGTTCAAGAAGAGATCACTCATGTTTATGTCTAAGAGGTTTTTGCCTATGTTTTTTTCCAAGAGTTTAATGGTTTCGTGACTTACATTCAGGTCTTTGATCCATTTTGAGTTTACCTTTGTATATGGGGTTAGACAATGGTCCAGTTTCATTCTCCTACATGTAGCTGTCCAGTTTTGCCAGCACCATGTGTTGAAGAGACTGTCATTTTGCCATTGTATGTCCATGGCTCCTTTATCAAATATTAATTGACCATATATGTTTGGGTTAATTTCTGGGGTCTCTAATCTGTTCCACTGGTCTGTGGCTCTGTTCTTGTGCCAGTACCAAATTGTCTTGATTACTATGGCTTTGTAGTAGAGCTTGAAGTTGGGGAGTGAGATCCCCCCTACTTTATTCTTCTTTTTCAGGATTGCTTTGGCTATTCGGGGTCTTTGGTGTTTCCATATGAATTTTTGAATTATTTGTTCCAATTCATTGAAGAATGTTGCTGGTAATTTGAGAGGGATTGCATCAAATTTGTATATTGCTTTCGGCAGGATGGCCATTTTGACGATATTAATTCTTCCTAGCCATGAGCATGGGATGAGTTTCCATTTATTAGTGTCCCCTTTAATTTCTCTTAAGAGTGACTTGTAGTTTTCAGAGTATAAGTCTTTCACTTCCTTGGTTAGGTTTATTCCTAGGTATTTTATTCTTTTTGATGCAATGGTGAATGGAATTGTTTTCCTTATTTCTCTTTCTATTGATTCGTTGTTAGTGTATAGGAAAGCTACAGATTTCTGTGTGTTGATTTTGTATCCTGCAACTTTGCTGTATTCCGATATCAGTTCTAGTAGTTTTGGAGTGGAGTCTTTAGGGTTTTTTATGTACAGTATCATATCATCTGCAAATAGTGACAGTTTAACTTCTTCTTTACCAATCTGGATTCCTTGTATTTCTTTGTTTTGTCTGATTGCCGTGGCTAGGACCTCCAGTACTATGTTAAATAACAGTGGGGAGAGTGGGCATCCCTGTCTGGTTCCCGATCTCAGTGGAAATGCTTTCAGCTTCTCGCTGTTCAGTATAATGCTGGCTGTGGGTTTATCATATATGGCCTTTATTATGTTGAGGTACTTGCCCTCTATTCCCATTTTGCTGAGAGTTTTTATCATGAATGGATGTTGAATTTTGTCAAATGCTTTTTCAGCATCTATGGAGATGATCATGTGGTTTTTGTCTTTCTTTTTGTTGATGTGGTGGATGATGTTGATGGATTTTCGAATGTTGTACCATCCTTGCATCCCTGGGATGAACCCCACTTGGTCATGGTGTATGATCCTTTTGATATACTGTTGAATTCTGTTTGCTAATATTTTATTGAGTATTTTTGCATCTACATTCATCAGGGATATTGGTCTGTAATTTTCTTTTTTGGTGGGGTCTTTTCCTGGTTTTGGTATTAGGGTGATGTTGGCTTCATAGAATGAGTTTGGGAGTATTCCCTCTTCTTCTATTTTGTGGAACACTTTAAGGAGAATGGGTATTATGTCTTCTCTGTGTGTCTGATAAAATTCCGAGGTAAATCCGTCCGGCCCCGGGGTTTTGTTCTTGGGTAGTTTTTTGATTACTGTTTCAATTTCTTTGCTTGTAATTGGTTTGTTTAACTTTTGTGTTTCTTCCTTGGTCAGTCTTGGGAGGTTGTATTTTTCTAGGAAGTTGTCCATTTCTTCTAGGTTTTCCAGCTTGTTGGCATATAGGTTTTCATAGTAGTCTTTAATAATTCTTTGTATTTCTGTGGAGTCTGTCGTGATTTTTCCATTCTCATTTCTGATTATGTTGATTTGTGTTGACTCTCTTTTTCTCTTAATAAGTTGGGCTAGAGGCTTATCTATTTTGTTTCTTTTCTCAAAGAACCAGCTCTTGGTTTCGTTGATTTTTGCTATTGTTTTATTCTTCTCAATTTTGTTTATTTCTTCTCTGATCTTTATTATGTCCCTCCTTCTGCTGACTTTAGGCCTCATTTGTTCTTCTTTTTCCAGTTTTAATAATTGTGATGTTAGACTATTCATTTGGGATTGTTCTTCCTTCTTCAAGTGTGCCTGGATTGCTATATACTTTCCTCTTAAGACTGCTTTCGCTGCATCCCACAGAAGTTGGGGCTTAGTGTTGTTGTTGTCATTTGTTTCTATATATTCCTTGATCTCTATTTTGATTTGTTCATTGATCCATTGATTATTTAGTAGCATGTTGTTAAGCCTCCATGTGTTTGTGAGCCTTTTTGTTTTCTTTGTAGAATTTATTTCTACTTTCATACCTTTGTGGTCTGAAAAATTGGTTGGTAGAATTTCAATATTGTGGAATTTACTGAGGCTCTTTTTGTGAGCTAGTATGTGGTCTATTCTGGAGAATGTTCCATGTGCACTTGAGAAGAATGTATATCCTGTTGCTTTTGGATGTAAAGTTCTATAGATGTCTATTAGGTCCATCTGTTCTAGTGTGTTGTTCAGTGCCTGTGTGTCTTTACTTATTTTCTGCCCGGTGGATCTATCCTTTGGGGTGAGTGGTGTGTTGAAGTCTCCTACAATGAATGCATTGCAGTCTATTTCCCTCTTTAGTTCTGTTAGTATTTGCTTCACATATGCTGGTGCTCCTGTATTGGGTGCATATATATTTAGAATGGTTATATCCTCTTGTTGGACTAAGCCCTTTATCATTATGTAGTGGCCTTCTTTATCTCTTGTTACTTTCTTTGTTTTGAAGTCTATTTTGTCTGATATTAGTACTGCAACCCCTGCTTTCTTCTCACTGTTGTTTGCCTGAAATATGTTTTTCCATCCCTTGACTTTTAGTCTATGCTTATCTTTGGGTTTAAGGTGAGTTTCTTGCAAGCAGCATATAGATGGGTCTTGCTTTTTTATCCATTCTATTACTCTATGTCTTTTGATTGGTGCATTAAGTCCATTTACATTTAGGGTGACTATTGAAAGATATGTACTTATTGCCATTGCAGGCTTTAGATTCGTGGTTACCAAAGGTTCAAGGTTAGCTTCTTTAGTATCTTACTGCCTAACTTAGCTCGCTTATTGAGCTGTTATATACACTGTCTGGAGAGTCTTTTCTTCTCTCCCTTCTTATTCCTCCTCCTCCATTCTTCATATGTTGTGTGTTTTGTTCTGTGCTCTTTTTAGGGGTGCTCCCATCTAGAGCAGTCCCTGTAGGATGCCCTGTAGAGGTGGTTTGTGGGAAGCAAATTCCCTCAGCTTTTGCTTGTCTGGAAATTGTTTGATCCCACCATCATATTTAAATGATAGTCGTGCTGGATACAGTATCCTTGGTTCAAGGCCCTTCTGTTTCATTGCATTAAGTATATCATGCCATTCTCTTCTGGCCTGTAGGGTTTCTGTTGAGAAGTCTGATGTTAGCCTGATTGGTTTTCCTTTATAGGTGACCTTTTTCTCTCTAGCTGCCTTTAAAACTCTTTCCTTGTCCTTGATCCTTGCCATTTTAATTATTATGTGTCTTGGTGTTGTCCTCCTTGGATCCTTTCTGTTGGGGGTTCTGTATAATTCCATGGTCTGTTCGATTATTTCCTCCCCCAGTTTGGGGAAGTTTTCAGCAATTATTTCTTCAAAGACACTTTCTATCCCTTTTCCTCTTTCTTCCTCTTCTGGTATCCCTATAATACGAATGTTTTTCCTTTTGTATTGGTCACATATTTCTCTTAGTGTTGTTTCATTCCTGGAGATCCTTTTATCTCTCTCTATGTCAGCTTCTATACGTTCCTGTTCTCTGGCTTCTATTCCTTCAATGGCCTCTTGCATCTTATCCATTCTGCTTATAAATCCTTCCAGGGATTGTTTCACTTCTGTGATCTCTTTCCTGACATCTGTGATCTCCTTCCGGACTTCATCCCACTGCTCTTGCATTTTTCTCTGCATCTCATCCCATTGCTCTTCCATTTTTTTCTGCATCTCTGTCAGCATGTTCATGATTTTTATTTTGAATTCTTTTTCAGGAGGACTAGTTAGGTCTGTCTCCTTCTCAGGTGTTGTCTCTGTGATCTTTGTCTGCCTGTAGTTTTGCCTTTTCATGGTGATAGAGATAGTTTGCAGAGCTGGTACAAGTGACCGCTGGAAGAGCTTCCCTTCTTGTTGGTTTGTAGCCTTTTCCTGGGAGAATAGCGACCTCTAGTGGCTTGTGCTGGGCAGCTGTGCGCAGACAGGGCTTCTGCTTCCTGCCCAGTTGGTTTGGGGTTTATCTCTGCTGTTGCTGTGGGCTTGGCCTGGCTGGGGCTGTTCCTACAAAATGGTGGAGCCCCGTTGGAGGGGGAGCAGCCAGGAGACTATTTATCTCCATAAGGGGCCTCTGTGCTCCCTGCTGCCCAGGGGGTTAGAGTGCCCAGAGATCCCCAGATTCCCTGCTTCTGGTCTAAGTGACCTGTCCTGCCCCTTTAAGATTTCCAAAAAAGCACTCTCCAAACCAAAACAACAACAGCAACAATGAGAGAGGGAACAGAAAGAAAGAGAAAAAAAAAAGGAAAAAACAAGCGATTTTTTTTTTTTTTTTTTTTGTCCTCAGGTGCCGGTCCCAGGCACCCGCTCACTGGTCCTGCTGCCCTGTCTCCCTAGCACCAGGGTGCCTGTCCTTTCAAGGCTTCCAAAAAGCACCCACCCACCGGTCCCGCAGGGAAGGAACACTCAATATTCTTTGTCCTCAGGCACTGGTCCCACGCACCCGCTCACCAGTCCCGCCGCCCTGCCTCCCTAGCACCGGGGTCCCTGTCCCTTCAAGGCTTCCAAAAAGCACTCGGCAAAAAGAGAGAAAAAAAAGGGGAAAAACGCGCGATTTCTTCAGTCCTCAGGTGCTGGTCTCAGGCACCCACCCACCGGTCCCACAGGGAAAAATGCGGGATATTCTTTGTCCTCAGGTGCCGGTCCCAGGCACCCGCTCACCAGTCCCGCCGCCCTGCCTCCCTAGCACCGGGGTCCCTGTCCCTTTTAGGCTTCCAAAAAGCACTCGCAGAAAAGAGAAAAAAAAAACGGGAAAAACGCGCGATTTCCTCTGTCCTCAAGTGCCGGTCTCAGGCACCCGCCCACCGGTCCCGCAGGGAAAAACGGGGGATATTCTTTGTCCTCAGGCGCCGGTCCCAGCCACCCGCTCACCAGTCCCGCCACCGTGCCTCCCTAGCACTGGGGTCCCCGTCCCTTCAAGGCTTCCAAAAAGCGCTCGCCAAAAAGATAAAAAAAAAAAAAAGGGTAAAAACGCGTGACCTCCTCCGTCCTCAGGCACCGGTCTCAGGCACCCGCCCCCAGGTCTCGCAGGGAGAAACGCGGGATATTCTTTGTCCTCCGGCGCCGTTCCCAGGCACCTCCTCACCGGTCCCACCACCCTGCCTCCCCAGCAACGGGGGCCCGTCCCTCTAAGGCTTCCAAAAAGCGCTCGCCAAAAAAAAAAAAAAAAAAACCGCTCCGGTTTCTCTCCACCCGCCGGGAGCCGGGGGGAGGGGCGCTCGGGTCCCGCCGGTCTGGGGCTTGTATCTTACCCCCTTCACAAGGCGCTGGGTTCTTGCAGGTGTGGATGTGGTCTGGATGTTGTCCTGTGTCCTGTGGTCTCTATTTTAGGAAGATTTTTCTTTGTTATATTTTCATAGCTCTATGTGTTTTTGGGAGGAGATTTCCACTGCTCTACTCACGCCGCCATCCTGGCTCCGCCCCCACAAGTCCCTTTTTAAATTCAAATTTAAATTAGTTAAAATTAAATGAAAGCACAAATTCAGTTCCTCAGTTAGACTAGCCACATTTCAAGTGCTCTAAATCCACATGTCACTAGTAGCTGCCATATTGGACAATGCAGAACACTTCCAAATTGCAGGAAGTTCTGGTGGACAGTGCTTGTATGGAGGCTGAAAAGACTGCTTTTTGCTTCCTTTCATCTATCTTAATTTTCACCTCATAGGGAATTCATATGCAAATGAGTTCTTTAGGGATTTTTTAATTGAAACAGCAAGGCAGAAAATTCTGTTAACTCGGTGTTTTATTGTGCTTCATATCACATTTTGAGTAATAGGTGTTTGCACAGTGACTTATACTTCATCTTGATGGCATTTTCTTTTTCTTCCCTCAAAAAATTCACAGAAAGTTTTAATATTTTCTTGTATCTAGTGGATAGAAATCAAATTGAAAAGCTCATATTAACTTGATATAAGGACTTTTTGTAAATTTAAATTACTTATGTATCACATTGGATGATGTTAGGATGCTTCAATAGATAAAATTACAACTGCCTGTTTAATAACCCATAATTGGTAATTCATATCATTGCCATCTTAAAATTATTCTCTTCCTCTCATTTAGGATTTCTCTGATGAAGTTAAAAGAATAATAGCCTGATTCATTAATCTTTCTATTTAGCATGGACGATTATGCAGTGGAGACCACATTCTGAAGATTGGTGACACAGATCTAGCAGGAATGAGCAGTGAGCAAGTAGCACAAGTCCTCAGGCAATGTGGAAATAGAGTTAAATTGATGATTGCAAGAGGTGCCATAGAAGAATCAACTGCACCCACCTCTCTGGGCATCACCCTTTCCTCATCCCCACCTTCTACTCCAGAGATGCGGGTGAGTAGATGACAAATTTTAAGTCATAGACAATAACACTTAGATGACAGTGATGTTTATTTAGAAACTAAATCTTTTAATGTTCCTATATTGCTAAAGAATGAAACAAAATTCTAGGTTACTATTTTATATTTTTCTCCAAGCAGCACATTTATGAGGATAATGTTTTGTAGAATGGATAAAATTTTAAAGTTATTTGCTACTATTCCTAAATTGTTTAATTCTCTCTGTTCCTTAATTAGGAGATCGGCTGTTAAGGTGGGCCATGATTCCCAATCATTCCCTTTCAACAGCTATTTTTTTTTAGTGTCCTTTTGCAGGAGGTTGGAGTGAGGGCAGTCTTAGTTGGGGAGAATAAAGTTCATTGAAACCTTTCAATATTACTGTATTAAGGGATGTCATGAATTATTACTAGGTTTATAATGAGAAGTCACTATTTTTGACCCAGTTATATAAGTTTTTCAACAGAAGTTATACTTGTGAAGTTGTAACTAAAGCTTTTATTCATAGGCATAACATTCCATCTTTTTTCTTAACTTGATATGAGAAAAACTAGAAATTTTTAAAATTATTGAAATAGGTGGCTATATCAGATAGTTCAGGTCACAAGACTATAATGAATAAAATATCAACAAAATAATTTTATCCAGACTCTCTTAAATATTTAAGAAGATAATTACACCCAATTTCTAGATAAGCTTTATAGCAAATGCAAGTCCTGCATTCCTTTCTAATCGATCTAAAAACATCTAAATTATTTTTTTCTATTAAGGTTTTTTTCTAACTTGTTGCTACAACTTCTTTTTTTAATATCGCCTCCTCCACGAGCACTTTAAAACTTCATTAGAACACTTGAAATTTCCATGATTCTGTTGTTTCTAGGCTTGAGTTTGGTTGCTATTTTCTGCAAAAAGAAGTAAAGAAAGAAAGCTTGTTTATGAAGTATTTAAATCACATTCTTTTGTGGTAAACAAAACATTTTATTCAGCAATATATAAATGAATGCAATACCGAAAATCACTTGATGTAATTGAAAGCTTAGAAAAATATCTATTCTGTGCATATCATCATTTCTGAAGCTTGTGCCCCTTTTAAAACCATTCGATAGTCAAATTGCCACCCTCTAAAATAGCACTCGCATAAGTCTTATTAAAAATAGAAAACACATTTGTTTCAATTGAAGCAGATTTCATCCTGTCATTTTCTTGTAATTATCTAAAATTTAAACTTTTGCTAAGTTTGCACAGATAATTATGTGCAATGAAAAAAATAAATCAAACTTTACTATAAAATTTTATCTCATTTAGGTGAACTGTCAGTGAAATACAGAGTTTGCTTAAAGAAAATTAAAGAAAAATAAATTACCAGGCAGCCCCAACCTTTGTGTCCATTCAAATGCATAGCCTTCATTCTGTTGTGATTTTCCTGCTGACACTACACATGTACAAAATGCCCCTAGCTTACTGATAACTTATTGCACTAGTCCACTAATATTTAATTCAGGGAACCTTGCTCTTCTTCCAGTATGTAATTATTAACAGTTCTATATGTTAGAGAGACCTGCTCTCACCTTTTATTTCAGGAATGAAGGAAATCAATACAGAAATGCATATTTTCCTTATAAATAGCTTTTTATATTAAAGTCTTATTTACAAAATAAATACAGGGACAATTTTAAATAACTCTTTGGTACATTTCACTGTTTTTCAAAAAAATCATCAGCTCGTTAATAATATATCTAGAGGGTAGATTAGCTCATATTCAGGGTTTTAAAATCAGCTATCAACATAGTAATAACAACATGTCCTGAGTGGGTACTGTGCCCTCTACATTCTACTTGAGATTTTACATACTATGTAGCATGAAAGAGCAGAACCTTTGCCACCAGCCTATCTGCATTTGAATTCTACCTCTGCTAGATTGCTCACTGTTTTCCCTGGAAAAGTTTATTATGTTCCTTAGTTTTCCCCAGAGAAAAATTGACAGGAATTGTACCTACCACTTGGCTTGTTCTAAGGAGTAAATGAATTAAGACATGTCAAGTGTCTGCACCATAGAAACTGTTCAATAAATGTTAGCAGAACTTGTTACTTTTATTCCTTATAGACAGCAAAGCAATGCTTAGAAAAATTCAGTGGCAAAGTTAACTTTGAACTTGCCGATCTGAATTCAAAACATGAGTTCTCTCAACTGTATTACATTTCTGACTCCTTCAAAAATGAAGGTGAGTCATCTCTGAAAACAGAATTGAAGAAACTGCTTTTTGAAATTTTGTATACACAAACAATAATGTATCTTTTATAAGGGGCGTTCGGCTTTACTCTGACATTGTTTTTGAATAAAAATACAGTGCTCAATCCATGTTGTCAAGACTGAAGGAGTTATCTCTAATTTCCTAGCAGAGTTCTCTAATACCTAATTAGATCACATTATTTTTAAATAAAGGTTGTTGCTTTTTGAGCTTATCTTGTTTACATTTTATTGCTCTGTATATTTATTTATCAATTTTATTTTAGGTTGATGCTTCTACTCAGAAAAGTGAAGAAAGTGAGACATTTGATGTAGAACTCACAAAAAATGTCCAAGGATTAGGAATTACCATTGCTGGTTACATTGGAGATAAAAAATTAGGTAGCTTTAAACACTAACTTTTTTTAACTTGGAAACTGCCTTTAGTATCTTTGTCTTTTGAAAATATTGAATCAACATTATGTATTTTCAGGTTGTTGGATAAACTGGTTGAAAACTCCTTTGGAATAATTTTGTGTAGGTGTTCTGATCCTGTGTTTAAGACAGATGAAGCCATTGTCTTATTCTCTAGGCTAAGACTTTACTAATGGTTTTGTTTGTGTGGCTTGTTGCTTTATATTTATTCAAAATTAGGGTTTTATATTGGAGAATGGAGGATGGGTATTCTTTGAGTGTGCTTTGTAAATAGTAAAAACAGAAATCTATTTCTAATCTTAGAACCTTCAGGAATCTTTGTAAAAAGCATTACAAAGAGCAGTGCTGTTGAACATGATGGAAGAATCCAAATTGGAGACCAAATTATAGCTGTAAGTAACACATTTAATAACAGCTTTGTTAATTTTCATGGTTGAGAAATGCATTCTCCTAGTCTACTCGTTTTGAGAACTACAGTTAGCTCCATACCAATTTAAGCCTGATTTGGTGATTTGAGGCTGTCATAATTACTCATTTAAGAACACTAGATAGAAGATTTACTGATCTCAATTCTAAAGATGGGATTTCTTGCCTATATATATCTGATTTCTGGTTGTAATGTATTTGTTAGATTAATATCATACTCACACTTTAGTTGCAGGCATTCCAAAGGTAAAAACCAGATGTCATAACCTTTAGTGTACTTGAATCTGAATTTGGGATGTGTGTGTGTTTTTTTTTTTACATCCACAGAATGGCAGTGTTGTTATTAGCTCTGTGACCAGGGCTCCTTAGCTCTAAGAAAACATACGAATAAAATAAGATAGATCCTGGCCCCCTTAATTAGAGCAAACCCATCGTTGTTGTTTTAGTAACATAAGTATGTTTCGAGCATATGGCTATTTAAGACAGTGCACAAAAAAAATACAACTTTCAATTCGGTGTTCTGTGGAAACGGAACTATTCTAACTAGTCCTCAGAACACAAATCCAAGAGACTTTGCACCAAGAGCTTCCTGGTCAGATAAGTTTAGGAAAAACTACATGTGGTATGTTCTCTTGATTCCCAATGTACATGGAAAAATCAAAGACTCTGAGAAGTTCAGTAATGAACTTGTTTGACTTTTTTACTTAAGTGTTTCCTAAACTTTTGTAATCAAGACCAAGCTGTGCTTGCCACCTAAGTTGGCTATATCCTGGAAATGAACTTTCCTCACTGTTATCTCCATCTAATGTGCAATGAAAATAACTACTTAACATTTTTTATTTTGGAGGAAAGCAGGGGAGAGTGAATAAATACTCTAATCCATATCTGATAGTTAATTAAAAATTGAAAACATAGCTTATCTACTCTTTTTTTTCCCTAAGCTATGTATTTTAATCATTCAAAAGCTTTTTAAAGAGCAATTTCATTGAAATTTAATTCACATAACACGATTTGCCCATTTATATTCACAGTTGTGTATCTGTTATCAAGTTTAGAACATCTTCATTACCCTAAAAGGAAACCTCATACCCAGTAGCAGTCACTCCCTAACTCCCCCATCCTCCCAGCCCTAGACAATCACCAGTCTACTTATTGTCTTTATAGATTTGCCTATTCGGGATGTTTCATATAAATAGCATCATACTGTATGTGGTCTTTTGTAATTGGCTTCTTTCATTTGGCATTTCAAGGTTCATCCATGTTGTAGCATGTATCAATTCTTCATTTCTTTTTATAGCTAAATAATACTCAGTTGTATGGCTATGCCACATTTTATTTACCCATTCACTAGCTGATGGACATTTGGGTTGTATATTCATTTGCAAATTTGTATGGATGTATGTTTTCATTTCTCTTGGGTGTATACTTAGAGGCAGAACTGCTGGATTATGTAACTGTATTTAACCTTTTAGTAAGATTTTTCACATACAAAATTAGGGTAAGGAAACTTCCCTTCTGTGGTTTTAGGAAAACGAACTGAATAATTTATTTAAAATATCTGGTATAATACTTGGCACATAGGTACAGCTTAATTATTTGAGTAATTCACTTGCAGATTAACAGAATAGAGAGGAAACCAGTGCTGGAGCATCACCCTTGGGAATTTTGCCCCTGTGTACTAAGAGATTGTTTCCTGTGTTTGTTATGTAGCCAGGAGCTAGTTGGGGTTGTGTCTATGCATGTGTATGCAGAGTGTGATTTCATTCCATGGAAGTAAATTTTGAGCTGCTGCATGCAGCTCGGTGTGGCCAGTAGCACTTGGTCTATTTTTTGGAATCACTTATTAGGATCCATAATTCCATCTGACTGCCTCCTTTCAATGAGAGGCCACTGTTGGATTTTACTGACATTCCTTCTCATAGATGGGCAAGCAATTCCCTCACATAGGTAGATTCAGCTGCCCTGCCTTCAGTCTGGTCATGACCAGGCCATTCTTATTAGAAGTTCATCCTAGTTACTGGTATAAGGACTTGTTCTTCCATGGTTTCCAGTTTTGTTGCAGTATTTTCTGTTATATTTTTATTAGTGTTTACAAAAAGGAATTAACAGAGTGGAAATAGGCGTAAAGGGAAGAGAGTTAGACAACTATGTTCAAGTTGCCATCTAATCAAAAGTACCGTAAAAGATTTAAGTAATTTGTAAGTATAAGATTGTCATCTAGATCAGAGGTCTCCAGATTTTTTCTTGAATATCCCCAAACTATTGTGAAACAAAAAAAATTAGCTATTCCTTTCACTCTCTTTTCTCCTCTCTATATATTCATATATGGTATATATTGTTTTATGTATGTGTGTGTGTGTGTGTGTGTGTGTATATATATATCATTAATATATACATTAAATGTGTGTATATAAAACAAGTGAGATTTTAAAATGTTTAATTAGAAGTTTTATTATATTCTTCCAGAAACCTCTGCAGTAAGCGTCCTTCATCTTGGACACTGATCTAGGTCAGATTGTAGTTCTCATTCAGTAATATTTGAGTGTCTAATATGGCTGGTACTGTGCTTAGAAAAGCATGACACTTCACAGCCATTTGTCAAAGGGTATGTTAGTGACTGAATTTCAGTATTCAGTTTATTGTTCTACTTTTCCATACCGTTTTCAATGTGAGTTTTAAAAGTAGGGTGTTTTAATCTGCATTTATTTGTTCCAAAAAGTAATTTGCTTTACAAATAAATCTGTAAAATGTAAACCAGTGACTCTGTATTCCCACTTGGGGTGAATACTATGCACACATCACTGTGTTTTGGTGGCACACAGAGCCTGTTCTTTTATAGCATGCAGTCATAAGCCAAATAATAACAGAAAATATAAAATTAAAATTCTGTGGTGAAGGACAAAAGGGACATTGACTATAGTCAGGAACATCAAGATAGCTTAACTGAAAGTAACTGACATCTACAGCACTTACAGATATTTTCTAAGTGAACAGATGAGAAAGAGCATGGGCTGTCCAGAGAGTCTAGACTGATGGAATGGAACTTACAAAGACATCATAGCCGAAAAGAGTACTACAGGTCAGAGGAATGGAAGTGAGCCCTCTGGGGCTACAGAACAGAATAATAAATAGCTTCATGCAGAATGAGGTTGGTGACAGGAGGTAAGAGCTGACACAGTCCATTCTAAGCCATGTTGAGATTTTGGAGCATTGTTCTAAGGAGTGTTCTATGGAATGCAGGGCTGGGGTGATACCATATCTGTGTTTTAGAAAGATCACACGTTTATCCACAAAGGTTTTGTCTCTATCACCTCGGAAAAAGGGAATATCACATCAGTTTTTAAAGAAGTAAAGAAATGAAAACGAGACCATTTCATTGTCTATCTTTTTTTAAAGCCAGCAAAGGTAAGTTTTAGAATATGTCAGAACTCTCAGTGACCAGCACTATGGATTGCTATCTACTACCCTTATATCCTGCTTATTCCTGGTTTTCAAACTTGACTGTGCATCATTAGGATCACCTGATCACCTGAGGCATATAAAAGATTATAAAAGGTGCAGAAGCCTGGGCCCCACCTAGAACTGTTTGCTTATAATTTCTAGATGTGAATCCCCACAATCTATGTTAAATGAACAAAACACTCCTGAGTGATTCTAGTGCATCTAAGCTAGTACTGGCCCTCAAAATGTGTTCACCCATTCTCCAATTAGGGGAATACTCATTTCCCGTTCTTTTCACACTAACAAGGAGCAAGTATGCATTTGGTGAATGGTAACACAAATACCCATTTATTTTTTAACCCATCTTGTCCTTATCACAGGTAGATGGCACAAACCTTCAGGGTTTTACCAATCAACAAGCAGTAGAGGTATTGCGACATACAGGACAAACTGTGCATCTGACGCTAATGCGGAGAGGAATGAAGCAGGAAGCTGAGCTTACAGGAAGGGAGGACATCACAAAAGACAGGGCTTTGTCTCCTGTTAATGCCAGTGTAAACAAAGGTAATGCCAGATTAGTCTGCTTTTCAGTTAGACCCCCTTATATCATTTTGATTTTTTTCTAATTCTGAAATTTATCTTAAAAAATGATTTTGGTCATAACTCTTCATTAAAAACCAAGTAAAAAGGAAATTTAATAAATTTGGGATTACCTGGAACCAGCAACGTGTCTTAGTAACAATGGGATGAGCATATGAATAAAGCAAATTTCTTTTCTGTCCTGTTTATTTGGTCACTATTTCGAAGTTGAAAACATGCAGTATTTACCTTTCTATCACTCCTTTCTTTTGGATGTCATCACCATGTTTTCTTTCTAGGGGGAACCTTATCTGCCTGGATTACATATATGAGCCCAATCATGTTTCTGAGTGCCCAGCCTTTCCTTGAAGGAATCAACTTTAATGTCACATTTTGAAATGTCATTCATAAGCTGTTTATACATGAATAATCCTTGAAAATTACTGAAATCCTTATGTAGCTCACTGATGTAAGGATTTATTGATAAAAGTCAGAAAATACTTCTTAATTCCTCAAACTTTTGACCATTGTGGTATTTATGCCATACACTACTTATTGCATTACTAGGAAATAAGGAGGCATATCGTTTAATTACTTCTTTGTTCCATTAATCCCATTAATGTCTGTTAAGTATATGGGGTTTTTGAACAGTTTAATACAAAAAACAAACTCTCATCTAGGGATTCAAATATATACAGTGGTATTTGAAAAATTCAAGTGCTTAACTATATTGCAGATACGACTACTAAAATATTCTTATTTTTAAGAAAATTATGAGAAAGATGAAGATTCTTTATCTCTGAGGAGAAACACCAGCGTATTACCAATTGAAGAAGAAGGTAAATACCTGGAGCCCAGGGTATTGTGTTCTTCATTATATTTTTAAAAAGATATATTACTTTTATAAATGTGATTAAGCCTTTATGGTATATTGTAAATTACTAAAAATGAAAAATATTTCAAAAAAGCTTGTAAATCCTTTTTTATAGATGTGATTAATCACTTTAGTACATTAAAATAGTTCATTTATGGCTGGCATATTTTCTTGCTGAGCCAGTCTTTTCTTTCTTTTACATTTTTTTAACCAGAACCCTTTATGTATGTTACATACCTGCTTTTATTTCAATCCCTTTATTTCTCTACAGCTAATGTATATTGAGTGAGCAATAATAAAATTATAAAGTATTATTAAAATAAACACAAAATCTTTAAAGAATAAGCTCTTGGGAATAAAACTTTTCAATTTTGGGAAGCTTTTTCTTCTCAACTTCTCAAAAGTTCTAAATTTTAATATTGGAAAGTTGGTTTGGAAGGTAAATGTATAGGGAAATTATTAATCCTTTCTGAGGTTTCTTACATTTTAAACCTGGGATCCATCAAGCTATTTAAAAAAATTTTAGAACAGCACTGTTTTAGTAAATACTTATACCAGAATGTTACTACAGTCTATTTAGCCTGGATGCTATGTGCCTCCCTTAACTGTTTGATTGCTTTAGGTACTTTGGTAACTTATATCCACAGAACAAATGCAGGACTGATCTCCCTTCATGAGAATTCTGCTCCTCTCTAAATCATTATACTGAAGCTTCATAGTTCTTTAAAATATCTATTACTTTGTTTCAAAGTTTTTTTCTGCTGAAAATTTGTGTTTACTTTTATTATTTTAAAGGAATATTTGTGTTTGCAGTGATATCCCAGGAATCAGATGTGTAGGATTCACAGATGTTAATCATACTCTGCCATTTTTACACTAATAGGTGAATAAATTATTTAAGCTAAAGTGAATATCAAGTGTAGTAGGAAAGGATAAAAATGTTTCAAAGCATGAAACATGAGATAGTAAATGAGGATAGTTGTGGGGGATTGTCCTGAGGGCTCAGACCATTTATTTTGCTTTGGTGAATGTGTATATGTGTGTGGGGAAACAGAGGTGGGAGAGGCTCTAGACTTAGAATCAGGAGTCTCAAATTATTTTTTAAACAAAATAAACTGAGGAAAAACTTCTAAACATCTGTAATGCTCCTACCCTACTGCTAGTCGTCAGGCAGGGAATGAGTGTCATTGTCTGTTCTCAGATATTTGATTCACTGTATGAACCTTGATTAGTTATTCTCAGTGAGACCAGAAGACTGTACTACATGATGTAAAAATATGCCTGGAATCTGGTCTTGGAGCAGTTAGGAAAGAGGGAAAATTGAGAGTTGTGTGACTTTATATTTGTTATATATGAACACAAATCTTAGGCTGCTTTTATCAGCATTTACAGATCTCCGTTTTCTTCATTCAAGATCCCACTCTTCTCGAATCACTGCCCACCTGTGTAAACACAACAGAATCAGTGAAAGGTTTCAGGAAGGGAAGAAAGTAGGACTCTGAACTGACCCTGTCTTTCTAACCCTCATCAGGTTGAAGGGTTCCCTATAATGTATGTTCACCCTGCATAGTTATTCTCCTCTGGACTGTATTTAATTTTAAAATTTAAAAATCTCATTTTGGAGAGCTAGTCTCCAATTTTTTTTTAAAATTATAGTTTATTGTTACTAGTTTCTCAAGGAGATAACAGAATCATTTTATCAATTTAAGGCATTACAAACCTGCACAATAAGCCTGCAGTGAAAGCTCATTAAAACCACTATCAAGGCAGCTAATGAGAAATCTGAATTTTGGAACACTATTTAAATTTGAAATTTGAATGCTTAAAGAGATATTAAATTTTATTATTGGCTTGTAGAGATTTTTTTTAAGACAACCTTTAAGAGTAAAAACTATGATAAAATATGGAAATCTGCCTATGACTAGAAAATTCTTCTTAATTGGTTTCTTATTTTAGCTAAGCATTTTAATTTAATATTGTTTACATAATTGTTTAGTGATTTTCTTTATTTTTTTCATTGCCCTTTTTCCAATTGATGCAGTTCCAATTATGAGGGTTTATTTAAATTCACATTCTTATTTTTTAATTGTTTCTTATTTTTTATTTATATTTTCTCATTGTACCTGGAATCGCAGATATTGTTTGCTAATTTGTCTGGTTTTGCTAAGGTATAACATGGCCGTTCTTTACTCTGAAGAACCAAATGAAAAATAAGAGAGATAAACTAACAAAAGTCAGCATGGCTTATTACTGTAGAGTCACCAGAGGAGCACTTGAGTCCAAGTAACTTGGAATCTTCATTCTTTTAAATAAAAGTTGATAATATATGGCTACCTCAGTGGAAATACAGTTAATAATTAAAAGAGGTGCTTGAAGAGAGAATAGCACTAGAATATGCCGATGTTAGGGTTCTAAATTATTAAAATATATAGACCTGTCAGATCATCTATTATCAAAACAACAAAAAATAACAAGTGTTATAATAAGGATGTGGAGAAAAGGGAACCATTGTATACTCATGATGGGAATGTAAATTGGTGCAGCCACTATGGAAAACAGTAAGGAGATTCAAAAAACAAAAATAGAACTACCATACAGTCCAGCAATTTCACTTCTGGGTATTTATCCAAAGAAAAAAGAACACCAATTCAAGGAGATAGATGCATACCTGTATTTATTGCAACATTCTTTACAGTAGCCAAGATAAGGAATCAACTTAAGTGTCCATTAAGAAATGAATGGATAAAGAAGGTACACACACACACACACACACACACACAATGAAATATTACTCAGCTGTAAAAAATTAAAAAATGAAATCTTGCAATCTGTGACAACATGCATGTGCCTAGAGGGTATTATGCTAAGGGCAATAAGTCAGAAAAAGACAAGTACCATATAATTTCACTCATATGTGGAATCTGAAAAACATGAAACAAAACAGAAACAGACTGATACGATACAGGAGACGAACTGTTAGTTACTAGAGTAGGGGAGGGTTGGGAAGGGTGAGATAGGCAAAGGAGATTAAGAGATGCAAATACCCAGTTATAAAGTAAGTCATTGGGATATAATGTATAGCATGGGGGATGTAGTCAATAATACTGTGAAAACTTTGGTGACAGATGATAACTAGAGTTATTGTGGAGATCATTTTGTATAAAAATATTGAATCACCATGATGTACACCTAAATAATAAGATATTATATGTCAGTTATGACTCAATAAACAATGCAGAGAAAAAAGAGTAACTTATACACTGGGTGAAGAGTCAAGCTTGGTGTGACAGACACAGGTCATGGTCACAGGGTCCCTGGTACAGAATGTTAAGATATGGAGATTTTTGTAGTTTTTCACTTAATTTCATTGTGTTGACTGTTTCAGG
The DNA here is from genome assembly GCF_040802235.1 of Manis javanica. Lineage (NCBI taxonomy): Eukaryota > Metazoa > Chordata > Mammalia > Pholidota > Manidae > Manis > Manis javanica. Next base: position 53,954,457 of record NC_133157.1, read on the forward strand.
GTATCCATTACTGTCAAGTGAAACAAAAGAAGTAGAAGATACACAACAACAGGAAGCTGTCCTGCTGACAAAGTGGCAAAGGATCATGGGAACTAATTATGAAATAGTGGTAGGTTAGCTTACCCTCCCTAACTTCCTAACTTGCAACTGTATTTGAGCCGGAAGTTCATGACATTAATAAAGATGAGCATCATAAAGAGTCCTAGAGAAGTGGCAGATGCCCAGGACTTTTTTTTAAAGACCTAAATGTGCTAATTCAGGTATTAAAAAATTCAGGTTGAGAAAAGTTGGGTAGTAACTAAGGAGCGGAATGAAGTTTTAGACTCATAATTCATCAATATTTTAATATTTCTGGTAGTAGTATATATTATATAGACACAGGGAAGGGCCTTTCTGCTTCTTAAATCTGAGATTTATAGAAAGAATCAGAATAGAATGGCAGAATTTACTTAAAAGATGAAACAAAAATCATCACTGACATATACAAAATTAAAATAATTTGCTCTCATGTATTTACTTTCCTTAAAAGGTTTAATTCTGCATGCTTTCTTTATGTCACTTGTGCCGTAGTGAATGCTTTATTAACAGTTTGCATATCTAGCATAGCAATTGTGATCTGCTATCCTAAAAGATTTAACAAAGGTGACACAAATTATCAATCTTTAGATGCATACTGGCAAATTTCAGGAATTTCAAAAGGAAAAAATACTAGTTTAGGTAGAATTTTGCATATTGCTTAAAGTTCTTAAATACCTCAAGATTAGAGGAGATAAAAGACAACAAATGTCATATAACAATCATAGCTAGAATTTATTGAACACTTTATGCCAAGCAGTATTCTTAGTGTTTCATTTAATCCTGACAATGTTTTTTTTTTAAACACTCAAGATGATTAACAGTCAAATAAGAAGTGAGTAAGCACAGCTGTTACTACCATTTTAAATCTAGTTAAAGAATACAGTAAGGTCCAGCTTAACTACGGTTAATTTAACATGAAAAGAAAGTTGGGGGATTCATTCTATGGGTAGGGTTAATGTGACTGGCATGCAAAACTGAGACCATTTCTTTAGGTGGTATTTGAGTAGTGAGGGAACCTTTTGACAAGCCACTTTGTTGCAGAGTTCAGACCTGAGACTGTGAACTTTTAACTGCCCTTTGTGTACATTGTCTCTTGGTGGTACTGCCAGTAATCTGTCAAGGTGGGGAAGAGTAGTATAAGTTAGAAAGGACTAAGCAGTTCATTGGCCCTCAGCAAACAGAAGTAGGACATAGGTCTGACTTTAAATTGTTTACTGTGTCGTTAGTTGGAAGCATAAATGTAATCATGGGAGGAGTGATGTACAGAGAAGGGCATTGTTAGTGAGGGTCTGGAGGGCAGCTCAGAGAAAGTGTTACCTAAATTGGATTTTAAGGAGTGAAGGAGTTGTTCCAGCATTAGATTTCAACGTCAGATGATAATAGCTTCAGATAATAACCACCTGCTTAGTATCATCAAGTTTTGAAAGAGATCTTTTTAAATTAAGCACATTTTTCTCAGTCTCTCTGTCCCTCAGTTCCCTTAACTGTAAAATAAAGGGGTAAAGTAGGTCATCTTTAGTATGCATTCTGATTTTAATATAATGATTGGATTTTTTTTGAAAATGGATTATTTGCCTAACATTCTTCATGAGCTAGTATATAACAGTAGGAAATAGGAAGTTCTCTTTTTTTAAGCTTTGATTCACTTTCAAAGACCACTGTCCCTTGATACAGCATGAGGTCAGGAGTATGGATTATAGGTTCAGACTACTTAGAGTTGAAGCTCTTTTCTAACCGTGTGACCCTGGTTAGTGTAACCCCTCTGAGCCTCATTTTCCTAATCTGGGAAACAGGATAGAAATTGTACCTATTTGTGAGAAGAAGCTCATAAGCTAATCTCTGTAATGGGGTTAGCATAGTTCCTGACACATGGTAAGTGTAAGTGTGTGTCTTTGCTGTTGGAGCTTAGGTGTGTGATTTATCTGCTGTGGTTTTGACTGTTCTCCATCTGTCCTCAGCACCTTTGGGCACTGCAGAGGCTAGAGTGCTTATATCTGACTGCTTCCTTGCATTTGTGTTGGTTCTTGAAACGATAGATATCAGTATTCCTTCAAAGGCAAAGTTCCAAAGCTTTGCAGCTTTACGATAAGGTTTTGGAAGCTTTTGTGAGAAAGGCGACCCTTTTCTTGAACATAAAATATGTATGTGAGAAGAAAAAACAAAAGAAACAATAGTAAAGTTGTGATGGTTTTTCTCCTTTCAGGTGGCCCATGTGAGCAAGTTTAGTGAGAACAGTGGCTTGGGGATAAGTCTGGAAGCAACAGTGGGACATCATTTTATCCGATCTGTTCTACCAGAAGGTCCTGTTGGACACAGTGGGAAGCTTTTCCGTGGAGATGAGCTATTGGAAGTAAGGAGCTTTGTCATTACCCACTCCCACCAAATAAAATTCTGGAAAGACTGCAAGAGGCTTAATGTGTAGTGAAAATGCACATAGTAGCTTAGTTCTTATTTTAAGTTTCCCCTTCTGAAGGATACTTGAGAAAGATCTACAAATAAAAATCCACCTATAGCAGAAATTCCAAATCTGTAGTGCATTGATCTTCAGACCCAATTAGACCTAATACTATGGTGGGTATTTTGTTTTGTTTTTAGGTTCAAAGAACTATAAAAACTTAAAAATTTTAAGCATGTGTCAAATTTTTAGAATATATAATATGTTCACGTTTCATAGTCACACAGAATACAGAGATAGACAGTGGGAAGTCTCTTTCCTGTCCCAATCCACCCAGTCCTCTCACCCTTCATTAGTTAACTACCATTATATTTGGTTTTTGTGCAATCTTCCAGATATTTTTATTAAATAAGAAAATTTGAATATATTTTCTCCCAGTTTTAAAAACATGTTAGCATACAGTATATGCTATTTTCCATTGTGATTTTTTTTCACTTAATAATAATATAAAATGTCAAATTTTAAAATAATCTCCCCCTTCTCCCTTCATCTTTGGTACTGTTTTTATTAGGTTTCCTTTTTTCAAACTACTACATTGGCGTATGAACCATGGGTGGAAAGCTAGTGATCTTTTTTGTGTGTGAATACTGTAGAATGTCCAGTTCCCAAAAAAAGTATTAAAGGTGTATGAGCTGTCTTTAGATCATACTACTGTAGGTCTAACTATAGTTCTGAGCACAGCATAACTGTAGTAATCACCACTGTAAAGTTTATATTTATTTAATAGAAAACTGTTTTCAAAAGAGTATTAATGTTATGAAACATTTTTTCTTGGACAACTTATCTTTCTGCATAGGTGAATGGCATAACTTTGCTTGGGGAAAATCACCAAGATGTGGTGAATATTTTAAAAGAACTGCCTATAGAAGTGACAATGGTATGCTGTCGTCGAACTGTGCCACCCACCACCCGGTCAGAATTGGATAGCCTGGACTTATGTGATATTGAACTAACAGAAAAGGTATCAGATTATATACGAATATATAATGGAAAGGCTAAATGCTGTCTAAAACTTTTTAAGCCTTTTTTCTTTTATTTCATGTATGATTTCTTTGCATATCCCGTAGCTTGTAGGTTGCATCTTGGAGTCAGACAGATTTGCGGTAGAATCACACTTGGCACTCACTGGCTCTTGGGCAAGTCACTTCATCTGAATTTCAGTTTTCTCCTTTGTAAAATATGTCATGATGCCTGTCTCAGGGTTGCTCTATAGATTAATTAAGGTAATATAATGCTTTTAGACATTATACACTATATACTTGTATAATTTATTCACAACATTCCTATGATATTGATAGACACTCATATTATCCCCATTTATGGAAGAGAAAATTGAAGTATGTAAATAGTATATATGAGTTATGTGGTAAAGGTACTTTTGTTTAAGATATAATAAGCGATGGCATTATACTGTATATTACATTATACTGAAGGAATAAATATAGTGGGATAATTTTGAAAATGGAAGAATAAAGTGTTGACAAAAAGATCACCAAAGTCATCTTTAAATAGTTTAATTTGAGCCAAACTAAGGACCAGCCCAGGGGAAATAACTTCTATGAAATAGATGTGTTCTGAGGGGCTACAGTGTTTCAAAGGTTCTATATCCTAGAGGAGATAGTCAAAAAGACAGAACTTCAGAGGGGTACATTTCATTTACGTACAATATGTGGTGCTTAAGAAAAGAGTCAGGTTCATATAAGTCCTGTTGTCAAAGGGAATTAAGGGGAAGGACTAGAGTGACTTGCTCTTGGGTCTGTGGCTTTCTTTTAAACAAGTTCATAATTTCATATTCACTACAGAATAGGGTGGAATAAAAACATAATTACAAACTGTGTAGAACTTGAAAGTTTAGTACCATACATATCCATACTCATTTTTATGTGATATAAATTAGACTGTAGCAATAAAGCTGATGGACAGATTTGTGCCCATGGTCCTAGGATGTGCATACAAACTAGACTTTCATCATCAAAATATGTATTCCCTAAATTTGATGGGTTCATACAGGTGAACAAAAAAAAAATTAACCCTAGATTCATTTTAATTTATTTATGCTGAAAGAAGCTAACATTTTGAACCCTTGTTTCTGAGGCAAATGCTTTACATTTAATCCTCAAAAATTCTATGAGATTGGTAATTATGAAGCCCAGATAAAGAATATTGCTCAAGGCAACACAGATTCGACTTCCAATCTGACTTCCAATCTTATCTTGCCATTGTACATGTTAATTAATGAAATAATCATGAGCATAAGTCACAGCATTTTAGAACCCTAGTTTGCATAGAATACAGAGTACTTTTACATAAGTAAGTTCCTCTTGAACTGTTCTTACTTATCATAAGAACTTTTTTCTTTTGATATCAAAAGAACTTTTTGGGTTTTTTTTCTGACTGTAGAGATGGTTCAGACACTGATAAAAAAAAAACAAGCCAAAAGTCACACATGCTGCTGAACTATAACCATTGTATATTTTCATAGGAGGTATTTGAGCCATACATTTTTAATGCCTGTTCCAAGTTAGGTATTTCTTCCTCTGTAACAACTTTAAGTAAATTACTGATATAATTCATGAAGGTTTCATGAGACTCTGTGTTGTGTTATATGTGAGTGTTTTGGACAGATTCTGGGAATCTTTCTATTCTTTGTAGCCTTGGTATGTGTATCTGATTATCTAGTGCCTCTGAAATAAGATCTGTCTGATCTGTTATGCAGCCTCATGTAGACCTAGGCGAGTTCATCGGGTCCTCGGAGACAGAAGATCCTGTGCTGGCGATGAATGATGTGGCTCAGAATGCAGAGGAGGTTCAAGGACCTTTGGCCATGTGGGAGGCTGACATTCAGCACATCGAGCTGGAGAAAGGGAGCAAAGGACTGGGTTTTAGCATTTTAGATTATCAGGTAAATATATCCTACTTCTAACAATTCAGTTTTAGAAAGATCACATCTACTAAAGGTATATTGTTGTTAGAGAAAAAGCAGAAAGTATTTGAGTCATCGAAGACATTTTCTTGTTCCTAGTAAATTGTCAAAAATACTAATTTTGGTTACTATCATTTATTATCATAAAGGATTTCTTTTAACATTGAATTCATTGAACTCTTTTATATTTTAGCTCTTGGAAATTGGAAGACCATACAGAATACATTTTAGAAATGTCATAGAAATATAGTTATTTTTTGTTATTTGGGAAGTATGTCTAAATTATTTTTATCTCCATGCTCTTAATTGATGGTTAGTATTTTAGTGATAAGTAGATACTTATTTTCTCTGAAGTGAATGATGGAGTTATAATCAGATACATTATAAATTCCAGTATTCCTATCATTTGACTAAATGACTGCATTTATGAATAAGCTTAAATTGGTCAAGTGTGGCCTGCATTCTTATCCTGCATAATGTTTTGTGCTTTGTAACTGAGGAAATGCTAAAGCCTGTCTAATAGAGGACAGCTGTTGCTCTTCATTAATTAGTACTGAACCAGAAAGCCATCTCTGATGACTCCTGGGAGTTATGTTCTTCATAGGGCCTGATTCTGAAACCCTGTTCTAATATTAAGATTGCTGGGAAACACTGCATCTCCAAATATTATCTGGCCTTTTTCTGCATTTCTTCATTTCAAGTAGAAAATAGGCTCATATGTACTAATATTCCATAACAGTAATATCCTATTTTAACAAATGCTGTTAATAATTCATGTTTCTGACATTTAGCCCCAAATGGTAGTTATAAGATTAGACAATTTACCAAAAATTAAAATTATAGTTTTAAGTTACCTGTAGAATTTAAGAGGTCCACTCAGGAAAAATGGAAAGAAAGGGCTGCCGTTGTTCAGGATGAACTCTTCCTAAACTCTTTAAAAATGGAGATAACCTTTAACCAGATAATTCATTAGAAGCATTGTAGGAAAAAAAATTTAAGATACTTGAAACAATTACCCATCTATTACCATTCACAGTGGACTACCTATAAAAACATTTCTCATAGTAAAAAGGAGCTGCCTTCTCTTTGCCTTTATGTGTGTTAGGATCCAGTTGATCCAGTGAGCACTGTGATTGTAATTCGTTCGTTGGTGCCCGGTGGCATTGCTGAAAAGGATGGACGGCTCCTTCCTGGAGATCGACTCATGTTTGTCAATGATATTAACTTGGAAAACAGCAGCCTTGAGGAAGCTGTACAGGCGCTGAAGGGTGCACCATCAGGAACTGTGAGAATAGGAGTTGCCAAGCCTTTCCCTGTAAGAATTTGGATTTTATTGATTTCTTTTTATATTTATAAACAAAGTGGCTTTTAGGCTTACTTTTAGCTTCAGGTGTTCTCATAATTGAATCATGGTGTCTGGTATTTTTTATCAACATAGCTATTGGCTCCATGAATTAAAGATTTAATTCTGAATAATACATTTTTTTAAAGGATAAAGAAAAGAAAAAAGCCAGGAAGTTAGAAATAAATTTGTAACTTACTGCTTTATGGTTCACTTTTGATCTTTTTTATCTGGCAATAAAGTCATGATTAATATATAATCAAATATTTTCAAAGAAATAAGCCTTAAAATATCTATACCAATACATTGGGGTATTTGAGAAATATAACATTAATAACTAACAGTGGAATCTTTAAGTATAGCGGAATAAAGTAGTGTGTCTATCACAGTGGCTTAAGGTCCTGGATTCCATTGACCCCTGCACATATGTTGTCTAATTACTGCTGAGCAAGAAATTGAACTTTCCTAAGTAGGTTCATTGGCTTGTAGTTCTCCTGGAAGGGAATAGACTTCATGTCATTAATTAGTCCAATATTAAAAACAACTAATGAATTCATGCTATGTAATTTCAATATAGTGATTATAATATTAGCACTTATCACTAAACTGCAATTAAATATTAGAGATGTTCGTAAAACATTTGTGAGTTTTTTTATGTATAAATATATTTTTAAGTGAAAAGGCAAATGCACCTTCTCTTAAGAAAGCAGAAACACATAGATATATTTACATAAACCTCATAAAGATTTGTTGACTTTGTGAAGGAATTTTTTCAAATAGTAAACTTTGTTAATATATTTAAAATGTTAGTGTTTTGGGGTTCACTTGTTATTTCACAAAGGGTTTTGGTAACCTATGAAAATATATTTATGAAAACAGAAAGAAGGGGAGGGAGAGAAGGCTGGAAGGAGGAAGAATCGGTTAATTCAACCTGAAATCAAACCAGGATTGTAGAAATCAGAACAAAAGTTCAACACAAAGGGGAATGTAAGAATGAAAATAGACCATATGGGACTGCATATTAAGATTAACCATACATTTTGTTCTGGTCTTTCTGTTAGTCAAAGAAAAATGGCAAATGTAACTCACTGTACGTTTTTTTACTGCCCTTAAGGAGAAACCATACCATTTATTCAGAAGCGCTCTTTGTTTTCCTAGCTAACTCCCGAATAAATTTCTTTCATGAGAATATTTGATATGTCAAATATCTAATTTCAAATTTGATATACAATATATGACAAATGTCTCTTTTACATAAAGTGGGTTTACTAACCATTAAACTCAAGGGAAAGTTTTTTTCTAAAATACTTATGCATATGTTGCTGATACAGTGATACAGGGTGATGTAGGCAAAACAATCTAAATATTAAAACCTGTTTAATCTGAGATTAGAATAAAAATGTTAAGTTTTCTGTTAGTGTGACCAAGGTTAGAATATAAGAACTCAGGAGGCAATTTAAGTAGATCTTGTGTATGTAGAGTTGGTTGGGTTTTTTAATTTTAAAAGCCATGCTAAATTGAGACCTCATTGTAGGGTTCACTAACATTCTTTGTCAAGTAAATTACATTCTTTAAACTAATATTCCAGTAAATGATGACCGAAAGAAGTCCTTTATAATGTTTTGTTTTTCTACAATTTCTTTAATGTCTTAACAGTAAAAGGTATCTTTTTTTTCTATATTAAAATGTGATTGTTTAGCCAGAATATTTGGCAGATAAAAAGGACCAGAAGATACCTATAATATAAAGAATTGTTAATTTTGATAATCTTTTGTAAGAAGAATGAAAACAATAGAGGAAAGGGAGAAGAAAGGGATTCTCATCTAATAGATGATGTTGGCATTAGACACAATAATGTCCTTATTGTGTCTTAACAAAAATGTTAATATGAATATCATTTCATGCTCATCATTCCATGTTAAAGTCATTTTCCCCTCTCCCCTTCTTCCTGTTCCTCTCCCCTCCCTCCCCACTCCTTTCTTCCCTTATTCCTGTTCTCTTTTTCATGAACTTATCCTCAAACACTGAGCTTCATTGTCCCTGCAGCTTTCACCAGAAGAAGGTTATGTTTCTGCTAAGGAGGATTCCTTTCTCTACCTGCCACACTCCTGCGAGGAGGAAGGGCTGCCTGACAAAGCCCTCTTCAGGGCTGACTTGGCTCTGGTTAGTGGCTACAACTTACCAAGCTTTCTTTCAAAACTCTTAATGTGTCTCATTTTTGCCTTTCAAAATATTCTAAAGTCTTACTGTATTCGTTGTTCATTATGTTTTGGAAAACTAAGCATTTCAGTAGTTTTCATAGTTCCAAAAAGGGAAGAAAAACAAACTATGTGAAAAGTATTTGTGGAAAGTTGGTTTGCAATACATTATGTCAACAGAATTAATCTTTACATCATACTAGAAGTTGTTCAAGCACTTGTTTACTCTAATTTCATGTTTGGGCTTCTCTAGGCATTCTTTAACTGTTTTCAGTTTTCAGTCATCAATCAGTTATTTTGGCTGCCTTTTAATGATGTAACAGGTATGTTTTTCCAATAGATGTTAGTAATGTGAAAATCATATGAATTGTTTCATTTATTGATTAAGAACTATTCCAAAACAGACAAACCCTATCATTTCCTTAAATACATATATGTAAACATCACTGATTTACTAGAAAAATTTAAATTAAAATTTTATTTTTACTTTATATAGTAAAATAGATTGGCTTAAATGTAGTTAGTGACCACTAGAGGTCATTTAATGAGTAAATACGTAATTCTTGCTCCTAAGAACCTTACTGTCTAAAAGAGGAGATAATGCTGTATCAATAATTAACATATAAAACTAAACACCAGATTTTAAGTATGTAAATATAGCAAATTGTGCTTCCTGCTCCCAGGACTCCTAACTGTTAAAAGCTAGATTCCTGAACTAACTTGTTTTTGAGCAGACATAGTCCAGTGTGACTAGAAAGGAATATGTCATCCTTTTTAAATACCAATTTTGGTGGTAGACTAGAGAGAGGTTTAAATTCTGTAAAATTCTCCATTATGTTTTTATAACTGATTGTGCACATATTTCTTTAAACCAGATTATAAATTATTTTTTTGATTGTAATAATCCTAATTTTGAGGGAGACAGTTCTTCTTAATAATTTTTAATTACCAGCTCCTGAAATAGCCATTTGGAAACTTTTGGTGTATATTACAATAAATGCAATAATTTGGCATTTTAATACTTAGCACGCCAGTTAACATTTGGCTCTATTTCCCATAGGCTTTGTGTTAACACTTCAAAACTAGATAGTTTAGAATGCTGTGAAGTACTTAAAGTACTATAGTAGAAATGTGTTAAATAGTACCCAGCCATAGTAAATTCTTTTTGAAATGGGCACAAATATACCATTATCTCTAGAAGTGGCCCAAGAAACTTTTCACTCTGGATTTTATTTACCTGACTTCCTTGAATGTCCTTAAATAAATGCCAATCAAAAAGAAGCTGAATCCCTCTTTTAAGTGAGCTCAGCATCTTAAAATGATAGTAGGTGTTCTGGGTCTTCTCTCTAACCAGCTGTATAATGTTGATTTGGCCAGTCAGCTTCTCTGAACTCTGGTGTTCTTATGTGTACAATAATTAGATCAGTTGATTATTTAAGCTCTCTACTAAAATTCTAAGCCATCGATGATAGGTATACAAGTTGCTTTGAGATATTCTTAAATATTTATCTATTGTAATCTGTGATACAAGACTTAGTTAATACTGTCTATCTAGACAGCAGATGTTAAGTATTTACTATTTAGATTTTTGTACATACTGTACATTTGTAAAAGGTAAACCTCCATATAGTGATTCACTAATAAATCTGAACATTTATTTAAAATACATTATTAGGAAGTGTATCACTTAGAAATGGCCCACCTGTATTCTTACCAAGTTTTTGCTAGAGTATAACCTGATATAATGTTATGATGCTTCTCCTGGCTAAATCTGTAAGTTGAAACCACAAAGAAATAGAAAATGCGATTTTGCCATCAAGGCAGATAATAGTGGTAATATCAGAAAAGGGTAGTGTTCATGTTAGTTGTATCTCTTCTGAGGTGTAACTGTGAGTGAATTAAAGGAGGAACTTCAAGCTCACTATGAGTTAATTGTTTAACTTGGTTCTTCCACAGAGAATAGTAATAGGATTTTTAGATAATATATAGTGAAATTTTCTAACTCATCCTATGTGAGTTTTCTAATAAAGTTTTTTACTTACAGCTTCACCTTAACCAGATCATAATTAGGTCCCTTATTTGTTAGTATGATTTCAGCATGAAATCACAGATATTCTTTTTGGTTTCTGGTGACCACCATTCAAGTTCTGGACCTGCAACTTGAATGGTTTTAAAATCTAGTTAAAGATATTTTAAACAAAATAAAACATTTTAAGGAGCTGTATAAATAATTGCCTAAATTGCTTTTTGAATAATAGTGTATTTTAAATAGGAAAAGTGATGACCTTATTCATTTTAATTTGAAATTCTGGGAAATTGGGCAGGTGTTTTTAAAAAATAATGTGAACTGGAAAAAAATAGAATAGTTTTCTTTAATTTGTGGAATTTTATTGGTGGAATAAAATAACTTTTCTATGCCAGCACCTGTTTGTCTTGCTCTCATGATTGGTCAGATGCCAGTGTGTTGAAGATGGTGAAGAGGCTATGTAGAAAACAAAATAGACAAAAGAATGCCTTTTAGTCTCAAGTGGAGACTTTGTCATACATGTAACAAAACAGAATTCCCAACTGCTGTTATTATTTTATTCCTAGGTGGACACAAATGATGCTGACTTTGCAGATGAATCTACATTTGAGTCTCAATACTCTCCTGACAATGACAGTATCTACTCCACTCAAGCCTCTGCTTTATCTCTTCGTGGCAGTGCTTGTAGTGATAGCCTCAATTATGGCCCATCCCTTCCATCTTCTCCCAAGGTACAAACAAAATGTCATTTATTTACAGGAGAATCTTAAGTGTAATTTTCCAGAGGTCAGTGCTTATGGGTAGCTGTGGGAATAACATGTTAGAGACATGTTTCTCCAGTTGTGGATTCATTATCAAAGTGCAGTTTCACTTAGGCAGTATTGATTGGGTAACTTTTGGACTCCTAGGGACTATTTAAATCTAGGTTCTGTGAGAAATACGAGGTCAAAGCTTTGATTAGGATTTACATTAGAAAGAAAAACTTAAATGAAATTTATTTCTCAAATTGTGTGTTTAGCTGTGTTTACTTTTGGAAAAGTTACAGGAGTAACTTCTTTAATGGTTTTAAAACTGATTTTCATTCAGAGTTGGATAGCAAAATATTTCTTGAATCAATTTAATATTTACTAGCTAAGTTAAATTTATTGCTGTCCTACATTTTTATATAAAATAATGCCAAGGAGTACTTCGCATAAAAATCACAGTGAGTGGCACAGTGTGTTTAAATCACTGGATATGAATGAAGAATTTGGTTATCATTTGACATACCTGTGCCATCTGCATTTTAGAAATGCATTATTGGTATATATGCCCTAGCACTGTTCATTTTCTTGGTGACATACTCTGTAATGTTTAATAAGTAATATTTTAAAACTTATCCAATATTTTGGGTATGAAAGGGTATCTTACTATTTTAATTTGGAGTTCATGAAGTAGTGAGATTGAGTATTTTTTCATATATTGGCCATTTGGTTTTCATTTCCATCAGTGACCACTTCCTTTCGGTCATTTTTGTATCAGGTTGTTTGTCTTTCTATTGATTTGTTGGAGTTGTTTATATACAAAACAATTCAGTGCATTTTGTATATGTGTTAGTGTGGATTAAAAAATCCAAAAATGTGTGGGAATGAAACTTCTCAACTTCAGGAAATAAGCTATTTTTAGAGAAAAAGGAGATGTGGGATTAAGCTATATCTATAATGCATTACATTCTTTTAATAAGAAAAGTTGAAGAAAATATGGCAAGATATTAATATCTATTAAATCTTGGCAAAGATTTCATTTGTGGATGTATTTTATTTCTCCATGTTAGGAATATGCCATAAATACACATTAAAATTAAGACAGACTGGACAATGGTACTTTTTAAATATGTGAAATACATACTTCCCACATAAACTCAGCAAGAAGGATCTGTATTTATGAATAAGTTAAAAAAATAGAATTTCCATAGGTCTAGCACAGCTTTCCTCCTTTCCTGATTAACAAGTAATTTTTTGGCCAGGACATTTCAAAGCATTTTCTTTCATGTTCAGGGTGCACCTGTTATCCTTGCAAATGATGCTGGGTAATCTCCTTGAATTGATTTGCAAGGTAAACTTGAATGGAGCAGCTGCTCCTCTCTTACCACACCTGAGCCTATCTGACTGCATCCTGTTTGGAACATGTTCAGTCTTTATAGGCCTTAGGGCTGAAAGCTGAGTGGAATCTCCTAATCTACAGCATAGTACACTTCTTGCCAGTGGGACAGATTGCATTGTTTAACTTAGTAATTGTTACTTAAAGGAATTACACAATCTGCATACTGAGAATACATTTTACAGGGCAAATGCTGGCTGTATTATTGGCTTACTGAAGTCTATTTGCCTTTCTCTTTTTTTCCCAAGCAGTTTACTCTTTTTGTTGAAGTAAATTTTGGCAGCTGGCCTTACAACTGAAATATTTAAACTATGAAACAACAAAGAAGACATTAATAAATTTGTTTTAAGACACATTCTGAAACTCCTGTGTGCTTTCCATTTTCTTAAAAAGTAGGACTATTTCTGTATCATGGTAAACCTCTGCAATGTTTTTTTCTCTTTTTTTGTGGCATCTTTATAGTTGCCTAGATATTTACTAGAAAATTATGTCAGTAAATAAAAAAGCTAGATGATGCATTCATCTTCCTATCTCTTTGCACTAAATTTATTTTTAAAAGACAGAATGACAGTTTGTTATGGAATTTAGAATTCACTATTTTTCTTAAAAGCAAGCTCACTTGGGACACTTTAATTGATAAAATAATGATCATCTTATATATTATACTTAAGAAAAACAAAGACAACTTCATACTGATTTGAAAGAAGGATAAAATAGAGTGTGAGGATCTCAGTAGTTCCTCAGGTCTTTGACTTTGCTAAATATGTAATAGTCTTTTAGCCTTAAATGGTAGCTGGAAATGCACAAATAATTTCACCCTCTCCTTACCTCAATGAAAAGTCTTTTCATGTTGTTTAGGTATGCTACCAGAAGTTTTAAGAAGTAATCATTTAGAGCAGGGACGTAGCAGAGAGGCAGACCGTACTTCTAAAAGGAGGATCTGAATCTAGACAGCAACGTAGACACCAAAGACCTGTGGGCATATGTTGGAGCTCCTTTGCACAAAATTCTCCCATCTGGGGGCCCATTCTCCTTTTTTTCTTTTTCTTTGTTTTAAAGGAGTGATTTCTGTTTGATTAATTATCATTAAATTACATAAAGGAAATAACTGTTAACTCAAAAATCTGAAAAATACTATACAGTAATTTCTGTGGCCTTTAGAGTAATAGAGGCAGATCATTGAAGTGTGATTTTAAAGACAAAAAAGCAAGGGGGTTTTCTCATTGTTGTATGTTTTAATTTTTGATTAATCTGTTTTGTCTCCCCCCCCCACACACATTTTTTTTGTCACCTACAAAGACATAACAAAATGCAGAAACAATTGTTTTCTAAGCATAAATGTTTGTAGTTTTGTTTAAAAACTCAACATGGTTTTAGGGAAGAAGATGCTCTCATTTATTTTTTTCTATTTTGGCTTAAACATATACCCAATAAAGATTTAATTTAAGAGTCTCCCCTTTAGTCCATACCCACATCCTTATGGCCCATCCTTGTACGCCCATGTTCACTCTCATTCCAGGGATGAAATGACTACCAGTTTGGTGCATGTCCTTCATTCTTCAATATTGGTCCCCCTAGGATATGCTGTTGATTCTAGAGCAAGTTGAACTTGGTGTTTGTCAAGATAGAAAGCCCTCTTTGCACATTTCACACCAAACACAGCTAATGGATACTATGATTAAAAAAACAAGCAGAAGTCTGTGTGTTCTTACAGATCTCCACCTACTGGCATTCTATAGCATAAAATATTGCTGCTTTCAAATTTATGTTTAAAATGTTGATTTTTCTTTGGAAAAGGGACTAGTCTCAACTAGCTAAAATGATGAAAGTGATTGTGGAAATCTTAATGAAAAACTGCAGGCTCTCAAAGAGGTTTAAAGGTGTTGAATTTTGTTCAGTAGGGTCAGTGTACAAACAAAGGAAGTGTATCTTATTTCACAAAGAATGGGAGAATGATGGCAAGTTGGAGCAGCCATGCTTATAGTATATTTTTCAGAAGTAGAAGAATTCTGTGGTAGACTACTTATTGAAGAAAAGCAGGTGGTGTCCAGGAATATTTAAACATTTACATATATAAGTGAATATATTATCTGGGCAAATAATGTGCCTAACTATAACCTTAACTTATTACATTTAAAACAGAGCTATTTTCAAGTGTTTTGACATTTTTATATAATTTTTTCCCATTTCTTCCTGAGAACAAGAATATATCAAGTGGAGGCAAATACTAACATGGTTTGTTTGAGAGACTTCTGTTTAGATACTTAATTGCACTGGGGAATTATAGAGTTATTTTTAGACATGGTGGGGGGAAGAACTGCTTTTCTTTTAGATCTGTAAGATTTTTAAAACTAAAACTCCATTGGTTGTTCAATAACCAGAAATGTTTCTGAAGTAGGTGTATTGTTGTCTGCTGTGTTGATTAGCTCTTTCTTTTCTACGTGTCTGTGCTAACTCCTTTATGAATAATTCATAGACGTTTCTGTTACACAATTTATAGTAAGCCCCAGCTAACAAGGGCAGCTTGACCTCTTTAAAAAGCGTTTTTGACTGTCGTCTTTTTTAGAGGTGTGGGGTAGATGATACACTGTTAAATATTATAACTAGTTATACAGAAGCTAACAAATTCTGTAATAAGCATGTTGTTATTTCTCATAAGAATAAAATAATCAAAGTTGATGAATGAGCCAGCAGGTTATTGTTTAGGTTCTAGGAGTGTGGAAGATGATCATTTCCTATTTGTTCCTAAGATGCTACAGTCTTCCTTGTATGGTATTACCACTTGTCTCAGTTCTTGGTACGAGGCATATTTTATAGTTCTATGTAGGTGATAATGTGTTGGAGAAGAGGAGTGTAATAAATTGTGTTAAAAAAATTGATAACCCTTTTAGAAAAAATGATGAGACCTATATTTCATACCAACCCTAAAGTAAATTCTAGATGAGGTAAAATTGAACCTGGAAACAAAGCACTTATAAAATAGAAGAAAATATTTTATGTTCTATTTTTGGAGGTAGGACTTACTAAGCAACTTATAAAATCCAGAAGCATACAAAAAATGGACAAATTTGATACAAAAAGAATTTCATAAATAATTATGTAAAGAATTTAACTTCTTCATGTATATCTGTATAACATTTACAAGCTTAAAAGAAAAATGGCAGGCTGGGAAAATACTGGTAGTGTGTATCACAGACTTCATATTCAGATTATGTCAGTGGCAACAAGTGAAAACCACTTGACAAAAAGTTGGATAAAGTATATGAAGAGAGTGTTTACAGGATATATACACATGGCATGCTATCAAGGATTGTGAGGGACATGCATAGTAAAATACTAAAACACTAATGAGTCTACTTCTTATAGATCAAATTGCCAAATTAATCTAGGATTGTCCAGATTGGTTAATAGGTAGTCCCATATTCTCTTTTTGTGAGAGAAAATTAGAAGCCCATTGGTAATAATATGCCAACATTGTGCCTATCATTTGACCCACAGTTTTAGCAATTTATATGCTAAGTAAGTTGTCACATGCACAAAGATGTATAATAAAAATCAAAGCAATGACTAACAATTATTGGTCATTTATCTCTTAAGTCAGACATGTTTTTAGTACTTTGTGGTATTAACTCTCAGTCCTCACAACACTCCTGAACTAGGTCTTAATTAATAGATGAGGGAACCAAGGCATAGAGTATTTAGGTAACTTACTGAAGGTCACACAGCTGACTAGTGGCGGAGCCAGCATCCAACCCAGGCAAGCCTGACTCCAGAGGATACACTCCAGTGCCTTTCATATTTAGGAATATTTTATAGCCTTAAGAAGATTATCAAAGCTGACTTTTATTTACTGATATGGAAATCTGTCATGTCAAGATACAAAGATACTTTTAAAAAAGTAACTGAAAACATTACTTAGCAAATGACTCAGTTTAGGTTGAAAAAAATGTATGTGCATATGTGCATGTATACTTGAGTGTATGTATGTATATATACACATATATATTATGTAAATGAATAAAAAAATGAGATGAATAATCACTCAACTGATTCTAGGTATTTCTCTGCAGAAAAGAATGAAAGTAGGAGCCATAATGGAAGACTTTCATATTGTACTCTGTACATATACACAATATACATCTGTATGACTTGAATCTTTTCTGATGATGATGTATTCATACACTATTACTTTAAAATATCTGTAAAATAATTGAGGGGGGAAAAATATGTTTATTCAACATCAGTTCATGGAGCAACTGTTTGACCAAAGCACATAAGTGATACATTATTGCTGTTGTTGGTAGATAAATATGTTTATGTGGAACTATGTAATTTTAGAATTTTGGGGAATTTTAGAAATTATATAAGGCCAAGAGAGGTTCTATGATATACAGATTATTAATAAGAGCCTGAATTAGGACCTATATCTCATGATATCCCTTCTTAATATTCCTTCTGTTATACTTTGCAAGATACTTATGAAAATTTTCCATATTATAATATGAATTGTATAGCTTTCTGGTCATCTCCATAAGTACCTAAAAGTGTCTATCAGAATAATTTTCCCTTGGAGGCTGTTGTGAATCTGAATCAATTAATGTCATTCTCTTTATGTTCTTGATGTTATAATAAATAGGAACTTAAAACTAATAGAAATGAACTGTTCTTAAACATTAAGAAATACACTTTCTTTCCTATGTAGATTGAACTCTGAATAATTTTTTTTGTGAATAGAAGATAATCTTATATCTAAACAGTCTTATGTATAATATGTTCTATAATTCAGTAGAATGTGAGGTAAATGATTTGCAGAAAATGTATTCAGAAGCATTTATAAAAATAAAGATATGTGGAATTATCAGCTAAGTGAAGAATGTTTGCTAATGCTTTTCTTTTTTTTTAATTTTGGTATCATTAATCTACAATTACATGAAGAACATTGTGGTTACTAGGCTCCCCCCTTCACCAAGTCCCCCCAACAAATCCCATTACAGTTACTGTCCATCAACATAGAAAGATGATGTAGAATCACTACTTGTCTTCCCTGTGTTGCACACAGCCCTCCTCGTGCCCCCACACACATTATACATGCTAATCGTAATGCCCCCTTTCTTTTTCCCTGCCCTTATCCTTCCCTTCCCACCCATCCTCCCCAGTCCCTTTCCCTTTGGTAACTGTTAGTCCATTCTTGGGCCCTGTGAGTCTGCAGCTGTTTTGTTCCTTCAGTTTCTCTTTGTTCTTATACTCCACATGAGTGAAATCGTTTGGTACTTGTCTTTGTCCGCCTGGCTTATTTCACTGAGCATAATACCCTCTAGCTCCATCCATGTTGTTGCAAATGGTAGGATTTGTTTTCTTCTTATGACTGAATAATATTCCATTGTGTATATGTACCACATCTTCTTTATCCATTCATCTACTGATGGACAGTTAGGTTGCTTCCATATCTTGGCTATTGTGAATACTGCTGCAATAAACATAAGGGTGCATCTGTCTTTTTCAAACTGGAGTGCTGCATCCTTAGGGTAAATTCCTAGAAGTGGAATTCCTGGGTCAAATTGTAAGTCTATTTTGAGCATTTTGAGGAACCTCCATATTGCTTTCCACAATGGTTGAACTAATTTACATTCCCACCAGCAGTGTAGGAGGGTTCCCCTTTCTCCACAACCTTGGCAACATTTGTTGTTGTTTGTCTTTTGGATCTTGGCCATCCTTACTGGTGTGAGGTGATATCTCATTGTGGTTTTAATTTGCATTTCTCTGATAACTAGTGATGTGGAGCTTCTCTTCATGTGTCTGTTGGCTATCTGAATTTCTTCTTTGGAGAACTGTCTGTTCAGCTCCTCTGCCCATTTTTTAATTGGATTATTTGCTTTTTGTTTGTTGAGGAGCGTGAGCTCTTTATATATTTTGGATGTCAATTCTTTATCAGATCTGTTATTTACAAAAATATTCTCCCATACTGTAGGGTACCTTTTTGTTCTATTGATGGTGTCCTTTGCTATACAGAAGCTTTTTAGCTTTATATATTCCCACTTGTTCATTTTTGCTTTTGTTTCCCTTGCATAGGGAGATATGTTCATGAAGAAGTTGCTCATGTTTATGTCCAAGAGATTTTTGTCTATGTTTCTTTCTAATAGTTTTATGGTTTTATGACTTACATTCAGGTCGTAGATCCATTTTGAGTTTACTTTTGTGTATGTGGTTAGACAATGGTGCAGTTTCATTCTCTTACATGTAGCTGTTCAGTTTTGCCAGCGCCAACTGTTGAAGAGGCTGTCATTTTCCCATTGATGTCCATGGCTCCTGTATCATATATTAATTGACCATATATGTTTGGGTTAATGTCTGGAGTCTCTATTAAGTTCTATCGGTCTGTGGCTCTCTTCTTTTGCCAGTGCCAAATTGTCTTGATTACTGTGGCTTTGTAGTAGAGCTTGTAGTTGGGGAGTGAGATCCCCCCCACTTTATTCTTCCTTCTCAGGATTGCTTTGGCTATTCGGGGTCTTTGGTGTTTCCATATGAATTTTTGAACTATTTGTTCCAGTTCATTGAAGAATGCTGTTGGTAATTTGATAGAGACTGCATTGAATCTGTATATTGCTTTGGGCAGGATGGCCATTTTGACTATATTAATTCTTCCTAGCCAAGAGCATGGGATGAGTTTCCATTTGTTAGTGTCCTCTTTAATTTCTCTTAAGAGTGTCCTGTAGTTTTCAGGGTATAGTTCTTTCACTTCCTTGGTTAGGTTTATTCCTATGTATTTTATTCTTTTTGATGCGATTGTGAATGGAATTGTTTTCCTGATTTCTCTTTCTATTAGTTCATTGTTAGTGTATAGGAAAGCCACAGATTTCTGTGTGTTAATATTGTATCCTGCAACTTTGCTGAATTCTGATATTACTTCTAGTAGTTTTGGCGTGAAATATTCAGGGATTTTTATGTACAATATCATGTCATTTGCAAATACAGTTTAACTTCTTCTTCACCAATCTGGATTCCTTGTATTTCTTTGTTTTGTCTAATTGCTATGGCTAGGACCTCCAGTGCTATGTTGAGTAACAGTGGGGAGAGTGGGCATCCTTGTCTTGTTCCTGATCTCAGAGGAAAAGCTTTCAGCCTCTTGCTGTTCAGTATGATGTTGGCTGTGGGTTTATCATATATGGCCTTTGTTTTGCTGTGGTAGTTGCCCTCTATACCCATTTTGTTGAGAGTTTTTATCGTGAATGGATGTTGAACATTGTCGAATGTTTTTTCAGCATCTATGGAGATAATCATGTGGTTTTTGTCCTTTTTATTGATGTGGTGGATGATGTTGATGGATTTTTGAATGTTGTACTCTCCTTGCATCCCTGAGATGAATCCCATTTGGTAATGGTGTATGATCCTTTTGATGTATGTTTGAATTCGGTTTGCTAATATTTTGTTGAGCATTTTTGCATCTATGTTCATCAGGGATATTGGTCTGTTGATAATTTTCTTTTTTAGTGGTGTCTTTGTCTGGTTTTGATATTAGGGTGATGTTGGCTTCATAGAATGAGTTTGGGAGTATTCCCTCCTCTTCTATTTTCTTGGAAAACTTTAAGGAGAATGGGTATTATGTCTTCTCTGTATGTCTGATAAAATTCTGAGGTAAATCCATATGGCCTGGGGTGTTTGTTCTTGGGTTATTTTTTTATTACCGCTTCAATTTCGTTGCTGGTAGTTGGTCTGTTTAGATTTTCTGTTTCTTTCTGGGTCAGTCTTGGAAGGTTGTATTTTTCTAGGAAGTTGTCCATTTCTTCTAGGTTTTCCTGCTTGTTAGCATATAGGTTTTTATAATATTCTCTAATAATTCTTTGTATTTCTGTGGGGTCCATCGTGATTTTTCCTTTCTCGTTTCTGATTCTGTTGATGTGTGTTGATTCTCTTTTTCTCTTAATAAGTCTGGCTAGAGGCTTATCTATTTTGTTTATTTTCTTGAAGAACCACCTCTTGGTTTCATTGATTTTTTCTATTGTTTTATTCTTCTCAATTTTATTTATTTCTTCTCTGATCTTTATTATATCCCTCCTGATGACTTTAGGCCTCATTCTTTTTTTCTTTTTCCAATTTCAATAATTGTGATGTTAGACTATTCATTTGGAATTGTTCTTCCTTCTTTAAGGATCCCTGGATTGATGTATACTGTCCTCTTAAGACGGCTTTCGCTGTGTCCCACAGAAGTTGGGGTTTTGTGTTGTTGTTGTCATTTGTTTCCATATATTCCTTGATCTCTATTTTAATTTGTTCGTTGATCGATTGATTATTTAGGAGCATGTTGTTAAGCCTCCATGTGTTTGTGAGCCTTTTTGTTTTATTTGTACAATCTATTTGTGGTTTTATACCTTTGTGGTCTGAGAAGTTGGTTGGTAGAATTTCAGTCTTTTTGAATTTACTGAGGCTCCTTTTGTGGGCTAGTATGTGGTCTATTCTGGAGAATGTTCCATGTGCACTTGAGAAGAATGTGTATCCTGTTGCTTTTCAATGTAGAATTCTGTAGATGTCTACTGGTTCCATCTGTTCCAGTGTGTTATTCAGCGCCTCTGTGTGCTTACTTATTTTCTGTCTGGTGGATCTATCCTTTGGAGTGAGTGGTGTGTTGAAGTCTCCCAAAATGAATGCATTGCATTCTATTTCCTCTTTTAATTCTGTTAGTATTTGTTTCACATATGCTGGTACTCCTGTACTGGGTCCATATATATTTATAATGGTTATATCCTCTTGTTGGACTGACCTCTTTATCATTATGTAATATCCTTCTTTATCTCTTACTACTTTCTTTGTTTTGAAGTTTATTTTGTCTGATACTAGTACTGCACCACCTGCTTTTTTCTCCCTTTTGTTTGCGTGAAATATCATTTTACATCCCTTGACTTTTAGTCTCTGCATGTCTTTGGGTTTGAGGTGAGTCTCTTGGAAGCAGCATATAGATGGGTCTTGCTTTTTTATCCATTCTATTATTCTGTGTCTTTTGATTGGATCATTCAGTCCATTTACATTTAGGGTGATTATTGAAAGATATGTACTTATTGCCATTGCAGGCTTTAGATTCGTGGTTACCAAACAAAGATTCAAGGTTAGGTTCTTTACTATCTTACTGTCTAACTTAACTCGCTTATTTAGCTATTATAAATACTGTCTGATGTTTCTTTATTTCTCTCCCTTCTTTTTCCTCCTCCTCCATTTTTTATATGTTGGGTGTTTTATTCTGTGCTCTTTTGTGTTTCCTTTGACTGCTTCTGTGGGTAGTTGATTGTATTTTTTGCTTTTACTTAGTATTTGGTTGGTCTGCTTTCTTTGCTGTGATTTTATTTTCTCTGGTGACATCTATTTAGTCTTAGGGGTGCTCCCATCTAGAGCAGTCCCTCTAAGATTCCTTGTAGAGGTGGTTTGTGGGAGGCAAATTCCCTCAACTTTTGCTTGTCTGGGAATTGTTTAATCCCTCCCTCATATTTAAATGATAATCATCCTGGATACAGTATCCTTGGTTCAAGCCTCCTCTGTTTCATTGCATTGAATATATCATTCCATTCTCTTCTGGTCTGTAAGTTTTCTGTTGAGAAGTCTGATGATAGCCTGATGCGTTTTCCTTTTTAGGTGACCTTTTTCCTCTCTCTAACTGCATGTAAAACTTTGTCCTTGTCCTTGATCTTTGCCATTTTAATTATTATGTGTCTTGGTGTTGTCTTCCTTGGGTTCCTTCTGTTGGGAGTTCTGTGTGCCTCCGTGGTCTGAGCGACTATTTCCTCCCCCAGTTTGGGGAAATTTTCAGCAATTATTTCTTCAAATACACTTTCTATCCCTTTTTCTCTCTTCTTCTTCTTCTTCTGGTACTCCTGTAATGCAGATATTGTTCCTTTTGGATTGGTCACACAGTTCTCTTAATATTGTTTCCTTTCTCGAGATCCTTTTATCTCTCTCTCTGCATCAGCTTCTATGCATTCCTGTTCTCTGGTTTCTATTCCATCTCATCCATTCTGCTTTTAAGTCCTTCCAGAGACTGTTTTATTTCTGTAGTCTCCCTCCCTACTTTGTTGGTTAGCTCTTGAATTTTTCTCTGCAACTCCATCAGCATGGTTATGACCTTTATTTTGAATTCTTTTTCAGGAAGATTGGTTATGTCTATCTCCCCAGGTTCCCTCTCAGGGGAGGATTCCTGTGTGATTCTGGTCTGGATCAAATTCTTCTGCCTTTTCATGGCGAAGTTAGTTGTGGGGAGTTGGCATGTGTGTCAGTTGGGACAATGTCCCATCTTGCTAGTTTATGGTCTTCCTCTTCTGGGAGAATGTCGACCCCTAGCTACTTTTACTGGGCAGCTGCGCACAGACGGGGTCTCTGATTCTTGCCTTGCCTCCTTGGGGTAAGCTCCTTCAGGTTGCTGTGGGTGTGGCCCGCCTCAGGCTTCTTCGCTATGGACAGGCCGCGCTGGAGGTGTAGTGGACAGGAGGCTGTTTATTACCGTGAGGGGCCTCCAAGCTGCGCTGCTTCCCAGGGAGTTAAGGTGCCTGGAGTTCCCTGGGATTCCCAGCTGTTGGGCTGAGTGTGCCAGGATGCTTCCGTCCAGCTGTGAGACTCCTGTCCCTTTAAGACTTTCAGAAAGCACTCACTATTCTGTGTCCCAGGGGTGCCCGCTGCGGGGACCCGCTTGCAGATTTTACTGTCCTGTTTCCCTAGTATCCAGTACACTACACACTGTGTGTCAGCGCTCCCAGTGCGGATGGCTAGGGCTGGGTATTTAGCAGTCCTGGGCTCCCTCTGCCTCCCTGCTCCAACCCCTTTCCTCCTGCTGGGAGCTGGGGTGAGGGGCACTTGGGTCCCGCTTGGGCTGGGGCTTGTATCTTACCCCCTTTGTGAGGTGCTCGGTTCTTGCAGGTGTAGATGTAGCCTGGCTGTTGTACTGTATCTTCTTGTCTCTCTTTTAGGAATAGTTGTATTTGTTGTATTTTCAAAAGTATATATGGTTTTGGGAGGAGATTTCCACTGCTCTACTCACGCCACTATCTTGGCTCCTCTCTAATACTTTTTTAAGAAATGGATAATTATGTTGCTTCATTTTCATTTAAATAATTGCTCATTGATATCACCTCACACCAGTAAGGATGGTGAGCATCAAAAAGACTAAATACAACAAATGCTGGCAATGATGCGGAGAAAGGAGAACCCTCCTACACTGCTGGTGGGAATGTAAGCTAGTTCAACCATTGTGGAAAGCAATATGAAAGTTCCTCAAAAAACTAAAAATAGAAATACCATTTGACCCGGGAATCCAACTCTTTGGTGTATACCCAAAGAATACAACTTCTCAGATTCAAAAAGACGTATGCACCCCTATGTTTATCGCAGCACTTTTTACAATAGCCAAGATATGGAAGCAACCTAATTGTCCATCTGTAGATGAATGGATAAAGAAGATGTGTTACATATATACAATGGAATACTATTTGGCCATAAGAAAGAGACAATTCCTACCATTTGCAACAACATGGATGGAGCTGGAGGACATTATGCTCAGTCAAATAAGCCAGGTGGAGAAAGACAAATGCCAAATGATTTCCCTCATTTGTGGAGTATGACGATGAAGCAAAACTGAAGGAGCAAAATAGCAGCAGACTCAGAGACTCCAAGAATGAACTAGTGTTTACCAAAGGGAAGAGGTGTGGGAGGGTAGGTGGGGAGGGAGGGAGAAGGGGACTGAGGGGTATTATGTTTAGTACACATGGTGTGGGGGATCATGGGAGAACAGTGTATCACAGAGAAGGGACCTAGTGGATCTCTGTCAACTTGCTGCACTGATGGACACTGACTGCATCAAGGACTTGATAATGCGGGTAAATGTAGTAACCACATTGTTTTTCATGTGAAACCTTTGTAAGAGTGTATATCAATCATACCTTAATAATAAATAAATAATAAATAAATAAATAAATAAATAAATAAATAAATAAATAATAGATAGATAGATAGATAGATAGATAGATAGATAGATAGATAGATAGATAGATAGATAGATAGATTAGATAGATAGATAGATAGATAGATAGATAGATAGATAGATAGATAGATAGATAGATACTCGTTAAGAAGCAGTCTTAAAAAATACATTGATATAATTTTGGCCTTAACATTTTATTTTTTGTTCTTTAATCATCAGAATGTTACCGAAAATTCTTCAGATCCTGTACTTGATCTTCATATGTCCTTGGAGAAATTATACACCCAGAATATCCTACAGAGAGAGGATAATAATCCAACATCAGTAGAGCTGAGCATGGGGCCTGCTTCTGGCTTTACCATAAATGATTATACACCTGCAAATCCCATTGAACAACAATACAAATGTGAAAACACAAGTGTGTGGACTGAAACTCACCTACCAAATGAAGTTATATCAAGTGCAGAATTCACTTCTCCTGTGCTACCTGATTCAACTGGGAAGGTAACATTTTAAAGATGTGTTTTGTATATTTTGATGAAGTTGGAGACAGTGCACTGTTAAGAGTATTCTGGCTAATCTTCCCATTTGGAGCAAGTGCTCTCAAGATGCTTTTATTTTCAGAGCCAACCTATTAACTTGTTTAGGTTATAGGTTCTTTCTGATTAAGCACAACCAGTTAGAGAATATTAGTGATGTTGAAATCTGACTCCAAAGTCTAGTTTTTCTTTTCATGTGACTTACTTTTTCTTTCTCTCAGGGAACTGAGTTCTTAATTCAGCAGAGCTCCCTAACCTCTACTGCTGGGTGTGTCATGATACAAAATATATCCAAAGAATCTTTTGAGAGAACTATTACTATAGCAAAAGGCAATTCTAGCCTAGGTAAGTTCCTTATTTTCCATATATACCTTCTCTCCTATCCCTCTAACTAAGAGGAAATACTGAATGTGGTTTCATTATTTTTGGCTATAAATAAGAAAACATGTTATAAATTTTCCTCTAGTTTTTGTGGGTATTTATGTGTATATTCTTTATTTTTCCTGAAATGGTTAATAGGTTTGTTTACTTCAGACTAGCTTAAAACCCTCAATCCCTTAATTATTTAAGAGTATTCACAGACCTCATTTACATTCAAGTAAAAGATATACGAATTGTTTGTGTATGAAATAGCAAATCAGAACAGGAATTCTTAGAAAATGAAAAGTCAGCAATTTGGAATTCTTAATTCTTTGGAAAAGTAAATTATTAGTTTCTTTGAATGTTAGCAGTTATGCATAAGTCAGTTTGTATTTAATTTCTTTCATTCACTGAAATAAAGTCTAAAAAGACAGCCAGGTGTACCACCACCAAAATACAGAATGCAAATTATCCAATAGCTCTTCACAACTAGCAGGATTTTTTGTGTCCTCACTTACCCATAAAATATTGCAGCTGGTTAATAATCACAAAGCCTTCTGAATTGGGCAAAGAAGACTTCTTGTATAAATAAAATTCTAATTACAATAGCTAAAACTACAGTGCAGTAGAGCATGTTTGTTCTTCTGAGTGCTGTGACTTGGCTTTGCCCCTAGTGCTTGATGCTGGTACATAGGATCATAAGTCCGTTGCTCTGGGTGTCTATTTGCTGCTCAAGACTACTCTGTTTAGCTCAGTATCATAGATCTTGTTCCTTCTATGATGTAATCAACTGGTACCCTTTACATTGGTATCTTATAGTAGGGCCTTGTTTTCTGCTGAGTTTGAGGCCTGTCAGAGGGGTCCCACAGTGCTTCACTTGGTGGGTTGGCATTCCAGTTTCTGTCTCCTAGGTTTTGTTCCATTTGGTGACTGGGTACTATCAATACCGAAGTGGAGAATTATAGCAGAGAATGTCTACTTTGTTATAATATTTCTTATGTATTACATTTAACAGAATGATAAAACTTAAGCTACAAGACTTCCTATAGTTCATTAGTTTTAAGACAGATATTATATATATATATATACACACACACACACACACAGGTATCTGCCAGAAATTTTTTTTTTGGAGTTTAGGTTTTTGTCTACCTCTTAATTCATTTTTTATTGAAATATAGTTGATATGCAAGCTTTTATTTTATTGAAGTGTACTTGATATACAATGTTATATTGATTTCAAGGATATAACAGTGGTTCAACAGTTACCCATATTATTAAATCCTCACCACTAGTGCAGTTACTGTCTGTCAATGTAGAAAGGTGTTACAGAATCATTGGCTATATTTTCCATGCTGTACTGTCTTCCCTGTGATCAACTTATGATTGAGATTTTTGTGCCTCTTTATCCCGCTCACTCTCTTCTCCCACCCACCTCCAACCCCTCCCCTAACCCCTGAACTACCACACTTCTCATTGTCTGTGAGTCTACTGCTGTTTTGTTCATTCTGTTTTGCTTTGTTCTTAGATTCCACAAATAAGTGAAATTCTATGGTATTTGTCTTTTTCCACCTGGCTTATTTCACTGAGCATAATATTCTCTAGACCCATCCATATTGTAGCAAATGGCATGATTTATTTTTTATAACTAAATAATATTCCATTGTATATATACCACGTCTTCTTTATCCATTCATCTATTGAGGGACACCTTGATTGTTTCCATATCCTGGCTATTGTAAATAACGTTGCAATAAACAATAAAATGTGCATCTACTTTTTCAAATCAGGGATTTTTTTTTTTCTGTGGGTAAATTCCTAGAAGTAGAATTACTGGGTCATGTGATGTGGTATTTCAATTTTTAGTTTTTGAGGACCCTACATACAACTTCCACAATGGCTGCACCAATTTACATTCCCAGCAACATGTAAGAGGGTTCTCATTTCTCCACATCATTTCCAACACTTGTTATTTCTTGTCTTTTGGATAGTGACCATTCTGACTGGTGTGATACCTCACTGTGGTTTTGACGTGCATTTCTCTGAATGATTAGCGACATGAAGCATCTTTTCATTTGTCTGTTATGCAACCATCAGTACCATCCATCTCCAGAACATTTTCATCTTCTCAGCCTGAAACTCTATACCCATTGAACAATAAATACCCACTCTTCCTGTCCCCTATATCCTGGCAGCCACTATTCTACTCCTTGTCTTTATACATCTTATACCTCATATAAGTGGAATCATACAGTATTTGTCCTGTTGTGACTGGCTAATAACTTACCATAATATATTTAAGATTTATCCATGTTGTGGCATGTGTCAGAATTTTCTTCCTTTTTAAGACTGAATCAAACTCCCATTCCGTGTGTGCAGGTGTGTACGACATTTGTTTTTTCCTTTTTGTTTGTCCATTAATCTGTTGTTGAATTCTTGGGCTGCTTCCACATTGACTTACATTTTGATTTGAAAAATACACTAATGTGATTAAGCTTTTGGGGGAAAAAGTGAAAGGTGAAATGTCCTTGCTTTCTGTCATCAGGACATTTATTTAAGTGTCAACAGTTTGATTTTAAAATAAAAGAGAATTCTTTCATTTGCTTGTGAGTTGAAACTACTTTACTTTAAAGTGTGGAGTAACAACACCATTTACCAACCAGTTTACCAACCAAATTGTAATATAAAAGTGTAAATAACTTTTAATTCACTTCTCTGATATTTCTTTCATTTGAATCATTTACATACACAAAATGTTTACAGGGCTTTGTCCCTGGGTGTTGGATTTCTTGGGACCCAAGGAAGTTCCTCTAACATTTTGTAGTTAAATTTAGTCTGTCAAAGCAAGAACATTTATCTCTTATTTCATTTGAAAGAAGGGAGATGTTCTTCAGCAGTTAGAGTAAATAAATGTAAAGGGAATCATGGAAAAGACTCTATTTTTAGAATCTGTGAAAAACATTAAAATAATTAAAGCATTCATTTACGCTTTTAATGTAAAGAGGTGTTACCTTTACAACCTGAAGTAACAAAAAGTCTTTGTATCTTAGAAAATCTGAGAGGTTATCATGGAACACATTTTCTTAGATTCACATTCTCCCTTTAATCAACTATATGAGGTGGTTTGCAGTTTTAGGTCTCTGGATAATTTGCTGCTTTCTCTAGTGATGACCAGAAGAAATTATCAGTAAGTGATAGGTTTCTGTAAATGCTGTCATATTCAATTTGTTTCAATTTCTTGAATCACTTGTATTTTTTGACTATTAAAATTGGGGGGATGTTACATGCAAATATGCACTCATACATGTCCATGGATATAGTGACCTCTCAAAAATTTAATCTTAATGATTTTTGGTAAGTCTGTAGTCTGTTGGCTAATTATGTTATAATAGGACTTGAGGGAAAAAAGGTAAGAAGGAAAGAAAAGTATTATCTTCCCTTTACTGATTAGTACAGAAGCATAGACAGACTCAGGAATTCCCCTGAAAGTACTCAGCTCTTAGGAAGCGGGGCTGAAACCTAAGTCTATCTCTGGATTTCACATATAACACAATATATTTAAATGCTTGATTTAACCAAAAGCCTATACAAAAGACTACATTTTATGATTCCTATAATAACAAACTTCATTTTGAAGCTGAACTAAGGTTTGCATTTAGCCTTAGAGAGCAATGTAGCTTCAGATTGGGATAGAGAGGCATTTAAAATATATTCTGTGAGTTTTCTTGTTTTTATTTTTACTTTATTCAGCACTTTGTGCCAGGCACTTTGAATGATACTCTGCATATGCTTTTCCCACATAATTCTTTAACCCTAAAACTGGAAATTGTCCTCATTTTACAGGTGAGTAACATGAGGCCCTGTCTAAGGTTGAGTCAGTTGCCCAAAGCCACACTGACTGGAAGTGATAGAACTCAGATGTGCAACCAGTTTTCTGATTCTTACGGATCACAACCAAAATCTAGTTAGTGGATATTATCTCAAAATTGTTGAACCTCAAAAAATTATCATTTGGTGAAAGGAAAACATAAGCTGAGCTAACTGATGTCAGTCTCTTGGTTTATATGGTTGGTGTGACCTGACAGCCTTAAGAACTGAAAGTTTTGAGTTAAAATATGCTACTAAAATTAATTCAGAGGTCATGTCTGCTGTTGCTCATGATCTCAAGTCTCTGGCTTGCTTTACTATAAAGTCCATAGTGCTAGTGAGAACAAGATGAGGGCACATATTCCCAATATGGACCCTTCAGTTAAATTTTGTTTCATAGTCATACATTTCTATTTTACCAGAGTATAGGTGTTTGGTGGGAAGAGTAGCAGCATCAGGGAAAATTGGAATACTCAAACATTTCAGAGACAGCCTTTTTGCTTATAAGAAACCGACCTGGGATGAAGTAGTGTCTAAATTTGTTTAATGTTTTAACAACTTACTGTTTAAAACTTACTGTTTAAACTGTTGTAAGCAGAGGCATTTACTGAACAACAATACATTTTGAAAACACATAAAACAAGCATATAGTTTCAAAACTATACAAAAAGCATAAGTATGAGTCTTAAAGAATATCTTACATACATTTTATAATGGTTAATTTTTACCAAAAAGCAACTAGGAGCCTGGTTGGCCCATATCCAGACATTAAATATCAAGTTGGAAACATTAAAGTGAGGATTGTTCTTCAAAAACCATTTGAAGTATCATCTCTAATTTGGTATAATTAAAATTAAGATTTATAAAAATTTCCTTTTTAAAAAAAATCCTAAAAAAGAATATATAACTTTTCTCAAATTTTTTGATAAAATATCTTTATAATAAGGTTTATATCTCTCCTTATATTGCTTAATTATGTAATCTCATTTTAGAAGGAAATTTAGATACTTGATTTTCAGTGAATTTACATTATATTTTGTAAAGTTTTAAACATAATTTCAAAAGAGTTTAAATTTTTGAAGTGAGGGTAGAGTAAGAAGAGAACACTAACTCAGATAGGGTTTGTTCTGAGAGCCTTTCTGAGGAGGTGACTGAAGAGAGAAAAGGAGTTAGCTGTGCAAAAGAGCCACAGAAAGAGTGTCAGTCAGAGTCTGAAATGGGAACTAGGTGTATTTCTGAAAGCAGTCAGTGTGGGGGCAGAGGGAGCCAAGGACGAAGACATGGTGATAAAAGAGGATGCACAGCCATCAGCTCCCTACAGACGGTGCCATGTAGGTGTGTATATTAGTGTAACAGGAAGCCATCAAAGGATTGTTAACAAGGGAATGATGTGATACGATTTCTCTTTTTTGAATGATCACTTGTCTGCTGTGAGAAGACTGCATTGGCGGGCACAACACTTGGAAGCTAGGAGGCCAATTAGGAACCTGTTTCAAAAAGTGAGGCTAGAGAAGTCCTGGCTTGGTCTAAGGAAGTGGAGAAAAGTGAATTGATTCTAGATAAGTTTTGGAGATAGAAATGATAAGACTTGGTGATAAATTAAATATAAGAGATGAGAGAGTTAGGAATTAAGAACAATTCCAACATTTCTACCATGAGTAATGGAGAACAGTATGGTGGTGCCATTGAAAAAGGGGAAGGCACATGGAGAAATAAAGGGAGGTAGAAACTTGAAAATTCAATTTTATATGTACTAAGGTTGCAGTTCCTATTATTCATCCAGAGAACCTGGCAGGGAAGCAGTTGAATATCCAGAGCTGAACTTCAGATTTGGAGATAGAATGGGAATTGATTAGAATTAAGTTCCTATCAATTCAGTTCAGTAGACTCCTGTATATTCAGACACTATGATAAGCAGTGGAGATAAGACTTGAATAGAAACTTCTTTAAGTTAGGAATTCTGTGTTATTTTATTTTTAATCTCAAGCAATCAGCATAGTACTTTTTCTTTTGATTGTTTTTATTGTCTAAAAATGTTACTCCTGTTCTTTTATCTATTAATCCATAGGGATTGCTAAATTCAAATTGAAATGAATTTGAAAGTCACATATTTAATAAATATCTGTGTTCCTCCATTACCATAGGAATGACAGTAAGTGCTAACAAAGATGGTTTGGGGATGATCGTCCGAAGTATTATTCATGGAGGTTCCATTAGTCGAGATGGCCGGATTGCAGTTGGGGACTGCATCTTATCTATTAATGAAGAATCTACTATCAGTTTAACC
The DNA here is from genome assembly GCF_040802235.1 of Manis javanica. Taxonomy (NCBI): domain Eukaryota; kingdom Metazoa; phylum Chordata; class Mammalia; order Pholidota; family Manidae; genus Manis; species Manis javanica. The sequence continues at coordinate 53,986,624 of NC_133157.1, forward strand.
AATGCTCAGGCACGAGCCATGTTAAGAAGACATTCTCTCATTGGGCCTGACATAAAGTAAGTATCATTTGGACCCCAATTTCTTATGTGAAATTCAGGAATTTAAATTCATTAATAAGATTTTTTTTTCAGTGTATACTTCTGTTTGATATGCAAAAATTATCACATTTATTTACTATAAATCACTGAAGAATTTGACTATTCCTGAACGGTTCTTGACTGTGCATATGGTCTCCTTAAGATTAACAATGTTGAAATATTTGTAAAACAATGTTGCTTTCTGTTTTTAATTTTACTTCTCTAATGATGTCTGCAAAACCTAAATGTGAGTGATATGAAACATTCACAAAGTGGGACAGTGCATTCTTAGGGTGTCACAGAGAAGTTTGCATTGCTCAGTTCCTTACTGTGCACTACCTAACCGAGCTGTATAAATCCTAGAACAAAGCCAGTTCTTTAAGTGCCAGGCATGGAAAAGACTGACTAGAATAGTGTCTGCCGAACTCATGCTTTATTCATGTGGAACTACCTCCTGATCCAGGAGAGTTCACCATTATGTTGATACAGTCTGATTGTGGGTCATGTGGAATATTTGGCAGGAAGTGTCTAAACTGTTCCATAATCCCATAATGTGCTTTAAAAGCACAGCCATCCAGGTGGTTTGGTTTTTAAGTCTAAACATTTCTTGAGCAAACATAAAAGTCAGTTCATGACTTTATTGTCACACTTCATCAAGGTAATGGCTTGGGTTTTTTTCCTAGCATAACCATGGAATATTTATAAATGTGGAAGGGATAAAATAGTAAAATAGGAACTCAGGGAAACATTGTTTCCATTGATGTAATGATTAGTAGTATGGGAGACTTTTTTGTAAGGTTATTTTACTGACTGCATTCGGTATTGTTCTTTTATAAAGTATATATTACCAGAGCTTAGGTAAGAAAATTACATTTACAGTCTGTTCTTCATTCTGTCAGCAATAAAAAGTAGAAAAATATATAACGTTTTGAGTAAATTCTGCTGTCTTACAAAAAGGTGTTATGTCTGAATTGCACTAATGGGCTTTTGTAGTTTTGCATGCCTTTTTGACTTTTATCATGGAAGATCGTCAGATTATGTGACAGTTTCTTAATTATCTTTTTAATAATGCAAGTACAAGTGAACATCATTAAAACCGTTAGTGCCTCTATGCTAAGGGAAGGAAACTTTAAGTGCCTTCCTTACCACTTGTGGGCCAGTGTCCATTGCTTTTGCTTAAAAGTTGAATGATACAGATCCACTCGGAGATACTTCATTGTAAGGGTTTTAGCTTACTAAGTGTAGTATAAAATGCAGATGCTTATGTACCTGATCATTTGATTTATTTTGTGATAATGCAGATGTTATGCTGAGCACTGATACAGGTCCCCAACCTACTTTTAGACACTTTGAGCACCAGAATTGGAGCTTGATTCTAGCCTTACCCCTTATTGTAATGTACTGCAGAATTTTAAAAGTGGACAAAATTTAAGACAGTTGTGACATTGATTTAGTGTAAGCCATGCACCTAGACAACTCTAGAAAATTTGTCAGGTGTACTTTCAAGCTCCAGAAGTCTTTTCTTCTTCCCTTGTTTTTATTTTTGTTTGTTTGTTTTCCAACTCTCTGATTCAGCCCCAGAATTCATTCATGCAGACAGCAGCCTTATTATGACTTTAAAGGAGAGCTAGAGAACTAGTTTCATATATAATAGCTTTATATCCCATGAGGCAAAATGTACTGTATTATCTTAAATTAAGAGAACAAAATTTGAAAAATCCTTCCTTACTTTGGAAATCAATTAGTCAGTCAGTCTCTTATATGCTCTCAGGTATGTGAGCACACACATACAAACATACAAAACACACTGATCTCTTCTCAGGTATCCTTGGAAACTGTGATTCAAATGCTTATAGTTTGTCTCATTGGATAAATGGTAGAAATAAATTAGAATCATACAGTCCTTTTTCATAAAAAAAAGTATTAAATGATAAAAAAAATAGTCATTTAGATTGACCAGGGCTGAGTAGCATGTTTCATGCATTTTGCATGAAGTGTTTTTGGCCCGGTCCCCTGCCAATCCCTTGCTTTCATGAAGCAAAAGGTTTAGAATTACCTTGAAAGCCATGTGAGTAATCCTCCCAAAAGCAGAGTCTAGTCCTTCTGTTACTCTGAGTGAAACTATAACATTGTCTCTGGCCAATTATGCTTTGTAGTCAATTGTCTGAATCTAGGTTCCATCTACATATTCCTCTTTATTTTTTGTTATTAATTTAGCTTAATCTGGGTGGTCATAGAGGAGGTATTGGAGGGACTTAAAAAAAAGACTCAAAAACTGTTCAGTTACGTAACTGATTGTTTTTAGGAAAAGCATAGCTATTGAGACAATGCACCAGATTTCTCTCTCTCTTTTTTTCTTTCTGTTTACGATAGATAGCTAGGAATTTTGTGTGTGTTCATGCGTGCCTGGGTAGATAATTTGAGTTTCAAGAGTTCAAGAACAGCCAGTTTAAGTTCCAGGTTTCATTATTTTCTGTGGAAAAACCAGATGTGAAGCCTCACCAGAATGCATTCTGTTTCACTTCTCACTCCACCTTGCCAGGAGCTCTTATATTTCTGTAATAATAGCCAGGATTTTGTGCTTAGCAGCAGCTGCTTGTAACATCTGCCAGATAATTACAGAGCTGAATCAGAATTCACCTGCCTTAACCTAAAGTGTGGGATGAATTCCTGATCAAGGAATAAAAGATTGATTGCAGTTACATTTTTCCATGCTTGTTAATAATCACTGCTATAGACACCAGTAAAGAGCAGATGCTTTTCTGGGGGAGGTGTAGATGAGAGGGAGGTGGAAAGGGGAAAAAAACAACCAGGAGCACCCACTTTTAACTACATATGTATGCATCTCACATTCAGCACAAGACATTGACATTTGTTAACACCATTGTAAAAAGATGCTGCGGCGTATGCTTCACATTCTAGATTTTCTACAGCACCTGCTGATGATCGAGCCCTCTTTTATGTGCAAGTATCGGTGATTCAAAAGCTCATTATGGCTGTGTGTTACAACTTGTCTGTGAAAACCATTTTGTGCTTTTGTAACATCCCAATGCAAGGATAGATCCAGATATAGATTCAAGTATATACATATTGGCTTTTTCCCCCACTTCATTTATATAAGAACATAAATTCCAACAGAGCTCTTAGAGTGTTACATTTTCACATTCTTCTGATGATTGTGGACTCACTTGAAAATCATATTTTTCAACTACTGAGCTTTCAAGCTGCTTTGTCAGGGAGTGATCCTGTCTGCACGTGCAGGTGCAGGCTCGGAATTCATAACCATATAACATGTTGGCATCACTGGTGCTATTTTTTTCTTCCACTCCATGTGTGACCACAGGTTAGTTTACATTTAAGAACTTTTAATGCAGCACTCACATAAGCTGTTTCAGTGTGTTTATGCAGTTGTAATTCAGGTGGTGGTGCCTTTGGTGACTAAGGGGTTTCCTGTGGCCGTGTGGCTGGCTTGTGTGGGAATCACCCTGCATGTACTGTTGCCTGTGGGATGCTTGTTATGGTGCTCTTGCCATCTATGTTGGGCTAAAGACTTAAGAAAACTGCCTTCTCTCATCTTTCTCATGCTACCAAAAATATCAGAAAAATATTTGGAAAACTCCTCCTCTCCTCCCTTTTGGTAAAGGAGAAACAACTTTGGACAAACTTAGAGGAAAATTCATTTTCAACATTGTTTGGGATAGAAACATTTTTTCCTTCTCAAACTGTTAAAAAATTAAATGCTTGGAACTGATTATTATTATTTTCACTCTTGTGTTTTAGCTCCCCCCTGCTATCACCTCTTCCTGGCTTTTTTCTTAAGGTTTTATTTAAATAAGTTTTACCTTATTGAATCTTGAGAAATAATACCAGTTTTCTTGAATAGGCTTTTCAGGTTTTAGGTTTTATGCTTATCTTCATTTTTCTTTATGTAAAATACAGTCAATAATAATTCCTGACAGAATGTTATACATTGTTACATTTGAAGGTTTAAGTGCAAATTTACTATTCAATATGTTTTTTAATACCACTGAAAAGTGTTTTTATAGTTGAATAAATTAAGTAGGGCCAGAATTAGAATGCAACTCTCTCACCCAGCCTAGTCCGGAATCTACAAAATTGTGTTTTCTTCTTTACTTTTTGGTCCTTGAGGTAAAATTGTCATGAAGAGATTCCCAAGCGTCCACAGGTTCTGTCAGTGATCAGGTGTGGCCAGGCTAGCTGATGGCCTGTTAGAGCACTGCCTTTCATGCATGTTGTTTTTCTCAGCTTACAGTGGCTTCATAAAAAGTGAGTCCTTTCTGTGAATGAGGATATGGTGATTGAGTGGTGGTGATTTACCCTCCCATCATACTTTGGATGAGCAACACAACTGTGTCTTCTGACTGCAAATCTAAGTGACCTCACGGAGTGAATGCTTTTAATGGGATAACGAATATATCTGTAATTACATGTCCTCCTTACTCAATAAATTATGCCAGTGGTATAATTCTTACTTTAATATAACATAAAAGATAATCTTTTTATCCTTGCCCTCTAGTGATAGGGTTTTACATTCTTACTGTCTTCATGAGTAAGTTATAGATAGCTGGTTTAATAGTATTCATGGTTTTTATATTGTACAGTGTTGATACATACTATTTTTGTTACACAGCATGCTGGACTAACTTCTAGTACTGTATTTCTCATCCTATTCATTAAATTGAGGATCTTGGAACAGCCTACTTAAAATAAGTATATCAGTTATATAGCCTTATAGGACAGCAGTAAACTTGAATTTTCAAATGTCAGTTTGTAAACGTTAGAGCTATAGTCAGCTTGTCAGCATCTTAGTGCCTTCTACATTATAGGCATTCAATGTGTACTTGTTGAGTGAATTAGTGACTACTCAAGTGTAAACAGTAGACTTTCCTCTAAAACCAAAATAACTCAAACCAAAATGTGAAATTGCTATAAATTGGTAAGAGTTTTTCTATAAACTTACAATTATTTAACTGAAAGACTTGAGAGTTCATAACTTACAGAATTAACATATGATTATTGATAATGTTAATGTATATAGTTAATTATGTCTTATGGAAGAATGTAATTTGGGATAACCAATGTTTTAGTAGAGTACACCTAATATATTTCTGCTTAGGAACCCCAAAAAGTTAATACAGTTATTTTTCTAAGGATTTATAGATCTAATTTTTAAAAATTGCTGTTAGTCTTCTCATTTGGAAATACAAATAATGCTGCTTTCCTCCCCCATATGATTATTGGTAAACACACAATTTATCAACATTTTGCTATTTAATTTCTGTTGTTTTTCTTGTCTTTATCCTTTTGAGGTTTGTGTTCTCTGCTGAGTAAGCTGGTTAAATGTGTTGTGTGAAAAACTAGTGATGAAGGGAAAAAATGATTTTTTATCTATATTTTGGAAGCTTTTCCTACCAGGTAAACTTTGCTTTCATGATCTCATTCTATTGCAGAATTACTTATGTGCCTGCAGAACATTTGGAAGAGTTCAAAATCAGTTTGGGACAACAATCTGGAGGAATAATGGCACTGGACATTTTCTCATCATACACTGGCAGGTAAGATAAACAGTAACTCTGTTATAATGAATAAATGAATGAATGAATGACACAGCAGATTAAAAAGAAGAGTTTTTAAATCCAGAGTCAGGGAGGGCTAGTATTGACAAAGACTGAATTCCTTTTCTCTCTTACAAGATTTAAAAAATATTTACCCCTTTCCTGTTATTACTTATGAAGTTAATTATCATATAGCATGGAAAATACAGGAAAATTCAAATCCAGAAATTCAAATCACATTTAGTTGTATCACTGAATGTAACACTTGTGATATACTGAGTTCTGGGAATTTGCTCCAGATATAAATATTATTTTATTCCCTGAAACCTACAATTTGTATAGTATTATGTTTTTTCTCTTTCATAAATATTTTTAAACATCTTCAGAAATTCTACTTAATTCTTTACTAGCATAAATATTTAGAAAAAATTCTAATGGTTTTTTTTTTTACTATTTTGGGGAATGTTGAGCTGAATATCTTTGTATGTATGTGTGTTAGAAAACAGTATATGTCTTAAAGCCTCGATGTACAGTTTATTAAGAATCTTAACACAGGAAAAGGTTTCTTTTTTTCCTCACCAAAGACAGGAATTAGGTTTGGATGCTGCTACTGACTGAGGTCAACACAGGGAGAGAAATGATGTCAAATTGCTTTTCCATGAAGAATGAACCATTTTATACTCTTCAGATGTGGGCCTGTTTTTTTTTTTCAGTTGCATTGGCAAACTGAAAATCAGATTTCTCTTTAAGCATGCTATAGAGAAGAAATGGTTTTGCAAACATTCTGAGGTCTGCTTTGAAAAGTTGTCATTCCTTGGAGGATACCAGAACATATTAGAACACCTTGGTTGGTATATAGTGACTGCAGGTATTGGGAGATGTTTCCTCTACACACACTGTGCATGACCGCAGTAATACAGAAAGTGTGAGGGAAAGGAAAGGTATGTTGTGTGTTTAATAAAGGGATGAAATGCTGTGGCTCTTGGGGACTCATAAATTTTATGTAAAAAGGAATATTCACTCTACCCTGTACAAAGCCCAGCCACAGTCTTCTCTAGAATTTCTATCTCAGGGTTAATGGCATGAATTGATTATATCACTTCCTGGTGATTCCCATCAAAGGGGTAAAAGCAGTAATTCCAGTGTCCTGAAATACCATTTCAAAAGACTTAATTAAAAAATATGCCAAGGTACCATAATATTCCTGTTAAGTTTCAAGGCCTTAAAAGCACTCTGAAGTTATTAGAAAGAGCTACTTTGAATACTATGCTTGCCTCCTAGCACAGAAGGGAGAATGGCCTGGATTGTCCAATGCTGAGACTAGTTGCCTCACTGTGGAGAAAGAACATTTGCTGTTAATATAAGGGTGCACGAAACAAAATGATCTGCATTGTACAGTGGAGGTATCTGTGCCATAGAGGTTAAGGAACTTGACTAAGTTCCATAGCTAATAAGGGGAAGAACCAAGATTAGAATGTAAGCAGTCAGTCTCCATGTTCTTAACCATAGAATCCAAAGAAAGAATTGTGCAAGCCCAGTATAAAAATGTTGGGCAGCATAGCATAGAGGTTAAGAGCTCAGGTTTTGTATTAAGATGGTCTCAATTAAAATCTCACCTCTACTACTTAACTGTGTGAGTTTGTGTCAATTTCTGGCACCTTTCTGCAGATACAGAATTACTATAGTTGATAAAAATTTCATTGGTATTTAACAGACATAGGAGCAAAGAAGTCTAATTCATTCTTGGCTGAGTGAGTGCAGGAGGAAGAGAACCGGTCCATTCTGCTCTTTAGGGAGCACATAACACTCGAGTTTTGTAAACCACTCTTTAAGATTGATAAACAATAGCACATTTGTAGGAGCATATCTGGGTTAGTGAAAGGATTCAAGATTAGAATCACTTGAATAGAAGGGAGTTTTTGTTTCAGAAGATTCGGGATATTAGTCTTTTTATAGTTAATAAGGAGGGAGCCTGTAATACAGTATGTCTGAGAGTGTTTCTGAGCAGCTCCCATAGCTTGGGCTTTAGGGGTAAGAACCTGCCCTCACCCCAATGGCTGTCACTGGATATTTTAGGGACTCTTTGAGTTCTCATTCTTGTCTGTATTCTGTAACTTCATTTCCATCATATTCTCTCCAGTTGTGTTTTCAGAGGGTGAAGCCTAGTTTTCTGCCTTGCACCTTCTGGATTACAGCTTAACTCAGACTATCTAGTTCTTAGTCAGCTTCTGAACATTCTTTGTGAAATACCCCTTTGGGATCCATTCTCAGCAGCACTGTCTCATTGTCAGGCTTACGCTCTCGGAACTCCAGGCTCATTCAGGGCCTTATTCCTCAGTTTGCACAGGAGGGCAATTCAAACTTACACCCAGTGGGTATGACCTAGAGGCAGGTAGATTTCCTTTCAACCGCTGAAAAACAAAAATGTTACCTTCAGGTCAGAGAAAGAATGAGACTTTCAAGGAGAGCCTGGACAGTTGCTTGCCAGAAACGTTGTGAAACACATTCAAACACAGATGGATTGCATGACTTCTGATCTCAAAGTCTAAAGATCATACAGTTTGAAACAGTGCAGTATTCTTGTTAGTGGAGAATGGATATAATTTGAACATATGCTCTCTTTAGATTTTTCAGTTTCTATAAAAACCAACTGCAGACATTTATTGGATCATAATTTTTATAGCCTTCTCTGCTTTCAGAGGAATATATAGACATATTTCTTCAGAAATCATATTTTTACTAACAGCATAAGGACACACCATAATTGATTAACCATTTTCTATTGCCCTTACAATGTAATTTATAGTCAATTAACAGTCTGGACATATTTGTTACATGCCTGGCATTTGGCAAAATCTGAGTTCTTAGAGAAATTGAAAAGTGACACTGAATATAGATACATTGTAAACTGTTTTGTGTAGGGAGTATTCTGTGTCTGGCCTCTCTGGGTGGGCCAAACCTGGACCATAAACATTTTCCATTTTTCTTCAAAAGTGGAAGGGAAAGCACTGGTCCATCTTTAGAAAGCTGAGATGCTATATTCTCTCTGGGATCGATCAGGGCTAACCCACATGGCACTTCTACCTTCTTATACATGATAGGTATTTAAGAAATGCTTGAATAGTTTTCTGTAAAATTCTGGTATTTATGTCCTTTTTCTTATCCTTTTATTCTCACATGTTTCATCAGAAAAAAAAACAGATTAGGTAAGATTTTCATCTAAAATGTTCAGCTAAATTTCCTAAGACTAAGTTACGGAAGATTGATTCTGCTATAAGGTTTTATTTTGTTTGATCAGGTTATCTTTTTCCCTTAATGTGAAATGTTACATACTTTTTGGCCAAGTATGGTGAAAATATAAGGCAGTTAAGCATTTTTAGCCAAATCAACAATAAAGTACATGTAAGAAACTCCTGTGAGGTCTTACCAGGATTTGGAAGCACTCACTCTGTAACTCTTCAACAGAGACGTTCCAGAACTACCAGAGCGAGAAGAAGGAGAGGGAGAAGAGAGTGAACTCCAACATGCAGCACACAGCAGTTGGAGTCAGCCCAGGAGGTAGGGACTGTGTCTGTCTTCCGCCTACGCATTATTTAAAGATTGGGAGCTGTGGTTTCAACTATTGTATTTCAACTGGCTACTGGTGAAAGTGAAAAAGTTGTTTAATATCTCTTACTCTCCATTTCTTTATGTGTGCAGTGGAGAAGATAATATATATCACACAGGGTTAAGATTAACATATGTAAGGATTTAACACATGGTGTGGACTGAATAAAATTAAGTAGAGAAAATAATGTATAGTATTTGAAATGGATATTTTCTGTAGAGTTTGATTTTAGGTATACCACCATATGTTAATTTAAATTTTCTCTACCATTTGTAGAAACTACATATTCAAACATATGTATTCACAGTGTGTGTTTGTGTGTGTGAGCATCTTGTTCTCATGGGCTGTGGTTATTCTAACCCATGTGCTATCTATAACCAATTTCATATAATAGAAAAGACCTTCCTAAATAACCTCAGGGGTATCACTAAGGTGTATTTTCATGTTCATGCTGAGTAAAATCAAATTCAGTTTCATAGGAATTTATGAGTCCTGATTATGGACACAGGAGGCAGATAATTTTGTGAATAATAGGAAAGTATAAAACTAAATCCAGCCTTCAAGGAAGCTATAATGTACTTGGGTTGGCAAGCTATAAAGACATAAAGTAATTGAAGAGAATACAATGTATTTTGTGTTAAGTATAAAATATAAGTAATCATTGGATAGTCTCTATAAACTGATCTAAAGATGACCATCACAGTAGTGCCTTGTACTTAAAAAACACTTAATATTTATTCTACAATAATAAATGTAAATGATGAAGAGAAACTAATTTCTACCATTCATAGATATAATACAGTTTGATGATTTTCTTGGCTCACAAATTGAGGATGCAGCTATCACATTTAAACATTTTCTAGGTTGAGTCAGTTTTTTAAGTCTAGAAATCATTTTATGTTGCTTTTAAGAAAAACATCTAAAATGTTTCTAACTGTCTAAAATGATTTTTTGATTTGAATTCCTTTAAAGTTGTTTAACCTGCTTAAAGAAATCAAGCAGAATGTATCAAACACAGGAGTTATTATGAAATTTTCTTACAAAGAAAAATTGAGTGTAATTTCTGGACTGGAAGATTTTTATACTTTTAGTCTCAACTTTAACCTTCACATAAACTAAGAGATATCTCTAAAGATAGTAATCACATTACAGAAAGAATATGTCTGGAGCTTCATAAATCTTAAAGAAGATACCCTGTACTCAACTAACATAAACAGAAGCACTAAGGTACTTTCAGGGAAAAGTTCAGAGACTATTATGAGAAAGCTTACTAAAATAACTGGAGCTTTTTTGTAAATGAGGAGAAAGTGTTATGAATATGCTTTACAACATTGGAAACATGATCAGCATTCATTCATGCAGTCAAAAAACAGTTTTTGAGGAAATGGAGAATACTTTTTAGGAAAATAAATATTAAGATTCTAAATCTATGCTCTTATTTTATATATAATTTACAGAATAGGTATTGAACTCTAACATTTTCTAGGTTGATACTTTTTTTCAATGCAGTGTTTTAGAGATCTGTCATGTTGATACTAGAAGATCTAATTCATTCAGTTTAATTGTTGCAGTGCATTTCAATATACGACTATAGCACAATTTATTCCTGAATTGATATTTGGGTAGTTCACAGTTACCCACTATTAAATAGTTCTGTTCAGTAAATATATCTTTTTCCTTCAACTTATGTGTAGGAATTTATGTATGTGTATATCCAGAAGTGAAATTGCTGGCTGATAGTTTTAAATGTATTATTCACTTCATTAGAATATGTTCGGTTGCTTTTTAAGGTGGCTGTACGAATTTTTACTTTTATTTCTCATATATGAGAGTTCCCTTTTGTCTTAATCCTTGTTACCACATCATACGACCATTTAAAGAAAAGTTTTTGGCAGTCTTATGGATAGAAAATAGTATGGTATCTTAATAAACAATGTACAGGTATAATAAGATTGAGGTGATGGAGTACACTTTTGCTCATATGGATTATATTTTATATCTTGCTTAGATTACTTCAGTGATCGTAATTATCGTAACTAGAGTAATAAAAGATGTATTGATTGCTTACTGTGTACCAACGCTTTGTTTTTTGCACTTTACATATATTCATTAGTTTAATCTTCACAGCAGCTCTCTAACATAAAGACTCTTATTGGTTCCATTTCATAGCTGATGAAAGTAAGAAAGAGACTAAGTGAATTTCAGAGGGTTATATGATTGGTTGGTGGCAGAAGAGTAGAGCTTGGACTCAGAGATGGTTCAGAGTTTAGACAGCATGGCCTCAGAGATGTTTTACCTCAGCTTTTCTGAATTTCATTCTTTTAAGTCTCTGTATAGGTTTCAAGAAAGGCTGCTATTTTTTCCATAAAACCAGCTACAAATGTGTTCTGTAAGATTTTTCTTTTATAGATCTTCTCTTTCTTCCCACAGAATGTTCACCATGTTCTGTTCAGTGAGTAATGAGTCTGGTTCCTCAGCACTGTCGTCGTTTTGGCAGCTCTCTGCTGGGTTATCTTCTCCAGTGATTTAAAGAGTTACAGCCTTTCTTCTCAGGAGTGTTTGAAAACACTTTGCTCTCTGTGCCAAGCCCTATGTTGAGCTGTTATCCGAAGGCTGTTTAGCCTCTCTGTGCCTCTTTCCTTCCTTGTAAAGTGGGGTTAATAAGAGTAATTATAGGGATGATGTGAGAATTAAAGGAAAGTGTATGGAACTCAGAATAATGCTGAGCACACGATAAGCCTTTAATAAGTGTGTGTGGTGGCTGCTGTTATTTTTATCATTCAAGAAATAAGAATTACTTTCTAACTTATACCAACCACTCAGAACTCCAAGATACATTTTCTTTCATTATATCTTTTTTTTTCCATGGTAAAGAGAAGAGTTAAGGAGTCCCACATATGTATCCTTAAATATTTACAATGGTTAATTTGCTGACTTCCTTACTTTGCTGTTTACCTTAGGAACTGCTTTTAAGAAACAAGGATGTTGGTTCTTCTCTTTGACAATTCCTGGAGTGAAAGAGAATGAGTAGAATTTTAAACTGTTTAAAATAGTTAAACTGATAAACTGTTCCTCACACAAATTTTGTAAGATCCAGGATCATGGTACTATTCTTTCAAACTAAACAAAGTCTCTTGAATTACTGATTTCCAATAAAGAAGAAAGTGCTGACCCAAGAGAAGATGTGTCTCATTGTCTGCCGTCATCTGACCGGTTGCCCCTCCTCTCACTCCGCCTGCGGTGCTCTTTTATCCCACCCTTTTCTTGCAGGGACTGCCCCCATTCCACAGGACTCCTTACTCTAACCTTTCCTCTATTCAGGGAACACCTCAGATCTCAAAGTTGAGGGCATGTTTGGACTTTTAGTTCCTGTTTAATGTCAGACATGGTCTCCCTGTGTCTCCTTGCCAACACTTGTTTTTTGTTTTGGGATAGGAGCCTTCCTAAAGGGTGGTAGATAGTATCTCATTGTGTTTTTGGTTTGCATTTCCCTAATGACTAGTTATGTGTATATCTTCTTTGGAAAAATGTATTTTTAATTCCTTTGCCCATTTTTTAATTGGGTTATTCATGTTGTTGTTGAGTGTTAGGGCTTCTCTATATATTCTGGATATTGATTCTTTATCCAAAATGGCTTTTTCCCATTCTATGTCTCTCTTGCCTTATACTTTATTGATAGTATCCCTTGATAAACAAAAGTTTTTAGTTTTGTTGAAATGTAATTTGTCTTATTTTTCTTGGTAGCATGTACCCTTTTTGTCATATCCAGAAACCACTGCCATTCTATTATCGTGAAGCTTTTCCCCTTAGTTTTCTTATAAGAGGTAAAAATTTTGTTTATTTTTATAGGGTTGAACTTTGGAGAGAACCCAGCAAGTCCTTGGGCATCAGCATTGTTGGTGGACGAGGGATGGGGAGTCGTCTAAGCAATGGAGAAGTGATGAGGGGCATTTTCATCAAACATGTGCTTGAAGATAGTCCAGCTGGCAAAAATGGAACCTTGAAACCTGGAGATAGAATAGTAGAGGTACCCTCCAGTGAGCTTTCTATGCTAAAACTCTTTAACTGTTCCATCCTCTTACTAAGGGAATCATCATCTGTACACCTTTTATTTGACCCACAATTGAAGTAAAATGTGTGTGTGTGATTAAAGCATTTATTATTTGTTCCATTTTATCCATAATTTTCTTTATAATACATAGTGACAGATTATGTGTCTTGATTCAGAGATCTCTAAGTTTGGAACTATGGCTGACCATTTTTTAAAAATTGACCCTGAGATAAAATAGTTAAGTTCTGTTTGAAAGAACAGAGCTTATTTATTGGGGAAAATTGAATTGTTTAAAATTATATATCCACACACAATGCGTTCAAGTTCTACAGTGGGATTTTATTTTAAAAAATGCTTTGTCATTATTGTTTCATTATAGATGAACTTTGTTGGATAAAATTATTTTCCAAGTGTCTTTTTGGTAACATCGTTTATGCTAAAACTCTGAATACCTTTTACATACATGTTTCCCTCTCCAATCTAAACTTGGATTTTTCTTCTCCTCATTACTGTGCCCATTCATTACTGAAGGCTGTGTGTGTATGTGTGTGTGTGCTTATACACACAGTCATGTGTACACTGATGTATGTGTACTTTGTCATGTGGCAAGTATTTGATCAAATTGTACTAATTCCTGGAGCAGCTGTTGCATTCTAGGTTCTATGACAGACTCTGGGCATCTCACAGTCAATAAGGCACTGTGCCTGCCTGCCAAGTGGGATAGACTTGGTAACTAATCAAGTCACTTCAGAAAAGTGTGATGAATTATTTATCAGGATAAGCATAGTTTTAGTTAAGAGGGTAAAAAGATAGAGGTGAAGGTATCTAGTCCAGGTTTGCTGAATTGTCAGGATTTGTAGGGTAAATTAAAAGAGATAACTACCAAACAGAAGCCATTTTGTTACAATAGTGACCATTATACTTATTTTATACAAGTGGTTGTCCCTCATTTTCTAAATCTGTTTAACTTACACAATAATGTGCCTTAATTGTGTTGAATGTTACAACATGTCAGCCATGACTTTAAAATGAACATTTTGGGGATTTATTATTATTCCTTTTTTGGTTAATTGCCTCTGAGATATACAGAAGGAAGAAGATTGAGACCTGAGAGAAGGCAAGGGCCATGTCTGTTTTTGTTTTGTTTTGTTTTGACTCCAACCATTTGTAAAGGAAGAGTGATGGACTTTTTCTCTCTTCTTGCATCTTTACCTTTCATTGTATGATATCTTAGCTCCCTTTAAAGACTTTTTTTAGAGCGCTATCTAAAATTTCCAATTTTATATTCTCACAGGGTAGTTTATTTCATGGAAACCACTGTTAAATATCTTTGACCTAAGTTGAAAAAGGAATACATTTTTTTCAATTATTTCTAGAAAGGATTGATCATAGTTAACACCAAAATGTTACTTAAATGTATTGAGGGGAGTCAGAGCATCTCTCTCAAATTGAAAATAAAGGTTTGTTTTTTTTTCAATGTGTGTTGTACATACATACTACATGCTGTTTAGCAGTGGTTTGTTAATTGTCATTTTGTGCAGGGCATTTTCTAATAAATAAATCCTTAAGCCTCTGTAATTCTGGGGATTCTAAAACATGCTAAGAGATTCTGAAAATGTATGTAGACTAGATGAGTAGAGACCTACAAAGTATTCTGTTCCAAGCAAAGAGTTCTTTGGACCTGAGCAAATAGAATATTTAATATCCTATTAAACTTTCCCACTAATAGAACACACAGTAGACATGAACTAACTTTCATTCTACAAAAAGTTAGAAGTCATTTTTAATATGCACTGAAAAATGTGTTGTGATGTCATCTAACTATCAACCTGAGGGAGGGTTTCAATTAAATATATATCATTCTCTTAAAGGTGGTAATATTCTATGCAGAGATCTAATAATTAATGATCTTTTCCAGAATTGTGTCCACTCTGATTTTGCTGTTTCATTTTTTATGCCATTTTGTAATTGGAAATGATAAAATGATAGTCATATCTTACAGTGTTCTGGTAGGGTTAGCATTTGGCCTTTCAAACTATTTTCCTTCCTGTTCATGTAGTACATAAGCTGAGCTGATCATTACCCAGACAAACCATGGTCAATAAAAAGTTACAAAATAACTTTCATTTTCAAGCTATTTATATTAATGTTACTAACAAAGGAGCACAATTCCTTGGCTTTCAACTTCTGCAATGGCTATTGCAAAATTCTTTTGCAAAACTAATCTTACCATAACCTGGTTTTTCTGAATATCAGAATTTTGTATTTAACTTCAAGCTTCCCTGTACAGAGAGAAATACACAAATCATCTCCCATCTACCTCCCAAACTACTCTATAATGAATTGGTAGAATATTTGTATAGTGACTTTCATGATGAGGACACTGTTGCTAGACAGTTTCCCTTATACTATTTCTTTAATGATGGTGATTTTTTAACTTAAGGAACAACTGAGCCGTGTAAGTTAAGCAGAAGCAGAGCCTTCATTCCAACTGATTTTTATTTCAGTTTATTATTGGAGACAGAAATCAGTGTCCAAAATAAGGGACCACAAGTCTGCCTGAGAGATTAAAAGTTCTGAAGCCTCACAAGTAGTCTCAGTTATTTTTATTCTGAAACAGATTTTCCAAGAGCCTCACCCAGGACGCTCAAAACACCAGATCCACAAATTGTTCTATTGTTCTGTAGCTTCTTGAAATGTTAAGCTGAGGCCTTCCATTGCAGGTGGATGGGATGGACCTCAGAGATGCAAGCCATGAACAAGCTGTGGAAGCCATTCGGAGAGCAGGCAACCCTGTAGTCTTTATGGTACAGAGCATTATAAACAGACCAAGGGTAAGCAAACATAGAGGGCAAGGTAGGCATATCCAAACAGTGTTCAACTTGGAATCTAATGCATCAAGGGCCAAGTTGTCTCTAGGGGCAGATATCGAGTCTTCAAATCTCATGAGACTTGTTAAAAGTTTGTTTTGCCTTTTTAAAAATTTGAGTTATCCTGGAAATCCCTTCTACCATGTTTTAATGAACACTTGAAGTTTGTTGAAAACACAAGTAGGATTCATTGGTGGCCATAGGTCTCTAGATGGATAAACATTAGTATTTATTATAGTCACAAAATGTATGAGTTAAGAGGAATGTGGTACAGTCATTCAGGTTAATAGACTAATGTCTAGTGAAATGCCTTAGAAGCCAAAGAGATTACATTTTCTTCATAAATTTATCCTCTAGACAGAATTTCCAGCTTAATCAATCCCATGATCACCTTTGAATGATCTTTAATATATTTGTCTGTCCCACTGAACATTGATTACATTTCCACTTAGTGTATTTCATTTAATCTGTATGTTTATGTGATTTTGTTACTGCTGTTTCCCAGCCATGTACCTCTTTATCACTGTACAGCCCCTAGTGGTCAGAAGCCTACTAACAACCCATTTTCCCATAAATCGTAACAGGTAAAATAGCTTTAAAAAGTATTTTAAGAAGTGTAAGTGTATTTAATCAAGGCTGTTGATGGAGAAGATACTAAGTGAGATTTTGTGTATTTGGTATGTCCTAATGATGCTGAAAAAATGAAAATCATGTCAAGAGTTTAAAACTATTTTTTCTATTCCTTTATGACTCACTGAAAAAAACTTTTTTACATGCAGAAGTTCTTAAATATATTTGGGCCACGTACCCCTTTGAAAATTCTTCAGAAATATATACATTCACTGAAATGTTTGCATACCATTTCAGGAGTTTCCTTGATGTCTTGAAAAGGAAAATGTCAACATACGTGAGGGAAGTTAAAAAGTTCATCTAAAACTTAAAATGTGTAATTTTTATATAAGATACATTTAATTTTAACTTTTCAAATTAAGAATATAAAGTGTCAGTGCTCAAATGAAGGAAAGAAAGTAGCAGACAGCTCTGTAGATGAGATCAATAGAAATAATTTGTCAATATTCTGTGCTGTGGAATATAAAGTGACTAGATTTATCTTACTGTTCCTTCATTTTGTTGTCAAGACAGGTATAGCTCTGGTCTGGGTTCACTTTAAGAAATGATTTCAGTAGTTCCTAATGTAAGCAGTTATCTTCACATCTGCAGTTCTTAATCTTTCAGTTGTTTATAGTTAAGTAATAATTACCCATTCAGATGAGAAAATTCACCAAATAGTAGGGCTGTATCATACTGCATTCTTCTCAAATGGCATTCAGTTTGTTTAAATAACTACAATCTCTGCATTTGTTTCTGTTTGTTGTGTTAAACATAGATACAGTATGATAATGTTGATAAATGACTATTTAAGTTAAAGCTATTTTTTATGTGTAGGTTGGTTTTATTCCCTTTCTTGATTTATTTTTAATTTCTAACTTTGATATCATATAGGACAATACTGTAAACTGCTAATTAGGATTCTCAGTATTATTTTTAAAAACCTAAAGTCGCAAACATTTCTTTCAATGCCAATCACATTTTCTAATGAGCTGGGAAGATATTTTTTCATATGCCTGGAAAATATTCCTATTTTACTATCTGAGGTATAATGACACCTGACTTTATAGTAATTATTCCAGTATAAATCTTGCTTAGAATGACATGTTTAGTCAAGTTATGTGTGACAGAGTTCAGAACATGCTACCTAAAATATGGCATTTGGCATACTGAACATTTTAATTTAAAATAATTTATGAAAAGAGAGGTTAGAGGATTCTGATGTCTCCTTTTTCCTTGAAGCAAGCCATAAGACTCTCACATGAGGGGTGCCCTACCTATACCTGGGAGAAAGGAGCATTCTCATCTCCAAAGGCAGAGGGACAGGGACCCAGACAGGCATCTGAGGGGGAACAGGCTTTTCAAAGTTTCTGCTAGTTTATTACACTTAGCTGATACTCTTTTGTCCTAGAAGATTTTCCATGATTTTCCATCTTCATTAAGTCTAGTATGAAAAGATTCATCTTATCATTTATCACTTCTTCGATTCTTCATTCCCTTATGAGAGTCTATGTCACATAAAACTTGCATTAAGTCTGTGTATCTATCTATCTATCTATCTATCTATCTATCTATCTATCTATCTATCTATCTATCTATCTATCTATCTATCTACACTTTTCTCTGTTACTCTTTTTTTTTATAGACATACAGCCCAGAACCCAAGATGAGTAAAAATAAAAATGTTTTTCCTCCTCTACATAAACATTTTGCATTGGGAAATTAGAAATCAATTTTTCATTTAAAATGAGATAGACTATTTTCAGCGATTTACTTCCTTATGGAAATAATGTCTTTAGTAATCTAAAGGAAAAAAAATCACAAATACCTAAGAGTCTCTTAATGGTAAATGTTTATCTGTAATAAAGCTTAAAGAAAATCTTATACATAGGCTGAAAAGACAGTTAATCTCTTTGCCTCTTAGACTATTGAAGAATCAGAACTTGCCAGAGCTGGGAATAAAATACTACTATTATTTAATAATCATGAATTCCATATTTATTGATTTATTACTGATAATTCCACCATTATGATGTTTCACATAATTCAATATAACCATGTTGTCAAATTAAACGCTGGGCCCTGTTAACATAGAGGCCAGAGAATGTTTTTGTCTTCCCTGTGCATCCTATTAGTTAAAAACATTTCCGTTTTTATCAGCCCTTGAGACTATAAACAGAAACTTTGGCCTTGACTTTTTATTTATTTATTTATTTATTTATTTATTTATTTATTTATTTATTTATTTATTTATTTATTTATTTATTTATTTATTTATTTATTTTGAGAGGGCATCTCTCATATTTATTGATCAAATGGTTGTTAACAACAATAAAATTCTGTATAGGGGGGTCAGTGCTCAATGCACAATCGTTAATCCATCTCAAGCCTAATTCTCGTCAGTCTCCGATCTTCTGACGCATAATGAACAAGTTCTTACATGGTGAACAAATTCTTACATAGTGAATAAGTTCTTACATGGTGAACAGTACAAGGGCATTCATCACAGAAACTTTGGTTTCTGACCACGCATTATGAACTATAAACAATCAGGTCAAATATGAATATTCATTTGATTTTTATACTTGACTTATATGTGGATCCCACATTTCTCCCTTTATTATTATTATTATTTTTATTTTTAATAAAATGCTGAAGTGGAAGGTAGATTCAAGATGAAGGTAGAAAACATATTTTAGTGTTGTAAGAGAGCAATTGTAGATGTTCAGGTGTGTGCCTGTAGACTATGTGTTAATGCAAGCTACACAAGGGCCTTAAAACATCCACGGATGCAGAAGATTTCTCTCAAAACAGTGGGGGGTGAGGTTCTAAGCCTCACTACTGTTGTTCCCCAATTTCTCACCTGATGGCCCCCCTGCAACTGTGCCTGTCTTAGGTTGTTCCTCCCTTGAGGAATCTTTACCCGTCTCTGGCTAACCAGTCATCTTCCGGGGCCATACAGGGAGATGTAAAGTTGGTAAGTGAGAGAGAAGCCATATTGTTTGAAAAGGTTAGCTTTTTACTTCTTTGCAGATTTATGCCCTGTGGCTTCTATGCCCAGCACTGGTCTCGAGGTATCTTTACCACCTGGAAGAATTATGATACTCGGTAAATTCGATATGAGGCATGAATTCTATTTAAGGGTTGTAATTAGGAAGGAAGAAGAGAAGCTATAGAGGTAGCATATGGAAGAAAACATGGGAGGATTGATTATTTCTTTGACATATCTTCTTGTAGAGTACCTTAAGTATGTATAGGTTTTAAACTACTAACTAACTTGCGCACACATATTAACATAATAGGAATACGGTGACATAAACAAAGCAATTCTATAATTACCAGCCATCTCCAGTGAAGCCAAGAAAACCATTTAGGCACCCTAGGCATTTGTGAAAATTAGTCTATGATATGATGGATATTGTCCAACTGAACTTGAACAGTCTGAGAGAAATCAGACAAATTAAAGCAACCCATTTCTGGGATCTGTTCACATCCCATATGGTCTTTTAACCATAGATAGTCTATAGTCGTAAGATTTTGGAGTGCTGCAACTTGCACCCCTCCCAACTCCTGGTTGAGTTCCAACAGTACAGATCTGGTCAAATTCGTTGTCTCACTGTATGCACATGCCAGCCTAGACATCTCCCTCCTCATTCCAGTGGCAAGTCCAGGAACGGTGGGATGGACGCAGCTACAACCGCAGCATCGCCCGGATCCCTGTGGAGGCTTTTTGATGATCATCCCCTGGCACGAGTCCTCCAGAGAGTGCTGATGCCGGAAGCTCCTCCTCATATCGTATCTTAGTGCATTTTCTGGGTATCCAAGCTAGGCCTTGATCTTCTGCATAAAAACAAACAGACGCTTTGCCCACACTTTGACATGCCCTCTATACCACTGTGTAGAACTCATTGGAGGTCAGCACACAGGAACTGCTTTTTTTTTTTATTTTTATTAAGAGAAAGGAATATTATCAGAAAAGAGTACCTCCATAGCCGATCATCTGACACCCTTTAAGTGATCAAAATTAAGGATATTTAAAGCATGCGTTAATCTTTGATTTACCAATAGTTTTATCCTATCAAGAAGTAATACCCCTTTTCGTTCTTTCTTTCTTTTTTTCCTTTATTTTTTTAATCTTTAATCTATGCTTACATGAAGAATACTATGTTTACTATGCTCTCCCCTATACCAAGTCCCCCCTAAAAACCACATTAGAGTCACTGTCTATCAGCATAGCAAAATGTTGTAGAATCACTACTTGTCCTCTCTGTGTTGTACAGCCCTCCCTCCCCTTTCTCCCTCCCCTCCCATGCATGCTAATCTTAATACCCCCTTTCTTCTTACCCCCCTTATTCCTCCCTGCCTACCCATCCTCCCCAGTTCCTTTCCCTTTGGTACCTGTTAGTCCATTTTTGGGTTCTGTAATTCCGCTGCTGTTTTGTTCCTTCAGTTTTTCCTTTGTTCTAATACTCCTCAGATGAGTGAAATCATTTGGTATTTCTCTTTCTCCGCTTGGCTTATTTCCCTGAACATAATACTTTCCAGCTCCATCCATATTGCTGCAAATGGTAGGATTTTCCCTCTTCTTATGGCTGAGTAGTATTCCATTGTGTATATGTACCACATCTTCTTTATCCATTCATCTACCGATGGACATTTAGGTTGCTTCCAAGTTTCGGCTATTGTAAATAGTGCTGCGATAAACATAGGGGTGCATCTGTCTTTCTCAAACTTGATCGCTGCGTTCTTAGGGTAAATTCCAAGGGGTGGAATTCTTGGGTCAAATAGTAGGTCTGTTTTGAGCATTTTGATGAATGTCCATACTGCTTTCCACAATGGTTGGACTAATTTACATTCCCACCAGCAGTGTAGGAGGGTTCCCCTTTCTCCACAGCCTCGCCAACATTTGTTGTTGTTTGTCTTTTGGATGGCAGCCATCCTCACTGGTGTGAGGTGATACCTCATTGTAGTTTTAATTTGCATTTCTCTGATAATTAGTGATGTGGAGCATCTTTTCATGTGTCTCTTGGCCATCTGTATTTCTTTTTTAGAGAACTGTCTGTTCAGTTCCTCTGCTCATTTTTTAATTGGGTTATTTGTTTTTTTTTTGTTGAGGTGTGTGAGCTCTTTATATATTCTGGATGTCAAGCCTTTATTGGATCTGTCATTTTCAAATATATTGTCCCATACTGTAGGGTTCCTTTTTGTTCTATTGATGGTGTCTTTCGCTGTACAGAAGCTTTTCAGCTTAATGTAGTCCCACTTGCTCATTTTTGCTGTTGTTTTCCTTGCCTGGGGAGATATGTTCAAGAAGAGGTCACTCATGTTTATGTCTAAGAGGTTTTTGCATATGTTTTTTTCCAAGAGTTTAATGGTTTCATGACTTACATTCAGGTCTTTGATCCATTTTGAGTTTACCTTTGTATATGGGGTTAGACAATGGTCCAGTTTCATTCTCCTACATGTAGCTGTCCAGTTTTGCCAGCACCATGTGTTGAAGAGACTGTCATTTTGCCATTGTATGTCCATGGCTCCTTTATCAAATATTAATTGACCATATATGTTTGGGTTAATTTCTGGAGTCTCTAATCTGTTCCACTGATCTGTGTCTCTGTTCTTGTGCCAGTACCAAACTGTCTTGATTAGTATGGCTTTGTAGTAAAGCCTGAAGTTGGGGAGTGAGATCCCCCCTACTTTATTATTCTTTTTCAGGTTTGCTTTGGCTATTCGGGGTCTTTGGTGTTTCCATATGAATTTTTCTATTATTTGTTCCAGTTCATTCATTGAAGAATGTTGTTGGTAATTTGAGAGGGATTGCATCAAATCTGTATATTGCTTTGGGCAGGATGGCCATTTTGATGATATTAATTCTTCCTAGCCATGAGCATGGGATGGTTTCCATTTGTTAGTGTCCCCTTTAATTTCTCTTAAGAGTGACTTGTAGTTTTCAGGGTATAGGTCTTTCACTTCTTTGGTTAGGTTTATTCCTAGGTATTTTATTCTTTTTGATTCAGTTGTGAATGGAATTGTTTTCCTGATTTCTCTTTCTATTGGTTCATTGTTAGTGTATAGGAAGGCTACAGATTTCTGTGTGTTAATTTTGTATCCTGCAACTTTGCTGTATTCCGATATCAGTTTTAGTAGTTTTGCAGTGGAGTCTTTAGGGTTTTTTATGTACAGTATCATATCATCTGCAAATAGTGACAGTTTAACTTCTTCTTTACCAATCT
Organism: Manis javanica; assembly: GCF_040802235.1. Classification (NCBI taxonomy): domain Eukaryota; kingdom Metazoa; phylum Chordata; class Mammalia; order Pholidota; family Manidae; genus Manis; species Manis javanica. The sequence goes on from NC_133157.1 coordinate 54,009,644, forward strand.
GGATTCCTTGTATTTCTTTGTTTTGTTTGATTGCTGTGGCTACGACCTCCAGTACTATGTTAAATAACAGTGGGGAGAGTGGGCATCCCTGTGTGGTTCCTGATCTCAGAGGAAATGCTTTCAGCTTCTCACTGTTCAGTATAATGCTGGCTGTGGGTTTATCATAAATGGCCTGTATTATGTTGAGGTACTTGCCCTCTATTCTCATTTTGCTGAGAGTTTTTATCATGAATGGATGTTGAATTTTGTCTAATGCTTTTTCAGCATCTATGAAGATGATCATGTGGTTTTTGTCTTTCTTTTTGTTGATGTGGTGGATGATGTTGATGGATTTTCGAATGTTGTACCATCCTTGCATCCCTGGGATGAATCCCACTTGGTCATGGTGTATGATCCTTTTGATATACTGTTGAATTCTGTTTGCTAATATTTTATTGAGTATTTTTGCATCTACATTCATCAGGGTTATTGGTCTATAATTTTCTTTTTTGGTGGGGTCTTTTCCTGGTTTTGGTATTAGGGTGATGTTGGCTTCATAGAATGAGTTTGGGAGTATTCCCTAGTCTTTTATTTTTTGGAAAACTTTAAGGAGAATTGGTATTACGTCTTCTCTGTGTGTCTGATAAAATTCCGAGGTAAATCCGTCCGGCCCCGGGGTTTTGTTCTTGGGTAGTTTTTTGATTACAGTTTCAATTTCTTTGCTCGTAATTGGTTTGTTTAACTTTTCTGTTTCTTCCTTTGTCATTCGTCTAGGGAGGTTGTATTTTTAGGAAGTTGTCCATTTCTTCTAGGTTTTCCAGCTTGTTGTCATACACGTTTTCATAGTAGTCTTTAATAATTCTTTGTATTTCTGTGGAGTCTATTGTGATTATACCGTTCTCATTTCTGATGCTGTTGATTCGTGTTGATTCTCTTTTTCTCTTAATAAGTTTAGCTAGAGGCTTATCTATTTTGTTTATTTTCTCAAAGAACCAGCTCTTGGTTTCATTGATTTTTGCTATTGTTTTATTCTTCTCAATTTTGTTTATTTCTTCTCTGATCTTTATTATGTCCCTCCTTCTGCTGACTTTAGGCCTTACTTGTTCTTCTTTTTCCAGTTTTGATAATTGTGATGTTAGACTGTTCATTTGGGAATGTTCTTCCTTCTTCAAGTGTGCCTGGATCGCTATATACTTTCCTCTTAAGACTGCTTTCGCTGCAGCCCACAAACGTTGGGGCTTTGTGTTGTTGTTGTCGTTTGTTTCTATACCTTGATCTCCATTTTGATTTGTTATCGATCCATTGATTATTTAGAAGCATGTTGTTAAGCCTCCATGTGTTTGTGAGCCTTTTTGTTTTCTTTGTAGAATTTATTTCTAGTTTTATACCTTTGTGGTCTGAAAAATTGGTTGGTAGAATTTCAATATTTTGGAATTTACTGAGGCTCTTTTTGTGAGCTAGTATGTGGTCTATTCTGGAGAATGTTCCATGTGCACTTGAGAAAAATGTATATCCTGTTGCTTTTGGATGTAGAGTTCTATAGATGTCTGTTAGGTCTATCTGTTCTAGTGTGTTGTTCAATGCCTGTGTGTCCTTAATTATTTTCTGTCTGGTGGATCTATCCTTTTGGGTGAGTGGTGTGTTGAAGTCTCCTGAGATGAATGCATTGCAGTCTATTTCCCTCTTTAGTTCTGTTAGTATTTGTTTCACAAATGCTGGTGCTCCTGTGTTGGGTGCTTATATATTTAGAATGGTTATATCCTCCTGTTGGACTGAGCCCTTTATCATTATGTAGTGTCCTTCTTTATCTCTTGTTACTTTCTTTGTTTTGAAGTCTATTTTGTCTGATATTAGTACTGCAACCCCTCCTTTCTTCTCACTGTTGTTTGCCTGAAATATGTCTTTCCATCCCTCTACTTTTAGTCTGTGCCTGTCTTTGGGCTTGAGGTGAGTTTCTTGTAAGCAGCATATAGATGGGTCTAGCTTTTTTATCCATTCTATTACTCTGTGTCTTTTGATTGGTGCATTAATTCCATTTACATTTAGGGTGACTTTTGACAGATATGTACTTATTGCCGTAGCAGGCTTTAGATTCGTGGTTACCAAAGGTTCAAGGTTAGCTTCTTTAGTATCTTACTGCCTAACTGAGCTTGCTTATTGAGCTGTTATATACACTGTCTGGAGATTCTTTTCTACTCTTCCTTCTTATTCCTCCTCCTCCCTTCTTCATATGTTGTGTGTTTTGTTCTGTGCTTTTTTTAGGAGTGCTCCCATGTAGAGCAGTCTCTGTAAGATGCCCTGTAGAGGTGGTTTGTGGGAAGCAAATTCCCTCAGCTTTTGCTTGTCTGGGAATTGTTTAATCCCGCCATCATATTTAAATGATCGTCGTGCTGGATACAGTATCCTTGGTTCAAGGCCCTTCTGTTTCATTGCATTAAATATATCATGCCATTGTCTTCTGGCCTGTAGGGTTTCTGTCGAGAAGTCTGATCTTAGCCTGATGAGTTTTCCTTTATAGGTGACCTTTTTCTCTCTAGCTACCTTTAAAACTCTTTCCTTGTCCTTGATCCTTGCCATTTTAATTATTATGTGTCTTGGTGTTGTCCTCCTTGTATCCTTTCTGTTGGGGGTTCTGTGTATTTCCGTGGTCTGTTCGATTATTTCCTCCCCCAGTTTGTGGAGGTTTTCAGCAATTATTTCTCCAAAGAAACTTTCTATCCCTTTTCCTCTTTCTTCTTCTTCTGGTACCCCTATAATACGGATATTATTCCTTTTGGATTCATCACATAATTATGGTCACATAATTCTCTTAGTGTTGTTTCGTTCCTGGAGATCCTTTTATCTCTCTCTATGTCAGCTTCTATACGTTCCTGTTCTCTGATTTCTATTCCTTCAATGGCCTCTCGCATCTTACCCATTCTGCTTATAAATCCTTCCACGGTTTGTTTCACTTTTGTGATCTCCTTCCTGACATCTGTGATCTCCCTCCGGACTTCATCCCATTGCTCTTGCATTTTTCTCTGCATCTCTGTCAGCATGTTCATGATTTTTATTTTGAATTCTTTTTCAGGAAGACTGGTTCGGTCTGTCTCCTCAGGTGTTGTCTCTGTGATCTTTGTCTGCCTGTAGTTTTGCCTTTTCATGGTGATAGACATAGTTTGCAGAGCTGGTACGAGTGACAGCTGGAAGAGCTTTCCTTCTTGTTCGTTTGTGGCCTTCCTCTCCTGGGAGAATACCCACCTCTAGTGGCTTATGTTTGGTAGCTGTGCGTAGACAGGGATTCAGCTACCTGCCCAGTTGGTTTGGAGTTTATCTCCGCTGTTGCTGTGTGCGTGGCCTGGCTGGGGCTGCTCCTCCAAAATGTTGGAGCCCTGTTGGAGAGGGAGCAGCCGGGAGGCTATTTATCTCTGCAAGGGGCCTCTGTGCTCCCTTTTGCTCGGGGGGTTAGAGTGCCCAGAGATCCCCAGATTCCCTGCCTCTGGGCTAAGTGTCCTGTCCTGCCCCTTTAAGACTTCCAAAAAGCACTCTTCCAAACCAAAACCACAACAGCAATAACGAAAGAGAAAAAAAACAAAGGGAAAAACGCGCAATTTTTTTTGTCCTCTGGCGCCAGTCTCAGGCACCCGCTCACCCGTCTTTCTGCCCTGTTTCCCTAGTATTGGGGTCCCTGTCCCTTTAAGGCTTCCAAAAAGCACTCGCCAAAAAAAAGGGAAGAACGCACGATTTTCTTTGTCCTCAGGCGCCGTTCTCAGGCACCTGCTCACTGGTCTTGCTGCCCTGTTTTTCCCTCATATTCGGGTCCCTGTCACTTTAAGGCTTCCAAAAAGCACTCGCCAAAAACACGTGATTTTCTTTTTCCTCTGGCACCCGTCTCAGGCACCCGGTCAGCGGTCTTGCTGCCCTCTTTCCCTAGTATTGGGGTCCCTGTTCCTTTATTGCTTCCAAAAAGCACTCACCAAAAAACAACTGCTCCCGTTTCGTTGTTCTCCGGCCTCAGACTCAGTCACCCACTCACCGGTCTTGCCGCCCTGTTTCCCTAGTATCCAGGACTCCACGCATGCACTGTGTCTGCGCTCTGGTCCGGAATCCTGGGGCTGTGTGTTCAGCAGTCCTGGGCTCTCTCTCCCTCCCTGCTGACTCCTCTCCACCCACCAGGGTCCCGGGGGAGGGGTGCTCGGGTCCCCCCTGGCCAGTGCTTGTATCTTACCCCCTTTGTGAGGCGCTGGGTTCTTGCAGGTGTGGATGTGGTCTGGATGTTGTCCTGTGTCCTCTGGTCTCTATTTTAGGAAGAGTTGTCTTTGTTATATTTTCATGGATATATGTTGTTTTAGGAGGGGATTTCCGCTGCTTTACTCACGCTGCCATCCTCCTCCGCCTCCTTGCCTTGACTTTTTAAATAATAAATATAGTCTGTTTCTATAAATCTTTCCTTAATAGTAGAGTTATCTTCCCCTTCATTTGCTGTATTCATGCTGTACTTTTATACTCTACTTTCAGGGCCAAATCCTAATCCTATAAGAGCTGCAAATTAAGAAAACAAAAAGCTAAACAAATACTAGAACTCTCTGTAAATATTTTATTTCTTGCCACGTTGTTTTATCTTGTTATACAGAATTATAAAGTAAATGTGAAACCTAAAATTCCATGTATGGGTATTAGAAGTAATGTCCACCTTCCATAGCATTGAGGTATTTTATCTAGGATTTGTTTTTAATCTCTGCTTAGTCATGTCTAATAATAGACTTATTAAGTCAGAAGTTAATAAATGGTCATGTTCTTTGGCTTTTGTGATCTTCATTTTTGTGAAGCAGGAGTTGACATTTTAAAATGAAAAGCAGAGAGAAAGTTGAGATGAGCAGAAATGTCACTGTGCCCATTTCTTTTTCCCATCTTCCCTCTGTAGTAAAAACATTGCAAGAAGAGCAGATTGAATGGGTGATGTGGCATAAGCTTTAGTGCAGGCATACTAAGCGAGGGTAGAGTTCTTTCCAGAGTGTTCTCCCATACAGGATGGTATCACATGACAACCTCTTTCTACTCCTGATGCTTGCCAGTAGGGCATTTTTGTAGAGAGAAGTAACACAAACATTTAATTGGAGCCAAGATGAAGTTTAAATGTCTGCAATTTCCCCTGAAAGATATTGTCAATAAAAGAAAGAGAGAGTGGGTATGAAAAGAAGAATTTACTGTGCTAAGGCAATTACTTTTCTTTTTTTCTTTTAAACCATGAAAATGCTCAATTCTACCAGGCAGTCATCCTGCCTTTAATATGTATGTTCATCTCCCAATAGGCTTAGCTCAGGGCATAGCACAGATAGGCCACAAAACCTATGAGAAATTCTCTAAGGCAGGTCTTCAAATATTATCCAGAGCCTCATAAATTCCCCAATAATATGGGAACTTTTATAGGAAATTAAAAAAATCAGTGTTCCTAACTCCATGAAAACTGGGCAGGTATTGAGGATACCACAGTACAGTGGCTCATTTAAAAAATTGTTGATTTCATTTTTTTAATTAAAAATACTATTGAACTGAAACAACCTTAATGTGTAGTGAAAATATGAAAACTATCTTTCCTGATAAATAACATAAAAGCATAATGAAAGTGACCAGTGAAGTAGCAGATAAATGCTTAATTTGCATTCTGGAACAGAGAGACTGTTTTTTGTTTTACAAAAAAGTATAATTTGCTTTTAAATATAATTTAAAAACTTGTATGGTTTTAATTTTGAAACAGGTTTACTGATATGCATAGAACATAAATTAATACATAAAGTGGGCAGAATATATGTGTATCTGTCTGTAATAGTGAAAGCATTCAATGAAAATAAAAGGAATTTGGGATCCATTTGGCACTCATTTCCTATATGGTTTGTGGCCAGATTTAGATTCAGGTGTAGATTCAGCTCACTAGAGGTAAACCTTTAGTTCCAGACTGTTTAATAAGACGATGGTATTAATTACTAGATCTGACAGGATCTTGTTTCACATAGTTACTCAAATCATTAAGTACTTGTTCTTAAAACTGAGTTGTTTTCAATACCTTTTGCGCTCAGCACCTCTTCTGTTTCCTTTTAGAAACCCCCTTTGCCTTCCTTGCCGCACAGCCTTTTCCCTAAGTACAACTTCAGCAGCACTAACCCATTTGCTGGCTCTCCACAGTTCATCGCTGATAAGGTTGGAGAATGCCCACTGTCTTCCCATTGCCTTTTGCAAATGTTTGTTTTTTGTTACTACTGTGCCTTGTCCCAATTCACTGTTTACTAAATTTGAGTGGGAAAAACAAAACAAAACTGTGTGTTTGGAGTGGGCATGCAAATCCTTTCTTAAGCACATTTTCTTGTCTTAGCATATTCATTTTTATAGCTAAATTTAGGTGGTCCTTCTGTAGGGAGAATTGTGAGTCCAATGCCTTTCCTGTATTTTGGCGTGTGTTAAATTTTCTGATATTTAAATATTCGTTAGTTGACAAATGGGTGAACTACTTTCACACATAAGTTCTTTAAAACCTTGTGTTGGTTTATATTCTCAGACTTGTACAAGGTGGTCCTAAAAGCTCTTCTGTGAGTTAATCACTCCATAAGTAATTGTGTTTGTGCAGAACTCTGTTGATTATTCATAAAATGTGTCCATGTAAATGCCTGAATCAGGAAACATGTAACTGTTTCAGTGCTTGTAAATCCATACAAAAACTTAGAACTTATATACTGTAATTTGATCATGAAAAGGAAGGAAGCTGTCAACAATTTCAGGAACCATTTTATGAATATTCATCAATTTTCATGCTTCTGTGATACAGATAACCAATAATGCCATGTCTGAAGGAATATGTTTTCTGTTACTATAGGAATTACAGAATTCAAGTAGCGTTATCTTCCATTGTTCCCCAACTAACCCATTTGCTCCCACACCATTTAAGGTTTGTCTCAGTGTGAAATTTTCCTGAGTAAGTGGATGTGTTACAGTGTGCTATGTGTATACATTATACTCGTGTGCATACATGGCATGGAGTGATTTTGGGTGCACTTTGCATTTTTGCGAGTGAAGGCTAAACAATCTTTGTTAGAGTTTTATTTTCTTTAATAAATTTTAAGAAGAGTCAACAATAAGATAATTACACGATCTCATTGAGAATGAGGGTTTCAGGGTTAGTAAAATATAACAATCTTATTTCCCTTTTAGTAAGTACAGGCTTGTATTAGTTTATGATTAATCAGTTAGAGCACCATTTTAGTTTATTTACAGTATAAAAATGTTGTGCCTAAGATCCTGAACAGTTTTTTTTATACAAGTACAGTTTGTTTTTAAGGAAAAAGAAAAGTTGAGCAGCAAGATCTGTAAAATTTGTATCCATAAATTAATTAAAACTATGAGAAGTTTAAATCAGCTCTTATTCCACTTTTTAAAAATTAAATGGGCTTAATTCATGCTTGCTAACATTTTCTGCTGTTATAGAGAAATAAATATTTTTTAAATTTTAACCAGAAAAATTCTAAATTATGTATCCCTATCCTTAATGTATTTAATGAACTTGGACTGGATCAAATGAGGTTTTTTGTTCATTTTTATTTGTACGTTGTTAGCATGAGAGATTTATGGCACAACATTTGGGAAGATACTGTGGGTTTTGTTTGCTCTAGTAATTTTTATCTGTCTGGTCAGTGGTGTATATAAACTAAATATTTTAATACAGCAGATTCTGTAATTTGAAAATCCATTGCCTATAAGTCTCTACCAATCAGGTCTCCTTCTGCTTTGCTAGAAAACTGGTAATTGATGCTTTTAGGTTCATTTTGGAGTAGCTTAGAATACTGAAGTGCTTTCTGAATCATCAGGAAGATTGCTCAGTGCCATAGAGTTTTAGTATTAGATATATTTATGGTTTCTGGTTCTTGACATCTGTTAATAATTCCTAAGTATTTGTGCATGCTTATTATTTAGTGTGTTCTATACATTTTTTTTCTTTTTTTTTAAACACAAACTTTTTCTAGGTGCATATAAAATAAAACAAGGTATATACAGGGATTTTTGTGTGGGAAAATGTAAAAGAAGCATAGGAAAAATAGAGGTTCAACATAAAGAACTTTCACTAGGTATCTCTGGTCCTTGAATTAGCCGCTTTCTTACTATTGAAATTGAAGGAGACAACATGGTCTAATGGAAAGTGCATTGGATTAAGAATCAATCAAAAAGAAGTCTAGTAACACTGTGTGGTTTTGAACAGAATCTTTGACTTCTGATGGCTTCAAGTTTTTCAACTGCAAAATGAATAAAATGAACTCAGTGGTTTATGGACCTTTCAAACTGTTTGGTAATCTAAAATATAAGAACTTGGTGATACCATGTTTTTTGAATTAGGACCGATAGCAAGTATGCCACACTTTGGGTTTGTATGAAGTATTCTCCCATGTTTTCTCATTTACCTTGGGAGCTGCCTTGGAAAGGGGATGATGGTGTTGTCCCTTAAAGCCAGGTCCTCAGCTCTGAGTCTGTGTGCTCTGTGCTGACTGACTCCCTTGGTAGAGGAACCTGCATGTGAAGTACATGTTTTTGTTGGTTTGTTGAGAGAGTCATTTGGAGAGAGGATTCAGGTAAAGAATTACTTATGTACAGTCCCAATAATAAGCTTTGAGCTTGTTTGATTGTTTAACTTCTTATTTTTTTTCTATATCATTGGAAGACTTTTCTAGACCCTCCAAAATCTTGCCCAGACCATATACTTATGAGACCACATATTTATGGTAACTTTTGAATGAGAATTTTTTTTTGCAAAAGGAGAAGTTTGTACAGTTTTCTGCCTTAAGTCACTTAAGAATTCAAATAGAATAATTCATCAGCTTAAAATACCAAATAACAGTTTAAGGAATTGTGCTATGAACGTACTTTTTGCTTAGGATATTTGAACTTTTCCTGAATCCTATCTGCCATTTCATATTTTATTCCATTACTTGTCAGATATGTTTAAGCCAGTTTTTGTTTTTCACTTTATGCTCATTTCCTTTCCTTAGGTTTTTCTTCCTTAGACTGCACATACCCACTGCATTCTTCTTGTTCCCACAGGCACCCAGTCAGTCAGAATCAGAGCCAGAAAAGGCTCAGTTGTGCGGTGTGCCTCCGCCCCCTTCTTCAGCATTTGTAGAAATGAGTGGTGATCACACACAGTCATCTGCAAGCAAAATCTCAGAAGATGTGGACAAAGAAGACGAGTTTGGTTACAGCTGGAGTAAGTTGTCTTTTTTTGATACATTTAATTATGAGGTATTAAAAAACAGCTCTGAGTTTCTCAAGGTTTATTATGCCCTGGATGCATAAATATTTCAGCTTTAGTTATACTTACTGAAATTTTGTGTGGGGGGAAAACTATAAATTTTTTGCTTGAATACAGCACACATTCCTGATGTATGAAGTCACACTCTTCCTTTCTTTTAAATATACGTTCCTGTTGAAGCCCAGTGTACCATTTGTAAGAGAACTATAGAGGGCGGGGCACTCTCAGAAGCCAGTCATGCATCAGCTACCTTGTGGTCCTGAACAAGTCATCACCACTCTCTAGGCTTCAGATGCCTCATTGTAAGATCTGGTTGTTGATATTACACCCAGAACTTCAGTATCTCTGTTCTAGGATGGTAACATAGTATAATTGTTGAGATAACAACTTGAGGCATTTGGCAAGTTGGTTAACCACTTCTAAGTTTTAGTGTGGTGGTTTTCCCTTTTTAAATGCAGTTCTTATCTCAGATTGCTGACATTAAATTGGACAATGTCTGAGAAGTGCTAAACACAATGCCTAAAGCACAGGAAGCATTCAAAGGCAGCTTTCATTAGGATCATTGGGTGTTTCTGTTTTCTAAGGACATAAACCATTGTACAGGGAAATAGTAAAAATTTAGCCAAAAATTATAAATGTATCAGTGTTTTAAAAGGTTCCATTTAAAAATACAATTATTTCTTTTAAGAAAATGATCATATGTGCTGTTAGGATGTTCAGAGTGTAAAAGCTGTGCTGTTGGATTCTGGAAGGAATCATGAAAATGGCAATTTATGAAATTGATTCAGTTAAGAATCAATATAGAATGCATGACATTAGCCATATAGTGACATTTTCTAAGAGATGATTTGTAAAGTTTGAAGCTTTCTCAGTCTATTTCTGATGAAATTAGAGTGTATTGCTAATCTACCAAGGTGGCCAGAATCTACTCTGAGGAAAACATGAAACAGAATGTTTCCGTCATCTATTTTCATGTCATAAGCCACCTCAAAACATAATGGCTTAAGAAAACAATTTATTTTCAACCTACCATGGTGCTGTGGTTAACTAGGCTCTGTCGGCCTGGGCCTACACGGTGGCTCACTCCCATGGCTAGCCACTAGTGTTGGCTCCTGGCTGGTTGTCATCTGTCATCTGGGACTGTGGCATGTACATGAAGCCTTGTTCTCTCAAAGAATAAATTCAGTCTTTTGAACGTGTGGAATGGGAGATATGAAAGGTCTCATCTGATAGGGACGTGTCCCAAAATTGGGACTGGTATATTGACTTGCCCTGGCCTGATGACTCTGTAGTAAAAAAACTCATTCCCTTTCTTTTGGACACACATAGCCAGCAACTGCCCAACATGATGTGAACGCAGTGTAGATTCTCCAGTAGAGAAAAGTTTTCACTGACAAGTGAAGAAAATACTCTGAATGTTCTGTTCTCCTCTACAAATGATGAAGTAACTCTCCAGTCTTTTGAGAGTTTGTTAATGTGATCACCACAGGTGACCTGATTAATCAGACATTGCACTCCAAAGAAAGTCCTCGAAGTTTGGGCACTTCAGGAAACCAGTCTGGAAACTGAAAGTGCCCAGTCTATTTAGCTTAAGTGCTAAGGATTACATTTTAGTACAAATGATGCCCTTTTGAGGCTAAATTTGTTGTGATTAATTCTCAATACCTATGATTTTTTTGTCATTGTGTGTAGAAAGTATCACAGAGCGTTATGGAACCCTAACGGGCAAGCTGCATATGATTGAACTGGAGAAAGGTCATAGTGGTTTGGGTCTAAGTCTTGCCGGGAACAAAGACCGATCCAGAATGAGTGTCTTTATAGTGGGGATTGATCCAAATGGAGCAGCTGGGAAAGATGGTCGATTGCAGATTGCCGATGAGCTTTTAGAGGTAAGTTCTTATGGAAAATGCTGAGTTTACTCTTGCTCAATCAGTGCAGTGGAATCATCAGTTTCCAAAATATCCACCCAGTCCTCATTTGGTGACTAAGAAAACGATCGCTTGTCTAATAAAATAGATGCACTGCAGCAAATCTGACCATAAACCAGATCTCTACTGAGTAGAGTCCATATTCCCATTAACTTCCATTAAAAGGTCATGTCCATGCAATACCAGAAACCATTTTGGCCCCAAGACAGTAATAAAGATCACACTTCAGAAACATTGTCTTGTATGCTTCATTTTTATTAGGAGTATCTGAAAAGTCAAATGACCAAGCACTCCTCAGTAATGAAACGAATCCACAGGACATTATGGAAATTTAATCCAGAATTGGGTAAATGATGGGAGTGGGGTGAGGTGTGATCAAGGTTAAGGCTACATAATGATAACAGTAACTCAGCCCACCAAACAAGTAACTTTGTGGACCATACTGTATAGCATTTAGAATTGTATTTGCTTGTTTTGTTTGCCCTTGTTTCATGTAGCCTAGGATCCACATGTCTTTATATTAGCCTAATACTTTTCCTTGTACCTCGTGTGTTTCTCTGTTGGCTAGGAAGATTCAGTAAGCAATTACCAGATGACCAGTTTCCAGTAGGCACTGTGCTGCTTAGACACATTCTGCTGCCCAAATCCTGAGTCTGCTGGCATTGTTTCTCCCAGTGGACTTTTTTAGGGCTTAGGTTTTGAGATAAACTGTGAAATAGGACAGTAGGGGGCTTCCTAAGATGATGTCTGTAGGTCACAAGTCTTCCAGAGAGCTCTTAGCTTTGTGCAAAGCATGCTGGAAGCCCAGTGCCTGGCAGGAACTTTCATCTGTACTCCTATAGTCAACACAAGTGGTGCCTCTTTAGTTCATGGTGTTCAGACTACATGCATGTCATTTTAATGTTAGCTTTCAACATGAGCCTGTCTTTATTCATCTTCAAAGTTGAGTTCATGTTCTGGGAAAGAAAACTCATACAGTGCTTTAAGGAAGAAAAAAATGTGCTTTTCATTACCTAGAAAGGATGATAAAAATTTACAAAATTCAAATTCCAGAGTCAATTAATGATATTTATTTCTCATAGATCAATGGTCAGATTTTATATGGAAGAAGTCATCAGAATGCTTCATCAATCATTAAATGTGCCCCTTCTAAAGTAAAAATAATTTTTATCAGGTGAGATTTTCTTTTTCTGGTTTACTGAACATTTTGTTTTTCAGTTCTGAGTTTTTTTGAATAAAAATAAAACATTCATAAATGTGTGAGTGTTGTAGTTCCAGGTCTTTGGGATTATATAGTTTTCTCCAGTAGTCCTTCTGAGTCTTCATGTAAAAGAATAAATATAAAATGAATCTTTCTGTTATTATATATCAATAATTTTTCTTTTAGAAATAAAGATGCAGTGAGTCAGATGGCTGTATGTCCTGGAAATACAGTAGAACCTTTACCTTGTACCTCAGAGAATATTCAAAATAAGGAGGTATGTAGTTTGTGGGTTTTTTCTTTTGAAGATTTGATTGATAAACCACTTATTAATTCAGCTAAGAACTATAGAACCCTTCCAGGGATCATAAGTTATAGTCTTGGCCCCCAAGGGATTTATAGTCTTAATACAAGAAATATTCATGAAAAATAAGCACAGCACTTACATGAAGGCTGCTCATAGGGTCTGCATAGGTATAATGAAGATTAAAAGGAGTTGTCACTTCTGCTTCTGCAGAGAGTGAGAATAAGACTTTATAGAGGAGGTTACACATAAAGTGTGTGTTGGAAGGAGACTTGGAGGGCAGAAATGTTACAAGCAGAGGTCATGGCCTGAGGAAGTCGTGGAGGCTCTGGCAAATGCAGGGAATTGAGCACTGCAGAGCACCACTGAAGTTGGACGTAGGGAAGGGGCAGCTTGTGAGGAAAGGGTCACAGAGAAAGGAGATAGGGTAAGATATGGAAACAGTGATGTAGACTTTGTCTTCGAAGGTGTGGGGAACTCAATGAGAATTGTATTTTTTAAAAATGTCTCTGGAAACAGCAGAGATTAAAATCAGAGATTGCAAGGAAGAGAAGTTAAAAGGAATAAGAAAATTATTAGAGCACTTCAGGAGAAAGTAAGGGCCTGAACTAATACAAAAAGAAGAAAATGATTATGTCAGATGTTTAGGGCTCAAATTGCCATTACTTCACACACATCTAAATCAGTGAGGAAAAATGAGTAGTTTAGAATCTATTTATCCAACAAATATTTATTGAGTAGTGTCTGCCTTACCAGGTACTGTTGTTTAAGCTGGAAATAGGCACATGCATGAAACAGACAAGATGTCAAGACTTCTAGATAGCTGACTTGGTAACTGTATGGATGGCTGACTTTTACCAAAAGAGAAAAAATAAAATAAAAAATAAAACTAAAAATAAGAACAGAAAAAATTAAAAATAGAAAACACACAGTTTGAGGCAGGTTAAGAATGAAGTACCTGTTGGAAAGCCTGGTCAAGGTGTGCATTGGGACATTTGGTCTAGAGCTTACAGGTGAATTCCCATAGAGGCAGATTTGGCATTTGTCAGCTATTGGAGCTGAGTCTCTCTCTGACAGAATATTTAGAAGAGAGCCAAGGTCATAATTATGTTATATCAACAATACAGAGGAAGGCTAACACAGAGTGGTCAAGGATAAAGAGGAGGAACCAAGCAGGTGTGTTGCACAGCAGCTGAGGAGAGCACATGCCAAGAAGAAGGTTATGTTTTACAACTCTGAGTGCTGCAGAGGTTAAGGGAGAAGATGAATAAAGAGAGTCCATGGGACTTGGCAATTAGCAGATTATCAGTGATTTTTGAGAGAGCAAATGATATGGATAGGAAATTAGGAAAGAGAAGGGAGTGGCTAGGGAATGGAAAATGAGAACTTTTTGGTAGGAGTTTTGTTTTTATATGGAAAAGCTTTGCATATGTGTGTAGGATGAATAAAAGGACGTAGCATAGAATGAAAAGCTTAAAATTAGAAATGTCATGATAATTATCAGCAGGAGAAGGTATAGAAATGGGAAGGTATATATACTCACTTTTCCCCAAGTGAGTATATAAACGTCGGACTTACCTATGCAAAAGACAGATACAAGAATTATTGTCTCATTCTGTAGAACTAAGAAATTGCTCAGAGTAGTGAGCTGAATCAAATGATTTTTCAAGATTATAAATGAGAAAATGTTATTTTCATATGAATTCATATGAAGTACATCTTTTAAGAAAAGGTAGTATTTTAATAATTTTTAGGTAAAGCATTTAATAACTCCTAAACTCATTTGATGACTGGCGCATTATAAATAATGACTGGTGCCTCTGCCAGTGTGAATGTTCCCATGAGTTTCTGCACTTGATAGCTAGGTTGCTATTGAATTTCATTATAGAGTAAATCCAGGCAATCTTGAGAACCACCTTGTGTCTGCTCTAAAATAATTGCTGTTTAATCACACCTCATTAGTATTTTTTTTAGGTATCATTAATCTACAATTACATGAAGAACATTATGTTTACTAGGCTCCCCCCTTCACCAAGTCCCCCCCACATACCCCTTCATAGTCACTATCCATCAGCGTAGTAAGATGCTGTAAAATCACTACTTGCCTTCTCTGTGTTGTAGAGCCCACCCCGTACACCCTCCACATTATACATGTTAATCGTAATTTCCCCTTTCTTTTTCCCGCCCTTATACCTCCCTTCCCACCCATCCTCCCCAGTCCCTTTCCCTTTGGTAACTCTTAGTCCATTAGTGGGTTCTATGCTTCTGCTGCTGTTTTGTTCCCTCAGTTTTTCTTTACTCTTATACTCCACCTATGAGTGAAATCATCTGGTACTTGTCTTTCTCCACCTGGCTTATTTCACTGAGCATAATACCCTCTAGCTCCATCCATATTATTGCAAATGGTAGGATTTGTTTTCTTCTTATGGCTGAATAATATTCCATTCTGTATATGTACCACCTCTCCTTTATCCATTCATCTACTAATGGACATTCAGGTTGCTTCCAATTCTTGGCTATTGTAAATAGTGCTGTGATAAACATAGGGGGTGCATCTGTCTTTTTCAAACTGGTCTGCTGCATTCTTAGGGTAAATTCCAGAAGTGGAATTCCTGGGTCAAATGATATTTCTATTTTAAGCATTTTGAGGAACCTCCATACTGCTTTCCACAATGGTTGAACTAGTTTACATTCCCACCAGCAGGGTAGGAGGGTTCCCCTTTCTCCACAACCTCGCCAACATTTGTTGTTGTTTGTCTTTTGGATGGTGGCGATCCTTACTGGTGTGAGGTGATATCTCATTGTGGTTTTAATTTGCATTTCTCTGATGATTAGTGATGTGGAGCATCTTTTCATGTGTCTGTTGGCCATCTGAATTTCTTCTATAGAGAACTGTCTGTTCAGCTCCTCTGCCCATTTCTTAATTGGATTATTTGTTTTTTGTTTGTTGAGGTGTGTGAGCTCTTTATATATTCTGGATGTCAACCCTTTATTGATCTGTCATTTATGAATATATTCTCCCATACTGTAGGACACCTTTTTGTTCTATTGATGGTGTCCTTTGCTGTACAGAAGCTTTTCAGCTTGATATAGTCCCACCTGTTCATTTTTTGCTTTTGTTTCCCTAGCCTGGAGAGAGATGTTCATGAAGAAGTCACTCATGTTTATGCCCATGAGATTTTTGCCTATGTTTTTTTCTAAGAGTTTTATGGTTTCATGACTTACATTCATATCTTTGATCCATTTCAAATTTACTTTTGCGTATGGGGTTAGACAGTGATCCAGTTTCATTTTCTTACATATAGCTGTCCAGTCTTACCAGCACCATCTGTTGAAGAGACTGTAATTTCTCCATTGTATGTGCATGGCTCCTTTATCGTATATTATTTGACCACATATGTTTGGGTAAATGTTTGGAGTCTCTATTCTATTCCACTGGTTTGTGGCTCTGTTGTTGTGCCAGTACCAAATTGTCTTGATTACTGTGGCTTTGTAGTAGAGCTTGAAGTTGGGGAGCGAGATCCCGCCCATTTTGTTCTTCCTTCTCAGGATTCCTTTGGCTATTCGGGGTCTTTGGTGTTACTATATGAACTTTTAAACTATTTGTTCCAGTTCATTGAAGAATGCTGTTGGTAATTTGATTGGGATTGCATTGAATCTGTATATTGCTTTGGGCAGGATGGCCATATTGACTATATTAATTCTTAGCCAAGAGCATGGGATGAGTTTCCATTTGTTAGTGTCCCCTTTAATTTCTCTTAAGAGCGTCCTGTAGTTTTCAGGATATAGGTCTTTCACTTCCTTGGTTAGGTTTATTCCTAGGTATTTTATTCTTTTTGATGCGATTGTGAATGGAATTGTTGTCCTGATTTCTCTTTCTATTAGTTCATTGTTAGTGTATAGGAAAGCCACAGATTCTGTGTGTTAATTTTGTATCCTGCAACTTTGCTGAATTCCGATATTAGTTCTAGTAGTTTTGAAGTGGAGTCTTTAGGGTTTTTTATGTACAATATCATGTCATCAGCAAATAGTGACAGTTTGAGTTCTTCTTTACCAATCTGGATTCCTGGCTAATTGCCGTGGCTAGAACTTCCAGTACTATGTTGAATAACAGTGTGGAGAGTGGGCATCCCTGTCTTGTTCCCGATTTCAGAGGAAAAGCTTTCAGCCTCTCATTGTTCAGTATGATGTTAGCTGTGGGTTTATCATATATGGCCTTTATTATGTTGAGGTACTTGCCCTCTATACCCATTTTGTTGAGAGTTTTTACGATGAATGGATGTTGAATTTTGTTGAATGCTTTTTCAGCATCTATGGAGATGATCATGTGGTTTTTGTCCTTCTTTTTATTGATGTGGTGGATGATGTTGATGGATTTTCGAATGTTGTACTATCCTTGCATGCCTGGGATGAATCCAACTTGGTCATGGTGTATGATCCTCTTGATGTATTTTTGAATTTGGTTTGCTAATATTTTGTTGAGTATTTTTGCATCTCTGTTCATCAGGGATATTGGTCTGTAATTTTCTTTTTTGGTGAGGTCTTTGCCTGGTTTTGGTATTAGGGTGATGTTGGCTTCATAGAATGAGTTTGGGAGTATTCCCTCCTCTTCTATTTTTTGGAAAACTAACCAGAATGGGTATTATGTCTTGTCTGTATGTCTGATAAAATTCTGAGGTAAATCCGTCGGGCCCGGGGCTTTTGTTCTTTGGTAGTTTTTTGACTACCACTTCAATTTCATTGCTGGTAATTGGTCTGTTTAGATTTTCTGTTTCTTTCTGCGTCAGTCTTGGAAGGTTGTATTTTTCTAGGAAGTTGTCCATTTCTCCTAGGTTTTCCAGCTTGTTGGCATATAGGTTTTCATAATATTCACTAATAATTCTTTGTATTTCTGTGGGGTCCGTTGTGATTTATCCTTTCTCATTTCTGATTCTGTTGATGTGTGTTGACTCTCTTTTCCTCTTAATAAGTCTGGCTAGAGGCTTATCTATTTTGTTTATTTCCTCAAAGAACCAGCTCTTGGTTTCACTGATTTTTTCTATTGTTTTATTCTTCTCAATTTTATTTATTTCTTCTCTGATCTTTATTATGTCCCTCCATCTGCTGACCTTAGGCCTCATTTGTTCTTCTTTTTCCAATTTCGATAATTGTGACATTAGACTATTCATTTGGGATTGTTCTTCCTTCTTTAAATATGCGTGGATTGTTATATACTTTCCTCTTAAGACTGCTTTTGCTGCATTCCACAGAAGTTGGGGCTTTGTATTGTTGTTGTCATTTGTTTCCATATATTGCTGGATCTCCATTTTAATTTGGTCATTGATCCATTGATTATTTAGGAGCATGTTGTTTAGCCTCCATGTGTTTGTGAGCCTATGTGCTTTCTTTGTACAATTTATTTCTAGTTTTATACCTTTGTGGTCTGAAAAGTTGGTTGGTAGGATTTCAGTCGTTCGGAATTTACTGAGGCTCTTTTTGTGGCCTAATATGTGTCTATTCTGGAGAATGTTCCATGTCCACTTGAAGAATGTGTATCCTGTCCCTTTTGGATGTAGAGTTCTGTAGATATCTATTAGGTCCATCTCTTCTAGTGTGTTGTTCAGTGCCTCTGTGTCCTTACTTATTTTCTGTCTGGTGGATCCATCCTTTGAAGTGAGTGGTGTTTTAAAGTCCCCAAAAAATGAATGCGTTGCATTCTATTTCCTCCTTTGATTCTGTTAGTATTTGTTTCACATATGTTGGTGCTCCTGTATTGGGTGCATATATGTTTATAATGGTTATATCCTCTTGTTGGACTGAGCCGTTTATCATTATGTAATGTCCTTCTTTATCTCTTGTTACTTTCTTTGTTTTGAAGTCTATTTTGTCTGATACTAGTATTGCAACACCTGATTTTTTCTCCCTGTTATTTGCGTAAAATATCTTTTTCCATCCCTTGACTTTTAATCTGTGTATGTCTTTGGGTTTGAGGTGAGTCTCTTGTAAGCAACACATAGATGGGTCTTGGTTTTTTTATCCATTCTATTACTCTGTGTCTTTTGATTGGTGCATTCAGTCCATTTACATTTAGGGTGATTATCGAAAGATACATACGTATTGCCATTGCAGGCTTTAGATTCGTGGTTACCAAAGGTTCAAGGTTAGCTTGTTTACTACCTTGCTGTCTAACTTAACTCGCTTATTGAGCTATTATAAACACAGCCTGATGATTATTTCTCTCCCTTCTTATTCCTCCTCCTCCCTTCCTCATATGTTGGGTGTTTTGTTCTGTGCCCTTTTTAGGAGTGCTCCCATCTAGAGCAGTCCCTCTAAGATACCCTGTAGAGGTGGTTTGTGGGAGGCAAATTGCCTCAACTTTTGCTTGTCTGGGAATTGTTTAATCCCTCCTTCGTATTTAAATGATAATCTTGCTGGATACAGTACCCTTGGTTCAAGGCCCTTCTGTTTCATTGCATTAAATATATCATGCCATTCTCTTCTGGCCTGTAAGGTTTCTGTTGAGAAGTCTGATGATAGCCTGATGGGTTTTCCTTTGTAGGTGACCTTTTTTCTCTCTCTGGCTGCCTTTAATACTCTGTCCTTGTCCTTGATCTTTGCCATTTTTAATTATTATGTGTCTTAGTGTTGTCCTCTTTGGCTCCCGTCTCTCGGGAGTTCTGTGTACCTCCGTAACCTGAGTAACTATTTCCTCCCCCAGTTTGGGGAATTTCTCAGTAATTATTTCTTCAAAGACACTTTCTATCCCTTTTACTCTCTCTTCTTCTTCTGGTACCCCTATAATGCAGATTTTGTTCCTTTTGGATTGGTCACACAGCTCTTTTAATATTGTTTCATTCCTGGAGATCCTTTTATCTCTCTTTGTGTCAGCTTCTATGCATTCCTCTTCTCTAGTTTCTATTCCATCAATGGCCTCTTGCATCTTATCCATTCTGCTTATAAATCCTTCCAGAGATTGTTTCATTTCTGTAATCTCCATCCGGATGTCATCCCTTAGCTCTTGTATATTTCTCTGCAGCTCCGTCAGCATGTTTATGATTTTTACTTTGAATTCTTTTTCAGGGAGACTGGTTAGGTCTGTCTCTAAAGATCCTCTCTTAGGTGTTGTCTGGACTGTTTTGGACTGGACTAAATTTTTTGGCCTTTTCATGGTGATAGCGGTGGCTGTAGGCAGGTTGTGGGTGTGTCAGCTGGGAGAAGAAAGTCCTTTCCTGCTTGCTGGATTCCTTGCCCTTCTCCGCTGCCTGTGTCGGTTACACGTACTCCTGGTGCAGCCACGGAGTTAAACCCCTAAGCTGTTGTGGGCAAGGTCTCTGTTAGAGCAGCACAGAGTCCTGCGGGGAGTGGCAGGCACACCAGGTGCACTCCTCCATGGTAGTGGCGCTCCTGCCAGGCAGCTGTGTACTAGCATCAGCCTTTGGGTCAGGCCCAGGCGGCTGTGCGCCGGGCTGGGCTTCCGGTCAGCTCCTGGGAGCGCGGCTGCTCCCTCTGGTACCACTGCAGGTGCGCACGGGCCTCTCCCGTGCGACTGGCGCTGCTGCCGCTGACACTCGTGGGTCGCTCCCGGGCCACTTGGTCACCACCGCCGCTGGCTCACGTGTACCTCTCCCGGGCCCCTCTGGCGCCGCTGCCGCTGGTGCGCGTGGGTCTCTCCCTGGCTACTCGTTCGCCGCCACAGTGGGCTCGCAGAAGCTGCTCCTGGTCCCCTGTGGCGCCACCGCCCTCGGCACGTGCTGCCACTCTCCAACTACTGGGCCGGTGTGTCGGGGTCTGCGCCAGTTGGGGGAACGACTGGCAGGCTGCTTAGTGCTGTGAGGGGCTTCAGAGCTGCGCTGCCGCCCAGGGGGTTAGGGTGCCTAAAGTTCCCTGGGATTCCCAGCTGCTGGCTAAGTGTGCTCGGATAACTTTGTCCAGCTGTAGTGTCCCTGTCCCTTGAAGACTTGCAAAAAGTACTCACTTTTCTTTTGTCTCAGGGGCGCCAGTTGTGGGGACCTGTCCGCAAGTTTTGCTTTTCTTTTTGTCTAATATCCAGCACCAGTGCACCTTGTGTCTGTGGAGTTCTAGAGCTGGTTGTTTAGCAGTCCTGGGCTTTCACCCCCTCCCTGCTCCCACTCCTTTCTTCCTGCCGTGTTCTGGGATGGGGGGGTATTTGTGTCCTCCCTAGCTGTGGCTTGTATCTTACCCCTTCGTGTGATGTTGAGTTCTCGCAGATGTAGGTGTATCCTGGCTGTTGTACTGTATCCACTGGTGTCTCTTTTAGGAATAGTTGTATTTATTGTATTTTCATAAATATATGTTTTTGGGAGGTGATTTCCACTGAACTACTCATGCCACCATCTTGGCTCCACCCTCATTAGTATTTTGAAGAGAATATAATGTTCATAAATGTCATGAAATGCTAAGATAGTAATACAAATTACTATATATGAAATAATTTTGATTAAGTGACCCTTATATTTAAACAAAGATGTATAACCGTTGCACATTTTGCCATTTCCTTTTCTCTGTCAGACTGAACCAAGTATTACTATTTCTGGTGCAGCTGTAGACCTCAGTTCCTTTAAAAATGTGCGACATCTGGAGCTTGCCAAGGTAAATCTGCTTTGAATTGGAATGAAATAATGTGAGTACCTTTGCACCAGTGTTATTGTGCATTGTTTCTTGAAAGTGTGGTCTCCAGACTAGTAATATCAGTACTTCCTGGGATTTTGTTAGAAATGCAAATGTTTGGGCCCACCCAGACCTACTGAGTGAGAAACTTGGGGAGTGGGCCCCCAGTTTGTGTTTAGTAAGCCTGCTCCATGATTGCAGTGCACACCAGAGCTCCAGAACTACTTTTCTAATTGATAATTTAGCAAAGACCCAGCTTTTCCTGCCTTGTAATTACCCCAAGTATGACATTTAGCATCTCCTTTGCATCGTTTACCAAGGACCTGGGATGGAGGAAATAAAAAGAATAGAGAAACAAAAGTACAGTCTTTGTCCTTCATAAAACTGAAAGCTCAAATAACCAGAAGTTTTACTGATAGGCATCTGTGAGGTATTTGCTTCTGAAAAGATTTGAAACTTAGGTTCAAATGACTACTTTCAGAAGGTAGTTTGCTGAACAGAAACCTTTAAATGCTGTCAGGTGCTGCAGGCTCACACTGGAAGGTGGGTGGATGGTAGATGAACAGGAGTGAAGCAGGAAGAGCATTGATGTGCTACTTGAGAAGAGGAAGGAATGAGATGGGCCTGGGGGAGTATGTACTGGAAATGCTGGTGGCAGAAAGAAGAGGTATGGTCTATGTACTGCTCTCAGGCTGTGAGGCAGTACAACAGGATGCTAAAGAGCTTGGGCTCCAGAGTCCATCTGTTTGTCTGCATTGAATTCTTGCTTCATCAGGTACATACGGGACACATTGTGTGATATTCCTTTGCCTCAGTTCTCTTATCTGTGAATTTGAGATTATAGTATTGCCTTGAACATAGGGAATTGTAAACATTGTGTGCTTTATAAAGTGATTGGCAGAACGCCTGGTAAATGGTCAGAATTTGCCAAGCATTTAGGGGAAAAAATAGTGTGATGCTGTAGATTTGGTTCCTTTTTTAAAATAGATACCCCTGTACAAAAATGGATTGCCCTAGTCCTGTCATACATGTTTAAGAGAAGTCCTTGTTGTGGGCAATTTGTGTTGCAGGTAAAGGGAAAAGAACAAATCTATTAAAAACCTTCGCCATTACTACCAAGAAATCCATACATTTCAAGAGTCCATCATTCTATTTCCATTTGAGGGAGATAATACACTACTTTTTCCCCTGCTGACTTCAGAATTGAGTTTCCTTTTGCTCCTAAATCCTGAAGTGTTAGTTTATAGTATCTAACCATGCAATCAGTCCCATATAATTTGTTAATTATGAAACATAATTCGTTAAAATGAATGATTTTTTTTTTCAAATCTCAGGTAATATTATCTTTCAAAAACTCCAAATTAGATTTTTTCTGACCTTTCATGGCACTGATTTAATGTATTTACCTAGGGTACAGTACATCCTAAAATACAATGAGTGCTTAGGAAATGTTGGGGGAATGGCCTTGTCAAACAGATGAATAAAGATCAGGACACTGTTGAGTTGAGCTTCTGGACTTAAAGCCAGACCTCCTGGGTTGGAGCCCTCACTTTGTCTTGTACAGGCTATTGGCTGGGACCCTGAGCAGGTTTCTTAATCCCTACATAGTTTCTCCTCTCCCATATTCAGACACTAATAGTGTTTACCTCATACAGTTGTAGTGAGGATTAAATATATACTTTGGGAATTATACTTGTGTATAGAGTCCAGTACCTGGCACATATATATATTAGTATTACCTGTTGTTTTTATTATTATTGTAATTATTAGGAAAGAATAAGCTGGCAAAGAGATGTCTGATTGCTTCATGGCACTGATTTTCTTTGATACTTTCTTTTCCTGCATTAAGCTAACTGATTAAGATTTTTCACAGATGTTTACATTATCCTGATCACTTACAATGTCTCAAAGACTTCCATTTTCAAACAAATAAATTCAGTATCTTTGAGAAGCTTTTTTCACATTCTGAGTGATGTCTGAAAAGTCACGTAATCCCATTGGTCCCCACCTTTTTTTTTTTCAATAAATGTGGCTGCCGATATCAGGGATTTATTGGTTGTGATTGTTTAAGTTAATGAACAAATTTTCTTCATCCAACAACATAAAAGCTTATCTCTGCCTTTAGCCTACTGCTGATTTATTCAACAGGTGTCTATTATGTGCATTTTCCCTTCTGAATTAGTTGCTATAGAGGAATCTAAGGACTTGAAAAACTTGTTTTTATTGTCCACAGAAAACTTCCATTTATGTGTAGATTTCAAACAAATCTAAATCTCAGGTAACTGAAATGTATTTGTTGATGAAATCCAAAATGACTAAGGGGTAATATTAAAAAAAACTTTTAAAATCAGATGGCAGCAAAGAGGCAGTCAGTCAGGAATTTAAATGTGGGCTTTTGGAGCCACTTAACTTATTATCCTTGTCTGTAATATTGGGAAATTAATAATACCTTCATATTTGAGATATTTTTG
Organism: Manis javanica; assembly: GCF_040802235.1. Classification (NCBI taxonomy): domain Eukaryota; kingdom Metazoa; phylum Chordata; class Mammalia; order Pholidota; family Manidae; genus Manis; species Manis javanica. The sequence continues at coordinate 54,033,402 of NC_133157.1, forward strand.
TAAGGATTAAAGAGTTTGTATAAAGCACTTAGTACAGTGCAAGGTATTACTATCATTAATTTTTTTAACTGTGAGGTTCTGAATGCTCCATAGAATGTCCTTGAAAACATCCTTTGAGGGAGCCTTTGCTAAAAATGAGTTATTCAATGACACATCATACTATATGCCTGTACACTGTGAACCCCATTATTAGTCAACTCTGGGAACAAAAGTCAAGAAAGCAAAGAAGGGAAAATTAACCAGCCTTTCAACAACTATATCTCATCTGAAATCCTTTGTTATTTATACTATCCTGTATTTTTTTAAATTATGATTATTAGAATATATAATAGTGAATTCTCATGTGTTCATTAGGTCATTTACTTCTCAGCACCCTAGGAGATTGCTAATATTTTTCCAATTTCTAACAGTCCCTATACCTTAAAATTGTAGAGCTAGAACTTAAACTCTGGTCTACTTCCAAGTCCCCTTTTCCATTCAATACATATATATATATGTATGTATGTATGTATGTATTTTTGTAGTATTGTAAGTAGGATCAGGGAATATTATACATACAAGTATGTAGTTTATTGTTCCTTTTAGCCCTTTGCCTGTTGCTAATAACAAAAAACTTACTCTACCAGGCTTAACCAAAGAAGATGATTTATGGGTCCAGCTAACTGGTCAGCAGACTTCAAGAACAGCTGATCACGGGGCCCAGTAATGTCAGTGAAAGCAATTTCTTTCCCTCTCCCCTGCACAGCCAGCCAGTATGAGCTCTGTCTCAAGGCTGGTGGTCTTCATAGTTTTAGAATGGCTGTCAACCATATTTGGGTCATGTGCTGCTACTTTCACATACAGTTGGGAATTGGGGATTTAGTGGCTGTCCCAAAATTCTGAATAAAAACCCTGAGATTCATCCTGATTGTACCAGCCCAACCTAAGCTAGGAACTATGGCCATGGAGTAAATTTACACAATTGATTTAAGTCATTCTAACTCATTCTTGGAGCTACTTATCCGTTGCCACATAGCAAATTACCACAAAACTTAGCAACTTAAAATAATTGACATTTGTTATCTCACAGTTTCTTTGGGTCAGGAGTTTGGAAGCAGTTTAACTATGTGATCTCATCATAATCTTGTGCAGCTGCCAACAGACTGCCAGCTAGGGCTTCAGTCATCTAAAGGCTTGACTGGTGCTGGAGGATCCACATGCATGATGGTTTAATCAAATGGCAATTGGAAGGAAGCCTTATTTCCTCTCTTTGGGGCTATTTGAGTGTCCTCATGGCATGGCAGCTGAGCTGACTTCCCTCAGAGCATGTGATTAAAGAGAAAGAGCAAGGAAGAAACCCTGTGTCTTTTTTCCCCCCCAAAATGTGAAATTGCACACCATCATTTCTGCTTTATTATATTTGTTATAATCATGTCACCAAGTTCATTGTACACTCAAGATCTCCTTCCTGATTGGAGGACTATTAAAGAGTTTGTGAACATATGTTTAAACTACCATCCAAAACATAGGCAGAGAAAGGGAGTGAGACTGAGTAAGAGAGAAAGAGAGAGTGTATGTGGTGTTTTAGGTAGCAGTGGGACAGGGAGCTGGGGATTCTAATGCAAACCTACGAGTTGTACAGTTAAAATGAGAGTGGGTATTAGGTAAACAACTAGCAAATACCCACTGTACTAGTAAAGTACTTTTGTGACTACAGTAAAGTGAATGGATAACAATAGAATCAAATTGCAGAACTGAGTACATAAAATTATTTCAGATAGAGAGCACCACTTATTCAAACAAATATTTCTTTGTGGTAAGGGGAAGACTGTTGGTTTTGACAACCCAAATAGAAGATAACTAATTTATTTACATTTGACATTGGCATTGGGATTTTGTCAATTTGATAGCATGTTGACCTTCATTCTTTAAGCCTAAGTCTTTGGCCAATAGATCGGGTTTAGGGTTTCAAAATTCTGGCAAGTTTGGACAATTTATTCAAAGTAATTAGATTATATCCTCTAGAGTATATCCTATAGTAGAAGGAATGTATGTTCAATAACAACACTTTTGTATAGGGCATCCAGCTTTCAAGCCCTTTCTTACACTTGGTCCTCAAAGCAACCTTGTGCTTGGGCAAGTATTATTCATTTTTTTTTTTTAAGGTAAGAAAATTGTGGTTTAGAGTTGTTAAGTGGCATATCCAGATCTCTACATCTAGACAAAAATAAGTTAGAACTGAGCTCTGCCTACCCTAAAAGCATAGATTTCTCCATCTCATACACAGGAGTGATTACCTAGAGAGAGAGTGGTGGTAGAGAGATGCCCAGTGAGAGTCCTGAAAGTCATCAGGCATCAGTAATCTATGTTAGAACCTTTAAAATGATGGTGAAGCCTCACCTCAGTGTCATGGTCATGATCCTACATGTCTAGTGGTAGGCTTTGCTCTCATGAACATTTCAGAGAAACTATTACAAGACTCCCTTTTCTCTCTTTTGCTTTACATTTCCCTGGATGGAAACTGAAATGAAAGTTTGATAGCTCTAACTAAAATGACAATGTCCAAAACTCATTTTAATTTTATTCATGTAAACACTAAAAAGAATAAACGCCAGTATTATTAAACATTTGGTTTTGATAAAATAAAATGGGGAAAATACAGACAAAATAGGTGCAGCTCTCTAGCACTGGTGGATCTTCACAGGTCTTTGGGCTCAGAGTTAGTATTTTCATTCTGTACCAGATCAAAACACAAGTCCAGTCCCAGAAAGGACAGAGCTGCAGCAGTAACTGAAGTCTGCTAAAGGAAGAAGGGTGGCAAAGAGAGATGAAGAGGCTAGTCTAATTATTTCTAAGCTGTAAGCCAAAGAGAAGAAACAGGAGGATACTTCCTTTGGTTTTGAATGACTTGTTCAGCCAGCTAGTTACCGAAAACTAAATTCACAAACATTGTATGTTCATTGAATTATTGAATGCATCTTTGTTCTCTGCATATTTTACTAAATTTACTGGAGATATGTTACTGAAAAAACATATGCTAAAGATACAAGAGATAGTAGACATATGGTAGGAGTGAAAATACTTGTATATATTTGGCACAGGGGAATTTATTCCAATTTTAAAAAAACGGAAAGTTTGCTTAAGAAAAGAGATTTCTAGTAGTGGACTTTAGAGGAGTTTTAATTGCTTTTCTAGCTGTTGGGTAAAGGTGATATTCAGTAATTATGGCCACATACCTTTCCATTTGGATAAATTTAATTTTTTACAAGTTTTCTGAGTGTTCTGGTTTTTATTTCTCTAGGATCAAGGGGGTTTGGGCATTGCTATCAGTGAAGAAGATACTCTCGGCGGAGTCATCATAAAGAGTCTAACAGAGCATGGGGTGGCAGCCATGGTGAGACTTCCCCTTTCTCACTGTCATAAAGTGATGGGAAAGGGGATTACATCTGCCAAGTCACCCCAAATCTTCCATATTTCCATTCAGGATGGCCGGCTCAAAGTTGGAGATCAGATCTTGGCTATTGATGATGAAGTTGTTGTTGGCTGTCCTGTTGAAAAGGTACTTTTCCAAAATAAAGCAAAAGGTACTATGAACTACTCTTTGACATGCCTAAAGCTTTTTGGGGGAGTGGGGGAGCTCAGGCACTAGAGCTAAATACCTATGTTAGATATCCCTGATGAAGATAAGAGATTATTGGAAATTCTTCAATTTTTGCTTTATGTTTTCCAGTTAATGTCATATTAAGGTATTTCCTGTTGCTTGGTAAATTCAGTATTTAATGGTCATTTTTGATAAATATGATTCCCACTTTCCCTTAGGAAAACTTGAAATTTCTAAACAAAGGTCAATTTAGTGTTAAGATCAAAGGAATGTTTTTATGAATGCTTGCTCTCATAAATATCCATTTGTATGTTGCCTTTTTTAAGCACTCCACTGTTGTTGTTTTTTTTAAGACTCCACTGTTAAATGTATAACTTCTATTGGGGTTAAACATTTATTTGTACCCCTTCTCCTCAAGTTCCCTTCTCCTCAAAAGTAAACATAATATTTACTGTAAGTCTCACTTGAGGCCTTTCATATCTATGTGCTAGAAAAAAAGCTGTATTTCTCTTGAGATTTGGCATGCAAATGTTTCCATTTCTACATTGGCCAGCAAGAAGCTGAAATCATTTTTTTTAGCTCAGTTTTAATAAATGTGTAAGTTGGATCCTTTAACCCATATGGCTATGTTCTAATTTTCCATTGGGCTTGATTCTTGTACAGGGTTTTCATTATCCTTCTTTCAACATAAGTTTCCATTTTATTTAGAAGTGTTTGTGTAAACTGCTTCAGATTTTCTATAGAATTGGAAAGAGGGTTAAAGTACCCCATGTATCACGATCCAGAGAAATGGACAAGATTAATTAGATGTGTTAAAAATCAAAGCTCTATATTTCTATAAGGAAAAATATGGGCAGAACTAGACTTATGGTAGAAATTAACTGTGGCTTTAATCAAGGTCAGACGATTGGGGAAACTAGAAGGAAACTACAACAATATTTATTGACCCCTCAATTCCTGAGGAGGAAAAAATTACCTGTGATTCTTCTCACAACCATAGATAGTTTGATTCCAACTATCATACTACTTTATTTTTATGTCTACTAATTTGCCTTTGAATTTTGTTTCCCCTCCACACCGACACCCTGCCAGTTTATTAGCCTTTTGAAAACAGCAAAGACGACAGTGAAGCTTACCATTCGTGCTGAAAATCCAGATTGCCAGGCTGTTGCTTCAGCAGCTGGTGCAGCCAATGAAGAAAAAAAGAATAGCTCCCAGTCTCCCATGGTTCCACCATCTGGCTCCCCGGAACCAGAGCCCATCCGAAGTAAGACCTGGTTTCATGCAAGTCCTACGTGACATATGACATACTCAGACACAGCAGCGGGTCTCTGCTTGGGAGCCACCTGCCTGTATGTAGCTCACTGTTTGAAAGGACATAGTCAGGCAGTTGTTTAGTGAAATGATGGTATAAAGGAAGAAAGAACGCTAGACTAATAGTTATCTGTGTGCTGTGCAATAACTAGCCGTAGGGTCTTAGGAAACCCCTCCACCCATACTGAGCCTCAGCTTCCTCATCTCTAAAACAAGAGAGAGGTACTCTGTTTACCAAGGAGCTTCTGCTAAGGGTGCCTGTAAGTCCAGATGACTTAGTAGAAACATCATTTTGTACATACCTTTTTTTTACTGAGCAAGTAATTTAACTTTTACAAGCCTCAGTGTTCTAATCTGAAAAATGAATATAGTGTGATACTGCCTCATCGGTGGAATTAACAGCACCTTATATTTTTATAAGAATAAAAAATGCTAATCATTCCACAGTTTATGTAGTTGATCTGAGTTCTGTTGTTTGGGTATAAATAGCATATCTTATCAAAGAAGAAGAAATGGTTATGTGTGGACCATGGGATAACACTCATGCCAATCTAGCATATTGAGGCAAATTATTCCTTTGAGTTACTTTTTGAGAAAAATTACACTGGTGTTTAGTAAAACAGTGAATTTCAAACTTTGCACCATTTTCTTTTAAAAGTACTAAAGTACATTGGATTTTTGTGCAATTAGAGAAAAACAATCTCTTTTGGCCTCCAAACTGAAATATTCTTGTCTTTTGACAAGATTTTAGGGAAACAGCAGTTTAAAGCATTTGCAGTATAGTTGACAAACAAGGCTTAAAGTAATACATATCTGATGAAAGTAATCCTTTATTTAGAAAGACTGATTATTTCACTGAAGTGTTAAAATTTTTAGGGATTTTTTCTCATTTTTCAATTTTATGTTAATCCCTAATTAGCATTGTCTATAAAAATATGAAATGTTAAATGAAAACATAACATAAAAGAAAATAGCTTACACCTGCTCTTACCATTTTAGGAACAAGAAAATAGTCTGTCTCTGATTTCCTAAAAAGAGAGAATCTTGTCTAAAACTATTCTGCTTGTGTCCCAGATTTACCAAAACATGCTATTTGCTGTACGCTCTTTGGTATATTATAAAACATATGATATGAAGGCTATCATAAAATAATAATGCAGTAAAATTATATTCTTCTTGTTTTGTCATTACTTGTTCTTATCTGTTCAACTCTGAGCATATCTGCACCAGGATTTACTCTATAAGCTTATGCAACATCAGGGGGAACACCCTGGAAAGAAACTGAGTGGGTCTCACTTTATGTTCTGTAAACTCAGGTATTAAATCCAGTTGCATATATGCTCAGAACTGATTACATAAAGAAGAGATGGTCTAGAAATGCAAAAGGAAAACCAAACCCACAACATATAAAAAGCCCGGAAAGGCAGGTACTATGACCAGATTCACTGATGTATTTTGTGTTTTGAGGTCTTCTCTGGATGTATTTCTACAATACTGCCACATATCTCATTTCTGAGTCTTACAAATCGTAATTTCATAAGAAGTCTGTTCGGTTCCAGTGAAATGTAGAATTTCAAAGTGAAACTGGAAGTTCATTTCAACTGTTTTCATTCCTTTGTACATATTATCTCTAGCAACTTAAAAAATACAGAGACATAATGCATGAAGTGATTCTGTGCCCACTATCTGAAATTAACAATGATGATTTCATCATTTTTTTAATGTTTTTTATGATAACCAAAAGATTAGGATAAATTTGAGGTCATCTTTGTTCCCAGTCTTGGGCCCTTTCCCTGCTCTATTCCCCAAAGGCAACTAGTAAGGTGAGTTTGACCTATATGCTTTCTTTATCAACTTGTATTTCTGTTTCGATTCATTTTTAACATACTTTTAGGTACAAGCAGGTCATCAACACCAGCAATCTTCTCTTCTGATCCTGCAACCTGCCCCATTATCCCAGGCTGTGAAACAACAATAGAGATTTCCAAAGGGCGAACAGGGCTGGGCCTGAGCATCGTTGGAGGGTCTGACACACTGCTGGTGAGGACACAGGCAGCCCCTTCAGGGAGTCCTGAGAGAGTTATCAGGGAGATTTCCACCAGTTTTATTAAATGAAATATAAAGGCTTAGAAAAATGCATTGTTCATTGTTATTTTAATTTGTAGGGCAACTGTTCAGTTGGGTACTGGGATTTTTGTTATAAGTAAGCCAATACTGACTTAGTAAGATACTGTTACACTTGTGATTGTGACCTTTAGGTTCAAAATATTTTTATCAGTTCATTAGTCTTCCTATATGTTAATTTTCCTTTTTACTGACTGGATATGGTTGGAATAAACCCACATTGAGAAGAGTCTGAAAAATTAGATTATTTGTAAACAAACGTTTCTAAATGTCAGAAATGCTTTTAAGATCTAATTTCATTTGAGGATAGAAAAGGTAATGTATATCTTACATATATGTGTATATGATCTAAATATTTTATAACTTTTTTCCTTAAACTTCCCTATTATTAGAAAAACACATAACCTGCTTTGAACCTTTGGGCAAAAATAGTGTTGTTATATTCTTCTTTGAATTTTGATATGTGACTCATATGGATCCAGTGAGTATATAACCCTTAACACTGTCTGTTAAAAGTGAAGTGTGTTTTGACTCCATTTCTGCTCACTACGCTAGGGAGAATGGGATAAAGGATGAGTACGTTTTGTTTGGGCTCCTAGGGTGCCATTATTATCCATGAAGTTTATGAAGAAGGAGCAGCATGTAAAGATGGAAGACTCTGGGCTGGAGATCAGATTTTAGAGGTAGAGAATGCTGTGTGTTTGACCTTTACAATTAACAAAGAAGAGACTACTCTGGGGAGAGTGGCTGGTCTGCCTCCTTCCCTTTTCTTTCTTCCTTCCTCCCTCCATTCCTTCCTCTCTCTTTCTTTTCCTCCCTTCACTCTAACCCTGCCCTCCTCTTTCTTCACTTTGCCTAATCATTTAACTTATCTGGCTCATCACAGTTAGTGTCATGTTTCTGTACAGGTAAATGGAATTGACTTGAGAAAGGCCACACACGATGAAGCGATAAATGTCCTAAGACAGACACCACAAAGAGTGCGCCTGGTCCTCTACAGAGATGAGGCCCCCTACAAAGAGGAGGATGTGTATGACACCCTCACCATTGAGCTACAGAAGAAGCCCGGAAAAGGCCTGGGATTAAGTATTGTTGGTAAAAGGTATGACTGAATAGGTAAAACCTAATGACCTTTTGGAAATGATTGAATTTAAATTCTTTTAGTGAATCCCAGCACCAGTAGAATCTCTCTCCACAAGTGTTCTGTAAGTAGCTATTGTCAGCCCTCACAGTGTTGGAGCATCAGAAGACACTAGCGTTCAGCTTTTTAAGTCTTTGTTTTGGGGGATCTTGAAGGTACTAGACAAAAAGCCATTTGGTATTGTTTGAGTACCTGCTGTGTGCAAGGAAATGCATTAGATTCTAGAGAACAAAGTTAAATAAACATCGTTTGTGACCTCACAAAACTCAGTTTGGTAAATGAGAATCAAATGTATTTTTGCAACAAAGGAATGTGTTATTAAGTGACAGAAATGTTTTGTAGGGAAGCTATGGAAACAAAGGAGAAAAAGCCCAAGTGACCCTATTTAAGAGAAGAAGATTAGAAAAATTTTCAAAAAAGAGATGTCTCAGCTGAGGCTAACAGTGATAACTGAGAGTTGATCTATTAAAGGGGAGTGGAGGATATTCTAGGAAGAAGTATCAGCTTGAATGAGAAAATGTTATGAGAAGGAAACAGAAAGCATAAAGAGACCAGGGTGGTAAATTGGTGAATATGCATAAATCCAGTCCCTAATTTATTTAAATATGTTAGTTACATAGTATTAGCAAATATATAATCATTTGAGTTCCAGCATCTTTATTCTAAAGATGGGAAAGCAGAGGATCAGATGGTGAAGTGGCTCAATGGAAGTCATGACCTTGGCAAGAGTAAGCAACACAATTCAACTTTCACTAAACATTTCTACTTAAAGTTATCTTTGTATGTCAATGAGTTTTGTATGTCAACAAGTTGTTGGATTATTTATAGTTTTGTGAATGAAAGGAAGAATGGAATGAGATTAGTTTGTTCCATTCTTTTGTTCATTTTGTATAAAAGATATCACAACAGTGAGTTACATTTTGGGTAACAAATGGTTTTATTTTGAGATACATATCTGTTATTTGTTTTCATTAATGTTAATACTGTGGATGATAATAGCAACATATTTATGTAGCCACAGGTCAATAGTCATTCAAAGAGTCATTATGGTGAAGAAAGAATAGTAGCTTTAGCGCCTGAGGCCTGACTCTTAAGTCCCATTTTTGCCATGAGTAGTTCTGTGACCCATAAAATCAGAATAATAGTAGCCACTTGGACTCAGAGTTTATCATTGTTGAAAAATAAATGTACTTATGAAAAATCTGTTCAACATATGAAGTACTATAACACATAATAACACATAAGCTATTATTATCACAAAAAATAATTCTAATGTTGCCCCAGAATTGCTGAAAACAATAAAGCTTTGAAACATAAAAATAGAAGTAGAATTTTCTTTTAACAAATGTCAGCTATTCATTAAGGACACATTGCATTACAGTTGGCAAAAAATAACACTGAAATTCAAATTTCTATTTGCAGAAATGATAGTGGAGTATTTGTGTCAGATGTTGTCAAAGGAGGGATTGCAGATGCCGATGGAAGGCTGATGCAGGGAGACCAGATACTGGTGGTGAATGGGGAGGATGTCCGGAATGCCACCCAGGAAGCTGTTGCCGCTCTGCTAAAGGTAAGAATCAAATGCCAAAAATAATTGTGTGTGATAGTATAGAAAAGAGGACTTAACATTGGGCTGCCACAGTCCAGTAAGTACTGAATTCTTTACTTTAAGTGTTATCTCAAGACATATTTATAAGTAAGATGCCATGTTTTAGTGACATTTCTAAAAAAAATTATTATTAGCAATTTATAACCTACTTAGCAGTAGTAAGAATCATGAACTGGATATCTGTGGTCTTAGTAAAACTTTTATCTGAAGGTGAATATTGTTTGGATCTTTTCTTGAGGAAAAAAGAATTCAACCACAAAAGAGAAACCAAGAAAGTCTTAACCTCAGTTCCCCATATTTATATTTGGATTTATTCTTATGACCTCTGGCATGAGTAAAGACTTCCATCCCTAACACAGGTGCTATCTATGAAAAGTGACTTGGAAAAATGCTTAATGTGGTAGATAGAGGAAGCAAGTTGTGTGCCTGTGGTGTGTCTGGAGACCATGTGTTCTGGTCTGTACTGTCTCATCCCCTTCCTTACCCCCTTTCTGGGTACATAAGATTGGATGTACTTATATTTCCCCAGAGATGAAGAGTGTAGGAGAAACATTTTATCCTTTAAGAACCTTAAAGGGGGATGTTTGGTCCAAATCTTATTCTGACTCTAAACTTTTGAACTCTTTCAAGTTTGACATTTAAAATTGAGGTTGAATGGGGTAAATTAAGAAATGAAGGTAATTGAATGCAGATTCACAAGGCAGTGACATCACTGGCAGTTATTTCAACAGCTGTAAGGTCCCCATACCTAGGTGTCATTCTAGGCTAAAGTACATTTTACAGTATGAAATCTTCTTCCTCCAAACAAAACTCTCCATGAACAATAATTTTCTGAGTGGAATGCAGAGCCTGTCTCATTTTAAAAATAAATTGTAAAGTATAGAATAATTACTTCAAAATACAAACTCTTGGGATTCTAGGTATATTTCCTGTCAGGGAATGTTTCAGATTCTAGAGGGAATTTGTGTTCCTACAGATAAATGAGGCAACACTTATCTCATTGTTTTCCATTACTTGTGTATTTATGATCCAAAGAATTATAGTTCATCACTGACTAGAAAACAGTCGCCATCAGTCCCTTGTCATCAGCACGTGTTGAATAGCATGAACCGTAGTGACAGTGCCCAACAGCAGCAGAGATATCAGAGGTCTCAGATGCTAGTGGGGGCCTCTTCAGTGGCTGGGCTTCATGGAGGGATGTTCAAGAGAGCCTATTTATTAACCTCTGATTTGGATGGGATCTAGCATATGAACATGTGTATACATTTAGCTGTTAGTAAATCACACTTAAAAATCCATCATTTCTAAACAGTTATCAATTAGCAAAAAATTAAGAATTCTTAAGGAAGAGTGTCTTCATTTTGGAAATAAATTTAAAGTGGTTGTTAGCTCTATAAGGTAGATCTGTCTCAGAGAGACAGAAGCATTCATAAAACAACATAAATTCAAAACCAGTTAAACCATTTAAGAAACCATCTTGGCAATATATGAAAGCCTTAAATATCTGTATAACTTTGCTATTCATAGTTGTTGCTGCTTCTCATTATTGGTTTGACTCAGTAATTCTTCATTTAAAAATCTGGTATAAATAATCCTCAGTATACAAAAAGCTTAACACACAAGGTTCATTTCAGTGTTATTTGTAATGGAAAAAGTGGAAGCAATACAGTTGACATACCTATATAAAGTTTGGTAAATAAGGAAAGATGCATGGCAAAAATGTATCTGCTTAAAATGATGTTCATGATAACTATATTAACATTGGCAAAAAGTAAGATGAAATTGTATTTATACTGTAGAAGCAAGCATGTAAAATAAAATCTTGTTTTTTAACAGTATTGGAATTAATGGAATTCATTTTTCATTTTATTTTCAAAATTTTCTTCTGAGCATTAATTGATTTTATAATGGAAAAATTAACTTAAAAATTTTGTGATAAATACCTTTAAAGTTTGAAAGAGATATGTTACAGGTAGATGAAAGAGTTATAACTTATACTATGAATAATTAATGTATGGAATTTGTTAAACTGCAGTTATGTAAGCTGGAAATAATAAAATAGGTTCAAAAAAGACTTGATAAATTCCTGTGCCCCACTATGCCCCCCAAAAAAGAACAAAGAATGGATATTGCAGGTCAAGTTTTGACCTTTCAAAATTTAATTCATGATCAACATGCTTAAAAATAACATATCCCTTGGTACCTTATCAGAAGCAGCATGATAATATCAGTACCCAATATTTATATAAATACTACATTGCACTAGATGTGACACATAAGCATTTTATGTGGATTCTTACTTAATCACAACAACCTATAATGGCGAAAGCAGAATAGACAATCCAAAGTAGACATCCATTGATGCCACAGAACTAGTAAATCACACAGTATGGATTTAAACCATTGTGTTAAAATAGTTAAATAGTTCAGAAGCCCAGAATCTCAAACACCTCATTGTGCTGCTCCACATTAGACTAGACAATATTTCTTGCATGTGTATGATTTATTCATAGAGGACCACAGAGACATTGACTTCAATTCTTGTTTTGTGTTTATAGCAACATGGCTTACAATAGTGTAATAGATCTATTCAGGTACAGTGTGGCAATAGAGAGCTTAGCCAATTGTCTGAGTACCTCTGCTATTAAGGGCAAAACAAGTTGTTGTGGTAGTGGTTATTTTATTGCTTTTGCTGCTTAAACCCTGAGGTATTCAGTACATTTGGCCTCTGTAGATGAGTATGTTCTATGAGATGATTTCTCAGTTCTTCTTTGTCTTAGCCCATACAATCTCCATGTAGTTGTCCATGTAAAACATACATTTAGTGGTGCTGTGGCTTGTTACTGCTTTTAATGTTCTAGAAAAGCTTCTTTCCACAAAAGATTGGAGGTATTCTTGCCTATGGAAATTCCAAAAGGAAGATTCTTTTTTAAGAAGAGTGAAATATATTCCTAAAGATGATTGCAGCATTTTATTGAACATATCCATAAAACAACCACTCCCTCAGTGTTCCCTAGGCACAGTAACCTTGGAAGTTGGAAGAATCAAAGCCTGTCCCTTCCATTCAGAGAGGAGACCTTCTCAAAGCAGCCAGGTGGGTAGCTGTGGGTTTCATCAGGGTGATGCATTTCACATGCAAAGGGAACTCAGAGATGGCCCTGACTGGGTCTGTGCAGGGTGGTGTACACAGGCCTGGCGTCTGACAGTTTACCAGAGTACCAATGTGCAGAGTCTGAGATGGGGAAGAGCAGGAGATGAGAGTGGGCAGGTAAGCAAGGTACAGCTCTTGAGTAGGTTGTAAGTCATTCTAAGGAATGTAATTTGAGGCATTCTTTCCTGATGTGATTCTTTTTCTATAATCTCAAAAGTTAACCAGTTAATGTGTGTAAAGCCTACCAAGATAATATGTATGTTTAAGTATTTTATAATAGTTATCAATCAGTATTCGACTGAAAAAAATGCCATGTCGATGAGCTGTAGAAGTTTATTACCAAGTATAAATAATGGTGTTACACAGCTCAAACCTCTTGGCAAGCCCCTCTCTCCAGTCTTGTCTTCTAATAACAGAAACCCATTTTATTAACCTGTCCTTAAAGACCCCTTACTCACCCCTTAAAGACAACCAGTACTTTCCTGTTGACTGGCTAATTTTACAGTTTTGTTTAAGCCCCAGTCTATGTACAACATCAGTGTAACTTTAGAAAGGATTAGCTTCAATAAGATTAAGAAAATCCACTAAAATTTTAGGTAGGTTGGAATCAGTTTCATCTAGTCTTTTTGCTTCAATTTATTTGTCACTAGGCAAATTCTTCCTTAAAAAGAAAAAAATTAGAAACTGTTTAAATTGCTCTTCAAATTATCAAATGCCGCTGTTGCTTAGCAAGTACTTGTTTCTAGATGCATTAAAATAATTCTGAAATAAGTGGTATACAGGGGTTATTAATCCAAAACTTTCTTAAATAACTGTTGTGTATTTGCAGATGAGTGAAGGCAACTTGTCATCATTTACTTTTCCACTTTGTGGATCCAGTACATCTGAGTCACTGGAAAGTAGCTCAAAGAAGAATGCATGTAAGATTGGGTTGATATTTTAAGCATTGGAATTTCGGTCACCAACACTGATTTTTTTCTCCCGTTTTAATTTACCTCTGAGCTCCCCTGCGCTCACATCATTCCATATTGTAATATAGGTACGAAAAGGTATGTCAGCAGAAATTCTGATCCACAGGAAGCTGTGCCTTTGGCAGCTTTCCCGTTTGATGTTTTCCGTACAAGACATACTAAACATAAGAATCAGACTTGTGTAAAAAATTTTCTTATGAAGCAGATTGGTAGACATGATTTTTATTTCCTTTCTCTGTTTAATGTAACAGCAATAAATTAGAGGATGCCATTAAGTGAAGGCTTCTTTTTCCATGAAGATGGCAAAAATTTGGTTGAGAAAAGTAATACTATCCTCCTGTGTTTTAATTACATGAAATCATGATGCAGAGGGTTTTTTGGCTTGGAGCACTGGTTGAAAGTTGTTCAAATTGAAGAAACTAACCATATGGCAGTCTCTGTTTATAATGTGACTAATATTCTAGAAATTTAGGCACTTAAGTCCATGGATTCTTTTTAATGCATGCATGACTTTATTCCTGTCAGCTGTGCACATGTGTCTTTCTCTCCAAAGCACATTCTGTCCTTGACTCATTCAAAATGGATTATGCAGTTATATAATCAATGCTTAAAATAAGAAATGGGATGCTGTGTACATTTTCCTAACAGAGAAATAAAGAGTTCCTATGTGAGACACTTTTAAGCATGGGTAGTAGCAACTTCAGACAACCCCCTTTCCTAAAAAACCTTAAGGTATCTCATTTAATCCCATCCAGCTTCAGGCTTAGATTCAAATGTAAATGAATATAAAAAGTGCTAAAAACTGTTTTTATCTTCTTCACCTTTATAGTGGCATCTGAAATACAAGGATTAAGAACAGTTGAAATAAAAAAGGTAACTTGGTGGAAAAAAAACAGTATGAACTCTGTTGACTGCAGAGGCATCTACATATGCATTTTCCTATTAGTTGGCTGTCTTACTGTTTTATAGTACCATCTGAAAAATAATGTTTTATGCACAGTGGAAAGAGCATAATGTAGTCCTTGCTGAATTCCCTGGTCATGCTGTCTTGTGTGAAAAACCATTGTTGGTGTATTCTATATTACCAAAAATGGCATCAGCCCAGCCCAACACAAAAAAATGCCCGATCTCCCATTTCTCATGCTGATAAGTAAGCCTTTGCCTTCAATAGATATGTCTTATTCTCCAGAAACATATTCTCCTGAGAACCGGGTACAAGAGAGAAGATAAAAGCAGCTACAGTGTTTTGAGCCTTTACTATGTGTTGAACACTCTTGTAGACACTTCATGTTATACTGTTTCATTTAATATTCACTGCAGCCCTTTGTGAGAGGCTCTGTAACCTCTATTTTGTCCATGAGGAGCTAGTGATTCATTAAGAGAAGTGGACTTGTTCCAGATCCCAGTGTTGTCAGTGTGGGTTCCTAGCTTTAAACACAAGTCTCTGATTCCAAAATTTGTGGCCCTTTGACTTTATCAGTCTATTCAACTTTCCATTCAGCCCTACAGCATGATTTTTATTTAGTGTGTTTTTGATTTATTTTTCTTTCTGAACAGATGCTTATTTTCCTAAATGAAACTAAGGACCTGTGTCAAATGAAGTAATGCAGTTTCCTTGAACTTCCATTTTCCACCCTCACACCTAGAAGATTAGAGTTAACTATAGAATATTGTGCCAGAGAAACCAAAGGTCAATTTAAAAATACCACATTGACCAAAACATGCACTCTCTTCATGGCAGGGGCCTGCTGACTCATTGGGAATCAGCATTGCTGGAGGAGTGGGCAGCCCACTTGGAGATGTCCCTATTTTTATTGCAATGATGCACCCACATGGCGTCGCTGCGCAGACGCAGAAACTCAGAGTAAGTGTTTCTAATAGTCCTGGTAGCCCTAGCAAATCTGGCTGAAGTTTTTATAAACCCTTTGAAACTGGTCACCTGTTGTAGGCAGTTTTAAATGTCTGTGTGTGCTTTTAAATCAGCTAATCCAGCCATAGCAAGTCTTGCTCTGAGTAAAGATGAAGAAAATCAAAAGGAGAATTTGCTGATATATGCAAATTTGCAAGTAAATAAAATGGGAAGACTTACCATTGCTTCTCAATATTTTTTTGCCTGTAGGAAACTGGAAGTTGAAAGGAAACAAAGTGTTTTCAGAACGCCAGTAGGAAGTGAAATTTTCCCTTACACATTTAATTGGTTTAAACACCAATTTAACATTATTGAAAACTATCATTTGTTACATTTGATTATCATTTTTGCAGAAGTTTAATATCAGTGTGATTTATAATGTAAAAACATACAAAACTTGCTTCAAAGTTGAGGGGTTATCCAAATGTAGAGGGATATGTTGGAATGTATGCTTATTGTCCAGTTCTGAAATCATGTGAATATTCCATTAAAGTCTCTGTAAAATAAAATATGGTCTTGTGTGTCAAAAAGAGTCTCAAAACATAACCACCTCTTACTTTAAATAGTCTCTGAATTGGGACTGGCTCAGTCTCCTTTGGTACCTAAATTTATGACTGACACTTAAAAATTGACTTTTACACATGGCACACGAGTCAGAAAACTTTTCTGTGAGGAACAAATAGTGAATTTTTTAGGCTTTGTGTGACATATGGGTCTCTTGGAACTACTCAACTCTGCCCTGTAAAGGGAACTAAATAAGCTTGGCTGTATTCTAACCAATTAGTTAACCCAAACAAGCACCTCTGAGTTCGAGTCATATCTAATGTGTATAATAATAAAATCCAGACAAATTCTGGTTTACAGATACCAAATATTTTATTCTTTTAATAAGGAAGTAATGTCTTAACCCAGGAAAAATGAAGAGAAGGCAAGAGTGACTTGCCCCTTCCCCCAAAGACTGTACGCAATCATTACATGCAGCTTCTTTTTATGGTTGCTGCTTTTTAGAATTCATGGTTTCCTTAATAGCTTTCAGTTCGTAATAGCAGTATATGATGTAATGTGCAGTGGAAAGAAGGAAATGATTGTTCAGGTCTTCATGGCCCACACTCCATGGCTGCTTTATTAGGTGCTATTTCCTTCTCACCTTTGCAGGTTGGGGATAGGATCGTCACTATCTGCGGCACATCCACGGAGGGAATGACCCACACCCAAGCAGTCAACTTACTGAAAAATGCCCCTGGCTCCATCGAAATACAGGTAAGATTTGTGTTCCAGGCACCATTCAGAATATGAAAAGTTTGAGGACACATGAGCTTTAAGGTTAGAGCAGTAAAATTGTTTAAATCTCCTGCTATTATTTTATTTAATATTTCCCTTGAACATAAATGATTATATTGAGAGTTCCAAGAAAGCACGTAAGGAACATATTCTGTCACATTTTATCCTGGTGAATTTAGTGTTTCATAGTTTGTATCTAAGGGAACAAAAATACAAAGTAAATGATTAATTGCTAGAATTTTAAATAGTGTAAGTGACTTGTATTCTAAAGATCTTAAAAAAATAATTGCATACAAAACCGTGTTTGAAAAGCATCAAAGAACTTTATAGCACTGAATTAGTAGAATATTTTTACTGTCAATAAAGAGTCCTCTGGACCTTGTGATATTTCTTTCTGTTTGGTTGTGCATTATTTCAACAGAAATGATTAAGTGGACAATAAAATATACATTTTAATCCAAGTTCTCTTGAGGAAAAATTACCAGTCACAGGAACATGTGTTTTTGTGTTTCTCCTATGCACAGGTGGTTGCTGGAGGAGATGTGAGTGTGGTCACAGGTCCTCAGCAGGAGCCTGCCAATCCTAGTCTTTCTTTCACTGGGCTGACATCAAGCAGTATTTTTCAGGATGACTTAGGGTGAGCTCATATATTTTGGTTTGTGTGCTTCTACTGCCCACACAAAGGTGAAATAATAGGAGATGAAGTATAAATTACAAAAACCAAGTGTTTCTAAACTATTAAATCACTACAGCTTGGATTTAGTTTATCACAGCAGGCAGACAGATAGGCGTGCTGCTACCCTTCCCATGTTTTCAGCTCTTGAGTTTTTTGGGGGACATTTTATTTTAGTCTTGAAGTTAGTGCCCTGTGTGACATGGAACAAGTCAAATCTATCCTTTTTTTAAAAAAAATTGCCTACATTGCCAACTCATTTAATAAATCATCCTTTTGATTTAAAAAATCCAGTTGACCCAACACTTGATTACAAAAGAATTGGAGCATAGAGGAGGAGGAGGAACATGTTAGAATTTTTTAGTAATTTGATGCAGCTTTTATATTGCTTGTAATCAATTTTTCTGAGCTGGGGAATAATGACATTTATGACTTATTCCATGATAGTCCTCTGTACTTTGAGCCTTCTCATTTTCAATAAATTGGAAAAAGACTGAGCTTCTCTATTCATTGAGAAAATACCATGAATATGTTAGTTTAAGGTTGTAAATGAGTAATAGAATGTGTTAAGTAGTATTTTGTTAGATTATAAAAATTTAAAATAGTGAGCACTATGTACTGACAATTTAAGCATCCCCAAAATACCCATAGCGTGCTCACTGTCAGTAACACAGAGAATTGTACCAGTTCTAGGTGGATGTCAGATAATCTGTAAGTTATAGATCCACAGATATTATATATATTATATAGTATAATATATATATATAAATTTTTTTTTAAATCTGAAAACTCTTTTTCCTTGCCTTACTGTAGACCTCCTCAGTGTAAGTCTATTACACTAGACCGAGGACCAGATGGCTTAGGCTTCAGTATAGTAGGTGGATATGGCAGCCCTCATGGAGACTTACCCATATATGTTAAAACAGTGTTTGCAAAGGTAAGCCTGCAAATTTTAACCACCCTCTTCTGCACTAAACATTCATTAATAGGGGTCAGCAGCTGGCTTATTAGTTTATGGCCTGAGGTAACGCCAAATGGTTAACAGTTGATCATTTTCTTTTGCAACTCCCTGCAGGAACAGGTCATTAAATATTTTTGTCCAATTTGAGGTTTTGTTATGTTTAAAGGAAAATAGGCTTTAACTGAAATTCTATGGGATCTCTTCACAATATACATAAAAATATTAATGAATTTTAGTTACAGCATCCTGAGTTTTTTTTCCTGTAGAAACAAGTTCCATATGATTGAATGATTTTTGAAAATGGGACATTTTAAATATGTATGCTGTCAAATACTGGCATTTCTTTTTCCTTGCATTTTTTATTGTGAAATATAAAATATTCTTAGAAAATACATAAAATATGTAGATCAAAAGACATTTATTTTGCAGTTTAATTTCATTGACTGAAATAGAAAAATAGCAACCAATAACTGTATATCTGTAATCATGCATTAATCGGGTCTATCTTAAAAATGTTAAAGAATAAGGTTATCACAACATTGGTGAAATTATTGAAATATTTAAACCCACATTGTCATTGTTAATATGTTGTTCAGGCATTTTTTCTGGGGCTACAAAATTGGACATGATTTCCTGTAGGAAAAATACAGAATCTCAAGATTTTACAGTGCAAAGGAGCAAAACTTAGCTCAAACCTATTAAATGATTTGATAAAAGGATAAAATGACTTTAGTGCTATAGTTCTTTGAAGTACCTACATATGGAGATTTTATTCCATTGTTTTAAAGAAAATTGTTTCTAACCTAGTTAAAGAGCTATATCTGCAGCCATCTAGCTATAGGCTTAATTTATGAGATTTTTTTGAAGCCACTGGTATGTCCAAAAATAAAAACAGCATTTGACAGTGAGGAAGAGTCACTTTTCCTCAGCCTTGTAACAATTTATTTAAGGCATGCTAGTTAGAATGTATTTTAAGAATTTGATCATTATAGATTCCTCATTAACTCTTCCATTTTTTAATCTTATATTTAATTGCATAATTGCCTACAGTAAGCATGCTTTAAGATGGGATTCTTTTTCAAACAGCAGTGTCTGTTTAATCTTAATCATTTAGGTCCCATAAAGAATAGGAAGACTCTATCTGCCCTTGAGAAATAAATGAGCAGGCAGCTTAAAAAGCTTTTTCAAAGCCACAGAAATAATTAAAATTAGAGTTAGCAGGACTTATATCTTGTCCTGCCCATGTCAACCTGCATTTGGCCTTTATGTATCTGGAAACTTTTGGATTGCATGGTCCTCATGCCTCTGTCCTGTAAACTGCTTTTGTTCCTGCCTAATCATTTGTCTTCTTCCTGTAGGTCTTATTTACAGGATAAAAAATCCTGGGTTCTATGAAATCATTCCTACTAGGCAAATTCCCAAATATTCTTTATTAATTTGAGTTGCCACCAACTGCTATGTGGAACAGCCGAAAACCATCCAACTAATCTATCGACTGCTAAATTCTCTCTTAAATGGGAATCTCAAAGCCAGAATCATTTAGGAGAAAGGCCTCCTTTGTGTATGTTCATCACCGCTTAATGACTAGAGTACCCGTAGAGCCCTGAGAGCCGTGTTGTGTACACACAGAGCAATTTACGTTCTTTTTTAGATCTTTTTCTATTTTGTAGCTGTGAGGCAACATTTTTTGAGGAGTGAACAAGCCTGCTTTATAATTGCAGGGAGCAGCCTCGGAAGATGGGCGTCTAAAAAGGGGTGATCAGATCATTGCTGTCAATGGGCAGAGCCTGGAAGGGGTAACCCATGAAGAAGCTGTTGCTATCCTTAAGCGGACAAAAGGCACTGTCACTTTGATGGTTCTCTCCTGAATTTGCTTCCAGAATTGAGCCAACTCAACCTTCAACTGCATCCCACAGTCTTAAGAGAATGGGACTGGCTTTGTGGACAATTTTTCCTGTGCTGTCTTCATCAGGCTCATCAAAACTGTAGGAGGAAAAATACCATTTAAGTTTGTTTTCCTCATATGGAAATGATTGTCTTCTTGGGAACTTAGAATCATTTTTCCTTTCCCCTTGCATTTTGTGAATGTAAACTCAAAGAGAAGGACTATTTGCATAGGTAAATCCAGTCTTTCTTTGCAAAGATATCTGATGTTTTGTGGTCACATGGATAAAAATTATGTGCTAAATTGCTTAGTAGAAAAAAATAATAATTCTAAAGCTAAACTCAGAAATGGCTTCAGTAAATTAGATTGAAAGTGAAAATATAAAGAAGAAAATCTTGAGTTTCACGAAAATGCCTCATTGTGTCAGTCCATCTCTGCTACTCAATTCTAATAAAAAGAAAAGAAAAATTATTTTCTATTGAATATCTTAAAAAATACTTTCAGTATTAAAAGTTTTGGTTATTAAAAAAATCACCTCCCCCCCTTCAATTCACACATATATATTTTTCTCCTAAAATGAATTTCTAAGATTGAGTAAATAGCAAATACATGAAGCACTGTCCCTAAGTTTGTGAAGAAAAAAAACATTTAATACACATCTCAATGCTCATTTTCATTTTTGACCTGTTATAAAATACTTTCATGTTTCTGTAAGTAAAATGATGACGTTATGCTATATTGACTGGTTTCTCCAGAAGGTAGCTGTGCTAACCATGGAGGAACACAGAAGTCTCCCAGAGTCTTTAGTGCTGCTTTTAACTGATGCAGTACTAAAAATGTGTTAGCGTGCTGTGCAATTGGTTTTCAATTAGTATTAATCTTAATGACAGAGAAAAAAGCAATGTGTCAGTAATTATTTTGGTTGTGTGCCATTAGTAAATTGATACAAAAATTAAGGGGATTAACATAACTTCATTTCATTGCCTTATATTAACATCTTATAATACAATAGTTTAAGACTAAGGGAAACAGATGGAGCTGTTTATTGAGACAACTGGTGAGGAATTATCATGTGTTCATTCCCATTTTAGAGCGTGAAACTCCTACATTAGAATATATAAAATCACTTTAAATATTATCTATATTTGTAACAGAAGTAGTGTACAGATATTTTATTACAGCACTTTTGTGTAAATGCAGAATTGAAGTGAATAAATAGGAAGTTCCATGGTGTACAAATGAAGCAGGCGTATTTTTTGTTGTTGTTGGTTTTTTTTTACTGGGGAAAAGCTTTATTGTTCAAGATTTACAATTTGAAATTAGCTTTTATCATTTTTAACTGAACATATTGTGTCCATAGTTACAGTTAAAGGAACTTTGGACAACATCATTATGAAAAGCTCATGTTTTTACATCCAGAATTTTTACTAAAGTTTTATTTACTCCTGTGGAGCAGTGGAAGATGCACAACATTGTAGAAAGGAGAATAGACCCTCTGGTTATCTTTACTAGCTTGAATAGCATTCCTCCAAAATTCATGTTCACCAGGAACCTCTAAATGTGACATTTGGATATAGCATCTTAGTGGTGTAATTAGTTAAGTTAAAATGAGGCCATGCTGGATGATGGAACTCCCTAAATCATTAAAAGAAGGCTCTGTAAAGAAATATGCATAGGTACAGAAGGCCTCTTGAAGATAGGGGCCAAAAAAGCCACCAGGAACATAGGCTACCAGAAGCTGGGAGACAAGGAAGGATTTTTCCCTACAGTCTTCAGAAGCTCTTGGGGCTGTTGACACCTTGATTCAGACTACTGGACTCCATATCTGTGAGAAAATAAATTTCTGTTAAAAGCCACCCAGTTTGTAATATTTTGTTATGGAAGCCCTGGGGCAGTAATGCAGTATCATAAATATTTGTATATCTTAGCTACTAACATTGTACCTAGCTAACAGGAGAAGCTCTGTACATGTTTATTGAGCATATGAGTGATTAAATTATAGGTCATGATTAATTTCATGGTTTTAAACTTGTTTTATTTGGCTAGCTGCAGCCTTCATACTAAATGTGAAAAAAGAAACAGTTGGAATGTCACTGGAGGGACATAAAAACACGGGAAAATCTCCCCTTCTGAATTGTTATTAATTAACAAAGTCAAAGCAAATGAAAGAGAAGAGAGGGAGAAAAGGAAGGGGAGGGAGAGAAGAAAGGAGGAAGGGTAGAAGGAAAAAATAAGAAAAGTCTACAGAGTCATCAGCATTGGAGAGAAGTGATAAAGGCTTGTGTTTACTATATTACTGTTTTCTGGAAATAGCTGAGTTCTCTGTGGTGAAGGAAGAAAGTGAGTGAGGAGTCTGAAGACTTGAACGTTATAGTGTTAATAATACCACATACAACTCAAGACAGTGGATTCCCTATGATGGGTTCAATATAGTTGCTTGTGTGATTACATCATACTGGAGAATATCACATTATTTCTGGTGTTTTTAGTGACCCCTCCAAAAGGATGATGGTAATTGTTAAATTTCATCGTGGACTGATGCGGAGGCATGCGAGGATATGGTGTAGCAACTCAGTAGAATCCACACATCAGAACAGTGATGGATTTGGAACTATAAAGAGATTAGAGTTCATGAAAGATTAAAAAAAGGTGAGGTTTTGTTTGTTTGTTTTTTTTTAAGAATCTTGATAAGGCATAGTTGGTTAGATTTAATGAAGCAAAAGCAGTTCTTCCTCCTCTGAGATGTACTGTACTGAGCTGCCTTAGATCTTGTCAGCTAGCTTGCGGTCTGAAAATGCCGTGCAGTGATTGAGAGCCTTTTGTCAGATCTCAGTCAGCACTAAGGGAAAAGTTGAAAGGATGCCTGCAGGAAGACATGAGTAAATAGCCTTTTTCTCTTGGTCTAGGTGTGGGAATGTCAAAACTATCATCACCTGCTTTCAGCAGCCCTGGTATGTTGTTTGATGTCAGTGACAAGTATTCTGGAATGCATTTGATTTGTGCAAAGATGTTCCTCAGCTTTGTCTACTAGGAATTAATGTTTAACTTCGCAAGACTTTTCCAAAGCAAGTTATTTAAAAAGCAGGGCTGGCCTCTGTTACTGCAAAAGGAAAAATATATATATTGGCAATAAAATTTCTAAATGGAAGAGCGTGAGAACAAGGCAAAGCAAATGTTTTTAAGGTGATTTTTGCGTATTTGACATTGCTGCTTCTTTTTCCTTTCAAAATACAGGTATTTCATATTGCCTATGTTGATGTAAATTAGAAAAAAAATAGTATTGTTTGTCTAAGAATTTTACTTAGAGTCAAGTAACAAAAGTTCAATAGTAGGCCCTTAAAAAAGAGTTCTGTCAAGGCAAATCTATGTACTGATCTCAGAATCCCACTGAAAGTGTTTCTTGAAGTTTCCAAAAGTACTACCATCAAAAGATGGCTTTAGGCAGCTACCAGGAGCTTCAACTTGTTCATTTAACATTGGACATTTTTTCAGAAGGTTATTTTGTTTGTGAATACTTTGTGATCTTTCCTTCCTCCCTTCCACCCTTGTATTTATATGTGCATTTTCAGAAACAAACAAAACTGTCCTTGGAAAACTTTACTTTTTCTGTCATTTATTTAGACAGGTAAAAAATTATCATTATCTTCTTTTCACCTGTCTACCTTGAAATATTTGACCTTCAAAGTTCCATTTCCCTAAACTTCATTAACCCAAAGTACTTTATTCCACTCAGTAAAACTTACAGGTTTACCTTGCTTTGGAAAATTAAAAGAAATAAATGTATATAAGACTTTAATACCACACACAAGATAAGCTGTCAAGAAATGGCAGTAAGTCAAGCTGATGGGCAGTGATTACAATAGGGTGGGGGGTGGGGACTTGATAATATGAGTGGATGTTGAAACCACAATGTTGCTCATGTGAAACCTTCCTAAGATTGTATATCAATGATACCTTAATTTTAAAAAAATGGTAGTAGTCATATGTATTATATTGTGGTCAACACAGACTAATATAAATTTAGTAGCTTTCATTAATAGCCTTCAGTTTTCATTTATATGGAATCTTTTTCTTCTAAAGCTAGATGCAAATCAATTTAAACCAAAATTTCAGTTGTTTTGCATGTAATCTTCTTGATATCTTCATATAACTACACTATTAATTTCTATTTTTCTTTAAAGTAGTATTTGTGCTTAAAAGTGGAACTGTACCTCACTATTTTAAATGGCAATCCAGTATCACTTGCTATACACATAAAGTAACTATGAGCAAAAGCCATGTTATTAAATTCTACCAAGATACTATTGCCTACCAAGGACCAGAACTTGACATCTGCTTTTCTTTGTTAGACAGTCAGAATAACAATGTTAGAATGGTGTTAAGGACTCAGTGGAGACTCTTCTGGAGTAGAGGAAACTGAAAGAAAATACCCTTTTCATTATGTTTCAGTATTTCCTAGTGCCTTATCAGCACCACCTATAACCATGATCTCACAGTATATACAGTTTCTCACAATATACAATATACATGATCTCACAAGATACACAACTTCTCTTTGGAAAAACTGTATTATACCCAAATCAGGACGGTTTTGATAGAGACTTCTTTCTTAAAATGTGAAAGCAAGCCAGTCAATTCCTGTTCTTACGAATATTCTTAACTAACGAGATTGTTTAAGGTATTGTTTATAAGGCTTTCACTAAGACCATAATTGGGTCATCGTTTCCAATGATTTAGTTTGGCAATATGAGTTTGAAATAAAGGACAAATGACATAAATTAATGGAGTAAAATTAATGTTTTGGTAATATTAAATAAAGCTAATGCCTCTTGCACCTGGAGGGCTATGCAGATGGCAGGCATACCTAATTATGCACCCTGCTGCCTTTAAGTGTACTGATAAAAATCTCTCCCCAGCGTATAAAATATGTTCATTCATCGGCTGCAGACAAGTTTGAGTTGGGCAACATGATACACAAAAAGCACAAGGAAAAAAATGCAGTTCTAAAAGTTAATTAAATATGTATCTGATTTTTAAAATGTCATTACTACAGTAATCATCTTTGTCCTTACTGTATTTGTATATGTCAATTCCATTAGAAAAATGCTCTCAAACCAGTAAGGAAGTACTTAAATATGTTTATATTTTTTAATCCCTATGCATTAATTCGAAAGATAAATTTACTGATAGAATCCTAAATAAGTTGATTTCTCACTCTAGGTACTAATTGGATTGGCCAACTATCACTCATATACTTGTAGACTCATTCGGTTCTTTAAGAAGTAGCTGCTCTTTAATATATGTCGGTATAATTAAGTGCATAGATAATAAGTTTTGCTACAGATATTTCAGAGATATCACTGACCTTTCTAAAACTTGAGTGCTGCATTTAAGAAATGTGAATTCTCATGAACTTCATTTTGTTACACTGGGTACCTATGCAGTTAAAAGCATAACCAGCAACTTACAACTTTAGCTTCAAAATGATTCTTTTTAAATGCTTTTACGTTTGTTACACACACCTATTATTTTTCTTATAATTAGATGTATATTTGCCGCCAACATTTAAAAAATGAAAGAACAAGTGAAATATTCCTTTTCAAACATAGTTTCCATCAAAATAGGTGACAGGGTGCCGAAGTGTTCATTTTATCATAAAAAATGCTGGCTTATTTTTAAGAAAAAGTAACATTTTTTTTTAGGTTAAAGGACATATAATATCTTCATCTTTTACTCCTTAATCTTAGGGTTAATAAATAAAGGAATGATAAATGTAAAATTTTAATTTGTATAACTACATTTGGAAAACAGTGTATTTGGATAACTAAATATATTTGAATATTGTATTTGAATACTAAAAATATATTTGGACAATTAAAGCCATTTGGATAATTAAAACTATGGGAATCATTCTACGCCATTTATCTTCATTTATTTTAAGTACCTATTATTCCTTCCATTCAGGAGTTGTTTTTTCCTCTAAAGCTTTTCCTTTCTGTACATTTACAGGTATTTATGTAATGAAGTCATCAGTGTCTCAACACCCACTGAGACTGTCTTGCATAAATGTAAGTCAGAGCTGATAAATGTCTTTAGCTGAAGAACTTTAGATTTCTCTGAAATATAGTTTGAAGACCTTGGGCTTCTGAATCCCAAAGCCCTGGGTTGATAGCCCTGGCTCATCCCCTGACTAGAGGCAGATGGCCTCTCTGAGCCTCTGCATTCTTGACTGTAAAATGGGAATAATAACATCTTCCTGTCAGCTCAAAGTGACTGGACATGGTGATGCTTGATAAGTGGTAGAAATATTAATACTAAAGTCAGTGTAATTTAAGAGCTGTATGGATACATACAGCGGAATTGTGGGTATCATCTGGAGTAGAATTATTTTATATCCCAACTTGAAAAATAAACTAGTGAAGTGCCCTCTTACTTTCTCATCCTGGAATCTCCTCAATTTCTACTAGAATGGGAAGCAAAGGCAAAAAACAATTCCAGGAGAACTCAGAACTGCAGAGCCTCCCTGGTTAGTGAAGTTAATGTGCTGCTCCATAATATTCTAAAGAAGATATATTTGGGATGGGAGTTATTTAAAGCTAGTAAAAGGTTGTATCATCAATCTAAGCCCCCTTGATTGCATAATGAGCCAAGCATCTAGTTTTAAAAGTAAATGGGAAATTGTACCAATATCAATCCCTCATATAATCTCTCCTCCCCAGACCTCCATATTAAGCCGAATAAGTTTTATTGTCATCCTACTTTCTAGGTATAGTCATTTTTTAGAACAGAGGGAACAAGGAAAAAATTAGCTTGGTAGACAATCTCTAGAAGGAAGTTGGTGAGATTAAACTGTTTGCCAGGTGCTTTCTTCCATATTAGATATTATTTCTCAAGCAATTTATTTTAAATTAGTTGGGGAAGAGTAAGGTGGAAATTTTATGTGCTACTAGGTAAATTTTAAAATTTTTAATTAAATAAAAGAGTTGTGAGTCAAGGAAAGGAAATTTGCTTTTAAAGAGGATTTCTTCCAAGTGATAATCACATTTAACTGTACAATAAGCTTCAAGGTCTATGAAAATGGGGCTCTGAAAGTTCTTACCATTTAAAATTTAGGTTAGGGTTGGTGGACTAGAAACTTCTATTTGGAAAACTATAGCACACTGTTCTTTGGGTGTGATGAAGGATGGTGTTTTTCTGAACTTAAGAGCAAACTGATTTCTAGGTTTGTACATTGGATTGTATAAATTTATAAAACACTTCAATCCCTACTTGCTAATAAAATGGTTTTTGGATATTTATGAAAAAAATCATACTTTTCAATTACTTAAATGTTGGGAGCTAGGGAAAGGCCAAGAATCACCTTTAAACATGTAAAGAACTGAGATCCCAAAGAATACATGTGTTTATAACCTCCTGGGCAGAAGGGATCATTTGCAGTTAAATGTAACCATGTGAAAATAGTGATGGGAGGTCCTTGAGTGTGAAAATCTTTGGTTTCTTTATGAGGACAGATCATATTTTTTTGTGATACACTTATAGAACTTATCTATTTATCACCTTTCAAATGAAAAAATCATTAAAAGTACCTTAATTTTCCATATGGGGATTCTGAATACTGGAAAGAATATAAATTTAGTTACTAAAGAATTTAAATGGAATTGTGGAAACTGTTCAGATTTGAAGGAGAAAATAATAGGATTGGAGCCATAAATCTTTACTTTGCTAGGGCCAGATACTTAGTTTCTCTAAATGTATTTACTCATGGGGATAATACCTTCCACCTAGGTTTTTAGAAGTCAAAATATATAGTAAATATGAAAGTTTTTAAAGTCTTAAAGCATAGATCATTGTTATGTATTAGCTAAATCATGCATTTGTGGCTATTTTGATTAACAGTTATCAAATTCACCAGTACTTTCTAAACATATATTGTTAGTGTCCTGTTATATAGCCCTAAAATGGAAACATTCCTACTAATACAATGCTTTTTAAATAAATAACATATCCCATTTTTTTCCAAAAGTATGAGGTGGTGTATAATTTTTTTATTTTGCACTATATAATTTTTAAAAATATTCACAATAGATCTATTAAAGAACAAACCCACACCCATTCCCAAGTATGATCTTTCCACCATTTTTATCCACACTGAGTCTTGGACTTGCCCATTTTGTTACAGATTATTGTACTATGTTACTTTATTTTGTCTACATTATGGCTTCTATCACTATACTTAAAGTAATATTAGCTCAGGAGTCTTGCTTAGTAATGGGGAGAATGGTGAGGGATGAAAAGTAGGAGGAGGGGATGAAGAAGGAAAAAAGTTTGAAAGAAGGGGGAAGATCATCACCTCCCACCTATTCTGATAAAATTTCTACTATTGTATATGAAAGCTAAATATGGACTTAACGTAATGGGAAACAGAAGGATGGAGTCCATTATCATTCTAATTTGGGGACAAAAAGGAGAATTTACAAAAATCTCACATATTACATGCAATTACTAAGAACTTCATAAGTGTGTTAGTGGTTATAAATGAATGATGGAATCATTTTGGGACAGATCAAGGAAAATTAAATGGAGAATAATTGCCAATGGGGTCAAAGCTAGTTTGCATTTCTGTGTCTTCCATTTTTTCAAATTTTTTGTGTAACTTTGAGAAAAAAATGAGACTAGGAGAATGGTGATGTTGCAAAAATTTTAAGTCTCTGAAGAAAAATACACAGTATCTCAAGGGGTTGAAGGACAGAATTCAGCTGCTGCTTGTTTCTATGGACACTGGCAGAATTCAGGTCCCAGGGATAGTTGCTGTGGGAACATATGGGATCTAGGTAGATGCTGCCAGTATGGTTTTACCCTTTCTGGAATGTGAATTCTTCTTACTCAGTTGCAACTGCTTTCCAAGGTAGTCTTTATTGTAAAAAAAGAGTATATTATGTGTCTTATTGAATCAAATGCACTTTCTACAACATATTAAACTGGGTATAGTAGCTATAAGACAAACAACAAATATTCCAAAAAAATTAGCCATTAAGCTTTGTTTATCTGTGATTTTTACCTTAGATGATATTAATGTTAATCAGAATAGTCCACTCCAATGGTAATACTTGACATCTTGCAAGGAAAAGAATATTTCCTCCATCCTTTAGTCTGTGAGCCATCTGAAATCCTCTGAGAAGCATTATTACTGATGATCTAATGAAGAAGTAAAGTAAAGCCATAATGTAAATATCTCAGATGAAATTAGATTTTTGGATTAAATTATTAAATTGTCCCAGTCTCTCAGATACTTATCTAGTATAGATTTGTCTTGAAGTATAATTAGAATAAAGTAGTAACAAAAAACTGAACACATAGGGCTGTGAATTTTGTTTCTGATAAATAAGACTTGATAACCAGAGTACTCTTTGGTCCAGGAAATATTTTTTACCTGCATTCTGAATGAATTCTACACAGTGAATGTTTTTTAGAAAAGATAACTGATTAGAGCTCAGTGACTATAAAGACATCCTCTGGAGGATTTTCTCCAACTTTCCCTTCTCCCAGCAGCAAAGGGTGGGATACCCATAGTAACAGGTATTTGTGCATACTTCATATGTCATTATCGAAATTCCCTTGTAATACTGATTTGCTTTCTCTCCATGTGATTATCTTTACTCCTGTTCAGGATAACAGGAAGAATGATTCCTTGCCTCTCTCACAGGAATAGGTAACAGCTAAATTCCTAGAAATAGAAAAGTGTTGTCTTTGCCTTGGATTAAAAGAAGTGGGAAGTAAGGGGTTAACACCCAAAATATATAAAGAGCTCACATGCCTCAACACCCAAAAAGCAAATAACCCTATTAAAAAATGGGCAGGGGATATGAACAGTAATTCTCCAAAGAAGAAATTCAGATGGCCAACAGGCACATGAAAAGATCCTCCATATCGCTAATTATCAGGCAAATGCAATTAAAACCACAATGAGTTATCATCTCACACCAGTTAGGATGGTCAACATAGAAAAGACTAGGAACAACAAATGCTGGTGAGGATGTGGAGAAACGGGAACCCTCCTAAACTGCTGGTGGGAATGTAAGCTAGTTCAGCCATTGTGGAAAGCAGCATGGAGGTTCCTCAAAAAACTAAAAATAGAAATACCATTTGACCCAGAAATTCCACTCCTAGGAATTTACCCTAAGAATGCAGGAGCCCAGTTTGAAAAAGATATATGCACTGTTTACAATAGCCAAGAAATGGAAGCAACCTAAGTGTCCATCACTAGATGAATGGACAAAGAAGATGTGGTACATATGCACAATGGAATATTATTCAGCCATAAGAAGAAAAATCCTACCATTTACAATAACATGGATGGAACTAGAGGGTATTATGTTCAGTGAAATAAGCCAGGCAGAGAAAGACAAATACCAAATGATTTCACTCATCTGTGGAACATAAGAACAAAGCAAAAACCGAAGGAACAAAACAGCAGCAGACTCACAGAACCCAAGAATGGACTAACAGTTACCAAAGGGAAAGGGACTGGGGAGGATGGGTGGGAAGGGAGGGAGAAGGGCAATAAGGGGCATTACGATTAGCACACATAATGTAGCAGGAGACAGATACAGGGAAGACAGTATAGCACAGAGAAGACAGTGATTTTATAGCATCTTACTATGCTGATGGATGGTGACTGTAATGGAGCATATGGTGGGGACTTGATAATGGGGGGAATCTAGTAACCACAGTGTTGTTCATGTGATTGTATATTAATGATATCGAAATAAAAAATAGATTAATTAGTTTTAAAAAAAAGATGTAGGAAGTGTCAATGATGGCAAATGTTTCCTCAAGGAAGATTGCTGCTTTGGGATCCTTGTTAAGAGGAGTGGACTGAGCATATTGCCTAAAGCCAGGCTGAAAAGGAAGGGGCACTCTGAATGCAACAGTCAGGGGAAGGCCACAGTTCTAGTTCATTATTTTACTGTGAAGGCTGAAGACCACAGTCATTTTCAGAATTGCCCTAACATTTCATCTAGAAGAGGTGCTTGCAACCCCTTCTTGACAAATGAAGAAAACAAAGTCTGTGGGATTTAAGTTATTCTTAGAGAGTTTCATGAAGTCTATTTTTCTTCCTCATGCCCTAGTCTTCAATAGCTAAACATGACAATCTCTGATGACTAAGCCTTTTCTCCCCATAGCTTACTTTATCAGCTTTTGTTTTGCTTTCTTGTAGGCCCTCCCCAAATTCCCAATACATATTGTGTGGTAGACTTCACTTAGTATTTGAGGCATTTACAACTTCGCTCCAAATTTTCCAATCTAACTCCCAAATTTTGCTCTGATGAAGTTATTTTCATAATCTTCCTTTTTCTGGAATTACCTTTCCTTCAATATGTCCCTGGGTTATTCTTCTAGACCTAGCTCAAATCCTTCATTCTTCTCAAACGTTTCTATATAATGAGCTATTATGTTTTAAAGTGTTTCACATGGAAAGTACCTAGAATATCATGAGCACTCAGAAAATAGTAGCTATTATTAATCAAAATCCATCTTTTTCTGCCCATAAAATTTTAGCTCTGGCACAACATCTTTCAAACACGTTTTATGTAAAACAAAAATCTAGTTCTATAGTCCAAAAATAAATTGTTGGAACATTGATTAAACACAGTGTAAGAGATGTGTTTCACGTCAGCTTTATCAGAATTTCAAATACAGCAATATATTGTAAATCTTTACTGAGTGTAGAATACCATTTTCCAAATCTATTTGACCATAAATATCTAGTGAGACTCAAGTTCCAAGGAATACATTTTTAGGAAGTGAGACTTTGATTTAATAATGTATCCAGGTATATTTTCTTCCCCAATAGATTTTGATCTTTTAGACAGAAGGCTTGGATCTCATTCAATATTTTACCCCTATAAAATTGTAATAGATATATCACGTAGTAGGCTATAACACATTTTTTTTCTTTTTGAGGGAAAAATATTTTTTTCTTGAATAAACTGAACAGAGATTAAAAACAAAGAAGGTAAAGAGGATATATTTATTATTTTTAAAGAATTCAGTGAATTTTAAGTTCTAAAAAGGAAACCCTCTGTGTCTTGTCCAACATACAGGAAGCATGGAAATGAGAGGGGAATATTGAATTAGCTTTTGGCATATGCCTAAATTAAAACAAAATAATTTAGTTGACATTGAAAGGTTAGGGTGTAGTGTACCAGTCAGTCCTTTGATAGTCAAATATGTTTCCAAGTTAGCTGTCCTTACCTGGTAAGTTCTTGCTCATGGGTATATTTTAGTAATAATCCAATTATCTGCCATCATTCTGGCTTCTTAAATTTGACCAAAACCTTGATCATATACTATGGGCCTGGCATGGTATTACTCTAAAGCCAATACTGAATAACAGGCCTAAAAATCATTGACTTTCAATAAGGTTAAAATTTTTTTTATTAGGGGAGTCTCATCCAGTCTACTAGCATTACAGATGAGTCATCTTCAAAGTTACCAGTAATCTCTGGTTAAACTGGGGATACAATTCAAGTTTTCAAATAATGAGTGACTCTTAATTTGACACAAGTATTTGAAAGTGATGTTTAAAAGAATTTCAATACTTAAATAATTTATAGTAATACTATCTTACCCTATTATCTTAGTAGAAGGAAATTAGCCAAGCATTTATCTTGTACATTTAAAGTTGAGATAAAGGAGATGAATGAGTAATAGCTGATCATTATCATTAACTTATTGAGCTATACTCTGAAAAGTTCAGACATTAAGCCATTACAGTTCATAGTCATCAATATATATACAGATTTCCAGCAGGAAGCTACCTGAAGGATCTTTTAGATTAAACTCTGACAGAAGAGGAAGTTGCAGATGAGCAACTTGCTCAGAAGATATTAAAGTTCTCTGTTTTTTAAATCATACCTGAATTGGAGAAGATTTAAGTTTTATCTGCCCTAACCATGGCAGTATAAGACAAACCCCTCTATCAATTTATTTTCATTCTGGCTACTAAGTCTTGGGACAATTACATAAAAACAAACTAAACAAAATTATATTTGGATTACTTTTGTGGTTACTGCTGATTTAAGTTCCCTACATAAACTTCAGTAAATGTCTGTGTTTGCTTAATAGTGATTATAAGACCAGGTTATTAGAGAGCCATTTCATGTTACTATTTTGTGTGGTTTAAAAAGCATTTGTATATATGTATAGTCAGTTGGAATGTATGCAGTTGTAAAGCACATTCAGTAAATGGAAGTGTATTACAAATTGATAAATTTAAATTAGCAATGAACACTATTAAGATATTTTAGTGTATGTTTTTAAAGAGTGCCTAGTTTCCCATATAAAGGAAAAAAATTAGGATTAAATAAAAGATTGGGCTACAATTTTTAGGGTTACAATAAATAAATGTAGCAGATGAGATAACCATACACCCACATTAAAACCGGTGCCTCCCTCCAGGAGCATAAGCAATTGCAGTTTCAAGAACCATTGCTGTTTACTGTCTGCACACATAGTGCAGCAGTGACACCAGCGGGCCAGAGTGATCTTCCTTCTTGAGCTTCAAGGTGTAAAAAGAAAGTTAGATATGAAATGGAGGCACTTGAAGGAAAAGTGTTTGTGGTTATGAAACTAAGCAGTTAAATTTGGAGGAGACAGGGGTGGGAACTTTTCAGCAAATAGAGCTGATTCTCTATTTGGAGTATTTCTTCGATGACGTGAAAAAACAAAGTACTAGATGATAACTATGACTGATGAAGTAAATGTGGCTGTTCCTGGCATTCCAGGTAATGTTGTCATTTGGCTGAAGATCTTTCCATGTAGTTTAAATTCTCAAAGGGAAAATAAACCCACCAGAGAATAAATGAAGTCCACCAAACAGTTCAATTTTTTTTGGAGTCCAACCACTAGAGGGAAGTAGAGTCCATACTCCCTGGGCTTTGCTCTGCATTATCCTCCTACTCCTTGGTCACCCACCTACCCACTCTGTCCCCAGCCCATCCTCATCTGCGTGGCTAAATGGATTCTCCAGGAAAGAGGCTACTTCTCATTTCTAAAATACTGCCGCATTATATTTTCTTAGAAACATACCTGAGATACAAAGCAATACAAGTAGAATGTGAGATAAAACTAACAAATTTGAGGGTGTGATTAAAGTCTTTTTGTTTCTATTAGTTCCTTTTTCAAGTAATTGCTTAGGGCAGAAAGAAGGGTATATCCATAGACTTTTCCGTGGTTACTGAAAAAAATCAATACCGGGAACTAAATTATGTAATTACTAAGTCAACTCTTAAGAAAATCTTAAGTAAATCCCATTCCTGAAAATCTAACTTAAGGTGAGGAAATATAAAAGTGATAAAGCCACACTTCTACTCTGAACAAGAATATCTACATGGAGAACATAAAATAACAGACACATGAAAATACTCTTAGAAGCCTATCTTTTCACTAATGTTATTGCATATCACTAGTAGAATTTGGAAGAGAAAAATGACTTTTAAAAATAATTTTTGTTCTGTTTCCTTTATTTTTCTTTTAATGAAAGCTTTCATTTCTGTTGAAAGATTTGGTTGAAATTTTTCTTTGACTTAATTTAAACGGACTTAATGAGTGCTAATTTTGTGTTTTATCCAGTAAAAAAAGGTTATATTGTAATACATCGATGATAAAAGTAAAACCGCTTTTCTGCTTTCTGCCTTCAGCTCTATCAATGATTATTACTGCAGCCTTCAACATTCTATGCATAGAAATTCCACTGCAGACAAAAAAAAGTCAACTTAGCTTCAGCCTTGAAACACTTAGAATTAGAATTTTCTGTAACCATACTTACAGAAATGCTAATTTTCCTGCTGGTAAATCTAAAATGGTAATTTTAAATGCTATAGAGAAACATTTTTTCCCCCTCTTTTTTTTCCTCTTTTTTATTAAGGTATGATTGATACACACTCTTATGAAGGTTTCACATGAAAAAACAATGTGGTTACTACATTTACCCATATTATCAAGTCCCTACCCATACCCCAATGCAGTCACTGTCCATCAGTGTAGCAAGTTGCCAGAGATCCACTAGGTCCCTTCTCTGTGATACACTGTTCTCCCCGTGATCCCCCACACCATGTGTACTAAACATAAGACCCCTCAGTCCCCTTCTCCCTCCCTCCCCACCCGCCATCCCACACCCCTCCCCTTTGGTAACCAGTAGTTCATTCTTGGAGTCTGAGTCTGCTGCCATTTTGTTCTTTCAGTTTTGCTTCATTGTTATACTCCACAAATGAGGGAGATCATTTGGCATTTGTCTTTTTCTGCCTGGCTTATTTCACTGAGCTTAATGTCCTCCAGCTCCATCCATGTTGTTGCAAATGGTAGGATTTGTTTCTTTCTTATGGCTGAATAGTATTCCATTGTATATATGTACCACCTCTTCTTTATCCATTCATCTACTGATGGACACTTAGGTTGCTTCCATATCTTGGCTATTGTAAATAGTACTGAATAAACATAGGAGTGCATATGTCTTTTTGAATCTGAGAAGTTGTATTCTTTGGGTAAATTCCAAGGAGTGGGATTCTGGGGTGAAATGGTATTCCTATTTTTAGTTTTTTGAGGAACCTCCATATTGCTTTCCACAGTGGTTGAACTAGCTTACATTCCCACCAGCAGTGTAAGAGGGTTCTCCTTTCTCTGCATCCTCACCAACATTTGTTGTTCTTAGTCTTTTCAATGCTGGCCATCCTTACTGGTGTGAGGTGATATTTCATTGTGGTTTTAATTTGCATTCCCTGATGATTAGTGATGTGGAGCATCTTTTCATGTGTCTGTTGGCCATCTGAATTTCTTCTTTGGAGATCCATCTCTTCATATCCTCTGCCCATTTGTTAATCGGGTTATTTGCTTTTTGGGTGTTGATGTGTGTAAGTTCTTTATATATTTTGAATGTTAACCCCTCATTGGATATGTAATTTACAAATATAGTCTCCCATACTTAAGGATGCCTTTTTGTTTTGTTGATGATGTCCTTTGCTGTACAAAAACTTTTTAGTTTGATGTAGCCCATGAGTTCATTTTTGCTTTTGTTTCCCTTTCTCAAGGAGATGGGTTCAGGAAGAAGTTGCTCATGCTTATATTCAGTAGATGTTTGCCTATGTTGTCTTCAAAGACTTTTATGGTTTCATGACTTACATTCAAATCTTTAATCCATTTCACGTTACTTTTGTGTATGGAGTTAAACAATAATCCAGTTTCATTCTCTTGCATGTAGCTGTCCAGTTTTGCCAACACTAGCTGTTGAAGAGGCTGTCATTTCCCCATTGTATGTCCATGGCTCCTTTATCATATATTAATTGACCATATATAGTTGGGTTTATATCAGGGCTCTCTAGTCTGTTCCATTGGTCTATGGGTCTGTTCTTGTGCCAGTACCAAATTGTCTTGATTACTGTGGCTTTGTAGTAGAGCTTGAAGTTGGGGAGCATAATTCCCCCTGCTTTATTCTTCCTTCTCAGGATTGCTTTGGCTATTTGAGGTCTTTTGTGGTTCCATATGAATTTTAGGATGATTTTCTCTAGTTCGCTGAAGAATGCTGTTGGTATTTTGATTGGAATTGCATTGAATCTAGATTGCTTTAGGCAGGATGGCCGTTTTGACAATATTAATTATTCCTACCCATGAGCATGGGATGTGTTTCCATTTATTGGTATCTTCTTTAATTTCTCTCAGGAGTGCCTTATAGTTTTCAGAGTATAGGTCTTTCACTTCCTTGGTTAGGTTTATTCCTAGGTATTTTATTCTTTTTGATGCACTTGTGAATGCAATTGTTTTCCTGATTTCTCTCTCTGCTAGTTCATTGTTAGTGTATAGGAATGCCACAGATTTCTGTGTATTAATTTTGTATCCTGCAACTTTGCTGAATTCAGATATTAGATCTAGTAGTTTTGGAGTGGATTCTTTAGGGTTTTTTATGTACAATATCATGTCATCTGCAAACAGGAATAGTTTAACTCCTTCCTTGCCAATCTGGATGCCTTTTTTTTTTGTGTTGTCTGATTGCTGTGGCTAGCACCTCCAGTACTATGTTGAATAGAAATGGGGAGAGTGGACATCCTTGTCTTGTTCCTGCTCTTAAAGGAAAAGCTTTCAGCTTCTTGCTGTTAAGTTTAATGTTGGCTGTGGGTTTGTCATATATGGCCTTTAGTATGTTGAGATACTTGCCCTCGATACCCATTTTATTGAGAGTTTTTACATGAATGGATATTGAATTTTGTCAAATGCTTTTTCAGCATCTATGTAGATCATCATGTGGTTTTTGTCTTTTTGTTGATGTGATGGATGATGTTGATGGATTTTCGAATGTTGTACCATTCTTGCATCCTGGCATAAATCCAACTTGATCATGATGGATAATCTTTTTGTTGTATTTTTGAATTCTGTTTGCTAATATTTTGTTGAATATTTTTGCATCTATGTTCATCAGGGATATTGGTCTGTATTTTCTTTTCTTGTGGTATCTTTGCCTGGTTTTGGTATTAGGGTGATGCTAGCCTCATAGAATGAGTTTGGAAGTATTCCCTCTTCTTCTACTCTTTGGAAAACTTTAAGGATGATGAGTATTATGTCTTCACTAAATGCTTGATAAAATTCAACAGTGAAGCCATCTGGTCCAGGTGTTTTGTTCTTAGATAGTTTTTTGATTACCAGTTCAATTTCATTGCTGGTAATTGGTCTGTTCAGATTTTCTGTTTCTTCCTTGGTCTGGCTTGGAAGGTTGTATTTTTCTAGAAAGTTGTCCATTTCTTCTAGGTTATCCAGTTTGTTAGCATATAATTTTTCACAGTATTCTCTAATAATTCTTTGTATTTCTGTGGTGTCTATCATGATTTTTCCTTTCTCATTTCTGATTCTGCTTATGTGTGTAGACTCTCTTTTTTTTCTTGATAAGTCTGGGTAGGGGTTTATCTATTTTGTTTCTTTTCTCCAAGAACCAGCTCTTGCTTTCATTGATTCCATTGTTTTATTCTTCTCAATTTTATTTATTTCTGCTCTAATCTTTATTATGTCCCACCTTCTACTGAGTTTGGGCCTCATTTGTTGTTCTTTTTGTAGTTTCATTAATTGTGAGTTTAGACTGCTTATACAGGATTGTTCCTCTTTCCTGAGGTAGGCCTGTATTGCAATATACTTTCCTCTTAGCACAGCCTTGGCTGCATCCCACAGATTTTGCAGTGTTGAATTATTGTTGCCATTTGTCTCTATATATTGCTTGATTTCTATTTTTATTTGGTCCTTGATCCATTGGTTATTTGGGAGCATGTTGTGAAGCCTCCATGTGTTTATGGGGTTTTTCATTTTCTTTGTGTAATTTATTTCTAGTGTCATAACTTTGTGGTCGAGAAACTGGTTGGTACAATTACAATCTATTTGAATTTACTGAGGCTCTTTTTGTAGCCTAGTATGTTATCTATTCTTGGAAATGTTCCATGTGTACTTGAGAAGAATGTGTATTCTGTTGCTTTTGGGTGTAGAGTTCTGTAGATGTGTTAGGTCCATCTGTTCTATTGTGTTGTTCAGTGCCTCTGTCTCCTTACTTATCTTCTGTCTGGTTGATGTGTCCTTCAGAGTGAGTGGAGTGTTGAAGTCTCCTAGAATGAATGCATTGCCTTCTATTTCCCCTTCGAATTCTGTTAGTATTTGTTTCACATATGTAGGTGCTCCTGTGTTGGGAGCATAGATATTTATAATGGTTATTTCTTCTTGTTGGATTGACCCCTTTATCATTATGTAATGTCCTTCCTTGTCTTTTGTTACTTTCTGTGTTTTGAAGTCTATTTTGTCTGATACAAGTATTGCAACTCCTGCTTTTTTCTCTCTGTTGGTTGCATGAAATATCTTTTTCCATCCCTTCACTTTTAGTCTGTGCATATCTTTGGTTTAAGGTGAGTCTCTTGAAGGCAGCATATAGATGGGTCTTGTTTCGTTATCCATTCAGTGACTCTATGTCTTTTAATTGGTGCATTCAGTCCATTTACATTTAGGGTGATTATCGATAGGTATGTACTTATTGCCATTGCAGGCTTTTGATTCGTGGTTACCAAAGGTTCAAGGTTAATTTCCTTACTTTCTAAGAGTCTGACTTAACTCACTTAATATGCTGTTACAAAAACAATCTAAAGGTTCTTTTCTTTTTCTCCTCCTTTTTCTTCCTCTTTATATATTAGGTATCATATTCTGTATTCTTTGTCTTTCCCTTGATTGACTTTGGGGATAGTTAATTTAATTTTGCATTTGCTTAGTAATTAGCTGTTCTACTTTCTTTACTGTGGTTTTATTTCCTATGGTGACAGCTATTAAATCTTAGGAACACTTCCATCTATAGCAGTCCCTCAAAAATAGACTGTAGAGATGGTTTGTGGGAAGTAAATTCTCTCAGCTTTTGCTTATCTGGAAATTGTTTAATCCCTCCTTCATATTTAAATGATAATCTTGCTGGATAAAGTAATCTTGGTTCCAGGCCCTTCTGCTTCATTAAATTAAATACATCATGCCACTCCCTTCTGGCCTGTAAGGTCTCTACTGAGAAGTCTGATGTTAGCCTGATAGGCTTTCCTTTGTATGTGATCTTCTTTCTTTCTCTGGCTGCTTTTAATAGTCTGTCCTTATCCTTGACCTTTGCCAATTTTATTACTATATGTCTTGGTGTTGTCTTCCTTGGGTCCCTTGTGTTGGGAGATCTGTGGATCTCCATGGCCTCTGAGACTATCTCCTTCCCCAGACTGGGAAAATTTTCAGCAACTACCTCCTCAAAGACACTTTCTGACCTTTCTCTCTTCTTCTTCTGGTATCCCTATAATGCGAGTATTGTTCCGTTTGGATTGGTCACACAGTTCTCTCAATATTCTTTCATTCTTAGAGATCCTTTTTTCTCTCTGTGCCTCAGCCTCTTTGTATTCCTCTTCTCTAGTTTCTATTTCATTTATCGTCTCCTCCACTGTATCCAACCTGCTTTTAATACCCTCCATCGTGCTCTTCAGCAATTGGATCTCTGACCAGAATTCATTCCTGAGTTCTTGGATATCTTTCTATACCTCCATTAGTATGTTGATGATTTTTATTTTGAACTCCTTTTCAGCAAGAGTTGTAAGGTCCATGTCATTTAAATATTTCTCCAGAGTCATATTAATTTTACTCTGGACCAGGTTCCTTTGGCATTTCATATTTGTATGTGGCACCCTCTAGTGTCCAGAAGCTCTACTCTCTGGAGCTGCTAAGCCCCTGAAGCAATGTCGGGGGTTGCAGGGGAGCGGTATTGGTGCCTGGGGGGAGAAAAGAGCTGTTTCCCGCTTTCCGGCTGCTGTGCCTGTCTCTACTGCCTTAACCAGTGGGCCGAGCACACAGGTATAAGCTTTTGTCTGAGAGCAGCTGGATATGGATCCTTGCTTTCCACAAGGGGCTATAATCTCAGTCTCTTAAGGAATTCTGCCTGTATTAGCTTTCCAACCCCGTAACCATGCGAGTATCATGAAAGCACCATGAAATGTAGGTTTGTGCTCCCAGAGCAGATCTTTAGAGCTAGGTATTCAGTAGTCCCAAGCCTTCCACTCCCTCCCTGCTCCATTTCTCTTCCTCCTGCCAGTGAGCTGGGGTGGGAGAAGGTCTCGGGTCCCGCGGAGCCACAGCTCTGGTATGTTACCCTGTTCAGTGAGGTCTGCTCTTTTGTCCAGGTGCTGTCTGGTGCCGTCCTCATTCTTGTTGCTCTCTCAGGATTAGTTGTGTCAACTGTATTTTCTAATTATATCCAGTTTTAGGAGGAAGCGTCTGTCTCTCCTCTCACGCCGCCATCTTTTATAGAGAAACATTTTAAAGAAATATGAGGTTTTCTTAGAAAACTATTAGCCATGGTTAAACCTCCACCTATCCTTCTGAATAACTATTTTTAAGAACAGTGCTGGGCATAGAGCGGATACTCAACTGTTAATAAAAATTAGCATATATTGGGTATATCAAAAGTCCAAAAACTATTCTTGGAACTCATCCCTTCTTTATGGGAGCTAACATCTCAAGATTAATAAATGCTTGATATGGCTAACTCTGATACATTAATTTTAACACTCATATTTGCTAATTTTCATTAAAGAAGTTTCTTATTTCCCTCAAGAAAATGCTCCATGACACATTTTTTTTTTCCAGTTAAAGATAACTGAATTATTTTGGTGGAGGATTTTTAAGCAAACTTTGAGGTTATTGCAAGCAAGCTGCCACTTCTTAAAGACAGTGTTGTCAATTACTGACTTTAGAGGGTGAATTTTCTCTAAATTGTCTATATGATGTCACCAAAATTTTCTTTTCTAACTCCCACAAATAGTTTTGGTACCCTGGCCCTCCTACACAAATTCACTTTGGAGATTTGCAAGGGATTTAATTCTGGATGTGGCCTAGGGCTTGACAAGCAACTTCCTGGAAAGGTTTTGCAAGAAGAGCTTCTTAGATGAAAATCATCCTGGCTCAGTTCAGCTTTCCTCTTGGTGTGAAAGTCCATTATGACTCATGCAATTGTTTAGTTTACATTGGCCCTTCTTAGGAATCTACAAGGACATGATACAGTGTGCTCATATCAAAGTTATAATATTTTTAAAAGAGACAACTTGGGAGAAAACCACAGTGGATTCTGATACTTCTGTCTTTAAAAAATCCTAGTTAACCTCAAATATGTTGCCTTTATCTCCT
The DNA here is from genome assembly GCF_040802235.1 of Manis javanica. NCBI lineage: Eukaryota > Metazoa > Chordata > Mammalia > Pholidota > Manidae > Manis > Manis javanica. Next base: position 54,075,718 of record NC_133157.1, read on the forward strand.
TAGAACAGAAGAGAAATCCAAAGACCTTAAAGCTAACCAATACTCATTGGTATTTCAGGTATGAAGATCTTCATTTGTACACTGAACTTTTCTGGAAATGCAAATCTGTCAGAACTCCTGTTTATTTAATGAATATTACCCAATTTGAATAAGATATTTTATTTGGCAGCTGTTACTAGGGAAAGTTTTTGGGGGATATGGGTTTGGGACGTCTACTAAGGGGTCCTTTTCTTCCTCTTTATGGGTAAGATTATGTTTAAATGAGACACTTGAAAATCTTAAACCAGAAATAAGATGACCTTAGTTAACCCAATGTTTAATCCAGTTCAACCAACATTCCAACTTGTTCTACTTTGCCAAGATTCCCCCTGTTGAATTCCCACCTGACCTGAAGAGCAAGTCAGTTAATCCTCTTGCAGTGTGTGGTGTGTAGTTCAGCCATCCTCTGTTATCTGTTAGCATTAATTGAGTATTTAATACTGAATACTTAACAAACTCCTGTTGTGGGAACAGCCTGCATTTTACAGATGAAGAAAATAAAGATCAGTTAGTTAAATAACTGGTTTAAGATCACACAGTTAAAAAAGGGCAGAGTGAGAATCAAAGCTATATATTGGACTTCATATCCACTCTTGTTTTTGCCAAAACTGTGGCTGTAGTTGCAACCCAAAGGGAAAAATGGTGTAAACTGGACTAAATCAGGGTTTGGGAACACACGCAGGTTAAAGGGTCATTGTTAGTAAATGGGAACAATTGTATGAACCCCTGACAAACCTTGAACCTGCAGACTCTACCCTGACCTCACCCACATCATTACAGCTCAGAAGGCAACTGTTCTACTAGTCTTTAAAAAGTTGTGCCATGATTCATGCCTAATGAGTGCCAATGACACTACTGCTATTTCATAGAGCAGCAAAACAAGTTTCAGCAACCCAGATCTTTATCTGCTTTAGCCGAAAAGGCCAGTTACATTTTAATCTCAGTTATTTAAATAATTGTTTTGAAAGCAAGCTGGCACATCTCTAAAAGGTTTTTTTTTCTTCCTTTGATGCCCATTCGTTCTTTTTTTGAAGTAAAGGACAAATTGAGCTGTATTAAGGATGGAAAATTATGTACATCTCTTTATTGAATAGGTGCTCTGGTCAAGATATTTTGTGGAGTTGAACAGACTATAGCCAAAATCACCTTTAATAAGGTATAATTTATATTCCATAAAATGTACCAAATTTAACAGATCGTAGTGTTTTGATAAATCTACATGCCAGTCATTTCCAACATTGCAAAAGTTGTGTCTCTTTTCAAGTTCCTGTTTCCTCAGTTACCCCATCTAGTCCACTGACATGCTTTCTGTTACTACAGATCAGTTTTTCTTTATTAGAATTTTATATGAATAAAATTACATCAAGTACATATTCTCTTTGTATCAGCTTCTTTTGCTTGCCTTTTTTTTTGAGATCATCTGAGTTGTAGATGTCAGTAGTTTATTTCTTTGTAGTATTCTCCTGTTAGGATACTCATAGTTTGTTCCTACCACTATGATAAAATTTGTTTCAAGTTTTCAGCTATTTTAAGTAAAGATGTTAAGAAGATTCTTGAAAAAGTTTTTGTGTTGATATAATATTTTTCTTTCTTGGATAGAACATAGAAGTAGAATTACTGGGTCATAAGAGAAGTGTTTGTGTGTGTCTGTGTGTGTGTGTGTGTACAGGAGACTTCCAAGCTGTACCACTTTATATTCCCACCATCAAAGTATGAGAGTTTCAGTTTCTTGATATCTTCACTAGCACTTGGTATGTTCAGTTTTTTAAACTGTGGTCATTCTATCAGGTATGTAGTGATATTGTAATTTAGTTTTAGTTGGCTTTTCCCTGATGAATAATGATGTTGAGCAACTTTTCCTGTGCTTATTTACTATTTATATATCTTCTTGGGTAATATGTCTTTCCAAATTTCTTTTGTACATTAAAAAAAAAACTTGGCTTATTTTTCTTATTATTGAGTTTTGAGCTTCTTCATATACATATTGGATTCAAGTCCTTTATTATATATAAATGTATTAGTTTGCCTCCCAGCCTGTGGTTTTCTCTTGATTCTCTTATTAGTGTCTTTCAAAGAGTAAAAGTTTAAGTTTTGATGGGGTCCAATTACCAATTTATTATTTTATGGATCATGCATTTGGTGTGTTTATGAAAAACTTTGCCTATCTCAAAGACACAAAGATTTTCTAGTATCTTTTTTCCTGAATGTTTAACAGTTTTAAGTTTTACATTGAAGACTATGATTCATTTTGATTTAACTTTTGTATACTCTGTGAGGTATATATCCAAGTTCATTTTTTTATATATGGATGTTCAGTCATTACAGCACCATTTGTTGAAAATACTATCCTTTCTCCACTGTACTAACTTTGCACATTTGTTGAAAATCAGTTGTTCCTGTATAGATTTGTTTCTGTTTATTTATTTTGCTACCTTTACATTAATATCACACTATTTTGATTATTCTAACTTTAGAATAAACCTTGAAATATGGTAGAAGTAATCCTCCAACTTTGTTCTTTTCAAAGTGCTTTTGACTGTTCTGAGTACTTTTTATTTCCATATGAGTTTTAGATCAAATTCTCAATTTCTACAAAATAAGCTTTTTTATATCTATTTTATAGCATAAGGAAGTGTATACCTGTGTGCACATGCACACACAAACACAGAGAAAGAGAGAGAAAAACATGTGCCATAAAGCACTTCAAAATAAACCAGAAAGAATTTCTCCTATGTAGGAATGCCGGCCTCCCATGCATGAACTTTCTTTAATGAACTGGGAGAGGATAAACTTGCTTCATTTAAAAAATGACTAATACTTTTTTTTTACATGTGAGATATAAAAAGTCAGAAGAGGAACAGAGAAAACAGCAACCAAAGAATATTGATAAAACAGTGCCCAAAACATATGAAAATTGTGATCAAACATAGGCATGCATTTAAAAAATTTAATAAACACTTGCCATTTTTACATAAAAAAGGTTCAAACTACAGATGTGAAGTCTCAGAGAGACTACCATTTCTGTAATTTTGGTCTAAGTAGCCTCAAGGAGATGGGAATAGGGACCAGTGAAGATGTAAATACTTCCTAACTCCTTCATAGATGAGGTATTTAATCACTTACATATGGCTTGAGAGGTATCAAAAGCCACGACCTTCCCCTCTTATTCCCCCTCCAGCTGCCACCCTTGGCCTTTCCTCTCCTTCTGACCCACACAAGAAGTTAGAAGTAATTACACTCCTTTAGGTCAGATGAACACCTGTGTGTGAGCATGACCACAACTATCTGAAAATGCATATGTCCTGTGAAAAAGAAGATGTCCTAAATGTTGGCTTTGGTGACCTGTCCTAAGCATATGTCAGTTTATCAGTTGAGGCGTGATGAACTTTGTATAGGGCCTGTCTTTGAAGATAAGCTGTTGGTCAGATGAACTGCCGTTCAGTAGCCTAGGAGTAGCAAGCCACCCAGACTGGGGAGAACAGACATAGGAACTGGGGGAAGTATTTTTAGTCTGTTTTAGGAGGATGCCAAGAAACATTTTCTTGAGAACCTTTTCATCTAGTAGGTCCAATTCTGCATGTGAGACTACTAGAAATCAGCTCTGTGACTTGAGGCAAATCACTCAACTTCTGAGAGCTAGTTTCCTTCTCTGTGAAGTGTATGAAATGATGTTTGCACTATAGGTTATTAGCAGTTTTAATTGAATGATGTTTGGCAAGCACTTGGTACACTGTCCAGCCCATAACAGGCAGCACTCAGGCTAGGATGCACACCTCCACAGGGCACCTTCTCAAGGTGATGACACTGGATGCTGTGGGATAGGAGGCCCAAGGCGGGCAGTTAGGAAATTTAGTATTTCTGGCTTCTCACTTGCCCAAATGCAGCTCCAGCCAATCATGTATTGGACTAGCAAAGCAAATAAACTGTGCTCTTTCTGCTTATTTCTTGTCACTTTTTAGCTCTACGTAGTGTGATGCATATGAAAAGGGCCTAAACTGATAAGAGGGTCCCTGGTGATGGGGCTCAAGGCAGGCTGCCTCAAAAATATGCCAAAGTGGCCTATTGATTACTTTGAATTAAAGTTCCTTGAGAAACAGATGATGCAAGAGGAGCACTCTGGCCTCCTCTCTGTCCACCTGAAAGCAGGAAATGAATCTCCATGTGACAGGTGACCTCCCTGCACCAGGAGGGAGAGAGATGTCCTTATCTCTAGAGACAAGGGATTCAGGGCCAAGTAAACAAACTCTGCAGTTTCACCACCAATTAGAACAGCTTGATCTAGTCACTTCTTAGGTCCCGTATCTACAAGATCACTATACACACACACAAATTTTATGCCCCTCTCAATCTGCCTGTGTCAAAAGAACTAAGAGGGACAGGGAGAAATTTTCCCCTTCCTGACATTGGTCGAAGTCCCCATCTTTCTTTAATTTTGGAAGGCAAGTCAGTTAAGTCTTTGGGTCCCCAGTGGGAGTTGGACCAGATAATCTGTAATGCTCATTCCATAATTCTTTGATTTACAGCCTGGGTCCCATTCAAACCTTTGATCCTGGTAGAGTTGCTCACAGAGAGGAAATCTTGTTCTCAAAATGACAATGAAATTCATGGAATATAAATTCCCAGGGGACAGGGGAAATGGGCCAGACTTCTCTTACAAGTATGTGGCAGCAAGTCCTTGGCAAGAAAAGGAAGCTGTCAGACTAAGCTTAAAATATTACTCTTCCCTGATATAGTATTAATTAAATCTGTTTAATCATTACTGTAACTGTTTAGCAGAGAAAACTTAGGTATAGAAGCTCAGAGAGAAAGCAGATTATTGGGAAATATGAGAAAGTAAAGGGCAGAATCACATTTAAAATTAAAGTAGAACCCTCTCCTCCTCTATGTGATCATCTTCCTCCTCCTCTTTTTAATTTTAAGGAACAAAGCATTGTTCAAAGACTTCAGAGAGTGGAATGGAGCTCTGTCCAGTTGGAATCACTCCATTCCCATCCCCTGGGAGTTACCCATGGTAACTAATGCAGAATGGCAACACACACACAAGTCCTTTTCAAAGGAAAAATTACATCTACTCCCACTTTCCTAACAGGTTTTCTAAATCTTCAATAAGTTTGTGTTAGCTGGGAATGAATGTCTGAATTTAGGCTTCAAAAATGTTCCTTTCTCCACCCCCACCCCCCCCGCCCCAATCTGTATAATTACTGTTTTTTTCCTGAAGCCTTTCAAAATACTATAATTAACAGATTGGCAGATAACCCATATAACTGCAGTTAAGGCAAATATAGTATGCAGCTGTCTTTGCATTAAGTGATTAAATCAAATAGCATAGTTTTGAAGTACATTTATAAAGCATAAATTTACCTCCTGGCAAAACTGTCTTAAGTAACACACCCTATACCATCTGTTCACTCAGTATTAATACCATATTTCCCAGGACTATAGCTACAGTGTGCAGAGCTACCAGCTGTGCAGAACCAAGAGGTGCTGAGGGATCCTTTGGAATACTCAGCAACTTTTGGATCCTGTTAAGGATGCTCACAGTGATTGTGCATCTGAAGTACACATACAAACACAGCCACGACATGCATACAGACACACAAACTTGCACATACACCCATACACATTCACACATATGCAAAACACACAACCACAACATGGATACGGGCACACGGATGTGCACATACATCCCTGCGCATGCACATGTACACACATGTGCACACACATATCCCACCAGATGACTGTATGCTCACTTTCCATGAACAGGACACTACACTGGTATGACTTTAAATGCATTTATTCAAGTACTTATTCTTTCATTAAATTTATTCAAGTACTTATTCTTTCATTAAATTATTCATTCAACAATGATTTATTCAATGCCTCTATGAGTCCGGCCGGGTACTAGGTAGTAGGGATACAGCGGGGATTAGTCATGATCCCTGCTGCTATGCAGCTTAGAGTCTAGCCAGAAGCCTCATTAATAGACTAACTGCGCTAAATGGTGATGGTTTTAATACAGGGTAGAAAACCAAGCAAGCTTAATAACTTCAGTGTTTACCAAATCAGAGCTATAAACATTTTGCAATTCAATGTGGACAATAAATGAAAGTGGTGCAATCATCAAAAATCATCATAAATTTATCCATGAGCAGCAGTAGACGCAGTGGACAACATAAGAAAGAATATTTACAATTTGGTAAGGAAGTTAGCAGTACAAAGAAATGCTAAATTGGATGATTCAGATTATCATGCAAGGTTTCAGAGCTATCAAGCAAGTACTGAGAAGTGGGAAGCCTGAGCGGGTTTTATGGAGCTGTGGTTATCAACCCTGGCTGAACATTAAAATCATGTGGAAGGCTTTAAAAATATTCGTGGCTGGGTCGCACCCCAGATCATAGATTAGAAAATGTGGAGATAGGGCTTGGACATCTCTCTTGTTTTTACATTCTTGAGGTAATTTTAATCACCCTTGGAGGTACAAAGCTTGAGTTTGCAAAGTCATGATTTACTGTTAGGAGGGATTGTACAGGTCAGCCAGGCCAATATGCTCATGTCATAAATGAAACGTAGAGGTGTGAAGTCAGCACAATGAGGTCTTGTATGATCTCACAGTTAACTCAGGGCAGACACTGAGCCAGTATTCTGATTTCCAAACTGGGGATTCTTTTATTGCATATCACTTCCAGATTTTCAGCATATAGTGAAAATAAAAGCCAGTCACAAAAGCTTAGCTTTCTTATCAAAGTTTTCAAAATGGGAGTACTTAGGAGAGGAAAGCAAAGAGCAAGACTGCAAACAATCAGTTGGAAATAAAATAACAGATATTACTATTTTGTAAAGGAAAATGAAAGTAGGCACTTAAATTTGGTGATTTACATGAAATACCAAGAATGTAAACATTTAAAATCTTTTATTGCTGTTATTATGTGATCGTTTTTTTAGAGGTACCAAATATTTTATATTTTGGGGGGATTAGCATTTATACAAAGTCTTGTCTCCTCAAGAATCCATTTTTCTTATGTGAATTGTAATGCCTTCATATTAGACAGACACAGAACTTTCTGTTGTTGCTTAATCTAAAAAAATAAACAAGTTTCTCCTCATTAAAATCTGAGTATAACAGAGCTGCCAGACTGGACTGCAAGATTCAGGCTGCAAAAGAAGGTATTCTGAGCTTTGTTTTACATCAATATTTATTACTGTATCAGCAGCTACACTGGATGTGCTTATAATTTATTAGTAGTCTTTATTTGGAGGCAGAAACAGATTCCATAATTCTTGAGAATCACATACCCTACAGGCATTTTTTAATCTAACTTTTGTTTACTGTCACTTGTGCTCAACATTTCGCATTGCGATTCATAAAGAAGCCGTTCACAGAAAACTAGTATCTGGCCTACCCCAATGGTTTCCATTTTATTAGTCAATGGGAGTTGGCTTTAAACTACCCAGCTTATAATTTATAACCGGAACAGACAATTTAATCATTTTAGGATGTGTTCAAGCATAGCTCAAAGTTTTAACAGGGCTGCTCCCTTATTTCAGAGCCCCTCCCTGCCAAGAAAACTTGTATTTTAACAAAGAAAATAGTCCCTCTTTTCAGTTTTTTCTTGAGTCAAAACATGTATTGAAGTACTTTATGAGAAATATAATGTGGAAAGGAAAGGAAATCTCCAAGAAGGAAAAAATCTTGGAGTCTTCTGAGGTCTCATAAAAATTAAGGGAAGAGCTGGCACAATTATTTTGACAGCAGGTGGGGTCTCTAAACTGTTAATTTAGAGCCTAACCATTAAGAACATGAAGACTCAAGTTTCTAGAGGTTTACTGACTCTTTTCTGGTATTTTGGGAAGATTTGATTATATGGTACTATTTTTAAATGTCATTTTAAAATAAAATATGACACAGGAAGCAACTTAACAAAATGATCACCCCTGAGGGGACAAGAGTAAGCACCACGGTATGCCAGATTTTCCTTTTACATAATTCAGAACTATTTACCCTATGGACAGAAGACCATTCATAATGAGAAATAGGTGATACAATTAAACGTGCCTATGCTAAGCCAACTAGTAGTAAATCATGGAATTTGCTGCCTGAGGCAACAGAGTAGTATCTTCAGCTGAGGCAATGAGTAGGCGCATGGACAGAAAAATGGACTGATCAATAGATGGGCAGACAGTATTAGTGCTCAACAAATATCTCCTATTAGTGAAATCATGTCCACATCACTTGGAAAAAGCAAGAACTAAGATACTTGCAAACTGGTAGATGGCTTACACCCACAGTAAGGGCAGGAGAAATAAGGCAAGGAGCAGTCAGTGCTCTCCTGTGGAACTGTGTCTTACTCTACTGTACATCCTCAGTGGATCCTACAGTTCCTCTCACTCAGTAGTAGTTCAATAATGTTGGGTAATTGGCAGTAGACAAAAGCAATGAGAAAAGGCTCCAAGATGCAGATGCTGTCACACTGCATTTCAGTGAGCACAAGTGGGGTCTTCCATTAGAGCTGAGAAGAATCTTCATATCACGGAAGGAAAACAACTGGAATGGAAATGAGTACATCAGGAAGATATCTGAAGCCGTTCTGGAATGGGTAAAATGTGTGGGGCTGTGAAGTAGAACAATAGCAAGGAGCAAGGAGATGAATGAAGACCGGGATGTGTTATCCTCAGAGGATTAGTCCTGGGAAAAACTTCTGTGGGCCTCAGTTTCTTATTTTATAAAATAGAGTTAAACTAATTTACATTTCAGATCCTTACCAAGGCCTAGTATACATCTTTATTGTCCTATGATTCCATTCTTGAGACCTCTTATTTGACTTGGGAATAAAGGTGATTAATCATTTCTCTTTTGGGGAAGGAAGGCAGCACGCATTTTGGTTATCATATTGTTTTCCAGTTATGTTATGATTTGAAAGGTTTTTCTTTGTCAAATGTGATTTTATTATATGAAATCCTAAAATGCAACTTCTATGTAGGATTTCTTAAAAGTAACACCTGGAAAAAATTGGATTTGAAAATTTTTTTTTAATTGCTTTTAAAGAAACTTCTTTGAAAACACACCTGTATTTTGGTCTGTATTTATAACTATGTGTGCCAAGTGTCAAAACCTTTGTATTCTTTTCTTTTTAATAAAAATCACTCAGTAATATTTAAAATTGGGCTATCCAAAGAGCCTGAAATTGTATTGCCTTAAGCTTTCAAATTGGAAATTTCAATTACCTCAATCAAGAATCTGATGAAGCACACCCTCCTTCCCTAGATTTGGCAATCTGCAGCTTCCAAGTGCAGTTCATACTCTCCAAGCAGCCATAGATTGCTTTCTAGATATTTACACTGAATAGTGGATACCTATACTGAATATTTGTTTCTGTTCTATAGGAGGCTGACAACAGAATGTTTCTGTTGGTAGGGAATGACAACTATCAACTGATTTCCAAAGAGAAAATGAAGAATAAGGGAATAAGGGAAAACTACCCAAAGTCAACATGAGACACGGTAAATGAAACATGGGGCAGATTTATCCCACTGTAGAAAAAGCTTTGAAGAGAAATAGAACTAAGTGAAATCTGCTAACCTAACCCTGGGAGGGGGTGTACAGGAGGAGAAAAGCCTGAGGTGAAAGAACTCTCTGGAGGATCACCATGGAAAGGCTGAAATGCAGTGGGGTCTGCTTTGCAGCTGGTCCTCAGAAGATCAGCATTATGGGGCAGTGATATTAACATGCAAAAATTAGGGGGAGAGAGCACTCCATCTCCTTGGCAAGGAGAACCAGTTGTAGGACTGGATCCCATGGATTACTGGGCTAGGAAATCTGCCGGACACAGTCAGGCACATTGGGACCTTCTTCATGAAGACATTTCAGGTCTGGTAAAGCACCTATTGATTCTATCAATATTCTTACTCATAACTATCGTTTATTATGTGACCAAGGATTTTTATCTCAATCCAGATAAAGAAGCTGAGAAAGAAGTAAAATGATATTTCCCAAGTCATGAGGCTGGTATATTAAAGTGTAAGGATTTGAAATCATGGTATAAATGTGATTCTAAAACCACAGTTGTATTACGAGCAACCCAGTGTTTTTGCCTAAGATATAACCTAATACAACTGTTTATAAGTTGGAATTTCTCGCTTTGGGAAGTTTGGTATAAAAGTAACAACTCAGTATCAATCTATTTATCTCAAGGAAAGTTAAAACTCACTGGGAATGACTGATGAACTATTTAAAAAAATCATTTATTAGGAAATAATTAGAAACTTACAGAAAAGTTGCAAGAATAGTGAAGAATACCCCAATATCTGTTATCCAGATTTACTTCATTTATAATTTGTCCTATTTGCTCCTTTCTATCTAGAAAAACATTATTCTTTTTTCCATACTTCTGAAATTCAGTTGCATGCATCAAGGCCCTTTGCTTCTAAATACTTCGGTATATATTTCCTAAGAACAAGAATATTCCCTTATATATCCACAGTATAGTTATCAACTTGAGTAATTTAACATGAACACTAGACTTTTATTTTATCTACCATCTTTACTTCAATTTTTTCAGTTTACCTACCCAGCAATGTCCTTTATAACATGTTCCTCCTCTGGTACAGAATCCAGCTAAGAATCACATGTTGCATTTCCTTGTCGTGTTCCTTTCAGTTCCTTTAGTTGGCACAGCTCCCCAGATTTCCTTGTCTTTTATGACCTTGACATTTTTAAAGAATGCAGCTGCTTGGCCATTTTTAGAGCCCCTTCTTCTACCTGGAAATAGTTTTCCTAGAGTTTATTTTGCTGTAACTCTGAAGGATATTTGTAGATATGGGAGTCTTTCGGCTCCCTATAAATCAAGGATAGAGTGAGGCCATAAATGATGATATCAGAGATACTAGGCTGTGACAAGGGGTTTCTCGGACAGAAATGTTTTCTTCATTCACAAAAGAGAGTAAATAAGAGTAGGACAGAGCTGGAAATGTCAGCATTTTTTGGGTAGGCAACTCTGAGGGAGCTGCTGATGCAGAGGGAGACTGAAAGAGAGGAGCTGTCTGCTCTGGTGAAGGTCCATCCCTGGGATGGCAAAGGTATAGAAATCCTGGGCAAAGTGATTCATTAGCATTAATAAAGGAATGGAAGAAATCAAAATAAGGAAAGGATACAGTGCTTGAAATCTCCAGCTTAAAATCTTAAGAGCGAGGCCTTATATAGTACAAATCTCTTAACTGCCTGGCTAACATGAATACATAAAACAGACATATATTCACCACGATATCAACTACTTTTTAGCAACCTTATGAAAGTGTAATTGGTATCTAAATAAGCTCACATACTATGTATACAACTTGACAGGTTGTCACATATGCATACACTTGTGGCACCATCACTGTGGCCAAGGTATAAACATCAATCACCTCCAACAGTTGCCTCCTGCCCATTTGGTTTTATTGCTGTGGTTGTTTGGAGTTAGAACCCAACTTAAGATCTGCCCTCTTAACAAAACTGTAACTATACAACATGGTATTGGTAGTACCATGGTGTATGTCAAAGCTCTAAAACTTACTCATCTTGTGTAACTAAAACATTATACTGTTGAATGACTCCATGTCTCTCTTCCTCCAGCCCCTGGTAATGGCCATAAATTATTTTCAGTAAGTATTGAAAGGCCAATGGGGATTTTGCTGAAAATTTAGTAAAGACATGGGAAATATTAGGAAACCTTTATAAAAGAAGTAACCTATAGATGTGATTCAAAACAAACTGGAGATATTGTTCTGTATGACTCCAACTGCTCTTTTTAAAAATCAGTTGTGCCAAAGAGAGCTCCTCACTCATCCTCCAAATCAGGATATATCTGGTTATCTAGGTTAGGGTAGGGAGTTGAGAGAGCTGATATATTCTGTATAAAAACGAATTCGAAATGAGGTGGAGGTGGGGGTGTGGGGACCTAGGAGGGTGGAGAGAGGGCTAGGAGGGTGGGACAATGTTCAGGTGGGTGGGGGTGGGGAGCTGAGAGCCTGAAGGGCATAAAAATCCAAACAAGCACTTTGAATGGAAAGCAATTACATAGAAGAAAATGTAAATTGTTTGTAGTGGGATGGGCTATCAACCCTTTATTGCTTGTATAGAACCTTAAGTAAAGGTTGCTTTGCTCACTAATGATTTTTTGTGGAAGTGGCAGTTTTTGGGGATGCTTGACGGGGAGGCTGAGATTTGTGTCTGAGTTGATGCAAGGCCAAAATAGATTATGTGGAGAAGCTGGCATAGACAATGGAGGAGATTTGCAAGAGTGTAAATTCCAGAGAATTAGCAAAAATTCTAGGGTAAATGTCAGACTTTCAAGGCTGTAGAATTGATAGGTTCAAAGCCAAGGTCTTCAAGGGTAAAAGGCGGACCCAGCTAACATGTGTAGGAATAAGTAGGAAGTTATACTAATGTATGTATATGATATGATGAAGGAGGAATGGAAAACGCTAAGGTCCAGAGAAGGGTGGGGGCATCTGGTGGCCTGGATGTTGAGTTATATTTCCGCTCTTGTTACCTCGCTCACCATCAGGACCCTCCATGACTGTCCCGTAGCTGTGTGATACAGGCCCGGAGCTCCAGTCTGGGGTGTGTATTCTCAGCACCCAGTTAGTTACCTGTGGATACAGAGTGTGCAAGATGATGAGGAATAAATGTCCTTTTCTATGGATATTTTTTGTCCCAGGGATGGGCTCAAGTTCTGCTTCCCAGGGAATTTTTATTTGATTTTCTGTATTTTGAGGTTGTGGCTCTCCCTCCTGTTCTTTTTAATCAGTATTGGAGAAAAACATCAAATTCAGGTAATGGAACTCTAGGCCTAGTCCCTAGAAGAGGTTGAATTTTGTTTTTCCTTTTCTCACTTTTCTAAGTCATGTTAGAGCAGAGAGACACTTAAGATGAAAACTCTCAAGAAGTGGTAGAACAACATCCTTCTAGGGGAAAAAGTTGGGCAGGGCAGAGGTTAGACTGGGGCCTGGGAGTTCCATGTAAAATTCATAGACCATCTACCTGGGTGAGGTAGAAGTTCCTAGGGTAAATCCAAAACACCATTATTCATGGGTAGTAATTAAGCTTTTTAAGTGATTCAGGACGCCCGAGCACAGTCTCTCAACATTGTTCAACAGCTGCCTTCCATGTCCTGTGTCCTTGGGACAGTCATCCGCATGAATTAGGGCTGGCTTGCAGAGCAATGCTGAGACTCTGAAAGCCTCTTATAAGATACTATTCCATCTATTCTCCAGGAACAGAACCGTATAGAATGAAGTCAGTTGTTGTTAAAGATCTGAGGATCTGTGCCCGTCTTTAGCAAAGGACTGTCTGGTGGAAATATCCACTGAAGACCTCATGCAGGAAACCTTTGTTACTTGAGTTTTTCCGAGAAGAAAGAATGGAAAATTATTTTACCCACTTTAAAAATGAATAGTAGGAAAAGAAAACTGATCTTAATTCAATCTAGAAAAGCATATTATTCATGAATAATGAATGTCTACAGCTGACCTAGAGAAAGGACACTGAGAATTAAGTTCCAGGCTCTCATTCTTTGCTTGTCTTTCACCGTCAACACAGAGACAGGAAAAGAATCAAAGGTGCAAAATTATACCCATTCAACTCTGTGCTTTCCAAGGCTTAACCTTAAACTCTCCTTTCTATGAGGACCCAGGTCCACAATCTCAGGGGGTGTCAGTTTCTGGAGTGAGTTCTTCTCAAAAACAGAGCCTTCAGAATATCCAAAGGAAGGAAAATAGGGAGTTCCAGTAAGTTCTCTGACCATCCATAGGAATGAAATAATGCTGGAGCTTGGCAATGGGGCTTTCCTTCTTAGTGGTGGTGTGAGATACAGTGTGCATTTGTCAGGGTTACCAGAGAAATAGATCCAATAGGATGCCTACACATGTAGGGATTTATTTAAGGAATTGGCAAAATTTGCAGGGTAGGCTGGCAAGCTGGAGACCCAGAAAAGAGCCAGTGTTGAGATTCAAATCCAAAGGCCATTTTGTGGAAAATCCCTGCTTGCTTGAGGGAAGTCAGTCTTTTAATCCATCCAGACTTTTAACTGATTGAACGAGGACCTCCCACAACATGGAGGGCAATATACTTTATTCAAGTACACTGATTTAAATGTTAATCTTACCCCAAAACACCTTCACAAAAACATACCCTCTGTATAAGTTTTGACAGTTTATACATTTGAACTTCATTAAAAAAAATTATACAGCAGTTATTTTATTTAGTTTCACCCCAACAAATCTTAGTTTCCATTTAATATATATGACAAATCATTTTTCTTCATTGCTGCAGTCATAATTCTAACTCTATACCTCCACTTATATGTCTTTATTTTAAATTAAACATTTTCCATACTTATGTTGATGAACTAGAAAATTAAGTTAATAATATTATCATTTTAAAAGAAGTCATTTCAATTTAATTATCAGTTAAACTTATATAGGTATGATTATCTGTGGTTGTTTTCTTAAGATACTCAAATAATCACATTACAGTGTTGCATTCGTACATGAAAAAAATGAATCCATCTATTGGGAGTAAGATCAACAATGTATTTAGATGCTACTATACAACATACACTAGCACATCACACATGGTATAATACAAAATATTATAAGATACAACAGAGCAAAATGGAAAACTAAAATTGTATTAAATTAAAAATAGTTTACACTGTCCGTTCATGGGCATTTGGGTTGTTGTCATGCTTATTGTGAATGATACTGATACATGGGCATGTAGGTACCTCTTCAAGGCCCAATATCAATTCCCTTGGATATATACTCAGAAGTAGTACTGCTAGATCATATGGTAGTTCTACTTTTAATTTTTTGAGGAACCTCCATACTGCTTTCCATAGTGGCTGTTCCAATTGACATTCCCACTAAGGGACCACATGGTTCTCTTTTCTGTATATCCTCACCAACCCTTGTTATTGTTTGGGTTTTTTTGATAATAGCCATCCTTCTCCAAAGAAGACATACAGATGGCCAACAGTTATATGAAAAGATGCTCAACATCACTAATCATCAGGAAAATGCAAATCAAAACCATGGTGAGATCCAGCCAAGGCTACAAACCTGGGAAGTCGTCAGCCAGCTCCTGAGCATGGATGGATTCTAGGGCCTGGCCATCTTGACAGGACGTGTCTGATCAGCAGTCTTGTACCCACAGTTTCTATGGGGTTGGTTGAGTTTGTCTAAAGCCCTCCTGCCCTCCCTGCCTTCCTTTCAGAAGGGTCAGATGTGCACTGTTCTAATGGCTTTCCTGCCCAATCCTGCCTCCTTCTGTCTCCCACAGTAATCACCCTTCTCTCCCAGTAAACCTCTTCACTTTAAACTCCATTTTCATGTCTGTTTACAAGTGACACAGTTCCTTGAATTGTTACCCTTTTCTTCCTCTCTGTGATTGCCTTTTTTCTTTTTTTTTTTTGTCTCATATCTTTCTTGGGAGAGATTTTTCGATTATCTGGAAGCTGAATCCTACATATATTCTACATTCAACTTACTGAAGTCTACTTTGCTGAAGTCTGTATTACCAAGAATTCTAAGATGATAGATCTATGTTCTCAACTTCTGAAGTCTTTTTCCATTTTGGTAATAGTCAAAAATTTTAAATGTAACCTAAATCAAAGAATTCTAGAGTTGTAGCCACCTTGGCCAACCCTATTCTTTTATAGATACTATGATTTAGCTGAGGGCCAAAATAGTTAAGTGATTCATCTCAAACTGCAAGAACTATAAAATTAATTTCCTTCGTAAGTTAATTGCCTCAAAAGAATCTCTTCACTTTCATGTCATTTCTAATCAGAAAGTATCAGATCCTAGCCCTACACTACTCATTTACTCATCTTATTAAATTACTTCCTAATGGATTTAACTAAGATTATTTTACTCATCTGAGGTTTGATAGATTAGCTCTCTATATATGAGTACCTTCTCCTTGAGGGTATATATTCCATTTATTCTAGACAAAGCTCTTTGTCAATGGCTAGATTAGCAAGAAACAAGATGGTCATGGAAAGCCCAGTCATACGTATTTATCTTTCATCTTATTAGGCTAGGCCAGCAAGTTAATATACAGAGCAGTATCAAAAGATATAAAAGTGTTAATTAATGATAAAAAATGAATTTAGATAATCTATGGAATGTTTTCTGAAAGTATCCTTTTTTCCCTTGTTCCATCCATAGCACCACCCACCCCCCATCTTCATTCAAATGGCTACCTGTGATTGTCCATTATTCGATCAACAATTAACCCCAGGGAACAGAATCTAGAATTTCCTAGGAAGTCATTATTAGCCTCCTTTCCTGCAGACATTGTGGTGCATCTTGGGAAGAGAAACTCAAATTAGTTACCAAAAGGTAAGATAGAACTGGGGGGGTGCCTACTCAGACTTGGGTAGGAGGCAAGGAGGGTGGCAGTTTATAACAATTATACTTCACAGTCTTGAAAGGATTAAACACATACACACCCAGTTAATTTGTCCCCAGGAGGCATGCAAGCAATTTTCTTCCTCTAAATAATTCTGTCAAATGTATCCATGTTTTCATTAACTGCTGAAATAATTTTTTCTATTCATTGTAGAGCTATACTGTACTTTTTTTGTGTTAATAAGTATTTATCCTCTTACCTTATACTATTACAATCATTAACTGCAGTGTGTAAATGTACTGTTATTACTGTCTAACTTCTGTGGAAAAAAGCACAATAAGACAGTGAAGGTGAAAAAAACATTAAATAAAAAGCATGCAGCCAGTTTCCTGCCAAGTAGCAGGGCACTGAATTCATGACATTTAGTTTCTGTGCCCAACAGCTATGTCCTGTGGTTTTATTGAAATAGAATACTGATCAGCCCAGGGAACATAATATTCTTGAGAACTGCACATCTTGGAATTGAAGAAAATGAGAAATTGGAGGGAAAATATCCAGGAGTTTCTTTCTTTCTCTCCTTCCTTCTTTCCCCCTTCCCATTCCCTTCCCTTCCCTTCCCTCCCTCCCTCCCTCCCTGCCCACCTGCCTGCCTTTCTTTCATTTTTTTTTCTATAGAAAAAAATTTAGCGGAGGGCCAGCAAGGTGTCAGATATAAGACACAGGTAAGATATGGTAGATACCAGTCAGCAGTATCCACTTGGAAAGTTGGTTTCCACACACAAAAAATGCACAGTGTAAGAACTAATCATAAGGAAAAGTGAAATTAAATGCTGGTAAGTGATAGCAAAAAAATAAAAAATAAAAAAGCATTAAGGGGGAACAAATGCATGTATATACATGGCTCAGTTACTTAAAAAAAAGTCTCATAGCTGTCAAAGCACTTCAGAGATGTTGTGGATAAGCAGTCTCTTGAATATGACTTTTTTTTTATACACAATATTTTAAATGAAACAAAATCTGGGGAGAATGTAGCAAGTGCAGTCTTTTTACTATGCAGTATGTTAATGTGTCAGATTGGTTGTGCAGTTGAACAGCTTGAGGAAATGGTAGTATTTTAATAATATTACATATTAACCTGGTCTTTATAAATAATCTTTGTTTACCTGCAAGATGTTATTAGCTTAAGTACATGAAAAGTAACTTCTATAGCTATTTATATTTTTAATTCATATTAGCAAAGTAGCATTTCAGTCTTTTTTAAGGAGAGGGATTAGATGCAATTTGAGGGAGGGGAATGCTGATTATTGAAGAAAAAAACAGAGGTTGATTATGTCATCATTGAATGCAGGTCCCAATAATTTTTTATCTCTTAATATTTTTTGACCCGGAAATTTTTTTTTTAATTGGCTGCATTTCTTAATATCTGCAAACTAAAGGCAACAGTAATGGAGCATCTGGGAAATATATATGCAATCCTTTTTCTTTGTCTATGATTGTTCTAAAAGCCATTTCACACGCGTTACTGAAGAAAGGTCATGTGCGTAGATGGAGACTGAAGTACACAAAGGTTGTCTCCATCTCCATCAAATAATTTCTGCCTGTATGTAAACACTCTATATTGACTCATTTAATATGCCTTCAGCCACATGCCTGGAGAGGTGACTTTGCTGGCTGCTACATTGTACCTCTCAACAGCATTTCCTCTAAAACCTCCAGTGAAGGTTTTGTCCAGTGCCATGTATTATGTATTATCGCAGGGCTATTTCTTGGCATGGAAAAAATGTAACAGGCTGGATTAAAATTAAATAATGAGTAGGCTTTCTCCTAGAGACGTGAATTAAAGAAAGATGCTCCTTTTTCACCAAATACGGAGGCCTCCAGTTGTATTTTCACAAAAGAATTTGACTGTCATGCATCGTGTGGAGTGCTGAATAATGGGTACTTGGCCCTCTGCTGCTGGCTGGTTTCAGAAGGAAGTCCCAGAATGTCTCAGAAATGACTTGGTCATCAGAACCTTTCCTTAGGCTTTGCTACTTTTCCCACACACCCCTATGGCTTTTGCCTGAGTAGAGTCTGCACTTACCCCACAGGCTGTCGTTAAAGGCAGTCCTGAAGCAAATCACAACAATAATGATATCAACGTGACACAGAGATGAAAACTCCACAAAAGAAGCCCCTTTCCTCCCCCATGAAAGCCTGAGGAGGAGCAGGCACACTGGAGAGCAAGACCTTGCAGGAATATCCAGGAACAACTCAGAGCCAGCTCTCGTGGGCCTGGGAAGGGAAGGAAGGACACACAGTACCCCTGGTACACCAACAGACCTTCTCAGAAAATACCAACTCCAAATTTAATTTCATTTGCTGGTCTATTTCCTTATGAATTCTTTCTTCCCTCTTAGTAACACATCGAATGAGAATTAAAATACTGTCTCAACTTTTCCAAGCAAAGTAAACCAAGCACCTAAAAAGAGGTTATTTTAGCTATGCCTATTGCAAACTTAATTCCCCCAAATAGATTCAGTCTTTTCAAGAAACTGAATTACAGTTTCTTAGGTCCTTCTCATGATACTGTAGCTGACATTCAGGCCTGAGACTTGGCCAGGGAAATAATCATTTCTTTTGCAGGGATGGGCACGTGACTGGGTGATTATTCCCCAGCAAATTAGAGGTTCCTTTGCATATAGGCCTGCTGTCTCTGATGGTGTTCCAGTGCCCCCTGAGGGCTTCTAAATGTAATAAAAGCAAACAAAAATGTGGCTTCAAATGAAATAATTCACTATGCAGGAGAAAAGCTGGATATGTGATTCAGAGGATCTCTGAAGTAAAGATTAACTGCCAGTCATCAGGAAACCCAAGTCATTTAAAGTAAGAGGTGTCACAAGCCAAAAGATGGAAGCCATAAACACATACAATATTAATAAAGCAATTACAGTAAGTGCTATAACATTCTGCTTTGCAAATCTCTTGCTACTTCAAGAAACATCTGTCTCCGCCACTAGAAATTACTGTTAAAAAAAACCAGAGCAAACCAAACAAGCTGTGCTTTGTGTTTTAGCTTTTCATTCAGTCTCCTGATCAGCCAGGCTGCTGCCCAAGTTCAGTACCAATTTCATAGCCTATTCCCTGGGTTGGCTTTCCAACCAATGTAGCCAATTGTGCTTATAGTAAGCAGAGGAGCAATTAGCTGATCTACTGCACTGTGCAAACTGCCTGAATCCAATCACACATGTCTCAAGAGGGTGAGCAGGAAATTAAAGTGACCAGATGAATCCTTATTTAATAGAAACTGGCTTGAGCCTTAGCTTCCCCAGATCCTGAAAGTTGCTGGGTTCCTTTTTAAAAAAAAAATAAATGATCATGCTTAATTACAATGTACTGGTGAGTTACTTTGTGACTGGTTAATAAAATTCAGATCTGTCTGGGAGAAGAAAGAGTCGTAGAGACCAACGAACATGTTTTCAGAAAACCTGTGACCTGTGTTCTCTCTGTATTTGGGTGGGAATGGCAGAGCCTCGCTGAAAGTCTCATGCTCTTCATTTTAGAATAGGGAATATAACTCTTCCCAGCTGTGTCAAAGGAGATCGGGCTGAACATGCTCGTGGAGATGCTGCGTGTGGGAGAGGGCTGCAGCAGTGGAGGCGTTCCCCACACACAAGCTGTTCGACGTTTTATTCTGGAATAGCACCTTGTTTCTTAAAAAGTAACTGAGAAGAAAGAAAACATGTCCATGTTATTATTGAACTCAAATAGGCCTTCCATTAAAAACAAAACAACAACAACATGATTCAGAAAAGAGAATGAAGGTTTGCTTCAATTGTAAAAAAGAAAATAAGGTGATCCAGTTCCTTAAATGGAAAATTATAAAAGATAAAATTTCAAAGGTCCTCTCACTTGGAATTGTAGATCTGAGTGAGTAGTTGAATTCAAGAACTGTTCACTCAAATATTTGTTAGAAACCCTTAGAATGTACCTAGATTCCTTTATGATACATCACAAAAGCCTGACGTAATTGGACACCAGTTCTCTCTTCTTACTATGTATCTTTTAAAATGGGCTCCCTTGTTTTATTCTCCTTCCCACTGACTTTGCTCAGTTAAACTTCACTTTTTTGCCTGATCTGCAGTGACTTTCTGAGTGATCTTTCTGCTCGTGGTCTCTTTCTTCTTTACTCTGTTCTCTAAATTGGTAACCAAATGTCTTTCTAAAATTCAGACCTGATGTGTCATTTCCCATATAAATCCTCTCAATGACCCCTTATCACTGATGGAATAAACCTCGGGCTCTTCAAGATGGTCTGCCAAGTCCTCATGATGTGGCCCTTGCCTAACTTTGGCTTCATGTGTCAAAACTGCACACATGGTGCTTTCCTTCCAGCCACATGGTGCTTTGGGGCCTGGTAATGTGTTTTTCCTTCAGCATGCTATTTCTTCTGCCTTCACTGCTGTCCACAAGACCAATCAGTTCTTACACTCCTCTGTCCAGCTTGCTAGATAACCCAGGATAGGGTCACTTCATTTTGTATATACTGGTGTTAGAGTACCATTCTCAGTATATGTGAGATGCAGCATTGGAACGTAGTGGAAACTTTGCTTTGTAATCAAACAAATCTTAAGTTCTACTTTATAGCCTGTGGCCTGTTATCTATACTTTTGAGTGCAGTTTTCCCTTTTTCCAAATAAGAGTAGGAAGACCCCAGTTTTGTAAAGATTAACAAATATGAAATTCCCAATACTGTAGTCTATTCATTATTCATGGTAGGAGCTTAATAAATGATAGCCACAAGGTATTATATCATAATTACTTTGTTAACTGAATTGTCTTCATTAACTTTAAACTCCTTAAGAAGAGGGAGTTATATCTTTTTTTTTTATTGTTCATGTTTGTGGTCTCAGCACCTAGCAAGTACCCAATATACAGCAAGTGTACAATAAAGATTTTCTCTAAGTATCAACAAATAAATAAAGGATACAGAATGATGAAATCTCTAAATCTTAGGACATTTGAGAATTTGAACTAAAATAGGATCAGAAATAATAACATTTATAGTTCTACAAATCTCAAGCATAATTAAAACATCATTCGATGTTCTGGTGTTTGAGCTTTCTATGCTGACAGATTGGCATGTCTGGTAGCTAGCTCTGTATCTTCCAAGAGGACAGACGACTATCGACAGGAAATTAAACTTTGTGTAGAGCTCGGCCCAGCATTGTCTACCTTCTTTCTCTGGTTGTTTGAAGGCTGACCCTGATACCTAAATGGCATTGCATTTTGACACTCTGGCGAGTCAGAGCATGTGAAGTGGGAAGTGGAAAGAGACGGAGATGACCAGGTAATTAGAGGCCAGCTGGAGGAGCAGCTTGAAGTTCATGGGTTACTTGGACATTATCCTGTAGGAGCTTCATTACTGGGTTTAAGTAGGGATGTGACAGAACCAGATGTCTGCTTTAAGAGCATTTTATATGGAGGATGTTTATAGGATGCTTCAGAAGGGAGTGAATCTAAACGGAGCATGAGTTAGGGGTTGGTCAGTAACAAGCAGACTAAGTGGCAAGTGAACTAAGCAGTGGTCAGGGCCAGCTTCAGGGGCCTATGGCGTGTGCAGTCACACAGGCCCTGCACTTAGGCCTCTGCTTGGTTTAATGCTCTGTTGTCACCTCTTGAACCTGTTACCAATTTTAGAAAAAGGGACCTTGCATTTTCATTTTGTGGTTGACCCTGCAAATTATTTAACTTGTCCTGGCAGAGATGGCAAGAGATGAATCATGATCAGGAGCACAAGCATTCTGCTCCTCTTTGCTTTTCTGTGTATGTGATCTCTTGGGTGTCCTCGGGTTAACCCCTGCCTGATCTGAGTGAGGAGTGGGCATTGGGGTGAGGGCAGTAGAAAAGATGTAAGAATTTTATTGCAGTAATATGAAAGGGAAGACTTACTAAGTATTCTCTGTCCTTTAATAAGGAAACTTTGAGGTATCATTCAGGTAATAGATACTCAGGATTTATTGAGAGTGGAAAGAATTTTCTGTATTCTTTTTTCTTTCTCTGATTGAAGAATAAAATCTTATTCTGTGCACAAAATAGGGGTAAAACTTGGCTATGGGAAGCCCAAAACCAGTTCCTTCTAGCCTGAGGACTGTGTCAGCCCGGTATTAAAGAGGAGCCTTCAAGAAACAGTGGCTTCCGGTGTTGAGGTTTCCGTGCTGGGTAAATGTCCACGTGGCCCCAAGAATGACAGAAGCGGAGGCAGCCATTTTAGCGGCTGAGCAGCTGCCAGTGTTCCTAGTGGGGGTGCTCGCTCTCTCCCGGTGCCCCACACAAGCACAACTCCTAAGCTTTGCTGCAGTATCTGACCTTGGAGCAGGAGAGAGAAAGCCACAATGCTGATTGCGGCTGGATTTCCTGACAGCCTGTTGGGATGGGTGCTTGGAGTCAATTTAAGTTAATAAAAGAAAATAAGGTGTGCTATTTCTATTACCTAAATAGAAGGTCACAAATTTGTACTTACTGTATATATTCATAAACTACTGCTTGGCACTAAAATGCTGGAAATATTAAGGCATGATCTTAATCCCAGAAACTAATTCCCTCATAGGAATAGTTTTAAGAGTATGAAATTGCAGATTATATTCATTCTTTACATATAAATTTAATAGGCCATTAAGTTATTTGGAGTTATACCACCACAGTATATGTGAACAATTACGTATTGTTAAAACTGTTACCTTTTGCAGTTCCTAACTGCCATAGCATGGGGGTTAGCATTATAATGCTTTTTCATATCTTTTAAACAATTTCCTTATTGTAACTTTCCCTTTCATCTTTGTATAACTAAGACTTATTTGTTTTTATGGGATCCTAAAGGAAAATATTTGTAAACTTCCAGCATTAGAAACAGACTTATTCCTACCTCCCTGACTGGTATGCGTATGTTTGGAAATACTAGGCTTGTGCAATTCTCAGTACTTGCAAAACTCAAGAACATAAACCCTTGTTGCAAAAAGAGTGTACCCACCACTTTTTCTCTATTAATTATTTTGTGCTTTTTCAATACTCTGTATAGAAGATTCTAACAGTAATTCCTGTCAGTCTTAATGTTCCCAGGTGCCCAAATGTTTGAATGGAGCCACTGCATCTGTTACAGACAATGCTAATATAATTAGGGCTAATATAAGATTGGCCTGTAAGCAGACATCTTTCTGATAGCTGGCCCGCCACTCTTGAAGCCTGCATTAGGACTTGATACCAGGTATTGTCTTTTTGTTATTTGTAATACCCCTGTTGGCATGTATGCACTAATATTAATATCTTTTGTTTTGATTTTAACTTTATTTCCCTGGTCATTGAAATAAAATAGGTTCACTCTAGAAAATTAGAAAATGCAAAAATCCTTAATGAACAATTAAAAATATTTCTTATAAGCTAATTTTTGATTTTGGACTGAGTTATTTGATTTTTTCCTGTAAACTCATAGATGTATATATATATTTGACATAATTTATATCCAGATTATATATGTAACTCCTATAAATCAGTAAGTAAGCCACAGACATTATAATGATTTCACATTTATTTAATTTTCACAACCCTATGGATTTTTGTGATTTTCAGTATTTTTTGATGAGAAAGTGGAGGCTCCGAGTAACTATTCCTAATGTCACATGGGAACTAAAGAGCAGAGGTAGTACTTAACCCGTGGCTGCTAAGTTCTTCATTCTTAACCAGGATACAACAGTGTCTTACTCTGAGCTTATGTCATATATGTTTTGTTGTCTTTTTCCCCATTAATCTTAGGATGATATAAACAATTGTTTCATTAAACATTTTCATAAATATTACCCGTAATGACTGTAACTGGATTTTTCACAATTCATTCATCAATTTTTTAAATAGTCTTTAAGCCATTCCCCAAACAGATCCAGTCTTATAAGCTTGCTGTTGATTTAATTATAATAAACTCAGTTATAGATTTCTCTGGGGGAAGAAATGTACTAGTTACTATGTTAAATTTTAACATAGGTCTTTTTCAGTACATCCTAGTTTCAGGAAATATTGCCATCTTGTGATGGAAGGAATACAGGAATCACAAATGGTTTAGTACTGGAGAAGCAAGGTGTATCTCTGTGCTTCCTGACAGTCCCAGCAGATGGCGCCTTCAACATGTTGGCTAACTCAGACTAGCTGGTAAGTGCTGCAGGGCCCTTTGAATCATGGTGATGTTGTAGACAGTATTCCCTAACTTTTGGAGTTTTTTATCACTTTAGATTTGGAAAGGTAAACGACAGTATCCTACAATCCAGATATTTAATTCACTGAAAACTGGGGAGGCGTTGGGACAAAGTGAATAGTAATATCTGGGAAGGCATGTCAGTGAATTGGTTTCTTCAGAATGCTACCCTGCCGTGGAACAAGATATTAGAGAGAAATGTGGGGCTATGACAATAATTAAGACTTGTTTTCATTTTCTGAACATTGAAACATTTCATATGAAAGAGACACAGGCAAGACTGAGAATAACCCAAGATTGAAAAGATTTAAAAAGTAACATATGCCAGGTGTTTTCTTCTGGTGGTTTCTTTTTCAAACATTCTGTACATATTATTGCAAATACGTAATTAGAGTGGATAGTGGAATAAGAGAGATGTGAATAAAATTAAATTGGTTTTTCATTTTCAATAATTTGAATATCCTGAATTAAAATAATGGCATACTATGCTTTTTTATCAAATCTAATCTATGGAAAATTCTTTAAAAGCTAACAGTTAAATGGTAATTAAGGTCTTTTTTTAAAAACAAAGCTTCCAAACCGTTTTGGGAGTTATGGTTTTACTTATTATAAATTTGTACATTTTTTCTAATGCCAGAATAAAGTCTTTCCCAGACTTGAATTATTAAGAAGTTATTTTATTTTATTCAAGGAAGAGTAGATTAAAATGGATTTCATGGTTTCCAAGATTTTCAAATAAATTCTGATCTGGCTTAAGTCTGTTATACATATTTTTCAGAGACAAGGCAATTTGGGGAAAACTTTAAAGATTAGAGAATGATAATTTCTTAGCAACAAGTAGATTTTACAAATTAACTATTAAAAAGCCTGCTTATTTATATTCAGTTCAGTCCCAATAAACTTCAAATAGGTTTTTTTTTGGTGGAAATTTATATAGAAAAGAAATGTACCTATAATGTAAATACAAATAATAGCCAAATTTATCCCAAAAAAGACCAAAGTTGGAAGACTTACACTACTTGATTTCAAGATTTACTATGAAACTATAGTAATTAAAACAATGTGGCAAGAATAATCAAATAGATCATTGGAACAGAACATGTACTGTTAATTAATTTTCAACACATATATACAGTCATTAAATTTTCAGGCAAAGCTGTTTAATGGAGAAAGGACAGTTTTCTCAACAGTACGGCCAGAACAACTAGATAAATTTGGGAGGAGGAAAATGAACATTGGCTCTTACACTTATGCAGAAAAAAATTCAAGATGGATTATACACCTAAACATAAAAGCTACAACTACAAATCTTTGGAAGAAAACAGTATATTTGCAACTTTGGGGCTGGGTAGATTTCTTGAGGGGGCATAAAAGTACTATACATAAAAGTTGAAAATTGGACATAATCAGAATTAAACTTGCAAACATCAAAAGACACTGTAGGAAATGAAAAATAAAGCCACAGAGGAAGAGAAAATATTTGCAACATATATTTGACAAACGATTTATATCCAGATTATATAAATAACTCCTATAAATCAATAAAAAAAAGGACAACATGATTTTTAAATGGGAAACTATCTTAAACATACATTTTATAAAGGAAGAGTCCTAAATGACCAATAAGTATATAACAAGATGCTCAGCATTAATGGTCATCAAAGGATCACAAATTAAAACCAGAATGAGATGCCATATGTATTAGAGTGGCTAAAACTTTAAAAACTGACAATAACCAGGATTGGCAAGGATGCAGAGCAACTGGAACTCCCTTATATACTGGAAGGAGGTGTAAAATTGTCCAACTCGGTCAAATAGTGTCCCCCCAAATTCATGTCTACTTGGACTCTCAAATGGGACTTGATTTAGAAATAGGGTATTTGTGGGAGTAATCAAGTTAAAATGAGATAATAGTGGACTAGGATGGGTCCTAAATCCAATGTCTTGTGTCCTTACAAGAGGAGGGAAACTGACACACACAGACACATGAGGCATACAGGGAAGAAGCCCACAGGAAGACATGCAGAGATTGGAGTTAACGTTGCCCCAAGCCAAAGAACACCAAGAATTGCCACCAACCGCTAGAAGATGGAAGAGGCAAGGAAGGATTCTTCCCTGGGGCCTTTAGAGGGAGATTGGCCATGACCACATCTTGGTATCACACTACCTGATTTCAGAAGTTCTGGACTCCTGAGCTCTGAGAGAATACAGCCCTGCTGTTTTAATCCACGCAGTTTGTAGTGCTTTGTTAAGGCAGTCCTAGGAAACTAATGCAACCACTTTAGGAAACTGGCAGTTTCTTGTAACCATATGTATGACACTTACGTGTAACACCTACCTTAAGAGCCAGCAATTTCATTCCTAGGTATTTTTCCAAAAGCAGTGAAAGCATATATCCACAATAATATGGACATAAATAAAATGAATAGCCTAATTTAAGGATATGCATGTCAGCTTTGATTATAGTCCAAACTGGAAACAAATTGAATATCCAAGTGGGAATGAATTAAATATTGTGTTTCTTTCACAGAGTTGAATACTATTCAGCAATAAAAAGGAATAAACTGCATACACACACTACAGCATGGATCACCATCAAAACAAAAGCAGCAAAAGAAGCTAGACACTAAAAGGGCATTTATACTGTGTAAGTCCATTTATATAAGGGTCAAGGTCAGATAGAAGTATTTTCAGGTCATAAAAATCCGATCAGTGAGGAGAGGGGCTGAGGAGAGAAGACTTAAGGTACTATCTCAGGCATTGGAAAAAATCTCTATCTTGGCTGTGGTGGTATTTACATTAGTATATATACATTTGTCAAAACTCAGACTATTTAAATGGATGCATTTCATTAAATGAAAATTACATCTCAGCAAAATTGTTTATAAACAAATACAAATCTTGAAGCATTTCACCATGATTAATATTTGCCTCAACTGAAAAATAAAGAAAATCCTAGTTCAACTTAATAAAATCTTTATCCCTTTTCTATTTTGAAACCATATTACCAGCTTTCTGAACTCACTTTTAATCCTTAGCAAGTAGGTGATTTTCAAGTAATTCATTTTTGTTCTGTTTTCCAATCTACTTTGAAGATATATGGATGCCTTATTCCCTGCAAGAGTCTTCTTCTTCTGCATATGTTGGCAAAGCCTTACATCTCAATCTCCTTAACTGGGAGGATTCTAATAACATATCAGGACATAATTTGCTCTGTTGGCTATTTTGTTTAGGAAGGAATAGGTCACTTGCAGAGGCCAATCAAGTGCAAAATAAAGAGACCTATCCCTCAAACTAAGAATGTACAGCTTTAAACAGCATTCAATATGTTTTTAGATGTCTTTTTCAGATGGGAGGAATATATAAAAAAATTAGGCCTGTCTGAGAACAAAGAACATACCAGCTTCAGATGGGCAGTAACCAGTCCTGATCTGACAGCTTCTTGGCAAGTATTATATCTATCAAGTGTGACTGGATAGAAAGGACGTCCTGAGGGGAAACAGCCAAAAAGTGGGGGCAGGAAGCGGAGAAAGGGAAGCACCTGGAAGGGCATAGGGAATCCACAATGCCCAGCTGCTTCAGTGTTTATGGTGCAGTGTCAGCGCCATCATGTGGTCATCAGTGGAACTACAGCGGAAGAAGAGCGTCCTTTCCCAGAATGTTTGAAGAATAATAGAATAAACTGAAGTGGTCCGAGGGGTCTGAGAAACCTTGAGAAGGATATCACCCTATAATTCTTTTCCATCTAAACCCTAAAGGGATTCTTGAAATTTCAATTAGTAATGTATCTGGAGTCATTCATGGAATATTTATTGAACACTATGTGCCAGACTCTGTACTAAGTAGTAGAAGAACAGGTATTGTGGTCTAGTAGGGCAGTTGACCTGTGAACAAATATTAGAGAAGTCTCATAAATATGCTAACGCCGGAATGAAAGGGAAACTACCACCACAGGAGCCAAAGGGGAGTGTTTAATATTTGCCAAAGATTCCATCATGTCCCCTTCTCAGTGCTGTAATCCATTGCTGCCATGCAAGCTGGTCTTGATCCTGTTACCTGTATCACGTTCCATACCCTCTTTATAACCTGGCTATAATTATTCATTGGTTGATTGATTCAGTAATTATTTACTGAGAAACTACTATGTTCCAGACAGTATTTTAAGTGCTGGGAGGTATAGACACAGAGGGGAAAGACAGAAAATACTTATTTTTTCATTAAGCTTTTGTGTAGAAAGTGAACCATCAAGAAAAAAGTTATCTATGTTCTATATATACACATATATTAAAAAACATAAGCTGTTTTCTTATTTTTCCTGTTTATTTTTGTTGTTTTTACTTTCTATTTCCTACCTGTGTTGTCCCTTCCCCACCTATTAGATTGTAAATAATTATTTCAAACTATTTCAAATCAGTTTGTGATTTTAAATCATTATGACTTCCTCAAGGTTTCTGGGTAATTTACTTAACTTCCCATTGCTCAGAATGCACTTGAGTCTCATTTCTTAGTTGATCCATGAAGTAGGAATTTGGGGTAAGACCTCTAATTTTGGCCCTTTTAATGTTGCATTTACCAGACTGACTTCCCAGTCTCAGTTTCTCCTGGTTGCTTTAGGGTCGTGTGTATAATTAACATGAACAATCTCAGAATTTTAAAATCAAAATAGCCGACACTAGCAAGTTGGCAGCATACATGTGTCTGCACCCTGGCCCTGGGCTCGCCTTGGCAGCTGCGAGCGAGCGCTACTGCGGCCTCTGCCCCAGAATGGCACCAGGAGCCATGGCAGGCAAGAGGGACTCTCCTCGTGACCTAAAATGAGAAAAATTTGAATGATCAGACTGAGCTCACTAACAAGCTAGAAAAAGATGGGGCCTCAATTAACAGAGTATATTTAACAATTTTTCAAAAAATAACCCCGTATTATGGTTAGGCTGTCACTAGACCATGAACGCATCTCATCCTGTGTTAGGTTTATTCGCTTAGGCCTTTGTTCCTGTGTGCTGAGCCTTTATAGTTGGTATTTATCATGAGGTCTTCTTCCCCTACTGAAACAAATTTGGTAAGTGCTCCTTCAATACTGCCTGTGCTAAATCACTGCAGACTTCCTGTAGAGGAGTAGGGGCCAGGAAGCCCCGAGTTTCCCAGTAAGTTTCAGACTCAACTGCTTCCCCACCTAATTAACGAGCCCAGTGCTCCATGCTTGCAAGCATATCAGCTTCCTTTGGAAGATCCCGGAAAGAACCTTCCATTCAAATTTGCAGGGAGGTTTTATAAAAACCTGGAGCTAAATAGAGATAATGTGTCATTTCATATAAAATACAACTGTGAATTGCTGTGGCAACTTTCTTTTAGCTCCAGGTTTTTCAAACATTAAAACACCAGACCATCTTTAGGCTCTTTAATAATACAAAGGAAAATGCTTTCAATTCGCAGTATCATTTGGGAGGAAAGAAACAAACATAATCTTGGATAACAAAACCAGCTTGTGACCAACAATTGAAAATATTCTCTGCCTAAATCTATGCTTCTGTGACCTGCTTGCAGATGCTAAAAAATCTATACCTGTATGTACATTTGATAGCAAGTTGAAATATTAAAAACTCATTATATGTATCTCTGACAGTCCTTGAAAGACACAAATCTAATCTGTATGTGCTTCTCCATAGAACAGTTACATTTCAGCAGAATTAAAAAAAAATGTTATTGGTCTGTTAGGAAAAGTTCAGTCAAGGAACTGAATCCTCATTTCAAATACATAGTCAAACTATTTTTCAGACATTAAAAAAAATCACCCAGAAAGCATGCCTTGCAATTTTACTTTAGTTTTTCATTTAAGACGTGTGATCTGACAGTTTTCCCTCTGTAAAGAGAAACTGCCCTTCTCACCTGAGCTCGTAATCTTCAGGGCATCAACTGCTTCCAGAGAAGCATTGGCCGTTGACCTGATGAGCCTCCTCGCCATACAGCAGAGTAGGATGCCCTGACAGGACGATCCTTTCCTTCGTGAAGGGCTTTGAGAGACAGGCTGGATTAACGGGCATGAAGTTTTAAAGTAGACGTTCACAATCAGCTTCACTGAACTGCATTAATAATCTCCACAGTTTTGTTGCAGCAATAACTGGTGAACATTTGTGATGTATAAGAGGTAGATTTTCCTATTAAATATGGTTAATATTCTTGTAATCATATAATCTTGGAGAACTTATTTTTTTTAAATTTCCCAAACCCTAACCATGGTGTGTCTGATGAAGATCCTCAGTAATGTAAATAGCTGTGACAGAATCTTCAGAATAAAGTGACATTTTCTTCACTCTTCACTCTGAACCTCCAAGTTGATCCTTATTTAACAGTCTTAAATTGTCCTAGAAATTACTTCAAAATCTACAATAGACCTATAATGTTACTGAAGTGGTATAATTAATCAACTACCTATAATACTTTTGTACATAAGGCAACAATATAGTATATTGGGTATTTACTATGCAGTTTTTCTGAGCTTGGATTGAAAATCAAAATATAAATTACATAGCAGTATGCATTATTAACTCATTCTCATGAAGAAAAAGAAGGCTTGAATAATTAAATGCTGAGAGTAGAGTTATTTGAAGATTATGTTCAAGTTCATTGCTTTAAAAAAGCCTGTCATCTATGTCATTTAATAGCAATAACAACACCAATAAAAATAATAACTGGGTCCTCAGACACACTGTGCCAGGCACCTCCCTGTGCTTATTTAACCCTTCCAACAATGTTATGATGTTGGTATTATTATTATTATCCCCATTTTATAGAGGAGGAAAGGGAGTCACAGAACATAGAATTAACTTTCAGAGTCACATGCTGTGTGGAGGCTGGACAACGTGTTGGAAACTCTTGACTTCTGTGCTAACCTAATTCTTTCTACAATTTTTAATCCTAGGTCTGAAATCTCCCTTCAGCTTCACATCAGGCTACAAGAACATCTCTTCCTGAGTAAGTCACTAGATCATCAAACTCAGTTGTTCCAGATGGAATGGAGAATCTGCTCCCAGGTACCTGCTGCCTCTGCCCTTCACTGCTAATTGTGTACCTAATCTTCCCAATTCTGGAAAAAGATGCCCTTGTGGTCCACTCTTCTTTCCCAGCCAGTCCCCATGTCCTACCTGTGAAACAGCTTTAGACTCTTTCCTCTTTCCTAGTCCCTTTGCCCCATTCTGTGTGTTTTTCACCTGGACTTCTGAAATCGACCTCGAATGGCTCTACCTATCTTCTTTCTCTTTCTTTTCCAATTAATCCTACACACTAATACTTCATGCAACTTACTAAAACATACTTCAAATCATGCCTACTGAGAAGACCTAATAGCTTGCCTAAAAAATGTTTCCACTGAAACACTGAAGTTTCCACTCTAGGCCATTCATACCATGACCTCAACTTGGTTTCTATCCTCATTGCTATTTCATCTTTCTATCCTTGCCTAGCCTTTGCTTATAAAAACGTTGTTTAATTTTCTTTTGTTATTTCTGATCCACCACACCAATACCAACCATATCTTCCAACTCACTGTTTAGTGCTTTTCCTGTGTTCCACATGAGAGACCCACTTGTTTAGCAGTTACTTTTCTTAATTTTTCGTCTCTTTCTCTTTCTCTTCATCCCCTTTACTATTTCTTGATTCAAACATTTTTGCTTAGGTATAATGATAGTTTACCAACTAGTCTCCCAAGATCTGTATTCCCCTTCATTGAGCCCACTTAGCATTATCACTGTCAGGGTAACAGTGTCAAAACACATATTTTTACCTTGTAAATTTCCTATTCAAAAACTAAAATGGTTTCCTGTTTACCACACATCAAACTCCAAACAGGTTGATGCATGGCAAAACTACAGGGAGCTCCATTCAGATTTTATTCTATTCGCATCTTCAGACTTCTTAGTGTGGCATTCAACAGTGTTCTGAGGACCAACAGTGAAAATGTTGTTATATTACAACCCACCCCTCCATTCCCCAACCCCTACCACCAAAATAGAGACCATCATGTTCAGGCACGATGGGGAAGTATTGAGTTAAATGGCTTACTCTACTTTAGGATTTTCAAGTGTCTTTAATACGCTAATGGCTTTTCTGAATCTCCAAAATGAATCTCTATGGAGAGGTATTTTTTCCCCCTTCTCTCTCACTCTTCAGTGTTTCCCAGGACATCAGAGTTCTCCAGTTAGAACTGGGAAATCCGTCATGTACATTCTCTGTACCAGTCATTGCCACAGTTCAAATACCACCTCCTCAGAAAAGCCTTCCCTGACTGTCTTGGTTGAGGCTGCCCTCCCACCCCTATGCCGTCATTCACTTTAATTTTCTTCACAATACTTATCAAAATTTGGTGTGATGCTTATTGTTTACTCAGTACTTGCTTGTTGCTGTTTTCCTCTAGGATGTAAGATCCAAGGGAAGAGGTGTTTTATCTCAGGTATTACTATTTTTACTCAGGGTAGTGCCTGGTACTCTTAAGAGAGGTTTTTATTTTAATTTTTTGGAAGGAAATTGTGTCCTTACTAAGAGCTCTGCATGTACCCATCTCCATGTCTCTCATCCTACCTAACTGAATTTAGGCTTATGTTATAAAACTGAAATAAAAGTTTCCCCATCTCACAAGTTTTTCCTGATGGCTCTTACTCTGCTGAATTCTATAATGGTAGTTTCTGAACAACTCAATTTATTTTGAACAGTTAATTTTTTACATAGAAGTGTCACTTTATTCCCCCAATCATAGTGTATTCACCTTGTGGCCAGTATTTGTGCCATGTCTCTGAGTGTCTCTGAGGATCTGGTAGACAGGGCTTCTCAGGTAACCAGTAAATATCTATTATTTAAGAAATAGTTATTCCCATTCTACTCCCTCAAAGGAGATATGCCATGCTCATAACTGCAGTAGTTGGGTGGGCTTCATCCTAGCAGGAGGTATAATCCATGCTGGAAGGGAGGTAGATAGCAGGCGTCTGTAGCAGGAGAATCTTTGGGACTTGCATCTGGCTCTCCTGTGTTCACTGCTCTCTAACATTTACACATGTTTGGTAAGCCTTCCCTGCCAGGAGCTATGTAGGACAGAAATGGGGGAAAGTCTCTTTTCTGGCCTGCAGAAAAGGAATTGAAATCATATGATCAGTCATGGAAGGAAGGAATATGATTTTTCAGGGGAGTAAAGGAAAATTTGCCTCCTCTCAGTTTGCAAAAACATAGTTTATACTTACATAGCAGTTGTCAATGTATGTGATATGCTGTCTAGGGAACATGTTTTCTTACAAAATGCTTAATTTACTGTATTTCAAGATGTTTCCACACATAATATTTCATATACAACACAATAGAAGGAACATATGGAAGATGTAACTGAATAAGTAGTTTGGCTGGTGGCTGAGAGATTAACATTAAATATAACAGTGGATTCTGTTTGCTGGAGATGGTATACATTCTTACCTTTAAAATTCTTACTCTCAGAAATAGCTATAATTGGAAGGAGTGGGGATGAAAAAGTGTAGTGAGGAGGTGAAGAGGGGAGTTTGGTGTCAAAGGTACAGTGTGACTGAAAATTCTCATCTCATGTATACAAGGTCTTAAATTCAGCAGAGACAGGGAAACCTCTCTGGCATCAGGACCTTGGATTGAGATGGCGCTTCCTGTAACAAATCAATAGCCACATGCATCTTTATGTAAGCCACTTAAATATTAATCCATCTTTAAAATCATTGCAGCTATTCCATTTCTTCCTTTTGTTTAGAAATAAGATGTTCCCTGCTGAGACAGGTTAAAATATTGGCTCTCCATCTCAAATGATGTGGATTAGGAGCATCTGGAGAACCTACTCTTGCTTGTTATTAATGGAAAGCTTGGAAGGCTTAGTGATTTACAAGTTCTGTGAATTAAAAAAATTTTTTTTCCTTGCTAGACTTTTATTTCATTTGGAACATTCATACAATGACATCATATGACATATATGAAACTTCTAATGAAATAAGCCAATGTATCTGCAGCATGTCAGATCACATAACCACATCTGCATGATTTGGGGCAGACACCACTCAAGTTGCTGGATCTTCTGGAATGCTGTCAGGGTGCTAATTTCCAGCTTGTCTCAGGCCATCCTGTTTCAGCCTAGATTGAAACCACCCACAGGTGGGTTCTGCTGCACTCTAGTGCTTTAGGTGCTTTGTGAAATAAGTATTGGATCATCAAGTACACTTGAGAAATTGCAGAAATCTTAATCTCCTTTTTGGAAACTCACAAGGCTGATTAGCAAATCAAGACTTTGAGAAGTCCTGTAACTCCACAAAACTGGTTCTGGCCTGCTCCCTTCAACCTAAGTTCCTCTCCCTTGTTTCTATGTCACTTTCTCATCTCTGACTAACTAACCTTCTTGTGATTTCTCAGACACCACACCAGGCTCTCTGCACACACTGTTCCTCAGCCTAAAACATTTCCCTTCTCTCCAGGACACCTACATGGCTTTCTCTCTTATTTCCTGTAAGTCTTTTCTTAAATACTATCTTAATGAGGCCTTCATTGATTACCTTTTTTAAACTTGCAAATATCTCCTCCTGGCACTTTCTATTGACATTTCCAGCTTTATATTTCTCTGTCACACTTATTTCTCTTACCACAATAATGCTGCGTTTAACAGACAATCTCAACTCCTCATGATATGCAGCCATGAAGATATATTTAGTTTCAAACATGTAAAGCTTATCTGATCTGTCCTGGATTCACTCCTGTGTCTATAGTCGTCCTGGGTCACCTAGGCAGTTCTAGTAATATGGGCTAGGCTTGTTCGCATGTCTGCGTGCATCCTGAGTGTTGGCCAGTCTAGGAGAGCCCCACTGAGATGACTGTCATGTCTTGGCTCTGCTGCATGTGTCTCTCATCTTTGAGCAAGCTAGCAGAGGCACAGTCTTCTGACAGTCACAGGGCAGCAAGAGCCAGTCTGCTAAATGCCCTGTTGGCCCAAGTATAGGATAAGAGTTAGCAAGCACTACAGTTTTACACAGCAAAAGATGTGTATACAGAAACAGGTAAACAATGTGGGCCACTTTTACAAACTATCATATATAACAGACATGACTAAATTTTTCCCCCTCTCCTAGAATATAAGCAACATGAGGACATAGATTTTTCTTTACTACTTTGTCTTTATCCTTACTCCACCTAGATCTGTGTCTAGGATATAGAAGGTACTCAATAAATATTTGTTGAATGAATGGATACATAAATACAAACCCATCTAACTTTGTTTACCTCAATACTTTCAAATTTACTTTTCAGTTGATCCCATTTTTAGTGCAAAGCCAAACAGAAGCTCATCTGAAGCCAGACTCTTTAGATATCTCATACCTTTCTTATGGAGAATGTTAAGTCCAGTAATTAATGGTCAATTGTGATTTTTACTGATAGAAAAACCTATTGGTATTTATTTTGCCTTCTTTCATTCATCTAACTAAGGTTCAGTGAATGACTTTGATGTACCGGCCTTGGATCAGAGGCTAGTGGTGATAAGGAGCAAGAACATTGCTTCTGCCTCTGGGAAGTCTCAGCTGATTTGAAGAGAACAGTCCATAAAGCAAAACTTCAAATGTACCACAAGATACTAGAATAGAACATTCTGACTTTGACTTCCATGTCTGCTTAGACTGATAATTACTCTCCTAATACAGCATGTTTATTTCCAACATTTCTGTTCATACCACCAAGTCTCTTCACCCATCCATGCATTCACCCTTAATTTCTGAATTTTTCTTATGTTCCTTCTGAATCCTGCCTATCTTTCAAGTCTGACCAGCAGTGGAACATTCTTTGACTGACTTTGCTTCCAATGTCCCCCTGAGTTATCTGAATTCTATAGCATTTACTGTTTGTATCATATTAATGTATAATGGCTGGAAACACCTATTCTTTTTTTATAGGCTTTTTAACTCCCCTGCTTACCTTTCATGTGTGGATGTTTTATCTTTGTAAAGAATTAACCATATTAAGAACAGAGATTTTGTTTTTTTTCTGGAATTGCTAAAAATAATGTTTACCATAATAGATGCTCAGAAGGATTAGTTAGAAGGTCATACTGAAAACTGAAAATTTTAATCTCCGTTCATTACCCAGTTATGGTTAAGTTTGCTAATGCATATGTGGGCTGTTGACTGGTGGTACAGAAAAATTTTTACTTAGGACTGGTATTAATATGCCATCCCACTTTATCTTGGAAGCCTGTTACTACTTTATTAAAAACTGCAACCTCAAACCAGAATTTTTAACAAGCTAAAATAAAACTGACAAATTTTAAGAGAGTTTGGAAATTAATAACAGGAAATTTTAAATCGCTAAACTATAAATGCAGAGGAAGAAAAGAGATTTCTCTATCAGCAATGAAAATGTTGAAAAAAAAGAATAAAGAAAAAGCAAAGAAAAAGATATATTACTTGCTGTTCTATGGCTCCAGGGGAGAACAGAGGAACATTTATTGTCATTCAATTCATTTTGCAGTTTCTACACACCTGCATATCTTATTCACCAACCCACTAAAACTGCTCTTCAGGGGTAAATTCTGCTTAACATGACATTTGATGTGTAGGAATCCCCTCAGATAAACCACAAAACTAACAAGTCAATTCATTTAAGTAAAAAAAGAATCCAAATCATACAATTGAGTTGAATGCCTCTGAAAATGACAAAAAGCAGCTTAGCAAATATTCTAAGGATTTGCTGATCAAACTTTACTACAAGTCATAAGAATGATGATAAGAAAAGGGAAAATTTTTAGTTTACTCATAGTCATAGTAATTAATTCATAATAATCCATTCAGCTCTTTATTAAAGACTGTGTCTTAGTATATTTCTGGGCAGGTGTTAGGCTATAGGCCATTCCAAAATCCTTTTTCTTTAGTTCTGTAGTCTCTAAGAAACTTCTTACACTCATTCATGGGTCTGTCATATTAGGGAGCAGATTATGTGTAGAGCTGACAGACTAAATGATTGCTTATGAACCTATTTCCCATTTTCAGTGAATACATTTGGTTGGAGGTCTCACTGGCATTTATATGGTCTGAATCATCAATCTGTAAGCCTTATCCTTTTGGAATGAGCTGAATATGGATGTCTCCCACATGCTTACTTGAGAATACTGCTTCTAGACTCAGTGGTCTCATAAAGGTAAGAGTTCTGACCTGAAATTAATTGTGTAAACCTCAAAGAACTGGTGTCAGCTACAAACATAAGCAAACACACACATATGCTAGAATACATATAATTTTTTAAAAGATGCTAATTTTGCCATATTAAGCTTTAGTCTTATTCATTCTCAGATTTTCCCTTCCTTTGTCCTATATGTAGATGAGGAAAAATATTGAGTTATTTGATTACATTAAAAATCAGTCCAGTCATAGCTAATGCAATAAGACAAGAAAAGGAAAGTGTGCAGATAGAGAGGGAAGATAAAAAGTTGTCTCTGTTCTCAGGTAACATGGCCATCTATGTAGAATATTTGAAAGAATTGATAAAATAATTCCTGGAACTAATGAATGGTAATAGCAATGTTGGAGGATACAAGGTTAATGTACAAAAGCCAATCTCTTTTCTATGCACTATAAATGAACAAGTGGAAGTTGAAATTGAAAACACAATACGATTACATTAGCATTCCCTCAAAATGAAATACTTAGGTTATAAATCTAACAGCATATGTGTAAGAGTTATATGAGGAAAACTACAAAACTGATGAATGAAATCAAAGAACTAAATAAATGGGGAGATCTTATATGTTCATGGATAGGAAAACTCAATATTTTTAAGATGTAATTTTGTTCTAACTTGATTATAGATTGAATGCAATCTCAGGAAGTTATTTTGTGGATATTGACAAACTGATTTCAACATTTATATGAAGAGGTAAAAGACGCAGAATAGCCAACACCATATTGGAGAACAACAAAGTTGGAGGACTTGTACTACCTGATTTCAGGATTTACTATAAAGCTATACTAATCAAAGTATTGGTGAAAGAATAGACAACTAGATCAATGAAATAAATAGGGAGCCCAGAAATAAACCCTCATAAATATAATCATCCTATCTTTGACAAAGGAGAAAAAGCAATAATACAATGGAGAAAAGATAGTCTCTTCAGCAAATGGTCATGGAACAATTAGTCATCCATATGAGAAAAATGAATCTAAATACAGATATTACAGTCTTCACAAAAATTAAATTAAAATTGTTCATAGATCTGTGAATGTAAATGTAAAAAACAAAACTCTGTAACTCACCAGAGATAACATAGGAGAAAACCAGAAAACCTAGATGACATTGGGTATAGCAATGACTTTTTAAATTATAACACCAAAGGCATGATACATGAAAGAAATAATTAATAAACTGGACTTCATTAAGATGGAAAACATCTGATCTGTGAAAGACAATATTAAGAGAATGAGAAGATAAGACACAGACTGGAAGAAAATATTTGCAAAAGGCACATCTGACAGGATTGTTATCCAAAATACACAAAGAATTCTTAAAACTTGACAATAAGAAAGCAAACAACCTCATTAAGAAATGGGCTAAAGACCTTAATAGACACCTCACCAAAGAAGATTTACAGATGGCAAATAAGTATATGAAAAAATGCTCCACATCATAACATCAGAGAAATACAGATTAATGGAATACCACTCCATGCCTATTACTATAGCCAGAATCTGGAACATTGAGAACACCAAATGCTAGTGAGGACATGGAGCAACAGAACTCTTGCTCACTGCTGGTGGGATTGCAAAATAGTATAGCCACTTCAGAAGACAGTTTGGACAGTATGTTTTGCAAAGACAAGATATCTTAAAAACTGAATATATTCTTACCATACAGTGTGGTAATTGTGCTCCTTGGTGAGCACTTATGTCCATACAAAAGAGGTGAGAACTTATGTCCATACAAAAACCTGCAAATGGGTGTTTGTAGCAGCTTTATTCATAATTGCCAAAACTTGGAAATGAGAAGGACGTCCTTCATTAGAGGAATGGATAAGCTGTGATACATCTAGACAATGGATTATTATTCAGCAATAAAAGCAAATGAGTTATCAAGCCATGAAGAGGCATAGAGGAACCTGAAATGCATATTACTAAGTGAAAAAAGACAATCTGAAAAGGCTACATACTGTATGATTTCAATTACACGACATTGTAGAAAAGCAAAATTGTAAGGACAGCACACAGATCAGTAGGGTCCAGGGGTTGGGGGGCAGAGACAGTTGGAGCACAGAGGATTTTTGGGGCTCTGAAAATATGTATGATGCCATAATCTCATAGGGATATTAGGCATCCCTAATCACAGTTGCCCTAAGGCACATTTTGAATGTCATGGATTATTTACTAACTGTAAGGTTTCCTAACAGTGACCTGATACCCACTTTGAAAAGGAAACAAATTTAGGAACTTGAAATTTTCAGAACAAAAAAATATATATCTGTTGTCTAATCCAAATTTTCTTTCCTTCAGTAAGAATCTTAAACTACAGTCTTCCTTTGACTTGTTCTTAACATCAGTCTTTGTTGAAGTTTCTAAATTGGAGAGAAAAGTAAAAATATTGTTTGGAAAAATTTATTTTTTCAAAGAATTTTTCATGCTTTCCTCATGAAATATATTTATAACTAACATGTAAATGCCATAGTTTAATCTTAAGTACTGTCTTTCGTGTGAGGATGTGAGCATGCTTAACTAACAATAGTTAGGCTTCAGGTGTCATATATTTTATGCTCAATTTAGAGGCAGGCAAACAGAGATGTTGTAAGTAATGGAGACCTCCGACTAGGCACCATCTAGACTTGATGGCAGATACTCCATGCTGAGGGCCTGGGACAACTCTTGTGCATAGAAAACTAACCAACTTCCCTAGAATGATTGTCTCTGCTTTCAGGGAGCAAAAGAATGTCCTGGGAAAATTTGAGAGGATTTAAACAAAAAGAATGGAAGCATTTTATGGAAGAGGCTCATGAGTCTCTTGGGAAAACAAAGTTTTAAAAAGTCCAAACTGTAAAATAGCAGACAAAAGCATGTGTAAAGTATACAGAGGAAATGCCATAAACATGTTTAAAATTTAATTACCAGTTCAGTATATGTGACATTAACACCCTTCCATCTCCTGCCTATACCTCTTTGAAAATGAGGTAGGAAAGAGAAAGCAGCAGGCATGAATCAGAGATATTTTCTGGAAGATACAGAAGAAAAAGACTTGTTTGAGCCAAGTGTCTATAATTTCTGCTTTGCTTAGAAACAAGAAAGCAATTTTTCCAAAAATCACTTTACTGATAAGCCCACACTTTGTTTCTTTTTTAAATACACGATTTAAATCTTTAAATGACAGCCTGTCAGGAATGTTGAAGTATTTTGGAATACCTAACTGCTTCCAGCTGCTATCATAATTTAAAATTTTTTCTTGAAGGGGATTTCCAGCCTCTTGGCAGTAACAAAATAGAATTTCTCTGTTTTATTTTTTCTCTTGTTTCTGTTTCTATTATTGGATTTCACAATGCATCATATGATTTACTTTGGAGTGACAATAAAATACATTCATTTAGAAATTTATATTACTTCTTAATTATTTATTAAAAGTATATTTTTACATTAGTTTGGTAGTGTTCAAGTTAGTAGAGAATGATACATTAAGTACATTGTTCCCCTAATGGAGCTAGAAAATTGGAACTAGAAAGAATGTTTT
Organism: Manis javanica; assembly: GCF_040802235.1. Lineage (NCBI taxonomy): Eukaryota > Metazoa > Chordata > Mammalia > Pholidota > Manidae > Manis > Manis javanica. Next base: position 54,117,099 of record NC_133157.1, read on the forward strand.
CTTTTTTGCCATAGGATGTCATATATAGAGATAGAGATTAACCTGGGGTTCGAAATCAGATGACTTGCCTTGGCCCAGCAGATGTCCAAGTTCTGTTCTTGTGTTGTCCAGAAATAAAAGTGTTCCCAAATTTCTGGAGGTGGTATGTAGAAAATGAAGGAAAGAAGTATGATTCAGTAAATTCCCTCTAACCCAGGTCCTCAAACTCTAATTAGTAAACCTGTAGACTGAAGTTAGAATTGGACACAAGATTAGAGAATTGTCTCCAATGTGTCTCTACCAAATTAGAGGTAACAGCTATAGCTCTTCTTAGCCCCACTTCCTTAAGAGAGAATCTGCAAAGCATATGATTCTGAGCTTTTCCTATTGATCTAAGCTGCCTGTACAGGTAGCAAATACCAGACACAAAGGATGGGTTAGAATGTCTCTCTCATGGATTTTGGAATAAGGCCATTGAGAGAATGAATCAGTAATCTGTAGGAAACTGAGGTGGAAAATTATGTAGTCCCTAAAATGAAGTCTGCCATTTGGGATTGACTCTGATGCTGAGCAAAGAAGTCAGTCCACAAAAGAGGAAATACCCTAGGAAGAGTAGAGAAAAGAGACATTGCAATCAGAGGGACAGAGAAACAGAGACTGTTCTAAAGATGTTCTTGACTGCCTATTATTTTCTAAAGACTGTGCTCCAGGTTGGGTAATGGTTGTGTATGTGGTAGCCTGATACAACTCCCAAAGATATATCCATGTCCTAATTCCTGGAATCTGTGAATGCTGTCATATTTGGGGAAAAGGGTCTTTATTATGTAATGAAAATCTTGAAATGGAGTGATCACTCTGGATTATCTGATTCGGTCTTAAATGCCATCATAAGCATCTTTCCAAGAGAGAGTCAGAGGGAGATCAGACACAGAGAGAGGGGAATGAGGCAGTGTGACCACAGTGAAGGCATGCTCACAGCCGCCAGAGCTGGAAGGGTCGAGGGACAAATTCTCTCCTAGACCCTTAGTGGAGATCCAGCCCTGCTGGTGCTTATTAGTTTATCTCAGTGAAATTGATTGCGCATTCTGGCCTCCAGACTTTGGAAGGATAGATTTCCATGGTTTAAGTTACCATGTTTGAAGTAATTTGTTACAGCAGTCATAGGAAACTAATACAGGCTTTTTCTTAGTATGAAACAAAATATGCTTTCTATTCCCAGGTAGTTCAACATCCCTTAGATGAGAAAGTCAATACCCAATTAATTTTTTTAAAGTAGTTAATTCCTTATTAAAAGAATTGGTTAACAAATGGCTATGAATTGACAAGAAAATAAACATTTAATTGCTTCTAGTGAGTTCTAAAATATGGTAGAGATGGTATTAGAACCAGGTCATGAAGGCAAATACAATTAGTTTGAACTAAGAATATTTTTAAATTTTAGATGACAAAGCCTGTAAGTTCATGATCAATAGATTTTATCTTCCACCCTTCTCAAATAAAAATAATATATGAAGCAGAGATTAAAATTAAAGTGTAATATCCATTACACGATACTAACCAGGCCTGTAAGCGTGGGTCACTGTGCCCAGTGATAAAGGTATGAATTTCTGTCAAACCTCTCCATTTACAAAAGGCAAAGCAAAAGTTCTCAAAATTTATAGCACAGCTATAAATTTGATTTTAGCTTCATTCTCAGTTTCCCTTCCAAAGCTATGAAAATGCATATTTTTATTATTAAACCTGAAAATGACTTTTTCTACCTTATGTATTTTTTGGATTATCTCAGTTTTTCTTGTGGCTAATTAATTGCTGCCTCTTTATAGGAAATGAGAAAGGGCCATATATTTATTAAAAAGTAAAATCAAATGCAAATGACCATGTTAGTGGAGGAGGAATAGTATTCAAATTCTTGATAAATTAAAATGTATTACTTTCTAATCTCAAGGTTGAGAAACTCCTGTTTTGTTGCAATGGTGAGACTGGAAATTCCATGAGGTAAACTTAAAGAGGTAATGGCTATGGAGTGCTCCCTGCCTGCTACCTTCCCGTGATGCTTTCTGCTCATATCTGTCAACTGTATCTGTGCTATATTAAGCTGATCCTTTCCAGAAAGGAATTTAATAAGCAATATGATAGATTAAAAATGCCAACATAACATTACACATGGAAATTCCTGATAACTCAGACAAGGTTGTGTTGCATAAGATAAAAAGATGTAAGGCCAAATTCCTCAGAAACTCTTACCAAGAAAAAAACACCACCACTCTAAAATAAAAAAGAAAAGAAAGCATATCAGTTCTGGTAAATATTATAAAGCTTAGTAATATCCAGTTCTCTTTTCTTCTTGGGTATAAGGGAGACTACCCTTCCCAGGTCTCTTGCAATTAAGTAGGACAACTGTCTAGTTCTTGTCCATGAATTGTGAGCAGAAAGTCTCTGAGTGATTTTCTACTCCTTCTACTGTTCTCTGAAAAGAGTTTTGAAACTGTATTTTTGGTTATATACTTCCATCAGTCAGAGACTTTGTGGAATAAGTGAAGTACTCTTGTACTGAACACTTTGTTATGTTAAGACACCAAGATATCAGAGTTAATCTGTTACTGAAGCATAACCTGTAATTTATCCTGACTACTTTACAGTCAACAAAATTCAAAAAATAGACAAAAATTTATGTTTAGAGAAAGCTGAAGAAAAAGTGTACTTGATTTTAAAGTAGTATAACTTTGCATATAGTTTCTCAATTTTATATTTGTGTATTCCTATATACAAGTGTATGTATTTCCTTATTTGCATGTATATTTATTTACATGTGTGTACAAATATGACTGTGTGTGTGTGTGTGTGTGTGTATATATATATATATATATATATGTATATGTATATACTTACACTACTTTTAGGAATGGGCAAATTATACTTTAAAAAGTTGTCATATCCAAAATCCTACTGAGCACTAATAGAATTCTTTGTATTCTTTCTTCTCGTCTTGTTCCTAAATGTTTGCACATAGAATAAACTCTAAAAGTAGCATGGGTTTTATCCATTGTCAAAATTTGATTTCATTTTGTTGGCTTTCTCCAAGTGGTTCATTAAATCTTCCAGTATTTCTTTCAAATATATATGAAATTTTTCAGCATGTCAACACTCAGGTTGTTTGATTAGCCCTACAGGAATGTTTTATATGAATAACAGAGGAAACTATTGAAACTAGTTATTGAGGCTTGCCTTCATTTTCCCTTTAATTATATTCTAAGTCATGAAAAGTCCCTATCATTCCTCTGCTAAAGGAACTGGTATCATGTTAAGTTTTCCTACTTGCCTGGCAGTTGCAATTTCACCTGAGGAGTAAGAACAATCCGTGTGGAGATGTTTGTGTGTATGTATGTATATATAATGGTGAGCTGGCTGCATTCTCATGCTCCCACAATAGTTGACAAATGCTGTGTATGACTCCTCTATCCCCAGATTTTCAATTTTCTCTTTTTAGGTTAACAGAGTAAGTTAGTTGTATTGAAGATTAAGTTTTAATTGTTAAATATGTAAAATATAGCCATTTAGGTAAACATTAGTATCCAAAAACTATGAAGACCTCCTACAAATCAATAAAAAGTGGCAAACAACCCAATAGAAAAACAGACAAAGGACATGAATAAACAATTCATGGAAGAGGCAACCAGGATACATATTATACATGTAAAAAGAAGTTTAATTTCATTAGTAATAAAAATGCGACAGGGAAGTACCATTTTGTAGCCATAAAATTAGATATAATATCTATTAATGCTTAGTAGGTAAAAAAAAGTGAATTCTAATACATTGTTACTGGAACACTGGTACAACCAACTTAAAGAATAATTTGGAATTATTTAGTGTTATGGGTTGAATTGTGTCTACCCCTAAAAATACATGTTAAAATCTTTACTCTCAGTACCTCAGAATGTAACCTTACCTGGAACTAGAGTGATTGAAGATGTAGTTAGTTAAGATGACATCATACTTGAGTGGGGCAGTCCCCTAATTCAACATTACTGATGTCCTTATAAGAAGGTGGCCATGTGAAGACACAAGGAGGAGGCCGTGTGAAAACGGAGGCAAGGATCTGAGTTAGGCTGTCATGAATCAAGGAATATCTAGGGCTGCTCCAAGCTGGAAGGGGCAAGAAAGGATCACCCCCTAGAGACTTTGTTGAGAGCATGGCTCTGCCAACACATTGACTTCAGACTTCTAGCCTTCTGGAACTGTGAGACAATACATTTTTTTTTTGGTATCATTAATCTACTATTACATGAAGAACATTATGTTAACTAGGTTCCCCCTTCACCAAGTGCCCCCCACAAACCCCATTACAGTCACTGTCTATCAGCATAGTAAGATGCTGCAGAATCCTTACTTGTCTTCTCTGTGTTGTACAGCCCTCCCCATGCCCCCCCGCAGTACACATACTAGTCGTAATGCCCCCTTTCTTTTTCCCCGCCCCTATCCCTCCCTTCCCACCCATCCTCTCCAGTCCCTTTCCCTTTGGTAACTGTTAGTCCATTCTTGGGTTCTGTGATTATGCTGCTGTATTGTTCCTTCAGTTTTTCTTTGTTCTTATACTCCACATATGAGTGAGTGAAATCATTTGGGAGACACTACATTTTTGTTGCTCTAGAATACACCACCTCCTCTCTGGTTATCTAAAGTATATTTATGCTAAAGGTCCTGTTTATACTTTAGTTCTTCTGAGAATCTTTCCTTGATCATGAAAGTCATTGTTATGTATTCTTGTGTGCTTCTCTTTCAGGTTCTTTCATATGGCAGCCTTAGGAAACTAATACATCTTAATAAAGTTGAAAATGTGCATACTGATGATCCACAATTCTCTTACTCTAGAAACAGTTCTCTCACACTCATACAAAGAACCTAGTCTTCAAACTGAATCTACCTGGATAATTCTAGGGACCTCAATGGTAGGTGTTTCTGTGCATGTATGGAAAGCTGGGGGAGAACGGTAAGCTGATGTGGTTTTGACTCCTCACCCTAGCTTCAACAAGTTGTTTTTAGTTCAGCTTAAATTTTCCTTGAGTAAAGGGTCCCATGACTAACAATAAGCCTGAAAAGAACTGGAATAAGAAAATACTCTTTTCTAAAATGATGAAATTTCCTTTCCAAAGTCCTTTGATGTAATTGAAACCTTTTTCTTTTTGCACCTGCTTTTTGTGATAACTGTTTTTATCTGTGTAGCAATTATATGATAATTTTATTTTAGTGAAACCTTTTTCTGCCCTGGTATTTTTATTCCTATATACGTCTTGGTTTATTCTTGACAAATATTGATGTATCTGTTGTGTTAATCAAGATTCCATTACTCACATTTTTGTTATCTACTTTTCACTATTTTGTTAATAATTACAACCAATTTTGGATGGCATGAGGTATGAATTGAAGTTTATTTTTGCATATGGACATCTAAGTGTTCCACCATGATTTGTTGTAAAGATCACCCCTTTTCACTGAATTATATATGCACCTTTGTTGAAAATCAGTTGATTTGTTCTGTTGTCTCATTGTTGTATTTAGGTCAGTACCACACTGTTTTGATTGCTGCAGTTGTATGATAACTTCGGCATCAGGTAGTACTCTGACTTTGTGCTTCTCTTTCAAAGTTGTTTTGGCTATTTGGCTCAAATTTCCATATGACTCAAAAATTAATCTGAAATAGATAATAGACCTAAGTGTAAAACATACAATGGGAATGTTTTTAAAGTAACATCCAGAAGATAATTTTGTGACTTTGGGTTTGGGCAAAGAATTTTTAGATATGCTACCAGAAGCATGATTCACAAAAGAAAATATTGATAAATCAGATTTTATCAAAATTTTAAGAAATTCTGCTCTTCAAAGGACACTGGTAAGAGAATCAAAGGCACAAAATAGGAGCAAGTATCTGGAAATCATATATTTGATAAAGGACCTGAATTATAGAATATTAAAGAAATCTCAAAACACAAGAAGAAAACAACCCAATTAAAATGGGAAAATGATCTGAAGAAAACACTTCATCACAGAAAATATATGGATCCAAATAACTACCTGAAAAGATGTTCAATATATTAGGGGAGCACAAATTAAAACCACCAGGATACACCATCTCACACCTACTAGAAGTTAAAAATTAAAAAGATTGACCACACCAAGTGTTGGTGAAGATGTAGAGGAACTTTTACCCTTATACACTCTGGTAAGAATGTAACATGGTCCAACTATGGAAAACTTTGGCAATTTTTTATAAAATTAAGCCTACACTACCATATGCTCCAGTCATTCCATTCCTAGGTGTTTATCCAAAGAGAAATAAAAGATAGGTTTAAACAATGACATATAAACATGCAAATGTTTATAGTGGATTTATCTGTATATTGGAAATGATTCAAATGCCCATCAACAGGTGAATGGATAAACAAATTGTGGTACATCTAAATAATGAAATACTATTCCTCAATACAAAGGTACAAACTGATACATGTGATGTAAATGAATTCTCATCTAGTTTTTCTCTTGATAGCACTTTCCCCTTCCTATGCTTCAGCAGTACTGCAGGTCTTTTTATTTCCTTGACCACAACCATCTTCACTCCCATTTCTTTGCTTCTGCTCTTGTTACCTCTAGAATACACCACCTCCTCTCTGGTTGTCTAAAGTATATTTATGCTAAAGGTCCTGTTTATACTTTAGTTCTTCTGAGAATCTTTCCTTGATCATGAAAGTCATTGTTATGTATTCTTGTGTGCTTCTCTTTCAGAATAATGTTTAGAGTGTTAACTTAGTCTAGAAGGTGTGAATTTTGTTGTCATTCATACCTCTCTCAAAATCCCAGCTTTGTTTTCTTAGCTGGGTAAGATGGCATAAATTGCACTGCCAAGCTAAGCCTCAGTTTTCTTCAGTTTTAAAGTTATCCTAGTAAGTTTTATGAAAATTATAGCAGCTAATGCATATGAAGTATTGAGCATGGTACATGATTTCTTTAAAAGTATTTATGTTAGTTATTATTTTACTGAATTTTTGTTTTGTTTCCTGTTTAATTATCATTCTCCACCATAACACATAAATTCTGTTAGACAAGAACTACTTTTCTTATTAATGGGTATATCCTAAGAATCTAGTAAAATATCTGGCAAATAATAGGTGAATGAGTGACACAATGGAAACTTAAACCCTTCATTTCCTATTAGGAAAGAGTTGTTATAGTTCTCAGGCTACCACCAAAACAGAAGCAGCCTACGTCCACTGTGCTCAACATCTTGATAATAGTTAATTGACCAGGTGTTGGTCACCACCTGAACTGGGCGAATAACTCTGTGCCTTTAGATTTTACACTTTGCATCAAGAGATAATTGGTCTAATCTTTCTTTGTGTGCTTGAGGCTATGAAATGTCAATATTGGTGGGGAGTTCTCTGTGACCTTATTTGCTGCTACTTTGGGTGGGTGGGTGGGGAGAATCTTCTAGGAAAATAATAACAAAACTGTCACAAGAGAAAAGTAGAAAAAAGAGACTGGTGGGAGTGGCGTTGATGGAGGTAGCTGAGGCCATGCAGTTTAGCAAGTCAAAGCCAACAAGTCATGGGATTTAGGAAGTGATTTTTAGTATTACCTCATTTTCACTACTTTTATGTTTGGTGGGGTGTGAGGACATTCGGATTACTTGAGCTTTGTCTCAACAAATGTAGAGATTTTTGTTCTTACACATGGAATTAGCTACAGATTCTTAAGCCCTGTACCCAATGTTAATCCTTACTGATGAAGCTACAGCTCATGTATGTTGAACAGTTCCGTGTCCTTATTTAAGGCCTAGTGCATAAAACAAGTGCAAAAGGATTGTTTACAGCACTGGCATACCAATAGGTTAAAGGTTTAATAAACCATTGTCCATAGCTTGTAACAAGTACATAAACCTTTTTTGCTGTTGTTGTTTTAAATACACTGCAGTTATCCACAGAAGGCAAGATAGCTGGTTCAAGATAAAGAAACACTGTTTATATAGCCTTTCCAACTAAAATATAGAGCCTGAGCATGTTCGATGACCATTAATAAAGCAAACATGTCTGATTCAGCAGAATTAAGGAAATTACAGATTGGTTATAAAAATCCTCTAAGAAATTCAGACCTCTTTGAAGGGGATCTGACCTAGCCACTAGGCTGGGATATTGATGATTTTTATCATTCAGTTTTATGTATTTTGATAATCTCAGGTACCTCACACAAATCTTTGAAGGTTCTCTTGTTCCCAGGCTTATCAACTCTTGCAGATAGAAGCCTGAGGGCCGCCATCCCAGCCAGTCAGCAGTCAGCCAGTCTCTGCACCTCAAAGCCAGTTGATCTCAGCTGGGAATAACCTCTCACACTCAGAATAGAATGATATGGCTTCTGAGAGGATTACTTCTGCTGTTATTCAGGATAAATTCACATATGTTGTTCTCAAAATACTCCTACAAGCACATAACCATTGAAAGATGTAGGTCATGCCACAAAAAGTAGGGAACATCATATATCAGGTGTTATTTTATCTTTGGGGGAAAAGTGGCATAAGGAATTCAGGGTAGTGAGCTAAAATTACAATTGAAAAATTCTGAGTCTCTCATTCACAAACATTCTCTCCTTTTTCTTTCTCTACCTTTTCCCCATGAGCCTCTGTTTCTCTGTCTCCCTTAAAGGAAAAAAGCTGATTTGAAAAATAATGACAGAAGTAAATGTGAACTCATTGCCAAGAGGAGAAGTTGAGTACAAGCAGATCTTCAGTCAGACAAATTCCTGTATAAAGGAAATAAAAATACCAGGTAAGTCTTGTGAATTCCTATATTAGGGTTCCACCTTTAAAGTCCTTGTTTGGTATCTCAATTTAGATCATAGTTCAAATAAACTTAATAAAATGTAATAGGATATGGAATGGGATTTTCCTGCTGCCTTAGAATTTCAAATTTAGAAACTTCAAGTTTAGGATAATAGGTGGATTATGTACACATTCTAAAAGAGCAAGCTGCCGGATATAAGCACTCAGGACTTACCAACAAGAGAGCACTTGGTCCAATGAGTCTTCTCCACCTCTAGAAATCCAAGAGGATTCCTCGAAAGGAATATTAAAGTAGAGAGAGCTTTGACTTCTCCCCTTACAGGAGTAGGGAATGGAAGAGATTGTCTACCTGATTCTCACTCCCAGTCAGGCCAAAATTAGGGAATCTCTAAGAGAATCAAATGTCGAAAATGGAAATGCCTGTAAAGAGTAGCATCTGACCTCTCCCTGCCAGATGGGAAGAAGTGAGCTCAGCCACTTGTAGTCCAGTCTTTGTGAAGCCACTGGGGTAGAGCTTGGTGAGAGAGTCTTGCAGAACCTGACATGTATCTCCAGGAATTCAGGAGCATGACATAAATTGGTGCCTGCTTTTATCTAGAGAAGTGGTAACTAACTGAAATAGATGTGTCTGATATGGAGAGAGGGGATGAAGATGCTGTGGGACCTGCCTGCAGGTAAGTGGCCAAGTTCTACCCAAGCTGAGGAAGGGGTTGAATAGACCAGCCATCGAGGGTACTGTCCGTGTCAGAGGTGCTGAAGATCCCTCCCAGGGGCCTCTGTTATCCCAGCATTAATATGTATGACATTGCCTTCTTCCTTCATTCCCGCATCCTCTGCCCTGATGAAAGCACATCAAAAAGGAATGTATGAACACCCCCTCCTTGAATGAATACATGAATGTATCACAGATGGAGGGGATGTCTGAATGTGTGGAGAAAGGGGCTTCTGAAGAGCCCTGAAGGCTGTGATGGGAGAAAAATCAAGTTGTCTCCTGTGTGCACTCGTCATGGCCAAATACTATTGCTGTTTGTTTGTGGCCACTGAATATCATGGGAAAAAGCAAAAAGCAGTTTTGAAGACTATGAGTTAACTCTTTGACTTCAGAAATTAAATGGTGATTAGACCATGATGTTTTTACTTTTTGAACTCAGAAAATAAAGCCATCTGTGCACCCCACATCTGAATCCACCAGTCACCTGTTTATATGAAGCTGCTCACAAATCCTGGATTAACAGACACCTGAGAATATGAGGAATTGCTAGTCTTTTTTTCCGACTGTTCTTAGATAAACACCTGTCTCAGAGTTCTGGAAGGCTGGTGATATGGCTTTTCTGTGTCCAGTTTGCCTCTTGGCCACTTACTAATCCTTTCGCGTGTTTCATGCATGAGCCCTAGGAGGGTGTCTGAAGAGCAGAGGTCTCTTTCATTTTTGCCCAGCTAACAAGTGCTGAGTGATTTATTTCCACAGCTTCAGAAATGGTGCCTTATTACAAACTGAGAAATTGTGTAATCTCATAGTCTGAGGCTGAGGAGGGCTACAGTTCTTCAGCTGAGGGTGGAAAGGTGGCAAAAGCAGAAAGCAGTGTGGTTTAAATGCTGTCTCAGACCTCACTGCTAAGACAGAAGAAAACCACCCTGGTGGATTCTTTATTCACTTTCTTTCTTGTTCTCTGGAATGGGAACTCCATAAGGGTACTATCCCATCACCTAGAAAGCAGATATCTGTCAGCTCTTTACAATGAATTAATAACATCTATTCATGTAAACACAATCATAATCATATAATTGCAGATATAAATTATTTAATGGGGTGGGGGCATTATGTGATACTCCTGTTTTAGCTGAGAAGAGTGGGGCTTGGCAAGTGTAAGTAATTTGCCTCAGATTTCCAGGAGGGAAGGGGGATAGTTGTATAGACCCGGTTATGCTTTTCCCACAGGCCATGCTGCTTTTGTATTATAAACAATTACTTGTTTGCTTTCCCCATTAAAAAAAAAATCCAGTAAGTCCATTAGTTGTAAGAAATTACAAATGGAAAATCCAAGGAATGGCATAGAATTTGGGGTCATATATTACATGCTAGATATATTCTTCACAATAATAATAAAAGAAGAAACTACCAATATTCTTATTCTCAATTTAATTTCCTGCTGTGTGATTTAATGAAATAAATGCCTCCATCACAGTCTACGTAAGATGAAGCAAATATTTTGTCTCTTGCTAACATTATTAAGGATTACACATACATCTAATGGGGCTGTTAAAGATCCTGTATATAACTGCCTGATATAACTTGCAATTCTTGTCCAAATGATCCAAAAATTTAATAATCAGATGGCAGATAAGTCACTTGCTAGCCAGATTGCAATAAATGTAGGTATTTCTTGCTGCAAGAAAACCAGCAGTTCAGTAAGTTCTTATTTAATGTCTTCATGAAAAAGAGATAAAGTCTCAGACTTTAAGAAATGTAAAACACTTGGAAGATAAAGATAATATTTAAACCTGTGAAACAAATAGGATATACTCTTTTCCTGTGTGTCTGCTCTGAAAAATGTTTACTGTCTTGGCTTAGAAAGCAGACTGTGGATTTCTATCCTGTGGCAGTGGCAGACTCTCCAGTGCAAAGCACAGTATGAGTACAAAACTGGAACCCTTATGAAAATGGAAGAGTTATTTTAAGAGATGAATTATTACTTCCATGTAGCCCATTTAACCAATATCTTTTCATAAAACAATAGGACTCTTGTTATATACATACTGAACAGGATAATTATTGTATATTTAACCTTTGTTTTATTTCAGAATCACTCCCCACAATATTTTAAGAAGGATACTTTTATAAAAAGTTTGAATTTATCCCTATACCCTCTTATTAAGCAAAAAATGGATAAATGCAATTAGAAGACTTGGGTCAAGTGTGGGATTAGAGATGGCGGCATGAGAGGAGAGACAGAGGATCCTCCTAAAATTAGATACAATTAGAAAATTTAATTGGCGCAACTAATCCTGAGAGAGCAACAGGAAAGAGGACGCATCAGACTGCACACACCTGGAGAAAAGAGCAGACCTCAGCGAATGGGGTAACCAGAGCTGTGGCTCCGCGGGACCGAGTCCCTCCCCCACCCAAGCTCACTGGTGGGAGGAAGAGAAATGGAGCAGGGAGGGAGTGGAAGGCTTGGGACTGCTGAATACCTAGCTTGGGAGATCTGCGCTGGGAGCACAAACCTACATTTCATGGTGCTTTCCTGAGACTCGCATGAGTACCGGGTTGGAAAGTTAATACAGGCAGAGTTCCTGGGGAGACTGGGATTCCGGCTGCTTGTGGAAAGTAGGGATCCATATCTGGCTGCTCTGGGACAAAAACTTACACCTGTGTGACCGGCCCACTGGCTCAGGCAGTGGAGAAAGGCACAGCAGCCAGGAGGCAGGGAACAGCTCTTTCCTACCCCCAGGCACCAGTACTGCTCCCCTGCGACCCCCAACATTGCTTCAGGGACTCAGCAGCTCCAGTATAGAGCTTCTGTACACTAGAGGGCGCCATATACAAACATGAAATGCCAAAGGAACCTTGTCCAGAGTAAAATTGTTAATACAACTTCCGAGAAAGATTTAAATGGTATGGACCTCATGACTCTTCCTGAAAGGGAGTTCAAAATAAAAATCATCAACATCCTAATGGAGGTACGGAAGGACATCCAAGAACTCAGGAATGAATTCAGGTCAGATATCCAATCATTAAAGAACACAATGGAGGGTATTAAAAGCAGGTTGGATATGGTAGAGGAGACAATAAATGAAATAGAAACTAGAGAAGAGGAATACAAAGAAGCTGAGGCACAGAGAGAAAAAAGGATCTCTAGAAATGAAAGAATATTGAGAGAACTGTGTGACCAATCCAAGCGGAACAATATTCGCATTATAAGGATACCAGAAGAAGAAGAGAGAGAGAGGAAGGGCTAGAAAGTGTCTTTGAGGAGATAGTTGCTGAAAACTTCCCCAATATGGGGAAGGACATAGTCTCTCAGGCCATGGAGATCCACAGATCCCCCTACACAAGGGACCCAAGGAAGACAACAGCAAGACACATAGTAATTAAAATGGGAAAGATCAAGGATAAGGACAGACTGTTAAAAGCAGCCAGAGGCAGAAATAAGATCACATACAAAGGAAAGCCCATCAGACTAACATCAGACTTCTCAGCAGAAACCTTACAGGCCAGAGGGAGTGGCATGATGTATTAAATGCCATGAAGCAGAAGGGCCTGGAACCAAGATTACTTTATCCAGCAAGATTATCACTTAAATTTGAAGGAGGGATTAAACAGTTTCCAGATAAGCAAAAGCTGAGAGAGTTTACCTCCCACAAACCACCTCTGCAGTCTATTTTGGAGGGACTGCTATAGATGGAAGTGTTCCTAGGGTTGGATAGCTATCACCAGAGGTAGTAAAATCAAGGTAGGGAGGGTGGAGCAGCTGATTGCGAGGCAAATGCAAAACTAAATTGACTATCCCCAAAGTCAATCAAGGGATAGACAAAACGTACAAAATTTGATACCTAATATATAAAGAATGAAGGAGGAAGAAAAAGGAGAAATAGAAAAGAACTTTTAGATTGTGTTTGTAACAGCATACTAAATGAGTTAAGGTAGACTCTTAGTATGGAAAGTAATCTGGAGCCTTTGGTAACCATGAATCTAAAGACTGAAATGGCAATAAGTGCATACCTATCAATAATCACCCTAAATGTAAATGGACTGAATGCACCAATCAAAAGACATAGAGTCGACTGAATGGATAAAAAAACAAGACCCATCTATAGGCTGCTTACAAGAGACTCACCTCAAACCCAAAGACATGCACAGACTAAAAGTCAAGGGATGGAAAAAGATATTTCATGCAAACAATAGGGAGAAAAAAGCAGGTGTTGCAGTACTAGTATCAGACAAAATAGACTTCAAAACAAAGAAAGTAATGAGATAAAGAAGGACATTACATAATGATAAAGGGCTCAGTCCAACAAGAGGATATAACCATTATAAATATATATGTGCACCCAACACAGGAGCACCAGCATATGTGAAACAAATACTAACAGAACTAAAGGAGAAAATAGACTGCAATGCATTCATTTTAGGAGACTTTGACACACCATTCACTCCAAAGGACAGATCCACCAGACAGAAAATAAGTAAGGACACAGAGGCACTGAACAACACACTAGAACAGGTGGACCTAATAGACATCTATAGAAATCTACACCCAAAAGCAACAGGATACACATTCTTCTCAAGTGCACATGGAACATTCTCCAGAATAGACCACATACTAGGCCACAAAAAGAGCCTCAGTAAATTCAAAAACATTGAAATCCTACCAACCAACTTTTCAGACCACAAAGGTATGAAACTAGAAATAAATTGTACCAAGAAAGAAAAAAGGCTCACAAACACATGGAGGCTTAACAACAAGCTTCTAAATAGTCAATGGATCAATGACCAAATTAAAATGGAGATCCAGCAATATATGGAAATAAATGACAACAACAACACAAAGCCCCAACTTCTGTGGGATGCAGCGAAAGCAGTCTTAAGAGGAAAGTATATAGCAATCCAGGCACACTTGAAGAAGGAAGAACAATCCCAAATGAATAGTCTAATGTCACAATTATCAAAATTGGAAAAAGAAGAACAAATGAGGCCTAAAGTGAGCAGAAGGAGGGATATAATAAAGATCAGAGAAGAAATAAACAAAATTGAAAAGAATAAAACAAGAGAAAAAATCAATGAAACCAAGAGCTGGTTCTTTGAGAAAATAAACAAAATAGATAAGCCTCTAGCCAGACTTATTAAGAGAAAAAGAGAATCAACACACATCAACAGAATCAGAAATGAGAAAGGAAACATCACAATGGACCCAACAGAAATACAAAGAATTATTAGAGACTACTATAAAAACCTATATACTAAGAAGCTGGAAAACCTAGAAAAAATGGACAAGTTCCTAGAAAAATACAACCTTCCAAAACTGACCAAGGAAGAAACACAAAATCTAAACAAACCAATTACCAGCAAAGAAATTGAAGCAGTAATCAAAAACTACCCAAGAACAAAACCCCCGGGCCAGATGGATTTACCTCGGAATTTTATCAGACATACAGAGAAGATCTAATACCCATTCTATTTAAAGTTTTCCAAAAAATGGAAGAGAAGGGAATACTCCCAAACTCATTCTATGAAGCCAACATCACCCTAATACCAAAACGAGGCAAAGACTCCACCAAAAAAGAAAATTACAGACCAATATCCCTGATGAACGTAGATGCAAAAATACTCAATAAAATATTAGCAAACCAAATTCAAAAATATATCAAAAGGATCATACACCACGACCAAGTGGGATTCATCCCAGGGAGGCAAGAATGGTACAACATTCGAAAATCCATCAACATCATCCACCACATCAACAAAAAGAAAGACAAAAACCACATGATCATCTCCATAGATGCTGAAAAAGCATTCGACAAAATTCAACATCCATTCATGATAAAAACTCTCAGCAAAATGGGTATAGAGGGCAAGTACCTCAACATAATAAAGGCCATATATCATAAACCCACAGCCTACATCATACTGAACAGCAAGAAGCTGAAAGCTTTTCCTCTGAGATTGGGAACAAGAAAGGGATGCCCACTCTCCCCACTGTTATTTAACATAGTACTGGAGGTCCTAGCCACGGCAATTTGACAAAACAAAGAAATGCAAGGAATCCAGATTGGTAAATAAGAAGTTAAACTGTCACTATTTGCAGATGACATGATATTGTACATAAAAAACCCTAAAGACTCCACTCCAAAACTACTAGAACTGATATCCGAATACAGTAAAGTTGCAGGATACAAAATTAACACATAGAAATCTGTGGTTTTCCTATACACTAACAGTGAGCCAATAGAAAGAGAAATCAGGAAAACAATTCCATTCACAATTGCATCAAAAAGAATAAAATACCTAGGAATAAACCTAACCAAAGAAGTGAAAGACCTATACCCTGAAAACTATAAGACACTCTTAAGAGAAATTAAAGAGGACACTAACAAATGGAAACTCATCCCATGCTCTTGGCTAGGAAGAATTAATATTGTCAAAATGACCATCCTGCCCAAAGCAATATACAGATTTGATGCAGTCCCTATCAAATTACCAACAACATTCTTCGATGAACTGGAACAAATAATTCAAAAATTCATATGGAAACACCAAAGACCCTGAATAGCCAAAGCAATCCTGAGAAAGAAGAATAAAGTGGTGGGGATCTCACTCCCCAACTTCAAGCTCTACTACAAAGCCATAGTAATCAAGACAATTTGGTACTGGCACAAGAACAGAGCCACAGACCAGTGGAACAGATTAGAGACTCCAGACATTAACTCAAACATATATGGTCAATTAATATTTGATAAAGGAGCCATATACAATGGGGAAATGACAGTCTCTTCAACAGATGGTGCTGGCAAAACTGGACAGCTACATGTAAGAGAATGAAACTGGATCACTGTCTAACCCCATACACAAAAGTAAATTTAAAATGGATCAAAGACCTGAATGTAAGTCATGAAACCATAAAACTCGTAGAAAAAAACATAGGCAAAAATGCCTTGGACATAAACATGAGTGACCTCTTCATGAATATATCTCCCTGGGCAAGAAAAACAAAAACAAAAATGAACAAGTGGGACTATATCAAGCTGAAAAGCTTCTGTACAGCAAAGGACACCATCAATAGAATAAAAAGGTACCCTACAGTATGGGAGAATATATTCATAAATGTCAGATCCAATAAAGGCTTGACATCCAAAATATATAAAGAGCTCACACACCTCAACAAACAAAAAACAAATAATCCAATTAAAAAATGGGCAGAGGAGCTGAACAGACAGTTCTCCAAAGAAGAAATTCAGATGGCCAACAGACACATGAAAAGATGCTCCACATCACTAGTTATCAGAGAAATGCAAATTAAAACCACAATGAGATATCATCTCACACCAGTAAGGATGGCAACCATCCAAAAGACAAACAACAACAAATGTTGGCGAGGTTGTGGAGAAAAGGGAACCCTCCTACGCTCCTGGTGGGAATGTAAATTCGTTCAACCATTGTGGAAAGCAATATGGAGGTTCCTCAAAATGCTCAAAATAGACTTACGATTTGACCCAGGAATTCCACTTCTAGGAATTTACCCTAAGGATGCAGCACTCCAGTTTGAAAAAGACAGATGCACCCCTGTGTTTATTGCAGCAGTATTCACAATAGCCAAGATATGGAAGCAACCTAAGTGTCCATCAGTAGATGAATGGATAAAGAAGATGTGGTACATATATACAATGGAATATTATTCAGCCATAAGAAGAAAACAAATCCTACTATTTGCAACAACATGGATGGAGCTAGAGGGTATTACGCTCAGTGAAATAAGCCCAGTGGAGAAAAACAAATACCAAATAATTTCACTCATCTGTGGAGTATAAGAACAAAAGAAAAACTGAAAGAACAAAACAGCAGCAGAATCACAGAACCCAAGAATGGACTAACAGTTACCAAAGGGAAAGAGACTGGGGAGAATGGGAGGGTAGGGAGGGATAAGGGTGGGGAAGAAGAACGGGGTATTGTGATTAGCATGTATAATGTGGGGGGAGTGGGGAAAAGGGGAGGGCTTTGCAACACAGAGAAGACAAGTAGTGATTCTAGGACATCTTACTATGCTGATGGACAGTGACTGTAATGGGGTTTGTTGGGGGAACTTGGGGTAGGGGAGAGCCTAGTAAACATAATGTTCTTCATGTAATTGTAGATTAGTGATAACAAAATAAAATAAAATAAAATAAAAAAAGACGGGTAAGTGGAGAAATTTCTAGTAAATTGAAAGCTGGGTAAATGGCTTTTGAAAAATATGAAAAATATATTAGGAAATGTTTTGGATACAAAAAAGGTTATTCACAGTATCTTTAATTCATGTTACTCTTTTAGATGCTTTAAAAAGTCTTCAGATGTGATGTTATAGGTAGTTGATAGATAAAATGTTGCATAGAAAACAAATACCTATTTGGCAAAAGAAAAAAAGAAAAGGTAAGTCTGGTAATAAAGGATTTTGGACTATTTTCTTTGGTGAAGACTTTACTAATATAATCTACTTCACCCCCTTTCTTTATTGGCTTTTAAGTTTTCATTCTAAATCTAAAGTCACACTCAGATCGTGTGTGTGTTTGAGAGAATCTCATGTATTGTTAAAAATGTTTCCATTTAACCCAAAACTCCTGTATGTAGAAAGCCTTTAATGTAGTGATGTAGAGCTTAAATAGGCGAGAGGGAGTAACACTTTGTATGTAGTCAGTGCTATGATAAAGAATGAAAATCATCTTTCCAGTTAAATAAACAGTGTAAGCTTCAAATTGATTCTGTAAACCCTGGTAACCCCTGATGTACTCAGCACACTCATTAAATACAGGCTCAAATTAGCAGTTAGCTCTATGATGAAGCAACACTGGCAGAGTAACAAAAATCACTGGGAATGCATTTGATACAGATAATGACTGTGTTAGTCTGGCTTGCCTTCAAAGGTCAACAGAATAGCCATTGGACAGTAAAAATCCTGGCCATATTTAATGAGACAATCTCAGGATACTACAGTTCTCATCCTTTCTATCTATCCACCTTCTTCTTGTCTTCCTTACCCATCTCATTTCTCTTCTCAAAAATCACTGCTTTGTACTGACTCCATGATGGACTCCAAGGCTTCCAGTTGTCACTGAAACGTCCAAAACCTGTCTCTAACTTGCCTATTGTCTTAAGGTTAGTTCCTGTGACAAATTGTATTTTCCAATATTTTCTGTAACAAGACCTCACATCCCAAATGTTAGTCCTAAAATAGGACCTTGACATTCCGCCCCATACAGTGGTAAGATCTGTGTCCCCTGCTCTGGAAGCTGGGTGGACCTTTGTGACTATGGGTATTGGAGTATAGTAGAAGAAATGTTATGTGACTCCTGAGGTAAATCACAGAAGTGCCATGTGCTTCCTTGTTCTCTTGGAATTCTTGGAACATTCAAACTGTCCTTTGAGGAAGGCCAACTAGCCCATGTGGAGAGATCACAAAGAAGGGCTATGTTTAGATGTTCTTGCTAACAGCCCAGCCAATAGCAAACATCTTTTGTCAGACATATAGGTGGGGACACCGTCAGATGATTCCAGCCCTAGCTTTCAAGTCTTCCTAGTTGAGCACCAGATATTGTGAAGAAGAGATAAGTATTCTCCAATATACCCTGTCCGATTCCTTAACCCCAGAATCTTTATAATGAGATGATTGTTTTCTGACAACAGGTTTTGTGATGCCTTGTTTCAAACAAGAGTAACTGGAAGAGTCTCTTTAATTGCAAGTAGCTGAACTACATTTTAAACTAGCTCAGTCCAAGAGGACATTCTTGTGAGGATACAAGTGCATGTCATACTAAGGGCTTGAAAACAGAAACTGAAATTTCCTCAGGGGCAAAGGCATGCACCAACTTCTGTGGGTGATCTGTCTGTCTGAGAGCTTACGGATTCTGATCTTTGCTTCTCTATGAATTTGATTTAGTTTCTTTCTTAGTAGTCCAACTTTCTATGCTTTTCTGTGTACATGGTGATCTTGTATCACCTCAATTTTGACTACACACAGAGTCTGAGATTAGTATTTATCATCCCAGTTTTATATTTCTGGAAAAGAAGTGTTCTCTCAAAGTCCTTCCACTCAATTTTGGCCAGTATGTCAAATATTACCTTACAAGAGTCCACCTCTGAGAAGGGAGAAGTTAAAAAGATTAGACTTAGTCAATGTCCTCTGCCAAAGTAGAGCCTGAGGCAAGGATTATAGGGCTAATATTTTATTTAGGAGGTACAAGTCTAAGGTGGAGGGGATATAGATAAAAAAGGATATGAAGCTAATAAAGATATGAAGCAATGTGACATGATACTTTTTCATTCTCTTACCACTTCAAAGTAGGCTGGAAAGAGACCCATGGAGTCACTTAGCTCTTTTATCAGCCTCCACTGATAACTTCCTTAGAAAGAGTCACCTTCCAGGGAATATCCTTCCTCATATTTCAGGTTATATCTTATGGGACTGCAGTAGTCATTCAGGAAGCCTGATATCAGTGGCCTTTGGTGTGGTGTTTCATTTTAGTCCAAACATGGAAGGGCAAACCTGAATGGGAAGAATACTGACAGAGAGAGAGAAAGAAGGAGGAAGCCAAGGGAATCTGAGTTGTTATTGTAGGCTAGAAATGGCTTTCCAAAGATGTCCATAGCCAAAGTCCTGAAACCTGTAAATGTTTTACACTACCTGGCAGAGGGACTTTGCATATGGAATTAAAAATAAGAACCTTAAAATAGGAAGATTGTTCTTGTGCTTCCCTAATAACTCACCCTTCCCTCCAACTGTGGTTGTTAAGTGCCCATTACTTTTCAGGGAATTAGGCACTTCTGTATTGGCTGAAGCTGCCATCAGGGTAGTTTCACCTAATCAGGGTGATTTACCATACTTACCCACTAGCTGGAGAACTCCAGTAGGTTTTACTGGGGTTGGGCATGAAAAATATCTCTAATATGGACTCCCAGGACCCCGATGAGGAGTTGTTTACTGTAGGAATGAGGTATCTGTTGACCCATACAGTCCCCCATCTTTCTTTCAGTCCTTAGTGACTATTCTTGACCCCCACACAGGGAAAACCCATAAGTGAGGATACTTATATTTTAGCAGATCTGGGGGAGGTAGAAACAATAAGAGCACAGAAGGAAGTATGGGCTACGACTAAAAGGAGAAGCTCAAAGGGCTCCGCGAAGGTCTTGAGAACTAGATGCAGGTTGATTTGATAAAGGCCAGCCTAGTGAAAGAAAAACTTGAAGGGCAACCCAATAGGATCTTGTTAGAACTGTGGCACCAATTGAAGTCAGAGCAGCAATTGTAGCCCCTGAGGTCCAGGACATGGAAGCCAGAGGCAAAGCCCCATGTCTGGCCTGTGTCCCTGCAAGACTTCCTGGGGGACAGTACTCAGGCTCTGTATGGGCCCTCACCCCCACAGGAGGATGATTGGGTGTTGTGGTTTGAATTGGGGGGGGATCAAGGCCCCCACCTTGGGGAACATGGTGGGGACCAGAGGCCAAATATATAATTAAAATTCACTGGTATTCCATGAATGTACAACATGTCCTGGCACTGGTGAACACAAGAGCTGAATGTTCTCTGATTTATAGCAACTCTGAGCATTTTCCTAGGACTCCTGCTCTAATAGATGGCTATGGGGGTAAGGCCATTAGAATGAAGAAATCCCAAATCCCGTTGGGGATAGGGTGTTTATTCCCAAAGGAGTACACTGTGTACATTTCTCCCATCCCTGAATATATTTTGGAGGTTGGTATCCTGCAGGGCCTGTGTTTACACAAGGAAATTGGAGAAGTTCTAGAGGAGTTGGAGAAGGTGGTCATCATAAAGCCTACTCACAGTCCTTTTAAAAAAATTCCCCAGTATGGCCAGTGAAAAAGCCAGACAGCTTCTGGCATATGACCATAGATTACAGGGATTGAATAAAGCCACACCCCCTTTGTATGCTGCTGTTCCCTCTATAGCACCCCTTATGGACACCTTCAGTCATGAACTAGGGACTTACATTATGTGTGGACCTTGCTAATGCTTTCTTCTCTATTAAAATAACAGAGGAAAGTCAGGAACGGTTTGCCTTCACATGGGAAGGCCAGCAATGGACATTCACTGTCCTTCCACAGGGATACCTCCACAGTCCCACCATCTGTCATGGACTTGTAGCTCAGGACTTGGCCACATGAAAGAAACTGCAAATGGTGTGGCAGTATCACTGTATTGATGATATTATGCTCATGTCTGGTTCTCTTGCAGACTTAGAAGGAGTAGTTCCTAGACTGCCGTAACATCTATAGGAGACAGGATGGGCTGTAAACGGCACTAAGGTTCAGAGAACTGGTTTGTTAGTAAAGTTCTTGGGGACTGTCTCATGGGGTAAAACTAAAGTTATTCCTGAAGAAGTCATAGACAAGGTCCAGGCTTTCCCTATCCCTACCACTGTGGCAGTCTTCAAGAGTTTTTGGGTCTTTTGGGCTACTGGACAGTGTTTATCCCACACTTGGAACAAATTCTGAAGCCCTTATACCAATTGGTATGAAAGGGCATCAGGTAGGACTGGGATAAAACATGTGCAGCTGCTGAGCAATCAGTCAAGGCCGAACAGTCCTTGAGTGTAATGGACTCATCAAGGCCCTGTGAGCTAGATGTTCATGTAACTGAAGATGGTTATGGATGGGGCCTTTGGCAGTGGCTTGAATGGACCCATCAACCTATTGAATTCTGGTCACAACTACGGAAAGGAGCAGAGGTCTGGTACACCTTGATAGAGAAGCAACTGGCTGCTGTATACCATGCTTTGCTGGCTATGGAGCCCATCACCAGAATAGCTCCGACCAAGGTATTAACCACCTGTCCCATCACTGGCTGGGTGCGAGACTGGACCCAAAGGCCACAGAGAGGCATGGCACAGACACCTACACTGGCCAAATGGAGCTATTATTTACAGCAGCATAGCACCGTCTCTACTAATGCCTTAAGAGGAGAACTCCAACGCTTATTGGGGCCAGTGACACATCAGTGGAAAGCAGGAAGAACTTGCTTTTGAGCCATTGACAGCTGAGAGTCCTTATCAGGAGGGAAAAGCCCCTATACCTGAAAATGCTTGGTATAGACGTCTCCAGGCATGGGCAGCCCCCGAAGTGGAGGTCTGTGGCTTTCCATCCTAACACTGAGACAATATAGATGGAGGATGGAAAGGGGAAGAGCAGCCAATTGGCTGACTTGTGGGCAGTATGGCTTGTGATCACCCAGGAGCCTTCCCCTATAGTTGTCTGCACTGACAGCTGGGCTGTCAATCGGGGCTTGGCCCTGTGGCTACAGACAATGTACCATGCCAACTGGATGGTTGGTCACCAGGCCCTTTGGGGGCAAGAGATGTGGCAGGACCTATGCGCCTATGGTCAGACTAAGACAGTTACTGTATATCATGTGACTGGCCATTTGCCTTTGGCATCCCCAGGGAATGATGAAACAGACAACTTGGCCCAGGTGTGCTGGCTACAAGGAAAGCTTGCCTTTGATGTAGCCCAATGGTTAATCAGCATTTGTTGCATGTGGGGCAAAAGACAATGTGGGCTACAGCTGGTCAGTGGGGCTTGCTGTTGACCTTTGAAGAAGTCAGCAGAGCCCAGAAGGAGTGCCTTGTGTGCTCTAAGAGGGACTTACACTGACTCCTGCAGCAACATGGGACTATAGTAAAGGGGCTGATACCCCTTGTCATGTGACAGATAGACTATATTGGGCCTCTGCCCATATCAGAAGGATATCGGCATGCCATGACTTGTGTGGACACAGCTACTGGACTGTTAGTTGCTCTTCCTCCACATCAGCAAACCACCAAAAGGGGCCAGAGAATCTCTGCAGCCTAAGGCTGGCTGCAGGTGATGGAGAGTGATCAAGGCACCTATTTAACTGGACATGCGTTACAAGAACGGCTGCAGCAATTTGGAATAAAGTGGAAGTTTCATGTACCATATAAACCTACCTGGGTAGGCATGATAGAGAGGTAGAGTGGTTTGTTGAAATCTGGCCTGAAGTTGAACACCAATAGCCTATGGGGCTGGTCATTTTGCTTATGGACAATGCTACAGTGTTTGAATGAGAACTACCAAAAAGGAGCCTTGAGCCCTGTGGACATGCTAACATGCATTGCTGTCTCTCCTATACAACTGTATGTGCAAACCAAAGAGGAGTTACTGAAGCTAGGATATGGGCAGCAGAGCAACATCCTGTTGCCAGCCCCAACTGCATTAAACCCTGGAGACACTGTTGAGTGGATGTGGCCCTGGACATTTTGACACATGGACCAGCAATGGCTGGCCCTTTGAGAACGGTGGGGAAAAATCTTGGAAGCTGGATTCCAAGCTGGCTTCCTGTGTTTTCCTGGAGTAATAGCAGAGTGGCCCCCAAAGATCATGTTAGTGTACCCAAAATGGCCAGCAGGTAGGTACATGTTACACTGAAGTTTTGTTTTATTTTTATGGCCAGTGCATGTACCTCCCCTAGCCCTATATATTGATCTATCTGTAATTCCCACAGGGAGGGTGGTTAAGGTCTGATATACTAGACCAGGATGAGATCCCATTTCTGCCACTGTCCCATCACAGAACGACTCTCTTGCATGCATTCTACCTGATGGACAAGATTTGCCTATGCTGGTGTTACTAAAACGTGTATCTTATTACCCTTAAGGTTATTTTCTTGTATAGTCCCTGTGGCCTAGACCTGCTCCCTGGCTGTAATTGCTGCATGATGAGAGCACTGAGTTCCCTAGTTCAGTTACTGGCCTCCTGTAGAGTGGGCAAGCTATGGACTTAATCTGCATATGATTTTGAACCTAGGTGAATCCTCTGGCTTGAGGATTATCATGATTTTATTGCTTTTGTTATTGTATGTTATTAGTTTTGTTACAGTCACAGGGGGCATTGTGGAAGATGGGGAGCAAGTAGATTGTGAGGTGAGATTTCTGGAGGGGTGGGCTATGGGTAAATTGCAATATTTCCAGAATCTCTTGCCTGGCCTTAGTACATCTACATAACAATAGGTGTTTCCAAGGGGTGGAGAGAGGTAGGCCATATCCATATCAGTAGGTGACTACAAAGTGGGTAGAGAGTGCGTGGGAACCTGGACCAGAGTGATATTTCTGGGGCCCTTTGCAGCTGGCTCATGAGAGACACAGGTGAGCAGAAGTAGATGACGGTTTGTAAGCAATAAATGGATTTCCTCCACTTTATTTCTTCCTTTGGCTGATTTCAGCTTCAAAGGTTATTTGCCCCAGGCTGAGAACATATTTTCCCCCCAGAGTTACAGTGCTGTATCATCTTGGTTAACCCATTCTAATCACATGAGCCCTTAGAAGCAGAGAACTTTTCTGGCTGGCCTTGGAAGAATATGGCACAAGGTGCCATCAGAAAGATTCGAGGTATAAGTAGAACCCCTGCTATTGTTATAGGGAGCCACATGGAATGCATGAGAAGAAATGCAGGCATACTTAGGAATAAAGACAGGCTTCTGTCTGATATCCAGCAATGAATGGGGAGCTCAGTCATAATACTGCAGGAAGCTGAACTCAGCCTACAACATAAATAAGCCTGTAATTAAGAAAAGAACATAGTCTTGTGAACACCTCAATTTCAGCCTTTGAGATTCTAAGCAGATGATCCATTTAAGCCATACTGTATGTGGACTTCTGGCCTACAAAATTTTCAGATAATGCATGAATGTTGTTTAGGTCACTAAATTTGTAGTCATTATTACAAACAGTAGTGGAAAACTAATACAGTCCATGAGGCTTAATTCCCCATACATGAGTCAGACACTCTAGATATGTTTCATACCAACTTAATATAATACTGTACCATTCTTCTGCCTGAATTGGCTGCTGCAGTATTGTCTTCTTGCTCATTGCTTACCAGATAGAGTATCTGCTCTGACACCCTTGTTCTTTTCCCTTTCCCACATTTTCCCACAAGTTTTGAATGACCTCCATGCCTCATGTCTTTCTACCTGAAGCCTGCTATGCCATTTGGTTGCACATAACTTTCAAAATCTAAAAGGACTTTGTACAATATGGTAAGTAATGAAAAAAATTAAATGGAGAGGGAGAAACTGAGGAAAAAGAGACAAATCAGAGTTTGAATCTGAAAATCACCTAGGCCAGGTAAATTTGTTTTATAAATTTCCAAATGTATAATCACAAATTTAACATGGAGCAGGGACCTATTTTCATTCTAATAGGTACCTATTTCCATTCTAACTTAGCTCCCATTAATTTTTTTTTTACTGTTTTTTATGTTTCATTATTTATCTTTCCTTCTTCTCATGGAAGGGTGATATTACCTATCATGAGCTGACATGCCAACTCACTATGGAAAATTCTCACTAATAAACTACTTTCTTCCTTTGTAGAAATTTTCTTAGTGTATGTTTGAGTAAATGCATGATAAATTGAGAAGATTAAAATAGTTTACTTGACACCAATCTTAACTGGGAGCATTAAAACACAGCTGAGTTTCTTAAAATGATGCTTGCCTAATAACTTCTTCACTGCATCTTATTGGAGTCCCTGAGGTAACTGACCTGCAAGCAAAGTGATGAAGAGAATACACATGCCCATGGGCCTCTGTGAATCCTTGTTAGCCCCACTGTTATTCTAGACAAGTTTACACTTGGAAATGCTCTCAGATTTCTGAAGAAAGGTATTAATGTAATTGTAGAGAAGAGTCTAGTACTTTAGTGATTCTTCCTAATTGTGCATCTACATTTCTGAATATTGTCAAGCATCACACTAGCGTCTTTCAGGAGTTAAGAAAAAGTCATTTTTAATTAGTTACCTGTCATTATAATTGTCCGGTACATGTTCTTTGACACAGTTTGACTCTACATTTCTTTAAATTTAGTTTATAATAATCTACTAGGAGCTAGTAAAAAAAAGGCACAACTTGATGGACAGTGTGAAAATTCAGGTGTTCATGCTTTAGAAAGCAGCTTTATGTATTAGTTTGACACTGTATCTGGAAAAAGCAGAGGAAGTATGATGAGTTTTTCTTTTTTTTTCAAAAATTTAAACCATGCAGATCAGATTGGTAACAGAGGTAAAAAGTGACTCCTGTGCCATCTGACAAGGAACATTTCTTAAACCTGTCACATAAAACATTCTGGTATGCTTCAGGCTATTGAAAATAATTTCATGCACAGGGGCACAGTCACCTGAGGCAATTTTGTTGTTGAGCAACAGCCTTAGGACAAACACACAGCTAGGAGGTAGAAAATCTGGGTTATCAGGTAATTGTAATCATTACTCAAACTGCGTAAGAATGAGTTAGGAGAGTGGAGACTATAGCAATGTGGATTAACCTACTTCTACTTAATGGTTATTTCATCTACCGCAAAGATCAAAAGTATTCATCATTGAGAAAGTTTCAAACATTCTTTGAAAGGCACATTTCTTTTGAAAAAGTTAATCTGTTCTATATTTTTTCCACAAAATTTTCAAATGTAAGTATTCTGTTTGAGCAACAAATTTTCTCAATCATCTAAGGGAAAGATTATCAAAGAATTTAAGCACTTCAAAGACTTACATGAAGAAAGGAAGAGAAAAAGCTCCAGTCACCTAGGCATTGGTATAAATATTTCTTGTGATACCTCTGAACCTAAGCATTTCCTTGAATATTGACCTTGGGGTGGAATTAAAGCCATCGAGGCAGCCAGAGACACCGACAAAAACAATTAGGCTCTTGCTTCAGAGATTTTGCATTTTACCTATAGGGAATGAGTAATTCTCTCGGAGACTTTTCTCCAGGCTTAGATTAATTGAAATTAGTGACTGGAACATGGTCAGAATCAGTAATTTGTTGTAGCAAGTTAAATAGAAACAAGAAGTTGGGTGAGCTGCTACATCACCTATCACCAGAAAATTTAAGATTGGCAAGAAGAAGAGACTCAGGTGTTTGTCATCTCAACTATTTTCTCCAAACATTCACAGAATATTTATCAGAACCTATTAACAGAATATTATTAATTTTGTGCTGGGACATTATAGACCATTAATTCAGTGTTTAAAAAGCAATACAAAAGTTATTTTTAATTTCTGCCTCTTATTAAATGTACCTTTTTTTTTACCCAAAGACTTAAAAAAGGTTAAGATAATTAATGAAAGGATATTTGTATTAATAAATTGTGTTGCCTAATTTTCTAAACAGACCAGCTACTTAAATCAGTGTTGCTGCCTGGATATCACAAGTACCAGACTTTATACCATGCTTATAATTTTAATTATTAAATTAAATTACAGCTCAGACATGGTCTTGAGCTATAAAATATGAACCCGGTAAAAATATGATAGGGTCTATTAGACTGCTACCAGGGGAAGTATTAGCCAAGTTCAGGACTTTCCCTTACATATGAGAACATGGTGGGACTTTATTTTCCCCATCTTCTGGGTTCAGAGAACAGACCAGAAAAAATGAGAAGATCAGTGAACTGAGAGAATTCATTCATGGCAGCTTCCTCACGAGAGATGTGGGAGGGACTATTTCTTCTTGTTATTCTGTTTGCAAAGATTCTTCCATTAAGCCAATGTGTTGAGTGTACCTCAGAGGGTATAGAAAGTGGAAAAATACCCAGGGACGTTCTTTGTAGGCAACATGGAAAGCTCGCAGGAAGTTACCTAAACTTGGATCATGCAAACCCCGTGAGGCTCTTGGGTGACTTGGGCAAAGAAAACTTCTGTGAACCAGCACAGAAACTTCTAAGGACCAGCATAGGCAACTGCCTGATAGGAGTCTGCCATTATAGATAGTCCCCCAAATAATTTCTGATGTAAATATAAGTTACATATACATATGAATATTATTTTCTGTTAATATCGCATTGATTTTCTGTTGAGGGATAGTATAACTTAGTGGTTGAGAACACAGACCATGGCTGCCTAAATATGGATTCTTCTTTATCACTGGTGAGCTATATTTGGATAAATTACTTAACCTCACTGTGCTTCAGTTTCTTCATTTAAAAAATGGATAATAGTGGAGGACTAAATGGGTTTTGCAAGTAAAACATTTAGAACATTGCCTAGCACAGAGAGAAGCACTGAACAAGTGCTTTTATTATTACTGCTGTCACGTGCTGCTTTGTAAGTTTGTATTTCACAGCAGGAGTTGGACCTTAATCAGCAGAGGACTCTGGGGTTATTAGGAGGGAAGAGTCGACTCCTAGATAATATTCTGTGAATATTTCTGTGAAACTATCCAGAAAACTTATGAAGGGGTGCTCTAACACTGATGTAGGCATTAACTACCTTTGCTTCCATTATTTGCTCTGACTCATTCTTGACTTTACCACTAGTTATGCAGAACAACATCATCTTGATAAATCACTCAGGATATCTGTAGTACTTACATATTTAAAATATTGCTTTCTGTATTTATTTTAAATACATGTTGGCTTCCAGCTATCTTCTTTTGCCCAAGAATCTGACTTGAGGCTTTAATGAGTTTTAAATATTTGTTTTGATTACACAAATATTTCATATACCTCATAAAAATGAGGAATTATAAATAAAAGAAGAAACTATTGCCCAGACTGAAAACAAATGGTGCTCACTGTTAATGACTTAGTGCTTGTTCTTTTAAATATTGTTCCTCTGAATTCCCTTATCCTCACCTGTACTCAATGTATTTTTTCTCCCCAAGTTGTGTTTTATTATTTATATTATTGTATCACCTGATTGTTTCATCATACATTATGAACATACATCCATATCTTTATAGACTGACAGAATTTCTTGGTAGGACTCTATTTTTGTGGATGTACCAAAATCTTTTTAAAGTACTCTTCTGCGTCAGGTATTTAATCTGTTTTGCACGTTGCATATTATAAAGTTGTGACAAACATCAAGAGAAAAAAAAAGATGGAATACTTTATTGATAACCCGACAATGTCTGGTTTCAGAGAACAGAAATAACAGAATTGAAGCATTTCCCAAATGTGGAATGTATTATTTGTTAAAAACTAGAATGTTTTTAAAGTCATTTTAGAACATCTGATCACACTGATAAAGAAGTGCCATCTATGTTTATGAGTAATGACTTTAGACCTAAATTCTGATACAATAAGGTCTTTTCCTTATTTAAAGTCATTCTATGCTAAAATTAGGGACTGCCAAATAATAAAAAATAAACACAAATAGACGTGTCTTGTGATTCAACAGGCATTATATTACAAACTATGATCAGATATATGTATTTTTTTGGCAACCACAAAAAATAGTGACCTAAATCAAGCATCAAATATAAATAAATCTGTCTTGGGTGATCATTTTTCAAGATGATATTTTTAAAAGTATATTTCATTTACATTCAGAATTTCCTCAACTTTTTTGGAAGTTAATTTTTTCTTCTTTCAGTTCAGAAAAATTTGCTCATAGTAGTTTGGCAGATTTAAGATATCTGCTCAGTGAATACATTTATTTCAATGGAGTTCATTTCATATGCTCATAGATCCTAGAGCTGGGAGGGGCTTCTTTAATGGTTTCAGAGTTTGATGCTAAATTCAACAAGAAAAATAGATAGTAAGATATTTTCAGAAAAAGAAATATAGCAAAGATGCATTAAGTTGGAGGTGTGTTAAAGGAGCACTGGAAATTAACTCTGGGGTGTGATAAAGCATCTGTAAGCACGCACCAGCATCTCGCGGCCAGGGCCGTTAGAGTGTGTCAGGTCCTCCTGAAAAGGAGTTTGCAATAAAGGACATGCATAGTTAAGTCCCACCATCTCAGCATTTGTTGGCAATCACATCCAGCCATACTATGCCCCCAGATAAATGTGTTCTGCCTGGACCAGTTCTAACTGGAACTCAGAGAGCTAACGTGTAGGTGCTCTTGTAATTAAGAAGCTGAGGAGTCTTCCTCATTAGAGAACTGGAAGAACTCAGAGCTGCTCCTTCCTTCCTGTCCCAAAACCGTGTGCGGCAGCCAACGCAACATAAGGGTAAGAGCTTATCTTACGTATCTACTTCATACTTGTTTTCATAAATGCAAATAATATCAATGACCCATTTTTAGGGCCAAATGGTCTTTCCATTACAGGGATTTTACAGGAATTGAAAGCACAGACTTTAAAAAATTGTTTTGCTAAAGTTTTCAAGGTACACACATAAACACACACAAACACACACACACAATTAGCATGGGTGGAATTTATTTCGATCCAGAATAATATGAAAGAACAAAGTGAAGGAAGTTTACTTCTATCCAAACTTTGTTTATTATTTCTCTCTGAGAACCTCAGCAACCAATGTCTAATGTTTCTCTGCTAACTTTTACTTGATTTCTATAGTTTTTCTAAGCAATTGCCCATTCTCTAGTGACAATTCCTTTGTTAATCTTTTGGGGAAAATCATGTATGATAAGTTACACTTGCTTCCTTGAGTTAAATAGACATTTTAGAATTAGGATGTACCTGGCCCATTTCCAATGATAAGTTTTGACCAAAAATTTCAGATACCATGGAATAGCCAGCAACTTCTCATGTACATGTGCAACATCTTTTGCTTTGCTATTGCAGTGTTTCTAGAATTATACAGTATGTGTTTTCTGTGTCACATAATAGAATTAAACAGTATATGTTTTTAAATTAACATAATGCTCTTGAGAATCGTCCATTTTGTTGCATATATCAATAGTTCATTTATTGTTGATTGTATTCCATTTATGACTAAAGAATAATTTATCCACTTGTCAGTTGAAGGACATTTCAGTTGTTTACAGTTTGGGAGATTTACACTTAAGCTGCTATAACTATTCACATACAGATCATTGTGTGGACACATTTTCAATTCTCTTGGGTATATACCTAGATTATATAGTAAATATGTTTGCCTTTATTAAAAAAGTGGCCAGCTGTTTTTCAAAATGACTTTACTATTTCGAATTCTCCACAGCAATGAATGAGAGTTTCAATTTTTTCCCACATCTTTATAAAAATTTGGTATGATCAGTCGTCTTATGTTAGTAATTCTAAGGGATAGGTAGTAGTATTTCACAGTAGTTTTAAAATTGCATTTTCCTAATTAAAGATGAGCATCTTTTATGTGCTTATTTGCTGTTCTTATGTTGTCTTTGGGTTGTCTTGTGATTAAATTGTAAAAGTCACATGTTTTTTCTCAAAATTTTATAGTTTTAACTCTTCCATTTAGGTGTGTGAACCATTCTGAGTTATTTTTTTGTATGTGGTAAGGGAAGGAGATGAGGTTCATTCTTTTTGCAAGTGGATATCCTCTTGGGTTGAGCTACCCTTACCTTAGGCTAACGTGGGGCCTGGAGACACAGAGGAGGATGTTTGTCAGTGCTTTTGTGCATGCACACTGCCTCCGCACCTTCGCCTGCACCCTGGAAGAGCTCTGTCTCTGTACTCTGTGTTCTGACGCAAGGTTTATGACAGCAAGAAGGTGCTTTCTCATTTCTCCTCCACCCTCAATATTAGGCAGGTTTAGTACACCTGAGCCTCAGGAATAGGGTTTTCTCAGCATTCCCACCTGTTTCTCAGCACACAGAGAATGCAAACAGATTCCTTGCTTCTCCCACTAGTATGACTAAACACTGTCATGTTTGGGCTGGAGACCTTGGGTGTAAGTTTCCTTCCCTCCCTCCCAGTTTGGTAGCTGAAAAGCACAGAGTTGTGTGCACAAGCAGGAGTTCTGCCTTTTCTCCAGCTGTAGCTCATCATTGCCTGGGGTGGGGCTGGAAGGGTTTCCTGTCCTAGCCCAGAGGACGCCAGCTGTGCCTCATACAAAGAAAGGTCAGTGCTGGAACAGACAATTCTCTTACTCCTTCTCCAGGTGGCCTTTGCTTTGTATTTGAAAGGGGTTCAGGACACAGGAGGTTTTGTGCTTGTCAGCAGCAGCAGCCAATCATTTCCTTGTAGTCACAGAGTTTCTGGAAAATGGACGAGCTTCTGGAAAATGGACGAGCTTCTGCAGATACTTCTGCTTCACTCTCAATCTTTGGCAAATCTCACACACTTGTGCCACTAAAGGAGGCTCACGGTCTTTTGCCCCACCTCCAATCTGCCTCATGAGTATTTGGTAGAGGCCCTTGAAAAAAATTTCTTAAGTTAATATGGACTCCACTCCTATCTGGGGTTCCTGGAGATTTTGAACTGCCAATCTATTGGCAGGTCTTTAAGAATTCATTAAAATTCCAAGAGATAAGAAAGGTTCACATTTTTGAGCAGCTTCATGTCCTTGCCCTTCTGCTCAGGGGCTGTTGTCCCTGTTAAATATAATGCCTAACTACATTAACCTTTCCATTTGTTCATATTTACACATTATATACTATAGGTAGATTGTGCAGTAATTCAAACATAAATCATATATAAGCTTATATTAATTGTTTATAATTAAGGAAGAGGTAATATCCCAAATGATTACAAGTTAGAAAGTCCAAATTATATTTGAAATCACTGAGATGCAATTGTTATGGGTCTTAGAAGTATGAAAGATTAATTCCACCTGGGAAAATGAAGGAAGATTTCATGGAATGATGACACTTCTATTTAAAGTCTGGATAGGATTTGGGTATATGGAGATAGCGAAGAAAGAATTTGAAACAAAGCAAAGAACAGATTCCTGGTAGCTGTTAGAAATGGCTTTGGAACCAGAAAGTCTTATTTGCAAATGCTAGGTCTGCAATTAATGTCCTTAAGGATAGTAATACCATTTAAACATATTTTCTTTCCATTTATTCAGCACTTACTGTATCCATGTCACTATGTCAACTCTTCTGTACACATGGGATATGTCCATGCTGCTGTATAAGGCCAATACTCCAAGTGGTATGCTGAACCTCACACCCCATTTCTGACTCAAAACATTGTTCTTAAAATTGTCCCCTCTCATCATTATTGTTTGCTACTGCATTTCCAGTAGCAAGCATGCTACAATAGCTCCCATATTAAAGCAAATGATGACAAAAAACTCTGTTATCACTTTGGTTTCCTGCATCCCTAAAAATAAGTGGCTTAAAACAACAGCTATATTTTTAGCTTACCATTCTGAGGGCTGGACATTTAGATTGGATTTACTTGGGCAGTCTGTTGTGGCTGAGTCATGCATCATGGGTTAACTGCTATTTGGCTAGGTGGTTCTGCATCTGGGCATTGGTTGTCTGTCCTCTGAGTGACAGAGTGCAGTAAACCGAGGAGATGGGGTGATGGACACACTTAATCTTTCGTCATCCAGCAGGCTAGCTTGGGCTTATTCACCTAGTTATTAGGCAGGATTTCAAGAGAAAGCCCAGAGTATGCAAGGTATCTTGATGCTTAGAACAGCACCACTCCCATCATGTTCTCATGGTAAAACAAGTCACCTGGCCAGCTCAGATTCCATGCTTTGATCAGAAGAACTGTAAAGTCACAATGCAAAGAGAATGTGGAGACAGAGAAGGGCAATTACAACCATATTTTATATCACATTGTTGTTCCAATTACTATCCTATATCTTTGCTTCATTCTACAAAAAGTTAAGAAGACTCACTTTCACCACTTCCTTGCCTATTCTTTTTTAAGGAACCAGACTTTTTCCCTAGGATTTCTCTGAAATCACTCATAAATATCACCTTGACCTTTTCACCGCCAAATTCAAAAGTCAATTTTGAATTCATATCTAATCAACTCACTATCAGCATTTAATTCAGTTGCTCCCTCTTCCATTTTGAAAAGATTTTTTTCATGTGCCACCTGAGATCCACCTGCCTCAGCTCTTCTTTCAGTCCACAGCCACTTGCTTCTGTTCCCTTGGCTTTTCCTTTCTTTAACTTTTAAATGTTGAAATACACCAGGGCTTAGTTCTTGGAGCTTATCTGAGTTTTCACTTAGTCCTAAACCATCTCACCCAGTCTGTGGCTTGAAATAGCATATTTTTACCTCCTAAACTCAAATTTTTATCTCCAGCCCAGATTTTTCACCCAGTATCCAAACTAGTAGGAAAACTAAGCAAGAGATTTTATTTGTTATCTTTTCTTCTAGTCCCTTGCTTTTCCATCCAGCTCTTAGTATGTGTTTGAATATCAAGAACTTCTTGGGGGTAGAGCAACACACCGGACTTAACAATGGTTTAGAGAGACCATCAATGACTCAGAATGATCCTTGCTAAAATTATGCAGATCTGGAGAAGTAACTGCTTATAAAAGACACATTGGTGTCTCTTTCAACATCGAAGATAGAAAAAAGGTAGTTATGCTCTCTAGATGACCAGGGTACAAACTCACAATTATATAGCTCCCCTAAGCAGGAAGAAGCTTAGTGGTTATTCTTTGATTTGTAGGTACAATGGAAAACCAAAATGTACATGTGTAGATGAACATCATTTACGTTTATGGCCTTTTCTGGATACAGAGGTTACAGATAGGACTTACCGTACGTATTTATTCAGGTGTTGTCCTGGATAGCATACTCTCAAAGTTGATTAACTCTTTGTTTCACTTTGATAGTTTAACTGTTACATTTCTGTCCGGCGGTTCTGTCCAGTATGGTAGCCACTAGCCACATGGCTACTGAGCCCTCAAAATGTGACCAGTCCAAATTGAGATGTGCTGTCAGTGTGAAGTAGACACTGGATTTTGAATATTTTGGATGAAAAGAAAAATGTAAAATACTTCAGTAACTTCTTATGTTGATTATGTATAGTAAAATCATTGGACATATTGGGTTAATAAAAAATATTTTTATATGGGATAATATATGAGAATGAGTTAATATGATAGAATATATAATTTAAGCCAATTTCACCTGCTGCTTTTTAGTTTTAAAAATGTGGCTACTAGAAACATTTTAATTACATACATGGCTCATATTACATTTCCGCTAAACAGCACTGATCTAGGGCCTGCTACTTAGTGTTCTCCTTAGGCCACCAGAATCAGCAACATCTGGCAGCTTGTTAGAAATGCAGAATGTCAGCGCTTCTCAGAGCAGAATCCACATTGTAACAGGATCCCCATGTAGTTTGTATGCAAATTAAGATTTAAGAAACAGTGATCTAAGGGACATAAAAATTGTGATAATTGTGTTATGAAGGAGATGGGAGAATGGAATATAATCTACTCCCAGGGAATTGAGTGGTATTGCTACTATGTTGAATTCTTTCTGGAGCACAAAGCCGGCACTCTGTCTAGCACAGTTATGAGTGCTTTAGATGTAATACTTTAATAGTGTACAATAAAGAAACATGCTTGACAGATCAGAAAGCATATGTAAGAATTTATACAACTACACACATTTAGAGACTAATATTGTAAATTTCTTATTCTTTTTAAAGCTGCTAGTCATAGGTAAACCTTGAGCAATGCATTGATATAATGCAATAGAGATGACACCATGAATAAGGAAAAGGCAGGTGATTATTAAATAAAAGGGGGAAAGAGAAATATATTTCTTAATAGAAGAATAAAAAATCAAATAGTATTCTTACAGAAGATATTTCAAAATAAAGCATTTCCTAGATTGTGGCATTTAAAATTCTACAAAGCACAGGTGGGTCATGGGATAAAATGCAGGAAAAATCTGCATTTACTTACATTGCTGTTTCCCCCAGGCCATGCTATAAAATTGAGTAAAAATGTGTGAAATAGAAATGTAAAAGTTTGAATTTCCTTCTATAGTTGTATTCCAAAGGCAAGTGTAAAGCACATATCCTTTGAAAAAATTGAACTAAGTGATAAAAAATTCCAGAGGAGGGCAGCAAAGATAAAAAAGACAGTGGAATTAGTTCAGGTGGATACAACAGACTCTTATTTTACAAATTTCATAATATGCACAATAGTAAGCATCTCAATGGTAGAGCATTCATTAGCTTTAAATTATTAATTTGTTTGCTAAAAATAAGGAAAAATGAAAGCACAGATAATTAATTTGTCTCTCAGTCTGTTTATCCTTTGAAAGACCTATGGTTGTTAACACTTCTAAAGGTTATTACACTAGAAGAGTTATCCCAGCTGAAAATTATACTATTTCAGTTAGTCCTTTATTCAATAGATATTTATTGTTTACTGTGTGCTTACATTGTGTTAAGTGGTAGGGATATGATGTATAATTTCATTGAAAACATAATGCCTGATTTCATAAAATTCATACCTGGTTAGTGAATAATTTACTTTATAAGTTGATAGGGATTGATCATTACGCTCATGACAGCACCGTCATTGTTCACTTATACTGTATATGAGAAGGAGTGAAGCTATGGTTGGCAAACCAGAACTTGGGTTCAGCTCTGAATATACCCATGGGAAAGCATGATATTTGAGATCATTTTGTAATGGTAAAAACATGAAAAGTTTAATAATGGGGTTTATAAAAGATTTAACTTTTGTTTTAATTTGCATGAGTGTCATTAGATGACAGGTTGGTTATGGCAAATAATAGACTAAATCAAAGTTGTCTTTTTTCTAGGTTTTCCAAGTTATTGGCATATAATTTTTCATAGTATTCTCTAATAATTCTCGTATTTCTGTGGTATCCATTTTATTATTCCTTCTTCATTTCTGATTGTGTTTATGTGTGTACTCTTTCTTTTTTACTTGATAAGTCTGGCTAGGGGTTTATCTATATTGTTTATTTTCTCAGAGAACCAGCTCCTGGTTTCATTGATTTTTTTTCTGATGTTTTATTCTTCTCTATATTATTTATTTCTTCTCTGATCTTTATTATGTAGTCCCTCTTTCTACTCACTTTCCATTTCATTTGTTCTTCTTTTTCTAGTTTCTTTAATTGTGAGTTTAGACTTTTTATTTGGGATGATTCTTGTTTCTTGAGGTAAGCCTGTATTGCTATGTACTTTCCTCTTAGAACTGCCTTTGAAGTGTCACACAGATTTTGGGTTTTTGAATATTTGGTTTCTTTTCATTTGTTGCCATTTATTGCTTGATTTTTGTTTTAATTTGTTCACTGATCCATTCATTATATAGAAGCATGTTGTTTAGCCTCCATGTGTTTGTAGGCTTTTTTGTTTTCTTTGTGTCATTTATTTCTAGTTTCATACCATTGTGATCTGAAAAGGTGATTGATACAATTTCAATCTTTTGAATTTATTGAGGCTCTCTGTGGCCTAGTATGTGCTCGATTCTGGAGAATATTCCATGTACACTTGAGAAAAATGTGTATCCTTGTTGCTTTTGGGTATAATGTTCTTTATATATCTGTTATCTGTTAAGTCCATCTGATCTAATGTATATAGTTCAGTGGCTCTGTATCCTTATTTGTTTTCTATCTGGTTGATCTGTCTATTGATGTGAGTGGTATGTTAAAGTCTCTTAAAATGAATGTGTTGCAGTCTATTTCCCC
Source organism: Manis javanica (assembly GCF_040802235.1). Taxonomy (NCBI): domain Eukaryota; kingdom Metazoa; phylum Chordata; class Mammalia; order Pholidota; family Manidae; genus Manis; species Manis javanica. The sequence continues at coordinate 54,154,925 of NC_133157.1, forward strand.
ATGTTAGTTCTGGTAGTACTTGTTTTACATATTTAGGTGCTCCTGTGTTGGGTGCATAGATATTCACAATGGTTATATCCTCTTATTGTACTGACCCCTTTATCATTATGTAATATCCTTCCTTGTCTTTGCTTTCTTTCTTTCTTTTGAAATCTATTTTGTCTAAGTACTGCTAATCCTGCTTTTTTCCCCCTGTTATTTGCATGGAATATCTTTTTCCCTTCACTTTTAGTCTGTGCATGCCTTTGGGTCTGAAATGAATCTCTTGTAGGCAACATATAGATGGGTCTTGTTTGTTTATCTGTTCTGCCACTCTATATCTTTTGATTGGTGCATTCAGTCATTTATATTTAAGGTAATTGTTGATAGGTATGTACTTACTGGCATTTTAGTAATTGTCTTTTGGTTGTTTTTATAGCTCCTCTCTCTTACTTTCTTTCTCTCTTATACTCTTCTCTTTTTACTTGATAGTTTTCTTTAGTATTAGTATTGTGATTAGATTTCTCTTTTTTAATTTTTTTGTGTATATATTGTAGGCTTTAGTTCTGTGGCTACTAAAGGTTCAAGGATAGCTTCCTTACTATGTAACAGTCTATATTAAGTTGCTGATTGCTGATAATTCTTTTTTGAAATAAATTAGTTTTATATCAAATCATGCTATGAAAGCAACTTGTTACCAAAAAAATCATGGTGTGCTAGGAGAAACTACTTGATAATTTGGATAGTTGTGATCATCACATTATGATGTTACACTGTGTATAATAGATTTCTGCTTATGGGAATTAAAAATATCTGTACATTATGCCTGCTGACATCTGTTTTGATTTGCCTTTGATCAATTTAATTATAAAGTATATAAAAGAGAAATTAGAAACTCACATAGTCTATCACTGAAGGTGTAATTTTGAGCCACTACTCACATATAAGGTTCTTGTCCATGGAAAAAGGAAGCCAGAGAATATACTTTTATATGACATGTTTTCCTAGCTTGAAAATATATTGACATGTGTATCTCTTCTCCATGAGAATAATTTTCTATTTGAAATACATAAAATGTGTATAAAATGTCAGATTTATTGCAATATTGAAGCTTTGTTTTGAATGGTGCTTAGAGCATCCCTTTCATGAAGGAAAGTACAATGTGAAAGAAAGTAATGGATGATTTGAAGCTGGGAGCAGGAATAAAGTACAAAGCGGTGCCTTGGCCAGTCAATGTCATCAGCTCCAGAATTATTGACGTTTCTTACTTAGAGGGAGATCATTGAAGAATTGACAACAAGGGGAAGAGATTGCTCTTACCTCCAAATGAAGCTGTCTTCTGGTTTTCATCTGCTCTATGCACACTGTCATTAAGCAAGAATTCTTGTTTTTGTGCATCTCTTGGGAATATTCAAAAGTCTTCAAATGGTGTTAAGATTTTTTGCCAAGCAAAATTTTGTCTGGATGGAACGCTTGGTATTTTGTGGATGATGTAGTAACTTAAGAGCTTGGCAGCCTTTATTCTTCATGATTTTTGTGAGGAAAGAGCTTCACTCACCATTATGATTTAAGACTTTTCTATATCAGTACACATTATAATAAAAATAATGCATCCAGTCCTGAAATAAGCCTCTTCTCCTTCTATGAAAGTTGCTGGCAGTGTGAGAACTAGGGCCATAAATCATCTTGTCAATAAATGAGACAAAATAAACAGTTCTTATCTAATTTACAGATGTTTACTGACTCCTCACAGGTCATATCTTGATGTGCTTCTCTGATCTTTGGGCAGAAGTTTGACTCTCTTTGAATCCCTCAAAATGCCCCTGAATAATTTGACAGAATTATTTCTAGTCATAATATGGCATATATACAGATCCAGCCTTGTGAATGTGTTCATTCAATACAGTATTTTTTTATGAATAAAGAGATAAATCTCTAATTTGAGGGTCCCACAATAGTGATACAGATGTTGCTGAACACTTGGTTTTTCTTTTGCCAAGCCGACACTTTGTGGAAACAGACGAGAAGGCTATTGTGTGGAATTTCCAGTGCTGAGAATGTGTTTCCTTGGCTGGCTCAGAGGGTGACAATGCCTTGTCAACTTATTTGTCTATAGAAATCTGCAGATAACTAGATACAGACAGCACACTTGAGATTTAATACTGCCGGGAACATCTCAGGTCCAAAATGTGGGTGTTCACCCCTTTACTGACCTGGTAAAGGTTGAAAAAGCAGACCTGTGGAAGACCTCATTGGGAGGTGACTGTATATAGTCACATATAGTGGCCTTATCTGAGTAATTTGAAGCCAAAGGAAATTAATTTAGTTCAAGTGGTCTTGAGGAATTTCAGACTCTCTTGTGTTAGCCTCCCTTGCATGATAATGTGAATTGTAGCAGATCCACCTCTTTTTGCTCAATGTTCTTTTGTGAGTCTGGACATTAGGGACTCATGGGCTTGAACTTAAAATACAAGATTGGTAGAAATGTAAAGCATTATATAAAAAGATTATATATATATATATGTATATATATGTATATATTTCCACATAAAAGGTTGTGCCATATTGGAACTCCCTGTCTAAATTTCAAAATTCGATTTTTAACCTACACATTTTTGGCTTGTCAGATACATCCAGACAACCAGTAGCTACAACATAGCTAACAACTACCCAAGAACCAAACAAATGAAACAATTCAGAAAATTTTGGTAAAAAAAAGTGTATAGTAAATCATATATGTAGGCTAATTATAGTGTTACATCTTCAGAAACATTTTTTTCCTTAAAGTAAAAAAGGCACCAGCCCTAAGAAATGGAACTTACTGGACTTAAACTGTAAAGCTGCTTTGACTTCTATCTAGAGCTCTTAAGCTTGAAGAATCTTGACATTTGTTAAAAAAAATAGTTATTTGTTAAGTAGCATTTTAAAGTTTTACAAATTTTGTTACAATTTTTGGTGTCTGATGTTAGCGATGCATAGGTATACTACAAAAATGACCCCAAATGTCTACCCATCTCTGTATCCATGCTCTTGGCAGTTGAAGTTTACAGCTCTTCCCATACAAAGGTGAGGTCTATTTCCCCACCCCTTGAATCTAGACCAGCCTTATGACATCCTCAGGCTAAATGATGGTATGCCAGTTCTGAACTCAGGCCCCCAAAGGCCTTGCAATTCTCCACTCACTCTTTTGGATCCTTGCTTTTACATTGAGAGGGGCTACCAAGGTGGAGCAGAGTCCAGTCGTGCAGTTTAGGCCATCATTGAGTATTAAGCCTGTAGCTAACCTATCAGCTGATTGCAGATGCACAAACAAACAGCAGAAATCAGCTGAGCCCAGCCTAGGTCAGCAGAACTGCACAGCTGGCCCACAGACTCACAATAAATAATAATAATTGGTGTTTTAAGCCACTAAGTTTTGGGGTGATTTGTTACTCAGATAGAGCTGAATGATACAAAGATCTAAGTAGATTGTATCTACTTAAAAAAAAATTAAGACAGCTAATACTAATAATGCCAAGGATGGTTTACCATTTACAAAGCACTTTGTATATAGTATCTTTGTAATTGTCATGCAGTGTGTTCTTTCCAGGGCACTTCACTGCATCTCTGAAGTAACATACCTGAACTCTGAAAATCTATCTGGACATTTCCCACAACTGTACATTTTTATTTAAGAAGAATCCTTTCTAGCCACATATACCAAATTTATCAAGAAACCTAAATATGTTGAGAGATATGAGGAAAATGCCCATTAAATATGTTTAATCCTTTTTATACACCCTCTCAAGTCTTTCTGCATCTTTAACAATATTCCCCATGGTACACATGGAATTGTTTCTCACTTCCTACACTTGTGCATATAGAAAGCAAGATAAAACAAAATCCCCAAAGAAAAAATGATTCTGGCAAACTTTATGCATACACTATCAGTTTTCAGAGAATCTCTGTAATTTCCCCTAACAAATATTAGTTGCTCTAAACACATATAATAACTCATATAATTAATTAGATAGGAAATAATTTACTACAGTTTTGTCTGATATACATGTAACAAATGGCTATGAGCACCTTGAAGATGCCCCAAATGAGACTCAGCATTAGCAAGAAAGGAAACAGTAAGTTGCATTTTCCTAACTCTTTGGATAAATACTAAAAGTGGTTTTGGGAGATGATGCAAATAATCATTTACAGCAAGGGGTGGAAAATCTTAAGTGTCCACTATTCTCACATAGCTATCCCATTCAGCTTGTCCCCTAAATATTCCCTTTGATTTAATATGATCTAGAAGAAATCAACAACATTTGAGAATGCCAAGAGGTTGGAGAAAAAGTTGAGAGAGAGGAAAGGAGAGATGGGAGGAGAAACCAGAGGCAACAATTTTCTCTGGGAAAGTACCTGGGAAGAAAATGCTTGCTGTGATACAGGGACCACAATGATGAATTGGAAAGTCCAGAGAGAAAAGTAGTCTTTCTCTTTATACAGCCAGATGCTAAGGCTCCAGGCTCCAGTCTACATTCGATGTCAAACTAAGGTGTTGGATGGACACCTCTCTAAAAGCCAAGTCTTACGTGCTTTAGTAATAATCTTAGCCGACTGAGAATGAGCTCTTGTGAGAAGTCACCCAGATTCAAAAGATAAGTGTCCCAAGTACTTCAGTTGTCTCTAGGTTTGAAGGCATTTGAGCACAGGGAGCATCAATTATCAGAGTGCATTTCAGCCTGGGCAATTGTAGTACCTTGGATGCAAGGAATTCCCCTTATTTTACACACACACACACATGTATTTGTGTGCATATATTTACATGCATATGTGAAATGCTTTGGGGCTCTAAGTTTAGGTTTTTTGGTTGTTTTAGTTAAACTTTTTGAATAACATTTCTTCTTCCTAGCGAGGAAAAAAAAGAATTTTGCATCCATTTTTTAACCATATCTGTGGAATTACTGAATCTGAACTGTGCATGTGTGTTTTGGATTTGGATTTTGCCTCTGACTCTAGACTGCTCATATGAATGGAGATGGTGCCTGGGGTAACCAAATTCCACTCAATGCTAGTGCTTCTGAAGCTCACTTAGGCGGTCTCAGTAACTGGAGTTACCGTACAGCAGGAACTAGACCAGCAGATTCAGGTCCAGGTTGAATATCTTGCTTTGGAAAACCAAGTCCAATCTGGTGATTAGACCTCAACTTGATAGTTATTCCGTTGACTGCTCAGAGGTTTGAATCACATGGCTTCTGCAGAACTCCATTCTGGGGCAGGAAGAGTACAATAAATTTGTCAAGTGGTTAATTAACTACTTTCATTTTAAATTCTCAAAGATCTCTGGGAGGAGTGCATGTATCAGTGTAAAGAACAGAGAAAGTTCACTCTGAGAAATGCTCAGAGAATTGGACTGTTAACTCTAGCACTTACTTGTAGCTCTTCCTCTAAAAATATAGACATTGTGAGCCTTACCACAATGTATAGAATAATACCTACCTTTGGAGGTTATTATAAAATTACATGACACAATGTGCATACAGTCCTAGCACAGTGACTTATATTTAATAAATAGTTACACAAGTTTTGTTTAAATATTTTAATTTTCTAATTCTAGTTGGCATTGATTTCTTCCCTTTACTGCTAATAAATCAATGAACTACTTCCACAATTTCTCACCTTTCATATTGGAATTTTTATTTCTTTTAGAGTTTTGAGAATTATTTTTTTATGAAAATGCTATATAGCATTTAGAATTTGGGATAGACTGCTCTAATAAAAACATTGTGTTAAAACAAGAGATGGTTTTATTTGTTTCACTTCTCTCTGTTGTAGCAGTGGCAGGCTTGGCTGAATGAACCAGGGAGGTAGGATTCTCCCATACTGCAGCTGTGTTCTCCTGTGGTGTCAGTCAGCCAATAGTTGAGGTTGAGATGGTTTCCCACCTACCTTTATTCCATCCAGTGAAATATAGGAAAGAGAAATGTGTGGGTATGCCCATTTCTTCTAAGCACAACTTAGATGTAATTTATACACATACACCCTGTTTTCAAGATCTTGGTCACATGGGTTATGTCAAAATGGAATTGAGGCTGGGAACCATGTATCGGAGTCTTCAGCTAAGAGATCATATGTTCCCCTAAAACATCTACAGCTGCAGAAGAAGAGAGACATAACATGGGATATATGAGGGGTGCTTGGTAGACGGACAGCATGGAGGGCAGTGTGGCTGGAGGGCAGCCTCTGCCAAAATATGTTTGTTTAGGGGATGTGTGTTTATAAATGTGATATATTTTAACTGTGAAAAGAACTTTAAAGGTATTATCTTAAAAGCAACATTGTCTCATTTCCTTATGGCCTAAATATCCTTTTGCAATGACATACTAAACCAATTGATCTGCAATAATTCACACAACTGTGGTTTTGAAAAGTTGTAGATATATATGCAGAAATATTTTAATCCAAAATTTCTGTGTATTCAACGTTCAGGGTTTTTTTTATTCTTTCATCCAACAAAATGTATCGAGCTCTTAGATGCAGAGGATATTGTGTAGTGAATCACAGGCAGGCATCCCTGTCCTCACAGAGTTGCTTCTAGTCTGGGGAGATGAGCAATACAGGAATTAATAAAGGGCATGATAAAGATTGTGCAGAGGTGAAAAGAGTCATGGGGAAAAATAAAACAAGGGGAGATTGCAATTATGACTAGGGCTCGGAAAGGCCTTGTTGAGAAAGTGATGTCTGAGCAGAAATCTGAAGACTAAGTTGTGTGCCTATTTGCTGGAAGAATGCTCCAGGCAGATATACCAGCAAACTGGAATGCTCCATGGCATGTGTGCTTGGTAGATGGACAGCATGGAGGGCAGTGTGGCTGTAGGGCAGCAAGTAAGCAGAGAGCAAGGGAGGTGAGGTCAGGGTAGTCCTGAAAAGCTACGTCACGAGGGCCTTGTAGGTCATGGTAAAATCTCTGGGTTTTAGCTGAATTCTATTTTGAGTAGAGAAATGAGATGATCTGATGTATTTTTTAAAATGATCTCTGCCTGCTGTTTTGAGAAGACTGTAGGGGAGATTGGAATCAGCAACATCAACAAGAAGGTGCCTGCAGTAATCCAGTGGAGAGACCACAGAAACGGGGGAGGACAGTAAATACAGCATATGGGTTTGAATTTTGGTTCAATTTTGAAAATTGATCATTCAGCTTTTGCTGACAGATCTCTGCAAGTGATCAACAAAAGAGGAGGTGTATGTGGAGAACAATTAAGTGTTAAGGACTGAGCACAGGGCCATTGCAATTTGAAAAGATGAGAAGGAACCTCAGCAGGGACTGAAATGTAGGAGCCTAGGCTCTCCAGTGTTTGAATAAAGCTGTGCTGCCTCCTGCCTCCTCATCCTACACGGGTTGACTCTTTACTGTCCCTGGACAAATATCCAGGATCACTTCTACCTTAATTGAAGTGGTTCCATGTGCATTTTCCAAGAAACTCACAGACTTTAACATTATATTAACTAACATGGGAGTAAATACTCTTAATCCTTGCCATTCTCCAACTTCAGTTTTTTACATGTTACTTCCATTTTCCATTATTTTTCTCATTTTTATGAGTAGCTCATATTTTATTGGTAAAAATTACAGTTGAGCCAGACAATAAAAGTGGTGAGTTTTATATATTTTATAATATTTGCAGAAAACCAATATTATATATTTTTTTATTGAATGTGTTCTCATTAAAATGAATATGAGTAATGTACTGGGTTCTTTTATAAGGGAATTGGGGAAAACATTACCACAATCTTTCTCATCTCAAAGCCCATTCCATTCTAAATGTTCATATGCCATCTCTGATTTGAGAGTTTACAAATCTAAGTAATTTCAAGAGATTTTCTATTCTTGATTGGAAACTATTAGTGGTTATACCTATTGGGAATTTTGTTAATAAGCATCTGTTATATTTTTCTTAAACTTTAACAAAATCTTGTTTTTTCAAAGGTTTATTTTGAACTAATCAATATGCTGCAAATGTTATTAAAATCTTTAAAGTCTGCTTTTCCTTTTTCAATAGCAGATTACTTTTCAGTAAAATGTATATGGCTCATAATGTCCATTTGGTGACATAATGGAATGTAATTTCATCATGCTGAAAAATGAAACATTATACATGTTTATTTTTTCCTTTATAGAGGGAGGTTAGCATATTAAGTTTAAATAAAAAGTTGATTTAAGATAATAATCTGGATTCTACTGCTTGAATATAACACTAACCTATTTTCTATTCATTTAATTTATTTTTTAGTCTGAGAGAGCCAGATATTTAATTTAATGAAACCATCATATTTCACACAGGGCAATCTAGCCCATTTCTTTCAAACCTGAAGTTTTCCCTTCTGTGAAGTACCCCCCTTCACCCCCAGTATTTGCTTCAAACTTTTTATGCAACATTTTAATTGAATTTTCAATGTTTGCTTTTTTATTTTCCTTAAACTTGGTTCTGTGTTCTGTCCAAATGCTACCTCATATAAAGTAGATCAAAATGCATATACATGGCCTAGGCTGGTTTTTTCATAATTCCAATTCTCTTGGTTAAGGAGTGGAATCATAGACTTATAAAAAGTTAAAAGTTACAGTTGTGGCACCACATTTTACAACCCAGCTTTGCTGTGTTTCTTGTGAAAGTCCCTGAAATCCTCCAGTCAATTTTTTTGAAAACTACTTTATTGGGACATGATTAACATAAAAAAAGCTGTACATATTTAATGTATACAACTTAATGAGTTTGAATATAAGTATATATCCATGAAACCATTGCCACAGTTTATGCTATAAACATGTGCATTACCTCCAGACATTTCTCCTATCCTCTTTATTGTTATTATTTTTGTAGTAAAAACATTTAACATAAGATCTACCATTTTAGACAATTTATAAGTATTCAATACAATATTGTTAACTATAGGCATTATGCTGTACAGTGTATCTCTAGGAGTTACTTATCTTGTATAACTAAAGCTTTGTGCCTTATGACTAGTAATTTTTATTTAAACTATCCAGTAGTATATATTTATATGTGTGCATGTGTATTCTATATATGAAACTTAAATATTTGGGCTGGTTTTGGACATGGTGTTTGGTTTTTTTTTTTTTGTTTCAATGTTAAATTTCTTTTAAGAGTAAGCTTCAGTTCTGAAAAATGCCAGTTTATGATCTGCTCTGATTGAGAAATGTTTGCCATTGCAATGAAAGCTGGGTGAAATCTGACAGCCTCCTCCCAAAGTGAATTTAAGCAGGCTTTTGTATTTGACTCCTGAGTGCAGACCTATTGAAATTGGTTCCAAAATAGCAGTTTTACCTCATCTTGCAAACACAGGTTTATATAGTCTAAACCACCCACCCTTGCAGAGCTTGCACCCAAATTCATACATAGGCTCCATGTTGTTTTAAAATTAGCTCTTGGTTTTACTGTAAGTTCATGACCTTGCAGAACAAAAATTAAATTCATGAAATTGGCTTCAGCTTCAACTTGGAAGCCAACCCATACTTATGCAAGTTCCCTAAAAATACTCTATTTTGCTTTCTGGCTAGAATTTCTCAGAAGGCAAAATAATTTGGCTGTTAAAAACTGAAAAATTGCTTCTATAAAGGAAAGTGGTCACTGTCCTTTAATAATACATGTTAATCTAACCTACTAATTTCAAGACTTCTGATTTTTAACGGATCCAATAGGAAACACACAACAGCCACAACAAAAACAGCAAACAAAGAAATTAACTTGGGAAGGTCCAAAAACTGGGGACTGTTCTGTTCATGTATTTCCACTGAAGAATGGGGAATAATTTATATGGATTACATTACATTTCCCACATTAGGAAGAATTGTTGTTACAACTTTAACAGTGTAAATAAAGCAGCTTATAAGATTTTATGAAATGTAAAGCTGTATTGTGAAAGCAAGAATGGACCCTTTTATGTTACTGAAATTCTATAATAAAATAGCCATGCCTTAAGAGTTCCAGGTAAATACTAATTGGCATGCAATTAAGCAATCCTTAGGGGACAAAATCTCTGAAAGGATAAATAACTTGTGTCTTGAAGCAATTATTGGAGGTTTTTCTCTCTGCTTCTTTCTCAGTCTAATGCTCACGGGTATCACTTTGTAGGCCCATTGCTGGCTTTCAGGACTGAGGAGGGTCTGAGGTTTTTGTAATAAGGGAAATTATTAGAATTTGTGCTCAGGTTTTTGATATCTTTTCAGAAATCATCCGTGTGTTTGATCATCAATGCATTTGGTCACACCAATGGTATATTTAAGGGTATCATCATGATGAAAAAAACAGACAGGAACAACAGTATATTTTGGGAGAAAGAAAAATGGGGTGCATGAGATTTCAATATTGGGTGAAAATTAGCAGCTTACAAAATATACAATGCATTTTCATCTAGTTTCCACCTCTTCTCACATGCAAATTCCCTTGAAAAGTGTTTAATATTTTTATGATCTATTGCCTATTTCAGCTGATGCTGATAAAAATAGTTGGTGATTCTGTTGGTTTCTTCACAATAGTCCCAATTGATTTGAAGCAGAAAAACATAACTGGTCAAATAAAACTGCTTTCATAGTACAGGCCTCAATAAGAGTACCAATAATAGTGCATGTTCTCATTTAAATTTATTAAATATTTGAATTACAAATACCTCTTGTTAAAAGCAAAAATAAAAATATGTGTATTTAAGAAAAGGTAATGCATGTTCTCTGCCTCTGGTCACATTTCTCCAAGCATACACAACACTTGCAACTTGCTTTGACCTTTTCTGTCTCTCTGCTAATACAGATAAAGTTTAAAAACATATTTATTTTATTTTATTTTTACAAAAATGCAGTCATACAATATGCTCCATGGAAATATTTGATTTTTTTATTGTGCAATATGTCATGAACATTCCTCATTCTTTGGTTGTAGATGAATGTTCCATGACTCAACCTGCCCTTTGTTAGTGGATGTTTGTGTTTTTCTCTTTTCTACTCTTTCCTCCCTGCCTTCCGTTAATGATGTACACGTAAACATTTTTTTGGTAAATATCCTTACAAAGAACTGTGTTTCATTACAGTTCCCTGAATGGGATTTCTAGGTCAGAGCATATGCACATTTACAATTTTAATACGCTCTGACATGTTACTTTAACACATTGCATTTTAATTTTTGTTTTGTGTTTTGTTTTGCATGACTGCTTCCTTCACTGGACTGAACTCCTCCAGGCCTGCCTGGACTCTTCCTATTCCTCTAGATGGTTAGCAATAAATTTTTTGTGTATGAAAATAAAAGATGTGCTTACTCAGTCATATTAACATGACTATGTTTTTCCTTTCCTACCTTTTTATAGTCCATCTTTATATTAAGCATCTTCCCTAAGACTAAAGCCATCATTGATTCCCACCTTTCCTCAATACCGCAACCCTTGCAATGTCACAGATGAGTGACCCCTTAAATGCTGCCCTATAACTTTGGCTCATTATTTAGTATCTCAGTTATATCAAACTTCATTTTAGAATAGATAATCAACAGTTTGGGGCCATGAATCTAATACCATGTATATATATTTATATGCATTATATACTATGTACATAATTATACTGTGTATGATATATATAGCATAGTATATAATTATTAATACTTTTATATATTATATGTATTTTTATACTAATTATACAGACTAATTTTATGTCCTCTTTGGAAATAAGGCAGTGGCTTTAACTCAGCTATACATTAGAATCAAATGGGGGAAGGACTTTTGAGAATGATTGGTTCCTCCCTCCATCCGACTGAATCAGAGTCTGGAAGGGCAGCATGGGAGCCCAGGCAGCTGTGTTATTAGTAATCTCGCCAGCTAATTTTGATGCACAGTGAAGATTAAGGCTCACTGGTAAAAGAATAAGATGGTTTTTGTTTTTCTAATATTGCATTTTTATGGCACTAATAAACAAATATGGAACCACAGTCCAAGCTATTGTAAATCATACAAACCCAGGTGGTCATATTGAAAGTTGAGGTTAGATGGATACTGATAGCAAGATACAAAGATGAGAATTTGATTGATATATGTGTAAGTAGGTGGAATTGGAGCAGGCTAGGGATGTTTTCTATAGTAGGTTTTAGAAGGATCCCCTGTAATTCATGTCCATCCAGAAGTTGTGAATGTGACCTTATTTGGAAAAGGGGCTTTGCAGATATTATTTAGTTAAAATGAGGTCATACCGGATTGGGATTGGCTTTAAACTGAAAGACTGGTGTCCTTATAAGGACAGATACAGAAAAATAGACACAGAGGGAAGAAAGCCCAGTGAAGATGAGGACAGAAATTAGAGCATTGCAGCTAAAAGCCAGTGATGTCAAGGATCGCTGGCAATCACCAGAAACTACAGGAGGCAAGGAAAGATTCTTCCCTAGAGACTTCAGTGAGAGCATGGTGCCGCCCACAGCTTGATTTCAGATTTCTAACATCCAAAACTGTGAGAGAATAAATTCCTGTGGTTTTAAGTCACCAAGTTTTATGGTAATTTGTTATAGCAGCTCTAGGAAACTAAGATAGTTTCCTAATTTTTGTATGGTTCCCCAACAAGCAATTTATAGTAGCTTCTTCAAAGCTGCAGGCCATATTAAAGGAGAAAATTTAAAGCAGTTATATACCAGAGATTTTTTAAATTTGGAAAGGCCTGCTTTATCTGTCCCCTTGCTGAATTTATTTACTTCTAATAGATTTTAGTTAATTCCTTTGGTTTTCTACAGATGTAGTCAACCATATGCAGAAGTTCATATAAATTTTATTTCCTCTTTTTTCTTTCATTAATTTATGCTTTTTAACTTTGTATCATGCCTTATTTATCAAATTATCAAAGCAATATTACCTAAAAAAGATATAAAGAACAAATGTATTTTTTATTAGGAATAACACTAGCATTAAAACATGTGCATAGTGTTAATTATTGGGTTTGAATAAGGATTTTTTGATGTTGGGAAAAAAGACCTTTTATTCCAAAATTTTAATAGTAGCATACGAACAGATCTTGAGTATTGTGAATGTATTTTTGACTTATGTAAACATAATTTTTAAATTAAATGTATATGTTATTTTCTTATTTCACTTTATATGGATTTTTCTAATATTAACTGATATATGCCCTGGGTATTGTAGAATACAGTTTATTTGCTTTTCTTCTGTATGTATTTATAAGTGAGGTTCTTTGCTTTCATTGTTGATGGATTTTTATTAGTTTTTGCTTATTATTTAACAATATTCCTTTATATCCTTAATTTCTTTCATATTGACATTTTTATTAATTCCTTCTCACACATTAGATTTTCTAGAAGTTCATTTATTACATTAGTGTTTTCCATAGTTCCTGGATTAATGTGTTACTTCCACTTTTTTGTATTAATTTATTTCTCTTTTTATTTTTTATTTCTTCCTTTGACATATTTTCTCAGGTTGATCTTTTCTCTCTTTTATAAGTCTGTCTTTTGGTTTAAGTTGGAAAATAATTTCTTTTTTAAGTTTCTTAATGTAAGTATTTGAAGACATAAGTTTGTTTCTTACTATAGTAAAAAATAACACAGGTATGTAATGTAGCATTCTTTATTATTTGTAAGTAATCTTTCTGCAGTATTTCCTAGTGATTACCTAGGGGAGTATTCTTTGTTTTAAAAAAGTTATTTATTTATTTATTTACTTACTCATACTATTAACCTCCATCTTTATTTGGTTGTAATATGAGACTACATTATGAATAAATTAGGAAATTGGCTGAATTGGATACATTTTTTAATGTATTTTATGGTATTTTATACAATCAATATTTGTAGATGACTCATGAATATTTCGAAAGGAGGGATATTCTCTGCAAGGTAAACAATATGATATCACTCCATTAATCAAATATCCTGATACTCTATATATTTTACCCATATGACTGATAGGTTGATAGCATTTTAAAATTATGCTGTTTCACTTGTATTTCTATTCATTTCCCCTTGCTTAAGGGTTTAATACTGCTACATCTACATTATTAATTTTTATTTTATCTGTATAAAACTTTTATTTTGGTTGAAGCATTTTTTGCTTTAACATTACCGTGAGAGTATTATATCCATGTTTATTTGAATATATTTATTTATCAGTTAGAGCAAAGCCTTTCTTTATCAATCTATTAGGGGGGAAGGAGTTTTCTTCTTACCACTTGCCTCCATTTTTCTTACATAGTTACTTTTTTTGTTTGATTGCAGGCCCAGGTTGATTTTTTAGCACAAAGCCTTCTATTCTAATTGCTTGAGGGAGACAGTTTGAGGGGATTTACATCAGTTCCTCATAGTTGGCCTGACTGCTCTTTCCCAGACCCACAGCTGGAGCTGCGTTGTTATGTGATAAACCTAACAGAGTTCTTACATAGTAAGTTTTCTGCAAATTCTGGGGCCTGCTTCTAGGTGTGCCATTGAATATGTTCTCCAGACCATACAAAGAGCTTCCCACCTCCAAAAGGCCAATGACTGACTTCAGGGGTCACTGGATTCTAAGGCTTGCAACACAGAAATTCAAGGCTACTTTGGAGAGTTTTATTTTTTTTTTGGCCTGTGGTCTGTAAAATGTAATTTGTACTTAACACAGGCCACAAAGCTAAAATTCCAAATGGTGTACTTTGCCAGGATCTAAATGCCCAGAGAAATAGGGCCAAATAAAAATGACAGAGAAGGTCTCAGTAAAGAACTGATTCATAAACCTTGTCCATAAATTAGCAGGATTATATATATATATATTCCTATCATTTTTTTTCTCCCTATTATTTAGGAAATTGGCTCAACTTCATTAAAACTTTACAAGGATTTCCTGATGTTTCTCTCACCCCTGACTTCCAGAAGTCCTGGAATCATATTCTTTCCATTTACAAAAATGATACATTCCTTAAAAAATTGTTTGCCTTGGGTTAATTCATCCTTTTTCACTTAATATACAGTAAAGGAAGGAAAATCTGTCCAAGATGTTTTCTTTTGAGAAGCTGTATACTGATAGTAATCAGGCCAAGTTTATGCATAACTCTCTTGATAGTTTATGTATGCACATCAAAACACACACACACACACATACACATAACTTTTAGCTTTCTAAAGTTCCCAATTTCCTGTTTTCTTAAGTGTTTTGGTAGTTCTTTGTTTTCCCTTGTTTTTGTTGTTAAATTAAAATTCAATCTATTAAAAAGTTTGTATGTATTTCTATTGAAGTGGTTTTAGGGGTCTGTTTTCCTCACTTTGAAAAGAGGTTGGCCTTAGTAAAATGAGGGGAAAGTGGCTGTGATTTCTGGGTTAGAGCAATCAAAGATAACACAGTGTCCACCTGGTTCTCAGTCTCTTGAGACTCTTGTCCTTGAGATCCAGCCTCCATGCTGTGAGGAAGCCCATTCCACGTGGCAGGGCCATGTGTAGGTATCAGGCAGAGAGCCCCAGCTGCAGTCACAGCCGACAGTCAGCATCTGTCACACACAGGTAAGATCAGGTAACTGCTGCCTCAGCTCTACATGACAGCAGCTACATGAAAAACCCTGATGGAAGTCTGCAAACTGAGCCCTATCCAAATTCAGAACTGTGAAAAGTAATAATAATAAATCATCGTTGTTGTTTTATGCCACTCAATTTCTGTTGGTTTCTTATGCAGCTAGAGATAATTAGAACAGTATGATATATATATATTTTTTACCATATCAGTGTGTATTTGATTCCACTTAGCAAATATTCAAAATCTGATTGTGCTAATTTTCTATAATTTTTAAAGATTGGGATAGTAGATCTGCTTAATTAATGTACTGAAAGTCAAGTCAAATATGGTAGAAAACAGGGAAGGGCAAAAGCAACAGAGACTAAGTCGCTTTGCCAAAATGCATCTGACTTTTGCCTCAGATGCATCCCAAACGTGCAGATCTAAATGGAGGTCCAGGCATCTTTAAAGAAGGGGATGACCAGAAAATCTGTCCTAGTGTTCCCTTTCTCCCTGGCAGTTTCCATGTATCGCCACACACTGTAGACATTTAGATCCGTAGCCTCCTCTTCAGCCAAAATAGCTGAGTGGGGAATAGGATAATCTCTCAAGTCTACATCAATTCCTACCAAATGTGAAATGCCAAATTCAGTAAATCAGTTCACTTTCTTGTTGCAATATTTTTCTATGCAAATGCTTTTTAAATTCAGCACATTTTTAGGTCATTTCATATTGGTTTATGATACAGATCTGGGAGTACACTGACCACCAATTTCTCAAATAGAAATCTTGAAGTATTTTGTGTACAATATACATTATGGAATAAAGGAAAATAAGCCCTTATTGTTGATAGATAATAAGGGGCATTTTAGAAATCCATCACAATTTAAAATCTGATTATCAATGTCAAATAAATAGTAAATAAAAACTTTCAAAGGTGATAGCTCATATGTGGAAAAACAGTTAATTGAAAGAGTAAACCTTTAGATTACTGGTGCTATGATATTTCAAAACTCCTTCAATGTTAAACAATGTTGAGTTTTATTTTGTATTCCTCATTGAACTGTGGAATGATCTTTATCATATCACTTAACTTTCAGAGAAATCAGAAGAACAAAAAAATCTTATTCAATTGTCAGGCCATTCAGAACTACAAAAACCATCCTATCAAGAGGTAAATGTCTGTTGCTAGGAAGCAAATGGGACAGAGGTCAATTGTTAAAGTTTTATGTTTTTCCTGTTTCATTCTAATTCTGCCATATTATTAGAACTCTCTTGGCATTTAACAATGCTGAGCTCAGCTCATGTGGACTGTGCTATTAGGTGGTCCTGAGCAGATGTTACATGCTGGTAGCAGGTGACCCAAGAGTATGCTTCTGTGCTGGTGCCTTTGGTAGTGTGATGCTTTACTAAACTGTTGTATCTATTTATTATCAAACAGAATTAATCACTTTTGCCAGTATTGAAATGGAAAGCCATAGAAGCAAGACTTAGCTGATTTGAAAACAAATTATGACAAAGGGAAGGGTTGTAAAACTGACTCTTGGTATTCCCAGGTCTGTCACTTTCACAGGTCTGTTCCAGCTGGTTGAAATTTGTAATACATCAAATTTGTTGTTTATAACAAGAGTGGGAATATGACAGGAGGGGAAACCAGTAGCCTTTACTGTATGCAAGGCATTGTGACAGTTCATGTAATATAGATGCTGCTCCTGACAAAGTCGTTGCCCTGGACACAGTGAACTCATGGTTTGGTAAGAAGGCCGGCAGTGTGGTGGGGGTCACGACGGAGGTGCCTAGGTGTGGTATTCACAAGCAACCACTAAGGCAGATATAAGCCTCAGAAAGAGAATTCTATAATTAGTGCTTCTCAACCAAACTGGCTTACCTAAGGGCAATGAATCTTGACTTTATTTGATAATGATGACCATGACACAAATTGTACCTAGTTCTGTGCATATCGTCAGGTGTAATAAACCTGGAAGAAAGGAAAGATGGGGATATTTTGTTGAAGGCTCCACCTCTCCCCAGCAAAGAGGTGATGTTTGAGATGATTCAACCCTAGTTACTTATCACCAAGAGCATTCAATATCTAATAAGAGCTGTCATTTATTGGCTCCTACTATGTCCCAAGCACTGTTTAGGAAAATTAACTCAATTCGCACAACAATCCATAAGGCAGGTTCTAGTGTTAGAATTGTTCAAATAGGGGAGCTAAGGCACTAACATCTTAAATAACTTCTCTGCGCTGGCACAGATGAAAGGTGACAGAGTTAGGATTCACAACTGCAGAGTCTGGTTGTAGAGGCTCTTAACCCCGACGCCATGTGTTCTACTTCTTTTCAAGGAGAGTCCATTTTCTGGCTTTGGTTATGTTCTGGCATGTTCCATGTTTCTCTGTCTCTTCTGAGATGTCAATCTTTTGCTTTGAGACCTCTGTCTCCAATCCCAGGAGGTCCTTTCTTTTTGTGCAACTGTTAAAAGTACAAAATTTATTTAAAGAGCCTCTATCTATGACGTCTGAGGGGGATATTCTTCCTTTTAATATGTTCTGCTAAATAATGGATGCTTGCTAAATTTGTTAATGATAACGTCAGTGGGGGCTGCAGCTGTCTGGTATCCGAACCTTATAAGTTCTGTGCGTGTGAATGTGTGGGAATGTCTGCTCTCGGATGGAGACATTCCCCCGTGGGGGGCTGTTCTCTGTGTTCTTTGGAGATAAGAGCATATCAGGAGCTTATTTTGGTGGGAAGAGCATATTCCTGTTGGGAACCTAAGAGAGAAATAAATCGCAGCCATTATACAGGATCATGGTTCTTGCCATATGACATGACTGTAACTTAGAGGTTTGTTCTATAACTTGCCTCCCCCAGAACGAAAGTAGCACCTGTGTGGAGGAGGCCACAAAGGAGCCCCTTACCTGTGCCCACAGATCATCCTGTTAGCAGCAGGCATGTAGTCGTGTCTTCCCTCTTCTCTCTCCTTTGCTCTAATTTCCACTAGTCCCTGTCCTTCATCTGTAAATTTATGGATAAAGTCCTCATCCGTCATGAAAATGCCAGTGTTCAGGTCCCCGTGCTCTCTCCACGCTCCCTTCCTCTCTTCGCGATGCCAGCAAGGTGCAGGGTTCTCCTTAGAGGTGCAAAGGAAGTCCTTTCTTCCCCATCTGTGCCACTTACCACCTTACCTGTGCCCTCTTTGTTCCTAGAGAACCAAATATGTTTTACTAAGAGTTGCAGAAAATGTCTGTATTTTAGTACTTAATAATACTTGTCAAGGTCTGACCAGAGGGCTGAAGAGGAGTATTTGGCCAAGTCTTCTGCCCTTTCTCCTTTTCTTTTTTCTGGGCCTTGTCTTTTTCATGCCTCAGTTACAAAACAAAAACTTCCAGGCATATGTATGGAGATAAAAAAGATGCTGTGGGATTGCTGGAAGTGAAGGTGTAATCTAACACCACCAGTATCTAGCCTGGAATGTCTGGTTATTCATTAAAAGTTTCCCCAGCAACAGGAGCTGGAAACAGTTTGTAACCCCTTCACTTCATGCCCAACGTCAGCTGGTCTATATCATGAGATGATAAAGGATCTCAAGGGTAGAAAGTAAAAGGGAAAGACAGGAAGATCTGAGTCTTTATTTATGGCCCTGTGTAGTAATGGTGTTGGGGATGACTCTTGAAAACCTGAGAACACCCACATATCACCCGATGCTGGAATTTACCTAGATACAGAACTAATAAATGAAAATCCAGAAGTATGCTTTCTCCTTTTTTTTTGCTTTTTCATTTTTCTCTCATTCTTTTCTTCCCATCTTTTTATTTACTTTTACTATTAAAATAAAAGCTTAATACTAAGGCTAAAAACAACAATACAGAGTAAGACTATGCCAAGATGTCAGGTCAGCTTTGTCTATTTGTGTGGGAGGCCAACACGTTCTAGCATCTTCATAAAGTCTCCAAGTATTAATAACTCATACAAAATTATAAGCCACATAAAATCAACAGGTCAGGAAAGAATCTTATTGTGGTGGTGTTTCTATGGTTTCCACATTCTTCATGTTGAAAGATTTCAAACCAACAGAAAAGTTGCAACAATAATACAAAGGACACCCACTTATCATCCTGTGCCCAGACTCACTAGTTATATTTTTGCCATGTTTGCCTTTTTATTTCTCTCCATCACATACACTTGTGTGTGTCTAGGTATGTGAGTATAGCTACATAATTTTTTCTGAACTATTTGTAAGTAATTTTCAGACATCAGAGGCGATGCTTCACCTCTATCATGCACCTCTATCTGCATGTGTCTTCTAAGGGCATTTTTCTACATACTGATAGCACTGTCAGCGGTTTTACATCCCTACAATAATAAATGCAAATGTAAAGGTCCTTGTCAGACCTTCCCAGTTGTCCCCCAATTTTTTTTTCCTACCTGACCCAGGGTCCAGCCATAATTTGCATTGAGTGGCCATATCTCTTTTTCTTCATTGATCCAAACCAGTCAACTCCTTTTGGAGTCCTTAATGATACCGACGAATCTGATGAGTTCAGGACAGCTGTTTTGAAAATGGCCCATATTCAAATTATAATTAGAGTCAGAATTTGGTAAGAATAGTACATAGGTGATGGGGTTCTCTGTGGAGGTTTTCATTTTAAGCTGGGGACTTTTGTTTTTTGCATGTCTCTGATCTGGAAATGAGAGAATCAAAAGCACTAAGTCTTTTCTTAAAGCATTATTTCTCAAAGTGTAAGCAGAAAAGAACCTGTGATATGTCTTTTTCTGCTAACCTGAATTTAGGTCAATTAAGTAACCTGCTAGATCAGAGAGTTCATGGGAGAGTAAAATTAGCACAATTTGGGAGGGATGACTTAGGCCCAGTCAGTATTGGATCTGCTGCCACTTGGTATTCAGTTTGTGTTGGGTAAGTTGATTCAGTTCTTCCATCTGCATGCAGTGGACTGATCCCTACTCTTCCTATCCCCTGGGGTGATCACACTGGTCAAATGAGTTAAATACAAGAAAGTGTTTCACGGACCATAAGGCACTGTACAGTTTATGTGCCTGTGTGATGAAAAGCATCTCCACAAAGAACATTGATTTCTTGTTACTTGATCAGAAGAACACTTGCTGTCCAGAGGATCATGCAAATTTTTCTTACTATTTATGTTGGTCTAATTTGCAAAGATTTGCTTATATACTTGACAGACTCTCTACTCCCACCACCCTCCTGGTAGGCTTTCGTTCTTTGAAGTTGTATCAGCAAGTTCTGTTTCATCAGTAAGTTGTATCCTTATTCTTCAGAGGGAAATGTGAAAATACAAATAGTCTTCTTGCTGGTATACCAATGCAGATAGCATCTCATAGTATGACTTTGATATATTAGTATGCTAACAAACTGTTTCCCCACCAGGGATAAACGTGGGGTGGGACAAACCTAAGAACCTTGTTCTGGCATGTATGACATTATTATTAATAAATATAAAGTAAGCAGGTAATCTGCAAGCTATTCCAGCTAGAGTCATGCTTTGGCTCTTAGGAGAAACAGAGCATGAGAAAGTGAATTTTCTGGCATTGTTAGTTTTCTTACACTTAATGTTGAAATACCACTTTTCTTTAGAAAGCAGTTTCTAGAAACTGCTGATTAGCCTGGTGTTCCAAAGTAAAGCAGAGATGGAGGCATAGAAAGTCATGTCAGCACATCCCAGACTAAAAGCACAACCAGAAGACAGAAGTTCAGTAAGCGCTCTGTTAGATTATACTACGTAGCTACCAAATGCCTTTAGAGGTTGGTATTCCAAGGGAACAGGGAAAATTCATACTAATTTAAATAAGGTTTGTCTAAATAGAAATGAGGAGTTACATAATTATGAGATCAACTGTTTCAGCACTCTGCCAAAGGAAGCATTTTCTGCCTACGGTGAATTCCCCAATGTTCATTCTAACTTTAATGACTCAAGTAATGGTTTTTATACTTCTCAGATAATTGAAGAACAATATGAAAATCATCACATGTTATTGCTTATTCAAAACTGTCAAATATATTGTTCCTCATAGGCTGTTTCTATGCAAATCCCCTTTTTACAAGGCAACCAGGCACTCAGTTCCTTTCTCCTGCTATTAAAGAAAGTATGTAATGTATACCATGTACAAAGAAGGAGAAGGTAAAAGTATTGGAAACATCTTTCAAAATGAAAAGGTGTTATAAACTGAAATTGAGCAATCATTAGACTAAATCTGGCAATATCAGAAAAATGTTTCATGTAATCTTCAACTCAAAAAATTTGTGTCATCTTCAACTTAAAAAAAATTTCCTGGAGCCCAAACTCCATTCTCTATTAACTGTAGCCTTTCACATTTTTTTTCCCAATTGATTTATTTCCCACTTGTACCCACTATGGCAATTTTTTATTCCAGCCCAGATGAACTATTCACTAGTGCAAAAAACTTATGCTTTTCTAATTCTGTGACACATTTTCCATTATTAGCAAATCTTCCATGTTCCCATCTTAACTTCTGTGGTGCTTGAATTGTGTCTACTACAGTGTGGTGGATGAAGGGATTCACTACCCAGATCTGTCTCTCCTTCCAGGGAGCCCTCGTTTGCTCAGCTGCTGAATGTGTTGGTTAAAGACAGCTCACAGGTGAGTCTCTCTTCAGGAGTTCTCTGCTTAAGGGACATCCATGCCCCAGGTCAGGCCCCTTGCAGGAAGACATCAGTGTAAACTATGAGGTTTAAAAAGGGGGCACAGACTGGGCTCTCTTGGCTCAGTTCAGAACAATTTAGGATGTCTGTTCTGGGGACAGTGTTCCCTGCGGGGATGGATGGGTCTCTGTCGCAAGCTCATTGCAGTTCAACCTTTCTCTCTACTCAGTCCTGCTGCCTTCATTCACTTGCAGAAAGTGTTCCTGAGCAAACTCCCAAGAAACAACATGCATGCAAATCTCTGTATGAGAGTCGGTTTCCTGAAGAAACAGCATAACACATTTGGCACCAGAAGTTGTTTGAGGAAGCAAATTCTGAAACCACACTTTGCCTGCATTGCCCACTGGTTGGCTGAGAGTGAGAATCACATCACCTGTGCTGTACCAGAGCGATTGCTCAGTTGTCAGTGCTGAAAAGTGAAGGGAGACAAGTGTAAATAAATGCAATGGCAGGAGAAGTATCTTCCTGTTGAGAGGTTAGGGATAAGTAGTATTTATAAGGACTATGAAGGTGGATGGCAGTCGCTGAAGGCAGTCAGACTTGGGCGAAAATTAATGAATGTCTGAGGGTGATTCACTACCAATTTAAGGCCAAGAGTGAAAGCCAAAGGACCTCTTGGGCAACAGACATTGTCTTTTATTTCTTTAACTTGGACAGAAAAAGCAGAATATTAGGCCTAAGACTTAATTAAAAGGGAAGTAGAAATCTCCCCCTGAACCTTCTGGACCTGCAGAAGTAGCCCATTCTCACCAAATTAAGGCTAGCACTCCTCCCTCACCTGGAGAGGATGCAGAGGCCTCTACTTGGCCAGACGACACCTAACCTTTTGGCATCAGCTCTCCTCTCCACTCAGCCACCAGACCAGCAACTAAGGGACTAAGGTAAACTCACAAAAATTACTTGGCCAGGGACATTATGGGTGTGCTAAGGGGAGGAAAGGGGTCTCCTGCTGAGGACATTGAGACCTAACAGCACAACGAAGGCACCGAAATATATATTGTATATGAATCTGCCCTTTAAGAATGCTGACTGGATCAAGGAAAATGTGAAGTTAGATTAGAGAGATATGGAAGTGAGATTGTAATGAGATTTAATGCCCCGATGAGGATTCTGGGAGATAAAAGTAACATGCTACTAGGATAAACTTTGAAGGCTCCAAGTTCTAATATGTTTGAAACAAGTAAAGACCTATACTTACTAAAGCAGAAAAGCCAGCAACTCTGTGGCAGGTAGAGGAGGAAGAGATCAAATTTTTTAAAGAATTTGACATGTTAGAGTGGGTATCTACTAAAGCTGAAAAACGCACCAGCCAGTTGTGTTCTGCAGGGGGTCTGGAGGAGATGCTATTACCGAACTTATCTCCTTAATACTGTTGGGAATGTCAGGACCTGAGACAGTTGAGTACAGGTGGAAAACGAAATGTGTGCAATTGCTGTTATGATTGGCAAAGGTCAGAGTTTCAACCAAAACCCTGACCAGCAAAGAGCTTCAAAATGGTTAAAAGAAAAAATGCCCCCAGGAGCAAGATAAATGGGTGGTCAACAAGCAAAGGGCTTAATTGGCATGAGGCAATTAAAGGAGGCAGAGGGCATCTAAAAGCTCAGCCTCAGAAGTGCTAGCCTTATACCCCTCTGCGGCTAGTGTCAGCTGCAATCTTGGTTCCCAATGAAAGGGATGGGAGGGGTACAGAGGAAGGGAAGGGGGTGGGAAACCGAGAAGTGAGAAGGAAGGAGGAAACAATAGGTAAAAATCTCCACACAAATGTACGTCTTCCTCCTTGCAGCCAGGCATCCCAATGGAAAGGCTCATTTGGGTTACTTTTTATTTGCTGTGTATTCACTATGAATTGATTAGTCTTTCATCTAGATGTTTTAAGCTCTGGGATGTAAGAAGAGCATAGAGGATTCAATGGATCTGATGCTCTTTTTTCTTGCCTCAGGATAGAGAGGAAACAGCTGTGCACTTTTTTTCTTACTACTCAATGCAAACAGAGGCAGATACATGCTTATAAAGAAGTTTATTCCAAAATGTCATTTTCGAGTCTAAGTGTTCCCCTAGAATGCATGTTATCATTTGATGGTTTCATTCTAAAAACAGATTTAATAAAGATGAAATGCTGTGTATTTATGTTAAGAAAAAACAATATTGTTTTAATATTATCCAAACGTGCTGGTCTTAAAATATGGTTACAAATTCTTTGATACCTCTTCTTTCAAAACGCAGAGCTTAATTCAGCATCCCTTGCATGTAGACAGGACTTAGTGACTTGCATCTAACGAGTAGAATATAGCTCAAATGACTCTGTGCCATTTGCTATAATGAGTCATAAAAGACACTGTGCTTCCTCCTCGCATCAGTTACTCTCAGAGAGTGTCATAAGAACATGCAAGCAGCCCAGGGAAGAGGTCCATGTGGCAAAGAAATGAGGCCTCCCGCAAACAGAGAACAAGGAAAGGAAGTCTCTTGTCAGATTTGTGGGGGTGACCCAT
Source organism: Manis javanica (assembly GCF_040802235.1). NCBI lineage: Eukaryota > Metazoa > Chordata > Mammalia > Pholidota > Manidae > Manis > Manis javanica. The sequence goes on from NC_133157.1 coordinate 54,179,578, forward strand.
TGTGGTAGTGGATCTTCCAGCCCCAATTAAACCTTCAGATAACTGCAGCCTAAGCTGACATATTACCAAGCAACCTCATGAGATGCCGATCCTGAATCACTCAGGTTAGCCACTAACACACAGAAACTGTGAGATAAAAATGTTTGTTGTTTTGAGCTTCAAGTTTGGGATAACATTTTTTACAGCAGTAGATAATAGAAGGACTTAATGATTTTTTTTTCACACTTTATCATCAAGGCTGGTACTTAAGAAAGTAAGTTTAATCAAATGATTAAAGAAGTGGAATACAAAATAATACTTCTGAGCACCATTGGTACATTTATAATTGGCTGGAGATTTTTTTTCCTGGAAAATTATTTTTAATAATTTTGGAAAACTATAATTTCCATTAATTGTTTCATTGATTTCCTTGTTATGGGGAATGAGGCAAATTTTGAGATACTGACTGTTGTTTCCCTAGTTTTACAGTGTCCGCCTGTAGACCGATGGTTAGTAGGGGAACAGCTATGGCATAAAGCAAGTCCACAGCTATACCTGAGTTGTGTCATTTAAGTGCCCTGTCCCTGGGATTTTGGTATGCCATTAGGTCTTGTCCCATTGGAACAGAGCAAGTAATAGGAGAATTCATGAAATGGTATTATTTTTTTATTGAATAACAGAATTATGTATGCTGGTCTGATGTGATTCTTTGCAAGGATCTTACAGCCTGGAGGAAAATAACTTCTTCCACTCTTTCTATCATGATTTGTTTGCTTGGATCCTTTCTGATACACACCCTAGGTAATCATACCTTTTCCAGTTCCAATATAGGATTATAACTCCAGATGATACTTAACCCATGGGCTTTTTACAACCTCTTTATTCCTCACTCCTGTCCTTTCTTCCTTCCATAATAGCTGAATGTCTAACATGTATCAGGTTCTATGCTTGGTGATTTGTATGTGAAGTTCAGACAGACAGTTTCTACTTATAAGAAACTTGCAGTTCAAAGTATAAATGGACAAGTAAACACATGGATATCAGCATGTACAAAGTGCTAATGAAGGTACCACTGAGTACTATGCATCTAGTTCAATTTAGGAGGTCAAGGAAAGATTCTGGAGAGAAGTGGTATTTGCATGGGTTCTGAAAGACAAAAATAAATGAAGTAGAGAAGGTTTGGGAAAGGCAAGCTAAGAAGAGAGAAATTCATTATGTAAAGGACTGGAAGCAAAAAAGCCTGGCCCCTTCAGAGAAATACATACAAGAACCTAGGCTAGAAGGATGGCTGATACAAATAGCTTGAGTGCATTATGATGAGAGATGGGAGAGACAGGTTTCGTGAAAGGTCCTTTATGTTATACTAAGGAGAATGTATGTTATTCTGTAGGTTGTAGGGAGCTATTAAAGAATATTTAGTTAATGATGGGGTGGAGTTAATATTATCAAATTTACTTCTTTTAATAAGTTTTCTCTGTTGTCAAAAGTGAATGCATTGGAGGCAGCAATGCTGGAGAAAGAAGGGTATTGCTGTGGTCATAATAGGCACATTTAATAAGACTTTGAGAAAGAGATGCATGAGGAATGACTCTAAAGCTGTTGGTCTGAGCTACTGAGCAAGTGATAGTGCCATTCAGAGATAAGGGGAATCCTGAGAGAGGAGAGACCTTCCTTCAGAAGGCAATAGTTTGGAGTCATTTGACTATTATATTTTTGATGCCTATTCACTAACAAGTAAGACGATATGTGTAGAAGGCAGATGTTGTATAAAGCTGCAACTCAAGGGAAAAGTCTAAGAAGCTATAGATTAAATTCGTAAGTGTTGCGAGGGTTAATTTTATGTGTCGACTAGACTGGGTGTTTTTGTAAGGGTGTTTTGGGATGAGATGAACATCTAAATCAATAAGCTGAACAAACCACATTGTCTTCCATAATGTGGGTGGGCCTCACACAGTAGGTTAAAGGTTTGAATAGAACAAAAAGACTAACCCTCCCTTCAGTAAGAGAAAACCCTTCCTGCCTGACAGTCTTTAAACTGGGATATCAACTTTTTCCAATCTTCAGACAGAAACTGAAACATAGGTTCTTCTTGCATCTTGAGCCTGCTAGCCTTCATACTAGAACTAAACCATCAGCTGTCCTGGGGCTCCAGCCTGCTAACTAGAAACTAGCTTTTCAGATCTTGGGACTTGTCAGCCTCTATTTATCACATAAGCCAGTTTCTGATTATGTGTATGTGTGTGTGTCTATATGTATGTGTATATATATATATATCCTTATATATATCTTTATATACTCTTCCTCTGGAGAAGCCTATTACAAGTGAACATTCACAAGAATGAACACTGGCTGATGACAGAGATGTGCTGTATCCCTAGTATTCGAACAGTGCACCACACTTAATAAATGCTCAAAAAATATTTGTTGAATGAATATATGGTTACAAAATATTCAGTTATCCAGGTAAGTTTCATTTAACAAAATCAAATCAGCTTTGTACCAGTATGTCTGGAAATGAACGATCATGCTTGATACTGAGACAGACAGAAATTTCTTCCCTGGGACCCCATGGAGGACTATGAAATGTAACCAACATCTTCAGCAATGTTCTAAGAGTAGAGATGGAGTTCACAAAGATGTAAAGGATATCAACACACAACAGAATGTAAGTGATTTTATTGAGATAGGAGTGGTCACTAAGCTTGAACCAGGCACTAAATTATCAAATACAGCTCCATTCAAAAGGAGGTTTTAACATGTTAATCCTCCATAAATATTATTTTTTTTCCAGCTGTGGTTGGAAACTACTGAGTTGAAGTGATTTTGATGTTCATTTATTGCTAAGTAACCTTACAGCCACATATGTTAAAAATAAATAAAGCAGAGGATAAACTGACACCCACTTATAAAAATTGGTAGCCCTCTTAAGGATCCATATGTAAATAAAAACTTGATGAAACAGAGCCGAGGTGCCTGCAAGCAAAGCAATTTTTTCAGAAAATAATTTTAAATTAGACATAACTCAGAAAATGATTAAGTACAATCAGATGATTGCTCTTCTGAAAACTGAAAATCAGAAAAATAGCACACATTTTTTGATTTTATATTATGAAGATATAAATAAATTTCACAAGCTAGCATGCTTGTGCCTAGATGCTTTAGTTCCTAAAAAAAAGAGAGAGCTCCTTATACATCACATTTTTTGCCCCTATAAAAATAATTATTTTTAATACAAGATTAGTTTTTTACAAAATCAGATCATTTCATGAAGTAGACAAAAATACTGAAAGTCAGAAAGGAAATTGTTAATAAAAGAAATAGAAGAAAAAATAACCTACTGTAATTAATAAGGAAAACATCTCTGAGAATAGGATGTACAGTTTTAATTTTTTTGACAAATTTAACATTTTATCACTGTAATATTCCATGTTTTAAAATCCCACATTGATCATTTTTAGCTATAAAAAATGAGAAGAAAAATCTCAACAGGAATAAAACAGAAGTTCAAGGCATATCACACTTATTAACATGAATGAATAACATACTTCTTTGGCCAAAAATATGTGCTACAACTACTGTACAAAATTGACTACTAAATAAAGCTTCCTCATAGTTATCCCTTGCTATAATGATCCACTTATATTTAAAAAGCAATGGTGAAGACAAGTAAATGGAAAAGGAGGATTATAATTATAATTTTCCACCAACACTCTTTCTGTATTATTGAATTCTGTAAAATAGCAGGCCTTTATCAGAAATTCTACAATAGGCTGCCAAAATATAAAATATCTTTTGTTAAAAGAGAAATGAATGTAAACTTTGTTCATTTATGCCACTTAATCATTGATGTGAAGAAAAGAAAATCCCATGCCTAATATCTTTATCCCAGAAACAAAATTGAAAGTTGAAAATTATAAAGAAATTTTTAGGTAAGGATATTCATATCCATGTATCAATTGGCAGTAAACTTTGATCTGGAAAACTGAATTGAGCAAAGAATGTAAAATTAGTGAAAATGTATAGTATCTGCCAGAGTTGATTGTGTTCATTGGTGGCTAATGAGAGAAATGGAAAAAGCACTCAGAATACAGTATCATGTACTATAATAGTATATAAAGATGATATCTTCTTGAGAACAAATAATTCATTAATTTAGAGGGTAAGGAAGTAACTTATAGAAATTGCCCAATTAAAAAAATTTTGAATCTTTGTTTCTTGTTAATTATCAATGAATAAAAATTTTGTGTTGTATTAATTTACATAAAAACCTCTCACAATATCAAGAGGGTCACTTATTAAGATTCATGGATCCTTAACTTAGGGACTTTAGAACAATGATTTGTTTAGAAAAGTAAATTCAGACCTTTTAATAGTGCTGATTAATCAAACATGAATTTATTGTCTTTGTATAATGAAGCTTAGATCTATAGGAGATTGTGTGTAGGCTAGGAAATAAATTTTAATTTTCCCTCAAGGCAAATAATATTTCAATTGATATTATATTTTATCCAGAAGTTAATGTATGAAAATAGAAACAATCATTTATTGAAATACCACCCACAACTTGGTATTAAAAGAAATCTGACTTCTAATAGATAGTCATTTGTTTTCTAATTAGAAAATGCTGTTATGGGGTAGTTGGTTTGCAACATACTTTAGAATCTATGAGGAGCCACAAATGTACAAAAAGTAGGTTAAGAATTTATTCCGAGTAAAATCATTATAGCTATGCCTGGATTACTGCAAAAGCCACACCATTCGGAGCAGATTCAAGGACAAAACTGTAAAAGACTAGGGGGAGTTCTGGAAGTTGTGATACCATGGGGCAAACATTGATGTGAGTTCTAGTTTGTTTCACACTCTCAACATTGCTTCCACTCTACCATAGCCAATTATTGGATTTTTTTGTGTCCCAAAGCCTTATTAGATACTAATGTCTGTCTCAGCATTAGTACTAGAGGTTTCAGCAAAATTCTGTTGTATGAAGGAATAAATCAGTCAATCAAATCATCAAGTAACTTGCCCTTGTTTTTAATAGCTAATAATGACTTTGCAACTATGTACGTTTTCATGCCACAAGCTCAAGATGTAAAAAAAAAGCAGTGATGTGTAAATTGATTTGCCATCCCAAAGCCATTGTATCAGTATGCATTGTAAAACTCCCATACCCTTTCAGTGGGGTTGCGCAGCAGTGCTCAACTTCTGAGATGGCATTGGTGTGTTGATTCAGCCGGGATAAAACCATCTCCCTTTACATTTTGGTTATTGTAGGGGTTATGGTATTAAGTAGCTCTAATCAGAGAAAAATTCAGGAGGCTGTTTTTTGGATAGCTTGGGGATGCCCCAGAGATAGCAGGTGGCTTTGGTAACTGCTAGGAGCCCCTTCAGGGTCATGAGGGAAGCCACGCAGTAAATATGCCTGAACCACAGAAGCTAACTGAAAAGAAATGGCTGATGAAAGCAGCTACATAAACCCTGATGCACAACCCTTTTGGAAATATGCTCTGCCGCTGCATTTTGAGGTTATCTGAACAGAAAACTTATCTTTATTGTTTGTTTGAGCCGCCCTTTCTGTTACTTGCAACTGAAAATATTTTAAATGCTAGAATTGGCCCTTAAGCCTGGCCTGAGGAATAATGAATCAGCTGACCTGAACATGAAGTGAGGCTATGTACTGTCTTTTATTAAGTTTGGAAAAAACTCACAGCAAGAGAATATAGACAATGTAATATATATATATCTTTTTAAACCTTTTTAATGTGCAATATGACTCAATGGTGACAAGAGTACAGAAAAATAAACAAATTATAGTTTAATGAATTATCACAAGATGATCATACAAGTCAACAACAAGGACATTTCCAGAAATCTTCTCCCTTCCTCTTCCAATCACTATCTAATTCCCAAGATTTTGTTTTGAAGTAGCCAAAGAGTCAAATGAAAATATATTATGTGTACACACAATTTTATTCCTCCTGATGCCACCAGAAACATTTGGGGCAAAGAATTACATGCAATTGTATGTACTACAACAAAGAGAGAACAAAATTAAACAAAGAAGTATACATTACGTGATAAGACAAGTAGAAAAGTAAAGTACGTCAGCTTTATTTCCTTTCACAACATGTCAGAAAGGCAACACTTTTGGCTTTATTCTTCCTAGAAGCCAGAGAACACAAAAGAACAGAATCAAGTTCAGAATAAATCAGTCATAACTAACAGGAAGTTCCTGCTCTATCAGAGATTATTGTAGATGCCTTGTATGTTTAATATCATCTAATATTATCAGAAATCCTACAAGGAAAGAATTACTTTTCCATCCATTTCACAAAGGAGGAAACAAAGGCATCAGTGTAAGAGTGGTGGCCACAAGATCTGGACCCAACTTACCTGCAAAGCATCCAGCTTTGACCATTGGACTTTACTGCCCCTGAATGATAAAAGAAAAGTTGCTGCTTAGAAAAAAACCAGATTTACTGACAAACAGGATAACTGCTGCCATCTGTGTGCATAAAAGATAGGCCGTAGAACAGCATCAACCTTCAATGGTATCCACAAAACATTTACTTTTTATATTATTAAAGGAGGCTGAGAGTAGAGACTAGATGTTTGTATATTCTTTAGAAAATGCTCCAGGAATACCATTTCTCACTTTTGAGTTATTAATAATTCAAGTTTATTCTCTGTGTCAAGAAACTGAAGTGAAAAAATTCAGTGGTACCAACTAAGAGCAGATGCTCAGGTCAGCACTCATTCAGGTGGAGACAGGACTTAACATCAATGGAATTTGTTAAAATTTAAATACTTCCTCAGGACATGAACTAGAAGGTACAACTTCCTTATGGAGGTGGATTGAAGCAGGATTGAAGCCCAAGTAGTGAGCTTTAAGCAGTGACTTCTGTTATACTTTGGGAGTACAAATCCCTTATATATGGCGAAGAGTTCCAAGATAAAAAGTACATTGTTGCCCATGCTCAGAGGATTTCCTAAGAAGTCTGCAGCAACACAAACTGTATAAATGAAAAGAAAGGTGGCTCTAAAACATTAAGAATATAGTGAATGCAGCTGGGGTTGGTAGAAACATAAAACTAATACAAATATTCTGGACTAGTACAAATTTTATGAGACAAGTCAGTGTTTTAATTTACTTGCGAAGATACTTTAAACCTTGACTGAAAATTTATGCTTTTCCCTAAAATTGAATAGTACTTGCATTACAAAACACAAGTGTACCAATATTTCTATTGGGAAGATTGCTGAAATCTGTGTTTTGCTATTATAACATTAAAAATAAAATAAGCCATAAAAATGTCTGAACATTTTCGAAGTGCAAAACAGTATTCTGTGAACTGCTGAGGGTGCAAAATCTGGTACTGAATGTCCTCTGACAATAATTCAGTGATTCTACAATTTAGCAGTAATCAAAGATATTACATGACAAGGCTTTACCTGTAAGTTCCATTTGAGATTGATTTTGAGAAATGCATAATATTTTGCTGCTGAAATGGAGCAGGAAAGACATCTTGGAAGAGAGAAAAATATATTACATTATGTTGGAATGAGTTACTTCCTTGTTTGAAAATTCCACTAAAATATTAGAACAAGAATTTTGAATGCCTTGTTCCTTACTGCAGTTCCAGCAGTGGAAAAAATACTTAGCACTTAAATGAATATTGACTGAATGAACAAAGGGTCATGTAAGGAGGAAATTGTGAAGCAAGGTCAGAGAATGAGTTACTTAGTTAACTAGAGGGTAATGTACATACACAGGAATAGTGAGAGATCGGGTTTGAAAGAAAGGTTGACCTGTATGGTCTTAAATGCCAGAGAGAGATGTTAATAATGGATTCATTATGGGCCGAACTACCTTCTAGACAGATTGTGTGTGACCAAAGGTAGACACTGTTAGAATAGTTTCGGTTTGATAGTTTAAAAAAAAACCTGTAAGACATCAGATTTATAGAACTGTTGGATTTATTGTTTTTTTCCAACCATCTGCTGTAACTATACATCTAAAGTTAGTAATAACTTCAAAACACCTGGGCAATCAATAATCATGTCAAGAAAAAGAAAGTAAGTAAAGAAGAACATCAAAGTTAGACAATATGAAGAAACTGCTATAAATCTGTCAACTCAGAACTGCTAGAAAAGTAGTGATCTAGGCTTATTTACAAGCACAATTGAACTACTCATAAATCTCATTCAAACTTGATTTTATAGCTTCAATTTTGCTTGCACATGGAATTAAAAATGAATTACTGTTAAAATTCCTCCAGAACATTATAACTTAGATGATTTTTTCTTGGAGAAATAACTCGTATTTGGGGTCAATTATGACCTGCATTTAGATCCAAGGTTTATTAATGCTAATCATTTAAACTGTTGATATAGAAGAGGGAAAACAAGACAATTAAAAGACTTTAGTCTTTCATTAACTCACCATAACATAGTCTATTCTATTACAATAAAATCAATTCAGTATAGCTGTTCTTTCTGATTGGTCACTTCTGGGATTCAAAGGCCCTGGAAAAGTTGTAACAAGAGATGTATTGTGGTGGCTCATTGTGTTTGGTAATATAAGCCATATTCAGTCTTGCAATCATTTATTCTGAGAGTCAGGATTTCACAGGACTCCTGGGAAGAGAATTACCATGACTTCTCAGATCTCATCTTCTTAAATCTTATCTAATCGTAAGTTATTTAGAATTATTTTTTTCAATGGAACTATTCTGCTTATATAACCATACAGATCTCTGCTTTGATATTTTGAGAAACGTAAGATATGTTCTCATTTCGATAGGATATTTGGCTAGTACCAGTATTTATCATTCAAATCTATTGTGGTATTACATTCATTTTTATTACTTTAATGAAATTACTATTTCTTTTATCTACCCTTTTCTCTATTATATTAGTACTCCATTTCACTATAATAATTATTTTACTATCTGTGGATTATTTTTATTACTAAAATAAGCTATTTTTAATGGTGGGAACCAACTACATCACAATTATTTTCATAATCAATTTCTATTATGGGTATTTATTACTTGGCAATGTGATCCATTTAATAGTACTTTCTCTAGAGAATCTTGCAAACAAATGCCATAATCCAGAAGAAACCAGTGTGCAGCCTCTCACCTGGCTTCTGTGGCATCACAGGACTGAAGTGTTTTGTTAAGATCACCAGTGACCTCCTTGTCATTAGCTTCATAATTCCACAGTACGTTTTCTGTTTATCATCTCATTTCCATTTATCATCTTCATGCCAAAATAAATAACATGGAAGTCAAAAAGATAAACATTTAAAGGTCAGTCATGTTAAAATGAGATAAGGGATTTGAATATTAAGTCTCTGGAGGTATGACAACTCTATAATCTTAGAAGAAATCATAAAGGATGAGATGGAAATGTAATGACATAAATAACAAACTAATGTAATCAATCATTTAATTTATGCCTTATCTTATTCTTAAGAATATATGAAGCAGCTGTTAAAGATACATTTAGTAATTTCTGAAATAATATGTTGGATCTTTAGGTATTGACTTTGAAATATGTACCTGAAATACATTTGAGTGAAAAAAATTTCAGGCTAATAAATTTAGATAGTATAATCTTACTTCTGGGGAAAAAACAACCTAGAAAAAAGTCTTCTCTCTCTGTTTTAAAATAAGTGAATATATTATGTATATGTACACACACACATGTGTGTGTGTATTTATATGTAAAGTAGAACAAGGAGAAGGGGGTACATTTAACCAAGGTCCAATACTAATATAAAATTAAATGCCACAGTGTCTCTTTTAGTCCATCTGGGCTACTATAACAAAAATATCTTAAACTGGTTGGCTTATAAACAAGTAACATTTATTTCTTACAGTTCTGGAGGCTGGGAAGTCCAAGATCTTGGTGTGGGCAGATTCAGGGTCTGGTGAGAGGGAGGACCCCATTTCCTACTTGACAGTTATCTTCTCACTATAACCCTCCAAGGCAGAAGGACTTTTTCTTGGCCTCTTTTATAAGAGCACTAATCCCATTCATAAGATTAATAATCACCTCCCCCAAACCCCCATACCTCCTAACATCATCATCTTGTGAGTTAGGGTTTTATCATAGGAATTTGGGACGGGGAGTAGAATGCAAACATTTAGAATGTAGCAGATTCTTTACATCTAGCACTGAGTGTTGATGGTAAAATTTCTTGCTTCAGGTAGGCCACAGATTGGGCTTTAGGTGTTAGCAATCAGTATAGAAAGGAAAACCTAAACAGTTACCTAATTTCCAGTTTTTGCAGTTTAAGAGCATAGTGACTATTCAAGTGAAGCACACATGTTCAGGCCAAGACCAGAAGGCAGTTTTCCCTGAGGGTTCACCCTAAGGAGGACACCCCACAATGTCCTTTGAACAACATCCTTAATAATTTCCTTTCAGCTGGCACAGCTGTGAGTCTCACAGGTCTGTTTCTTAGAAGGCTGTGTAATGCAGGCCACTGGCATCCTGATGAGGCAAATTCAGAAAGAGCAATTACCTTTGTTTCATGGAAGTGCTCATATAAATTGGTAAGAAAGTACAGAAGAAATATATTTAGCCATATTTTATTCTCTGGAGACTTTGAAGATCCAGGGCCTAAATTAAATCTTTCTTTGTAATTGCTATTTTCCTTAAAACCTCCCTGTAATTAAAAGTACATTCTTTTTTTAGTTTGAGTACATTATATACAAAACCATTAAATAAAGTTGAAGGCAACAATAAAGTGAATTTTAAGAACTTCATCTTTAATCAGTAGACTAGTAAGACTCTAAAATTGTATATCTGGTATAAGTACTTGAGAATTAGAAATTAGAGAAAAGTCTGTATCATTATCTACTAAAATATTCCCATTATTTTCTCTGTTTCAACAAGTACAGTTCAAGAGAAGGGGCAACCTAAGATTTGTTATGCCTTTAATAGATACCTGGGAACTTGAATATACTATGTCTTCTAATAACACTCTAAGATAATTTTCATCCTTATTTTAAAAGATGGCAACTGCAAGTCCCAGTACTTCATCTATGTGACATGAGTGTTATGTGGCAAACTCTGGTTCAACACCAGGTCTAGGACTACGAAAATCTATGCTCTCTCCAATATGCCAAGCAGCCTATGAGCAGTTTTACCAATGTTGTTCTCAGAGCGCCCTGTTGTTTGCTAAGTTACTTACTTCCCATTTTTTACAAGATTTGATCTAAATTACTTCATGGCTGAGCTTACTTACGTCTCTGTGTTTGAGAACAAGGTCTTTCTTCTGAACAGAGCAAGTTTACTTCACTGATACATTCATTTACTCACTCAAAGGAGTTTATTAAGCACCTCCCTGTTCCAGGGACTGTTCTAGTTTATTCCAGAGCAAACAGAAAAAAACCTATGTGGAGCCTATGGTCTAACTAGGGATTGTTATTCTTTTTATTTTGTTTTGTCTTATTGAGGTGTAACGGATCATTGATAAACAACAGAATGCTTTAATATTTGTATATACTGCAAAGTGATCACAGTAAGTCTAATTAACATCCATCATACATGCTTTCAAAATTTTTTTTCCTTGTAATGCGAACTTTTAAGATTTATCCTCTTAAAACTTTCAAATATGCATGCACTACAGCATTAACTGCAACACCATGCTGTGTAGGACTGTTATTGTTGATCATGGTTTGGTCTTCATTGATCATTTACTACATGCAAAGTCCCATGCTAAGCACTTCACCTGCATTATTGCTTCTAATCCGGAAGACTCTGTAAGTGGTATATTACTATTACTATTTTTACTTTAACAGATAAGAAAGTGGTGGTGTAAAGTGAGAAGATCTTTTCTAAAGGTACACCTTTAGATGTATTGATCAGCTTTTGCTGCAGCAAAAACAACTTGAAATTTTCAGAGGATTACACCACCACTATTTATTTCTTGCTCAGAAATCTGTGGATAAACTTTGGATGAGTTGGCTTAACTGGGCTTGTCTTGATAAACGGCTTGTCTGGGTTCAGCTGGACCTGGCTCCAGACTGCCAGTTGGATTCTTCCTCTCTGAAAGTAGATCTACTGCCTGAGGCATGCTCTTCTCAGGGACAAAGGAAGAAGCTCAAGGAGAGAGGAGAATTTTATGATGGCAACTGGCAAATTACCACTTGCACTTGCATTCCAGGCTCATAGCAAGTCATAGGTCAAGCCCAAAGTCAGTCAATCAGGGAAATAGTCTTTGCCCACATTAGGGCATGGCAAAAATGGAGAGGGTAGGAAAAATTGACCATATTAAGCAATAGCACTAGGATTCAAACCCAGGACTGTCTAAATTTAAACCCTACTGTTTTAAGTACTGTCCTATTCTGAACAAATAGGAATCTATCTTTCTTTGGGTTTATAACTAGTATTTTCTGAATAAAGTTTCTAGTCAGTGATAAGTTTGCTGAGTTTTTTCTCAGTAATTAATATAAATTTAAGAAGAAATATGGAATTTCAGTTATCGACATATAAAATGTTATCATCTATAGCTATGGTAATAAAATCTTTATTAATTATCTGGCAGATACCTGATGATTTCCTATAGCATATAAACATTCTCTATATTCTACAACTCTCCAGAAATCCACAATTATGTCTTCAAAGACAAACTGCTTAGTAATATATTCTGGTACTTTAAATTAGTGTCATCGTTCTATGTAAATATAGATGGTCATTACTTTAAAGCATTTTGTCAACAGGGTAATATCAGAGAAATTTCTGCTAGCTCTGGTGAACATACTTTGAATCCTACATCACCAGAATGGACACTGGTAGATACTGCTGAGGGTTGTGCAAATGTTACAAGTCCTATACAAAAGAATTCAGCAACATCTATCCAAGTTGCAAAACCTTTGAGCAAACCATCATGTTTCTGGGAACTAATGTTTCACATATATGACAGAACAAATACAGGAGATTACTTTTTATTTTTCACAATGCTGTTTGAAATAGCATAGAATTGGAAATGACCATAAATGCCCACCAAAAAGGGTATAAGTTAAATAATTATTACAAACTGCAAAAATAGTGAGAAAACACTGTTCTAATAAACAATCTGAAGATAAAATTTTAAGTGAAAAAAATCAAAGGGTAGAATAGTGCATGTAATTTTTATATAAGGAAGGGAGACAAAGTAAATATATCTGATTTACTTGGGAAAAATGAAGAAGAAACTGATAAACATATAGGGTAGACAGGGACAATGTTGAGAAGGAGTCTTGCTACATAACTTTTTGTGGTGTTTGAATTTTTCAACCATGGAAATAAATGAAAGGAAAATAAAATAAAGGAAATAAAGGGAATTTACTTACCTAATTATACTCTAATACCAGTATTGGACGTTGGATACCAATATAGCTATGCAATATAATGTATAGGTCTTGGGGCTAATGCATAGTTTTCACGGGGACTTTTTATGTAATTTATTTGAAAAATATATTCTAATTCCACAGTATGGATGAATAAGGTGAAATATCTTAGGTAGAAATAAGTTAAAGGAAAAATGAGGCAAATGAAGGTTGATTTCCTACTACTGTTGGGAGACAGCTTTCCGTATGTCTTTCATGTTTCTGCATCTCTTACAACAGACAACAGTGATTACCTTTATTTTGGACTCTTTTCAGAGATGTTTGTATGGTGAATAGACTTGGATGTTAAAGACAATGTCTCTCTCCAGAGCAAAGGGGCAAGGGGCAAGCATAATTTCTAGTTTTGCTTAGATGGGGAGGAGTGTGAAAATACAGCTCTGCTTAGGCCTGGAGTTCCTCCTTGAACTAACGATCTTCCCACATGCAAAATTCACATCTAATCCCAGTTTCTTTTCCATGATAAGACCTTGACTGTCCTGTGCTCCTGCACTTCAGATTACCCTCCATCCATCAAGACAGCTCTGCTTTCAACTGCCTGCTTTGTAAAGAACCTTCCTGCCTTTTCACTTTATTCCTGTGACAAAATTACTGAAACACCTGCTTCATTCTCTTTTGGAATTGACTATTTGGAGAAGCCTGTTCCTTCTGTGTCTGAACAAGCAGTTAATGGGGCCTACTTGTCCACCAGGGCTTCTGCCAACCCTTTGCAGTAGGCAGGGTGGCTCTTCACTCTGGCACAAGATGGTCTCAATCCCACATCTGTGACTTGATGCTTTCCTGATTGGACATCTTAGCAGCCTCTTTCTTCAGTTAAATCTAAATTTTTGTTATGGCTATTCCCTGGGGCCCGAAATTTAGGAATCCAGGGTTCTTGGTGTTTATCCATATTTTTACTGCCCTCTATGTAGGCATACAATATCCAGGAAACTGCCACATTCCAGTGCACGCAGTCTGAGGATGGGACTCTCAGACACGAGAAACAAAGCCATCTGCAGTAAGGGAGTCTTCACAGGTACAGCTAGTGGCTGGCTGTATAGCTCTACCTCCAGTGGCAGCTTTCACTTCTCAGCAAGATGTTTTGTAAGAGTTGGTTTTGCTGGATCGTCCTGGTGGAAGGGAGCACTCTTTGAACTTGAGCCACTAGACTATCCAGATTTCCATTTAGATTTTGGGAGTTTCCTGACTCTCTGGCTCTCAGGATGTCTCTTGATTGTGCTGAGGAGCTGGGAATTCCTCAGCCTTGACTATCTCCTTTGGGCCTTTGACCCTTGAAAGAATTCTTAGTTTCATCTCTCTCATCCTTATCCTCTGAAAACATTGCTATTGTATTACCAGAGTCTCCAGGGATATAACTTACTCTCATTCCTTTGCTCATTTCCTGCTACTGCTTGACTTATAGGCAGCTCTGAACTTGCTTCTGTCCCAGCCCCCAGCAGAGTCCCACTGTGTTGGGTTTTGGCAGTAATGTTGGGAATGAGGACATAAAAAGTACTCTCCTCCCCTGTCTGAATGACGTCTGTGAATCCGTAATCAGTATTAAAGAGGGGCCATTTCAGGGCAATGAGGAAAAGATGGAGGACCATCCAGGGCAGGAACTAATTTTTTTGTGGTCACATGTCTTACTGATCTGCTTGAGGGTTTCTTCCAAGGAGCCTGGTGACAGCTTTGGAGTCAGCCCTTGACAGATGGTGACTGAGGAGAGAATGGCAGACAGGGGAGTTAGGATTGGACCTCCTAACCAGAACAGTTAGTTCATGGATTTAAGTTCCTTTTCTAAGGACCACTTGTGATTGAATTTAGGGTTCATCCAAATAATTCAGGATAATCTCTTCACTGAAATTTCCTTAACTTAATCACAATAGCAAACCGCTTTTTTGCCTCATAAGGAAACATTCACAAGTTTCAGGGATTAAGACCAGGATATGTTTTGGAGGGGCATTAAGCAGCCTACTGTACACATATTTACCTTCATCCTTCAATTTAAATTTCAGAGACTTAGGGGCCAGTTGTGCAACTCTAGGCCAGAGTAGACAGTGAGTGAGGACAGAAGTGAACATCTTTAGTTTTATTTTGACAGTATTTATGCACCCTTCTGGAATGGTACCTTTATTTTCTTCTTCTGTGTCAGCTCATATGCAGGTAGAATTGTAGTCCTCAAATATCCCTACACTCGGGTATCAAGGTAACTCAGTCTGGCCCAAAGGACCATTTGTTATCCTAACCCAAGTTACTGGTTCAGTGACCCAACTGGAGTCCATGAGGCTTTTGCAAGAAGTACACTTTTACAGAGGTACTTGAACCTGGGAGAATATAGCCCTGGACTTGTTGGGAGCCACCCTGCCATCACATAAAACTGAAGAATGACGTCAGAAAAGACAGCCTAGAAATAGAGAGAGGAACTCAGTTCTAAAAACATCAGTTGAGTCCCACTGCTAGAGGTCAACTTTACTCCCAGATTTTTTAGTTACATCAGACAATTCCCTTTCTGGAGTAAAGCTTTGTTTTTAGTATTCAGTAAGGTTTTATTTTGCATGTAACCACATCAAACTAGGAGCTTTCAAATTTAAAGACTATTAGGAAGCTCAGGGGCATGACATTACAGGATGGCTTATAGAGTAAAAGCGATGGAGTTGTTTAACTTTATAATGATTGGTTATTACAGTGGGGGTTTCCAGATGGCAGGGATTGATTAAAAGTGATTATACCACTTTTAAGAAGATGACTTAAGTGTATGTTATGATTATTGGCAGTGTTTACGAGAAATGACTGGCTAAGTTTCACTTGTTTGCAGAATAAACTAACTTACGTTTCATTTATGTGGCTTAAATGGTTTTGTCTGCTCAGAAAATCTCCAAGTCTGGTCTCCCTTCTGTATTTAATTTTAACACTAGGAGGGTAAACAGCGCCGCTGTAGCCAGCAGGACGGGCTGCGTGGCCTCAGATGTGTAGTGGAGTCCCACGGAGATGCTGGGAGAAGGTGGGCTGAAGGCAGTGGGCAGAGCTTCCAGCAGCTGGTGACATCAGTCCCATGGCTACCAAGGCAACCACGCTTCCCAGTGGAAGCCTCATCTTGTGGGATCTCGTGAGATCTTGGGAATTGTACCGGCACAGCAGGGAGACCAGAGGTGAGCTGACCTGGCTGCCACATGTGCAAGAAAGAGGGAAAGAGGGTCCTCATCTTAGACTCGCCTGTAAGGAGTATGGTTCACACCACCTGTAACAAACTCCAGCCCCCTGGAAGCCTCTTCCCTCAACTGATAGTCACAGTGTTCGAATAACTCGCCTGGCCAGGAAAGTGCCCCGCCCAGGGCTCTGCACCCGCGGGACTGCCCAAGGTGGGCACTGCGTATGAGCAAGCTGAAAATCTAGCAGCTTCCAGGTGGCCCCAGGCAGTGAGCTGGGATTCTGGCACGAAACCCTGTGCCAAGTTCGAAGCTGCAGCAAACAAGCACACTACACTGTTCCTTTGCACATCCTCAGGTCAGTTGCTGAGTTGTATTTTTTACCCACAAACAAATGATTCTTCACAATACATGTGGGTTCTCTGGTTATGGTTCTTTTCCTCTGTGTCAACCTACTAAATATATATGTTAACTGTAGGGATAATGACTTAGCTATGTTAAATAGAGCATTTGCAAATATTAAATAGGATAATAGATGTAAAACATGCAATTTTTCAACGACTGTGAGGTACAATTAAGGTATTTAATTTTTATAAATTAAATTATGTCTGGCTCTAAGGCTTCATTTCCATGGGTGAAAAGACATTTAATATAATTTATTGCTAGAGGGTCTTTTCCCTCAGTGTAATCTGTACTCTCAGAAGGAAAAAAAAAAATAACAGGAAACAGCCTCTGGTCTTAGGTTCTTCAAGGTTGTCACCAATATGGCACAAGATAATATGGTCCATTCAGAGACAAAGCCTGGCTTCCGGTGCAGCCCCAGCATCACTTTTGCTGCAACTCCTGCAAAAAAGTGCAAGATGTTTATCAGTCCTTCCCACCCACCTCTGGAGACACATCAGCTCTTCTCATCAGAAATCCTGCTGCCTTTTGGGGAACTTCCCTATAGTACCCTGCCTTTTCTGGAATCCCTTATCACATCATTTCCTCCAATCTTAGGAGCCACTGCTGTAGTTGGGCAGCTCCTTTCTTCTAAGCCTTCTCCTTCCTCTGAAGAACACAGCTAAATTCCCCTCCCATTAAAGAGCCTGAAAAAATTGGACACCATGTGCCTTGCAGCTTTTGTGCTGGGGCAGGCAGCACAACCCTGGAGAGAAATTAGAAACTCAGAACTTCTTGGAAAGTTGAAGGGCAAAGTTACCATTACCTTATCATCTTTCTGTTCATCTCTTCTAACAGGAGGTAGCAGAGCCATTAATTGTTTGTTAAATAATACTGCCACAATTATCTATTATCCAGCAGAGAGGGAATAGAAAGAGCAGGCAGGCATAGCTTCCAAGAGGAATTTACTCTCCTGTCTGGTCATTACAAACTCTCGCACTGAAGCATGGCCGACCTCTTAAGCTTGCAGGATCTCTAGTCCCTTCCTGAGCACTCAGTGGAATGAAGGAACAGACCTGAGTTTTGGGTGGGGATGTGGTGAGGAGGAGGATGCTGCAAGTTCCCGAAATGCCTCTTGGTCTCTGTGATATTATAGAATCAACTGTCTGTGTGTGTATCCTACCTGTGCCATTTACTAGCCATTTAATATTGAGTAACTCTATTTCTCTGAGTCTCCATTTTTCTGTTACAGGGGACATGTATGCAGGGGATATTTCATGAGGCTGTTGTGATAATCAGTGAAATATTGTATTTAAGGTGTTTAGCATACTGCCTGGCACGTAGTCACTGGTAAAAGTTCATCATATCATTATTAACCACTTGCTCTGTTCCATCACACATTTTTACATACCAAATTTTAGTTGATATTACCATCTGTGGCCCAGTCTCACTTCCAGGATTTGGTGCTTAGAATATTTTTCCAGCTGTAACCTTTTGCCAAACCACTATATGGATTTTCTCTTTGTCTATGTTGCTTTCCTTGAGTTCTGGAAAAATCTTTGTCAGTTACTCTGACTTCTCAGACTGTATTGGGCATACTTTCACCACATACAGTCCAATTTTCCATGTGAAACCAAACTCATATATAATCCCCTTTGGCTCATTCTACGAAGATTAGCATGTTCCTACTGCCCAGAAGATTAAAGAAAGGAGACTTGAGACCAATGATCCTACCACAGAATTGTATAGGTTTGTTCTTAGCATCAAGGATTACATTTTTCACCTCCACACCCCAAACTCTCTTGTTCAAGAGCAACTTTTCATTCAGCCCCAGCCAAGAACAGTATTAAGGTTAATAGAGAAATCCAATGAGAAAGTGGGGAGAGCATGGAGAAGACAGAAAAAGCAAAATAAGAAAAGAAATCATCTAATTCTTAGAAATGGTAGGGACTTTGGAGCTGATCGGGAAGTTTGACAGCTCAGAGATTCAAGTAGCAAATATTTAATGTACATAACTTACTTTGTATTCATCCTTCCCTCACCAACAGAATCATACCGTTTTAGTGTGATTGTCATGATTTTCTTCTCTCACTTTTGTCTCATTCCTGGAAATGGTGGCAGACAATTTTTATGGTTTGCTTGTGTGAAGTATAATTTTGGTTAGTGGTTATAGTGGTTAGCACACTGAGTTAAATCCATTCTACCATCATTACAGGCATGAATGCTAAATAGAAGGTTGTATACATTTTATTTAGTAAGCAAATAAAACTTGTATGTACTGTATACATTAGAGTGTTTTCAAGCATGTAACTCAATATTTAATGCATTTGTCCTAAAAAATGGAAATTTGTCAATGCAGAACTCATTAAATATATCTCTTGAGGGTTAGCAACATTTTTGAACTTGATCTTTCTAAACTATAAATGGAGATAACATCTACATTGCTTGCCTTTGAATGTCAGTAAAAATATGAATATCAAAATTCTTAGAAAACTAGAGACCACATTGATTTAAGGATTTATGTTGTCAATATTAAATGATATTTTCTGTTCTAGGCCTATTGTATTAAGTGTTCAGTGGTTGATCCCATTGTTTGACTTCTCCAGTAGTTTATTTCTCAACCATGGTTTAGAATCATCCCGATATTTTTTTTAAAATACTAATGCTCAAGAAACACCTCAGATCAATGTAGAACCACTGTGAGTGTGGCATTTTTATAAAACTTGCCCACATTATTCAAGATTGAGGGAATCCTTCCCTCTTTGTGGTTAAGGTATTAGGTGGAGAGCCCTTCTTCTCAGGAAAATTGATCACACATGGCCGTGTGACGCTAGTACAGTGACCATCTTCGTGGCTCAAGACTGGGGGCGGTCCACCAATGTGGGGCTTCCAGTGCTAAAACAGAAAGTCCCAGGCAAACAAGATGAAACTGGTCCCTAGCCCCTGATTCTATAGATGAGTTGTACGATTCTGAGAGAGGTTTTATTCCTTCCTAACCTGAGGGCTTGGTTTGCGGGTGGGTGCTGTGCTGTGGCCCGTCCTGCTGTCTGGCCTTTAACGCGGTCATGTGGTGACGCGAAATTGCTGCCGCAGTAACCTGCAACCGTGAGGGGACCGTCTGGAGAACCATGCAAGGCGTGGGCCTGGAGCCCTGCCATGGCTGAGCAGCTCAACCAAAGCCAGAAATATGCCTCCTTCCAGAATTCTTGTCATGTGAGAAAGCTAGTTTAAATCATGGTTAGCTGAATTTTTTGCTTTTCGTAGACATAAGCTCTCAGCGTATTCAGGGCCATGACCGTTAAAACCACATAAAATCTTACATTTGCTTTTCATTTCAGAACCATCTACAGATCGTGTTAACTAACCACTGTTGGTCTCAAACCTTCATCTTTGCTAGCTGTCCTGATTTTCTGTTTCATTTGGCTTATTAGCACCACACCCGCCCCCTGGTCTGCCCCTCTCCGCCCCCAACCCCCAGCCAATACCTGCATCCACCCTTAGCTGGAGTACAGACCCTTTTCCCAACCGTGATCAGCACACCCCTGGGAGAATGACAGGTCTAGGAGCTCACACCTTGGTACCACGCTGATTCTTGCAGGTGGCAATGAGCTGCCTGGACCAGGTCTTGGGGACACTGTGCTTGGTCTGGGTTTCACTTGGTCCACTCACTATCTTGTGGTCTGCGAGGAGGGAGGAAATCAACTTTGCTTTCACTTTAACTGAATCTCTGTTCCTTCCATAATGCCAAAATGTTGTCAGTTAATACTTGATAACCAAATTGAAGAAAACTGACAGAACATTATACCCTAGAACGTGGGAATATAACCAGGATGATTCTTCTACACTGTATTTCATTATGCAGAAATATGTATTTCACTTGATGGCTCTGATCAGTCCTCCATAACTTTGCTTAAAAATTACATCACAGACTCTAACAGCAAATGATGGAGCTAAGCCTGTGAAATCCAGTGTGTTCTTAAGAGAGAATAGGAATGTGCATGCTGTCAAGCTTGTTTTGTTCCTGCTCCATTGGCTTTTGCTGAGAGCACGTGTGGCTTTCTGAGAGCCAGAGCTGTGCTCTGTTTCTGACTCACAGGAGGCTCTGCTGGGGCTCCGACTTCTCCAAAGTGTTCTCACCTGGCCTCTTCGCCGACTGCTTTTCTTTCCATTATTATTAAGGGAGTCAATTTGGCATTGACAGCCACACTTGCTCTAATATTGAAATCATTCTTTCCACTACTGCTTCATTCCTCTGGCATTCCGTAAAATACACTTCAGTCTAATACAGGTTGGTAAAAACAACTGTTGGCCAATAGGAGGTACAGTCTGTTTCATTTGCTTTATGTGGAGCTTACACTGTAGAAATGCATATGAATGCTGGGGAACACTTTGAGAGCAAGGAAAGTGTCATGACTCCATGCACATAACTGCCCACATGAGAACATTTTTCATTCAGCACTGAGGAAGCAGCTCTTCTATCTCATTTTTGAGCATGTAGCACCCTGCCTTTGACTGTAATTTTTGGAAGGATGGAGAGATACTGCTTATTATGAAAGTAGCTTGTTATTTGGTGATCAAGAATACTTAAGGAAGCCAGGGGTTGGTGCAAACACATTTATAAATTTTCTCTTTAATTGAAAAATCAGGGCAGGCCAAATGCATGTGGGATGAGCTTAAGGGATTACTTCTTGTCTTGAGTTTTCTCTGTCTTTATTTCTTCATCTGCATTTTCTTATTCTTTATCTTCTCTTTTCCATTTTTTCTCTTGGGCCCTTGCCCTGCCCATTATACATTACTGCATTAATTTCTTTCCTTTCTAGGGAAGACACACTGTTGTGTTTGCTTGGACTAGGTCATTTTCCCTTCTTCACTGGAGACTGTGTGCCTAGTCTCTAGCTCAGCTGAATGTCTCATTCTACCTCAGAAGTCTTCCTGGTCCATGAACAGGCTAGAAATCACCTCTGTTTCTTCTAAGAACTATCATGCAATGTTTTCTGATTGGCTCTTCTTTGGTTTGCCTTCCCCAGGAAACAGAAAATTAAAGGCAGATACAATATCATATTCTTCAAATTTTCAGCACCATCATCAGTGCCCACAAATAGAGTGCTTGCTGAAGGTTTTAAAATCAAATCACAGTACATAGAGAATGTTATTGTACAATTAATTTACTTGCCAGTAAAATATAGATAAATATTTGCATACCTCACAAGGTTGTTAGATGAGACTTAACCTCTGTAACATATGTGAGGGACATGGAACATTGTCTCACTAAATGGACACTATTCCTTTTATATCCCCTCACCTCCCAATCTTTTCTACTGTTCCTCATTATTTGGTGACCAGAGTCTGTTTTTAGACTACAAGTAGGGTGAAATAAGAAGAGAGGCCAGAGCAAACTATGCTGTTTGACCCAGAGTTTATAACACTGTGAGCATCTATGTTAGAAATTATACAGTGTGATTTGTATAGATTTGAAGAAAAAAAAAAATTCAGAAACACTGAGAACAAAGTAGAAAAGGCAAAAACTGAAAACAAAAAAACACGAACAGAGATGTTCATTTTCAAATTACTTTTTTGTAAATTGTTTATTTCTGTTTCCTTCTGTATTGCTGAATATTAAAAATGACTTATCACTATTGATATGCCTTCTTAGATTATCCAATTACTAAAAACTAAATTGTTGGCAATACTACAGCAAACCTTATAATCCAGATGCTGTCAGAGTAATAATTTTGGTTTTACACTGTAATATACATCCAGAATGATTGGACATTGTTGCTGATATTATTTTATGTGTTTGCTTTTTGTAAATTAGGATGAAGATTGCTTTAAGTATTTCCATTTCTGGTGTTTGCATATAGCCACATTAAAAACTGTTCTTTTTGACATTCTTTCTCAGTAAATTTCTCATTCCAGTAGAATAGAAATCTAGCCAAATCCTTGCTCTCCAGATGGTTTATAAAGATTTGGAACATTCCATAAATGGAAAAACTGACCAGTTATAGTGAAGCCTCCTGCAGTTCTCATCTTAGTACTGTTAAAGAAAAGGAGCTTTTGTTTTGATATTTTTTTTCTTTATTTTGCACCTTCTAGAGCTACCTTTATTTCCCTTTAGTGTTCTTCAGTCTGTCGTAGAAGTAGATTTGTTTCTTGTTCTTTATTTTTTACCTTGTTATTGTGGAAAATGTCAAACATGATTCAAGTTGGAAGAATACAGCAAATTTCTTTGCACCTCCACTCATTTCAGCATCGTGAGCTCATGGCCAGTCTGGTTTCTTCTAGCTCCCACCCGCTTCTCTCAGCCCCCTCTGGATATCACAGCATTTCATCTACAAGTATTTCTATATGTATTTCTAAAAGACAAGCATTCTTTTTTAATCATTACCACACAGTGATCAACTCACCTCCCTTTAATGTCAAATATTTATTCAGTGTTTACATTTCCACATTGTTTTCTAATGATTTTTATTTGTAATGTGGCCCAAACATGGTCTATACATCATGAGTTACTGATGTCTCCTATATTATTTGAATTCTGTGGGCTCTCAGCACATTTCTCTCTCATTTGTTTTTTGTTATCTGGATCTTCTGTTCTATTAGAATGAAATACATACATAATTTTACATTTTCAAGTAGTCACATTAAAAATAGTAAACAAATTAGATGAAATTAATTTTTAAAATACATTTTACTTAACCCAAAATATCCACGTTATCATCTAAACACCATATAAAATTATTAATTAAATGCTGAAAGTATTGATGGTATAACATAAAATCAGCATGTTATTAGGAGCAATGTATTATCAATATAAAACATGTTAATTGATATAATAGACATTCAGTATAAATTGGTATAAAATTATTATTTTATATTCATTTTTTCAATCTAAGTCTTTAAGATACATTTTTAGCTTACAAGTAGACTAACCAAACTAGCCCAACTTCAAATTACATAATCTACAAAGCAGCTCTAGACTTCCTAACCACAAAGTAATACAATATATGGCCTGGTATTTTCTGAAATCTTTCTTTTTCTATACTCTGTCTCTTTTATTTGGATTTTATTTTCCCTTCTTGGCATCATCATCCCTGTAACACTTAGTTTGTATTTTGTTCCTGGAAGTTTTTTCCGAGTACAGGGCATTAGCCTAGGAGGATATGCCAGTTTATTAGTTTAGGATGTTACCAGATTCAGACTCGGGCTATCTATCCATCAGAAATTCTCAAAGCCCCTTTGGTCTAGCCTACAAATTGGAGCCTTGGTGTCTTCTCCCAGTCACTACTGCTTTTCTCAGACTGGTTCCTGAGATTCCTGCAGTAGCTGATGGCATCCGACAGTTCTCTGACTCTCAGACCTGCTAGAGGTGCCCTGCCTTCTCTTTGCTACTTTGGCATAGTTGCTGATAACTCTGTCTTACCTCTAGTGCTGGTTTGTTTCCTTCTGTCTGTATTTTGCAGTCTGTGGTCGTTCCTTGTGAGCTGCCTGTTTTCCTGTAGATGTTGACCATGTTTAGAACAGCTTCCTTTGTTTCTATGCAGGAAAGACAAGGGAGACAAGGAGCAGCATGAACCAAACTGCTGTTGCCACTGTCTTTCTGCAGTCCTTTCTTTTATATTTTCACTTATGCAGAAATATTTCAGTAAGTTTCTGAATGGTTGTTAACCATGAATTTTGTATACTTATTAACTGGCTTGATTGCATCTGTTAAGTATCTACTGAATCTCTTGCACATCTTGGTTTTCAGAAGTATGGTCTAGAAATGGAGAGCTCTTATTAAATTAACTTTCAGCAAATAGTATAATATGCAATGCTATTTAATATTTTTGTATGCCTATGAATTTTATGTTAAGAGGAGAATGATACTAGAGCATGGGTATTTATAAATGAGAAATTCACTAATCACTGTAATTCTGTTTTAAGTAGAAAAGCAAACGTACTTTTTATCCACTAAAAATTGTCATTGCCTATAGCAAAGTAATAAAAAGTGAGTCGCCTTTCAGCTGCCTTCCTCTGACAGAATTATCCAAAAGATCCAGAGCCAACCTTGGGAAATTTATTTGGGTTTGATGTTAATATCTGGTTGATGTAGTAGCATTCTGTGTAGGTGATAAAATTACCTTAGAGATTCCATATATATTTTATTCAATAGAAGCCTCCTTTATCCTTTCCTTACAATTGTTAGCACATGCAACATATCATTGTATTCAGATAGGATTATTTCACACAGGTATTCAAATATCAGAAAATAAACC
Organism: Manis javanica; assembly: GCF_040802235.1. Classification (NCBI taxonomy): domain Eukaryota; kingdom Metazoa; phylum Chordata; class Mammalia; order Pholidota; family Manidae; genus Manis; species Manis javanica. Next base: position 54,204,718 of record NC_133157.1, read on the forward strand.
ACCAAGATACTTTGTACATTAATAGGTAATGTCAAAGCTCACATTTAAAAATTGATTGTAGCATGAAAGCACTAGTCTAGATCATACAGGAGAAGATGACCTTTAGTAATTCAGAAAGATGAAAGTTAAGGCAAAGTCCGTAGGTGTTCTAAACATAGTGAAGAGTGAAGAAAGGTTTTCTTGATGTATTCTGCTGTACTGCATAGCAGTGACTATATATAGTTCTCTAAAAATTGGCAGTGGAAATGATGAGTGTAATTCTACTTGAAGACCAATCCTTCACAAACTGATAAGCTATTTCTCTGGAATATATTTGTATTAAAAATATTTTATTTTTAATGAGCAGCTTCTTCATGAACATATCTCCATAGGCAAGGGAAACAAAAGCAAAAATGAACAAGAGGGACTATATCAAACTAAAAAGCTTCTGTACAGCAAAGGACACCATCAGTAGAACAAAAAGACATCCTACAGTATGGGAGAATATATTCATAAATGACAGATCCGATAAGGGGTTGACATCCAAAATATGCAAAGAGCTCATGTACCTCAACAAACAAAAAGCAAATAATCCAATTAAAAAATGGGCAGAGGATATGAGCAGAAAATTCTTCAAAGAAGAAATTCAGATGGCCAACAGGCACATGAAAAGATCCTCCACATCGCTAATCATCAGAGAAATGCAAATTAAAACCACAATGAGATATCACCTCACACCAGTTAGGATGGCCAACATCCAAAAGACAACATCAAAGGTTGGCGAGGATGTGGAGAAAGGGGAACCCTCCTACACTGCTGGTGGGAATGTCAATTAGTTCAACCACTGTTGAAAACAGTATAGAGGTTCCTCAAAAAACTAAAAGTAGAAATACCATTTGACCCAGGAATTCCACTCCTAGAAATTTACCCTAAGAATGCAGCAGCCCTGTTTGAACATGACATATGCACCCCCATGTTTATAGCAGACCTATTTACAATAGTCAAGAAATGGAAGCAACCTATGTGTCCATCAGTAGATGAATGGATAAAGAAAATGTGGTACATATATATACACAATGGAATATTATTCAGCCATAAGAAGAAAACAAATCCTACCATTTGCAACAACATGGATGGAGCTAGAGGGTATTATGCTCAGTGAAATAAGCCAGATGGAGAAAGACAAGTATCAAATGATTTCACTCATCTTTTCTTTTTCCAAAGAAAAAAACTGAAGGAACAAAACAGCAGCAGACTCTCAGAACCCAGTAATGGACCAACAATTACCAAAGGGAAAGGGACTGGGGAGGATGGGTGGGAAGGGAGGTATAAGGGGAAAAAAGGGCATTATGATTAACACACATAATATAGTGGGGGCACGGGGAAGGCAGTACAGCACAGAGAAGACAAATAGTGATTCTATAGCATTTTACTATGCTGATGAACAGTGACTGTATGTAATGGGGTATGTGGTGGGAGCTTGATAATGGGAGGAATCTAGTAACCACAATGTTGTTCATGTAAGTGAATATTAATGATATAAAAAAATCCAAAAAAATTATAGTGAGAAATAGTGGAATCCTTTCTTAAAACCTTGGCCATGTGTTAAAACAAAAATTTATTGACCACCCTCAATGCACCAGGCAATTTTACATGTTGAGGGAACAGCATTGAACAAAATGGAGAAAAATTTCTTCTCACGGATCTTACACTCTGTCCAAAGTGATACACAAGAAAATAAAAATGCTCAAAATATAACACAGATGAAACTGCATCTACTTTGTTTCAACAAAGGATCTTACCCACTTTGTTTATTCTATCGACACTGTTCAGTTTCTCTCTTCTTCTTGACTCTAATTTGGAAATTCCCACTCTGAAGTGCAGCTTGCTAGAAGCTGCTGGTATAACATGTATGGGACTCACCTTGGGGACTTCACCAACTGAAGGAAATACTCCTCCACCTGCCCAACAGGAATCTGTAAAACTTTCAGGCATTCTCTCTCCTAGGGACAGAAACTGGTCTTGTATTATTGCGGCACATGCGCATTCCTGCCAGTCACCCTCATTAGCCTGGATGCCATCACTACAGCTCCCTTTGTTGTGACTTGTGTGCTGTGATTGCAGCCTTGGTACCTCAGCAAAACCGAATGCTGCCTCATCACTTCCTCAGGCAGAAGATAGAGATTTTTAATCTGCTCAAGACCTTAGGACTTGAATGAGAAGACCATTCATTTACTCACTCATTTTTCATTCATTTATTATTATTCATTTATTCAACAAATAATAAATCTACTGAGCACTCTAGAATACACTAATTAGCCAAAATAGGCACTTCTCTGCTTTCAGAAGGTTGGAGTTTATTGGGGGAGGGAGATAGTAATTAAAAAAACACAATAAATATAAAATTTCAGCTGTAAATGAAAGACATGCTATTAGAAAACCAGTCAAAAGTTGCATATGATATAGGCATGATAAGTTCAGAGGAAGCATTCCTTTGAAAGTGATTAATAGTGGGAGGCAGTAAGAGGCATTTTCCAAAGTATTATGGAAAAGGACCCACCTGTGAATTCAGAATCCTTTCAAACCACCAATGGTAGGAAACTCCAATCTCATTTGCTCCTTAGAGCACCAGGAAATAATTCTCACAGGCACCTCTGGAGTCTAATGCTATTGACTCAGAACATTCTCATTTGAATCATCTACAAGACAGACAGCTGAATCCTGATGCTCAGATATTGATACAGTCACTGAAAATGAATCTTTTTACAAGTTGCATTCAGATAAGAGAAAACTGAGAACTCATTAAGCTGATAAAACAGGCTGTAGCAGCATTTTGTGATTGTTTTGTTAATGAGTGGTTTTAAAGTAAAATAACTGAATTAAAATATCTTAATGGGGTTATGGTTAAGATACCTATAGACTTTACCTACTTGTCATTGTTGGAAGGTACCTATACTTAGCAAAATATTATAATAATTGTGCATGACCAATCTGTCTTAGATAAATTTGCCGAAGAATATATTCTTTCTGTTATGGCTTCAGTACTTCTTTTCCACAATATATTACAGTCACCTTTCTTACAGGTTCCTAACTTCTCCATTTATATTCCATGGTAGAGTCACTCTAGAGAAGCCTAATCCCACCTTATATTAGCTTCGCCTGTTCTGGAAGTCCTATAGATGAAATCATACCGCACGTACTTATGTATGTCTAATGTCATGTGGTATCTCTTATCACAGGTTCTTCTTTCTCTAGCCATAGACCCATTGCATCTCTTTCTATTCTGTAAGCACCCTGGAAGAGAGTTTGGTTCATCATACCGCACGTACTTATGTATGTCTAATGTCATGTGGTATCTCTTATCACAGGTTCTTCTTTCTCTGGCCATAGACGCATTGCATCTCTTTCTACTCTGTAAGCACCCTGGAAGAGAGTTTGGTTCAATCCTCTGCCTAAGTGCCAGACTCTATTCAAAGAATCTGTGCCCTATTTCTGCTCTTTTTCTTTTCTCCTTGTCTCTGGAGATTTGCCACTGTATTCATTATACTGCCCTGCTGCCCTACGTGTTCAGCCATCGCTCACCAACATTATTGCTGGGTGTGATCCAGTTGTGCCTGAGTCACACTGGTAGATGCAAAGGCACTTCAGAAGGACCTCCTCCTAGCTTCCATGACACTAATATTTATGACCTTCAATGCATAGGAAGCTAAAGCTTTAGAGATTTTGCTCCTTCCAGTTTAAGTCCTCTGTGTTTGTTCGAGCGTGGAGTGATATGGTAGGTGTGTGTGGAGGTAGTTTTACAATTAAATCTCATAAATGAGATCTAGTTTCTTTATATAGGGCTATGTTTCCCACTTTCCAGCATCATTATATTTAGCAGCAGAGAGTACACAGGCAGTGGGCTTCCTCCCTTTTTCTTCCCTTCATTTTTGACTGACTTTACAAGATTCCATGCTGCTGCTCGCTCTGGGTTGGAGCAACAGGAGTTCTGGTTTTCCTCTGCCAGTGGACTACACAGGATTCTCCTGACAGGCGCCGGTGGCAGAGTATTCAGCTGTGGGAAAATAAATGTTCACATGCTCATGGACCGTTCCAGTGGCATTTCTGGTATTTTGAAGTTTATACAGTAAATGTTTTCTGTTTCCATGTACCTAAAAAATATGGAGTACTATTTTTTTGCTCACGTGGACCAAGAGGTTTTATGATGAAAAAACTTGAAGATGGCATTCTTTCCTTATTGGGGCTAAAGGAAGGTGGAAAATGAAAATGAGATATTTTCCTGCTATACTTGTGTCACTTCCGTACTGAGAGCAGCAGAGCAAACTTAAGAAAAGAAGTCTGTAGTGTTGCACGCCAAGGTAAGACACTGAGTATTTTTCTTTTCTTTGTTTTAAAATTCTGCTTTGGAATGGCAAGTCAATTCTGGATTCAATGATATGAATTTTCACACACAGTTGAGTCTTGTGAACAGTTGATTTAGGACTTAGAACATGGGTGTTCCCTAGAGTGAACATTTTCTTCACAAACTTCCTGAGAATCTAGGTTCAGTCATGCGAGTCGAGTTACTCTTTCAGCGGGAGAGCCCTGGGGGCTGTGATCAGTTACTCAGTGAGGTGAAGCTGGAGTCTAACGTGTCTCACACTGTGAATCAGTTCTTGTTCGTTGCATATGTACAGGTATGACTAAACCACACGTGTGGTTCTCTTTAGTAGGTGGGATTTTCCCCTAGACAAATCCTTGTGTTGCCTTCATGAAGTCCCAGGACTTCCTGCGTTTGTTATTATTTATAGAACATGATTAGGGAGTGGTCAGGGTCTACAGTTTAGCACTCTTAAAGTGTGTATAAATCGTGAAACAGTTTATTTTAAATATTGAGCCTAAAGAGACTTCTTCCTTTATTCTGAAGGTTTGGTAAAAACTCCACATGATTGGCCACTTTTATAGCTTGCTTTTCCCACAATTTCATTGTAGTTTTTAGGCTCACTACCTCTGTTACCAGCCCTCCTGCAAGTTGATGTGATTTCAGAGAAGAGAAATAAGACAAAAAAGGTGATTCTGTTGAGGTAATTCAAAATTATTTTAATCCGTTATAACAGAAAAACATTTTATATGAGATAAAATTGCCAAAAATAATGTTATTCTTTAAAACCTTATAAAAAGTCATCTCTTTGTTTAGATTTTAGATTAAATATATTTGGCTAACTGATAAAACATAAAATGTTTGTATAAATACTATCTTCCTTTTGAGTAGTTTGTATTTTTAAATCTTTGTAGCTCCAGGTTCAAATACTACAGATTTTATAATGCAAAAGAAAAGCTCTCTCCTATCTCATCACCACCTGCTCCAATTCTTTTAATTTATTCTGTTACATTCATATTTCCAAATTGCATTTCTTTACCAATTTCTGCTTTTCTATAATGGAAGATTAGATTTAGCAGTCTTATATCACCCATGCCCTTTTCCCTTCTTCCATTTTTCCAATAAAAATTGACCATAAAATTGGTTAAATCATTGTACAGTACCTACCTAATATTATTATGTACATGTGGTTTATTGCTTAGCCAGATATGGTGCTCTGAAGTACATTTCATTTCCTGTAAAACTTGTTTCTTCAGTCTGCACATATTTTCCTTATTCTTCTGGCTTGCTTAGTTTTCTGTGCTCTTATCACTTTTTAACTAAATATTCCAGAAGTCTCCCATAGAATTGTAAATCCTTCTCTTAGTTCCCAAGTGGTCCAGCACATCAGGTGCTCCCTGTGCTCCTTTTTGGTCTAGAGTCCTCAGTCCTGCCCAAACCAGGCGGCTGCCATCTGGCTTGCACTGCTCCTGCTCACTCTTCCAGCCACTTTCCAGTCATTTAAATGAATTAATGGTAAGATAACTTCAGTTAATGTAGTAGGTGGAATTCCTGGGAAGGCTCTCCAAGACTTCACATCCTCTCATTCCCAGAAACCATGACTGTGTTACCTTATATGGCAGGTTGACCTTAAGAAGGGGAGATTGTCATGTGAGCGTTGAAAAGCAGACAACTTTCTCCAGTTGGTGTCAGAAGAGGAAGGCAGAGGGACAGAGTCAAAGCATAGGAAGAATTTGGTGCACCTTTGTTGGATTGAAGGTTGGGCGAGTGTCAAATGATGAGGAATGGGCGTGTTGATTAGGAGCCAAAAGGGGCCCCTAGCTGACTGCCAACCTCCTCTCTAGCTGTTGCTCTGAAATAATCTGAATTTGGGATCGTTTTACTCCTTGAAGTACTACTATCTTTCATTAATTAGATACTGAGACTTCTACAGTATTATTAGACTTTTATTAATAACAATGTGCTATCAAGATTTAGATACATATATTTGTGTAATATGGATTTCTAACAAAATAATTTAAATGGCTGTATTTATAGGAGGGATCTATGGTATATAAGTACATATATTACATCAAAATACAAGATAATTAAAATAGGGCTTTGCAACAGAGCAGTATAAATTATGGGATTATAAGAAAATAGGAATAATTGACTGTATTATGTGTCAATGCTCTTCTCCATTTTCTAGTCCACTAATCCAGGCAATCTATTTTTAATTAAAACTCACTGCTTCTTGTAATCTTAAACTAATCCTTGAAAATTGGAGACATGAAAAAAACAGAAAAGTAGTTCTTGTTGACAGATGATAGAGCAATATCTGGACTTTTCAGTTTATTGCCTGCTAATTTCAGAAATTTGGATTATCTGTGGTGGCTCTGATATTTTGTTTCATCTTCAGATACAGGGCTGTGACTCTCCATAGTGGTACCTGTAATTTAGCTTTGGCTTTGGTATTTTCTTTTCTCAGATAGATATAACTGAGGATCCAGGTGAAGGCTGAATAATAGTAATACCAATCTTGCTGATGACTTACAAATTGAGATGATTGATGGTTGACGCTTGAGGCTTCAAAAGACCTGAATTCCAAATGCTTGCGAGGTCGTTGTTCTTAAAGATAAACCACAGTTGTGGTGACACAGTACCCTTTTTTCTAGGTCAGGGTCTGGGTAGCAGACCTCTGCATGCATTATAGGGACCATAATGTGGTCCCTAAGATGTGACACTTTGGCATGAAGATTATTTTCAGCTGAAAACAATTGGGGCTCAAAAGTCTCAGGAAGGTACTTTGACCAGCCCGCCATCCCCCAAACTGCATTAGAATTTAGATGAAGAAACTGCTCCAGCAGGAGAGCTGTCACTACAAATAGCTATGTTATAGTGTAAACTAGGAATGATAGACAGGAAGGAATGTGGGGTGGGGAAGTCTCCTAAAATTTCTCTCTGTGTCCATTGTTTCTGTGTGGCTCACCAAGTATTTTGTTTACCAAATATTTACTCTTTTCATATTCTTGTGACTTGCTTCCCTGTTCCTTTGAAGTCTCAAACACCTACCTGCTTCTCCTTGGTTCAGGATGACATATATATCTCATTCTCCCTGACAGTCTTTGGAATCCGTATCTATGGCTTCCCCATATGAATGTAATTAAACTTTTTTTTTCTCCTGTTAATCTGTTTCATGTCAATATGATTCTTAGACCAGCCAGAAGAACCTTGAGGAGTAGAGGAAATTTCTTCCCCAATAACGTGATCTAGTTTGCTTATCTTTCTTCCACAGCAATTGCCTGGAAGTATCGGTGCTCATGCCCTATAGAAGGGGAATGGATATAATATAAAATTACCCTTTTTAAAAAATTTGAGTTACTGTAAGCCCATACACAGGTTAATGTGCAAGTTTCCTAATATGATGAACTGTGATTTTTACATATGATATTGAGGATTAAATACAACATGTACATTAAATATATATATATATATATATATATATATATATAGATGTACAATTTACCCACTGTTGCTCCAGGAGGAGGCGGTTCCTCAACTGGGGCAAGTTCACTGTGAATTTGATGAGACTGAATAAAGGCAAAGGCAAGAAGTTGGGGGATTTCAAAGGGTCCTATGTCTATTCTCACAGCAGTAGGTTTGGGTCTCTCCTGGCTGCAGCACTGCCCCCTCGCGCTCCCCAGCACAGGCTTTCCTCTCCTAGCACTGGGGCTCCATGGTTTTCCTCCACCAGCTGCCGTTCTTTCCTAGTTCTCCTTCCAGTCTTCCCTTCTCTGCTCTCCAAGCTCTCTGCTCTCATGCTCCCACCACTCTCTTTCTGTTTTCTACTTCCCTGCCCCTAGACCCAGGTGGAACTCTGTGGATGGGTCTCTGGTGACTGGCAGAAGCCTGACCAATTAAGTACTAAGAACCGAGAAGAGGAGAGAATGGCTGTTTCCTTTCCACCCCTCCCCTGGACCAGTACTCCAGTGACTGATGACCAGCTACTCTGTCCCCAGTAGACATCCCATAGATGTGCAAACATGCATATATATTTATACATGAGCCCAGAATTATTTCCCATTTTATAGAAGAAAAACATCAAGCCCAGAATGCTGAAGTGCTAAACTAAACTTGCTCATATTAAAAAATGTAGTTAATGACAGAACTGGGATTTTTGCCAAGGTCTGCCTGACAGCTGTTTTTTTTTTCTTCCCCCTGAGATATGTTTACTCTCTAACTTTGGTAAATAAGGTATTAGTTTTGCACACAACTAACTAACTAGTTAGACAAGGATTCATTCCTAAAGCATTAAGTATAGTGAAGTCTGCCTGTGGGAACCTTGGGAGATCTGCCTTTGGTTGTGAATTCTGAAAATACCACCTGTAACTTAAATATTTGCACATTACAGAAAGTGAGTCACAACTGTGGGAAAATTCTTCCCCATTTACTGTTTGGATTCTGTCAGCCAGGTATGAAAAACTTCTGCCTTCCTCATACTCTCATCCATCGACATTCTGGGATAACCTGAAGTTTTTCCTTTACAAGTGAAGGAATAAGGTGTCTGAGAACCCAGGCAGGGACTTGGAATGCCTACAGAGAAGAGAGTTTGGAAGAACAGTGGACAGAAAAGATGCACTTGACCAAATGAGGCATTGACTGACTATGGTTGATGCTATAAATAATTAAAGAATCATGCTTAAGAGTAGGAAAAGTAGAATATCTGTATAAATGATTAATTCTGTGTAAATAAACTACTGGCACAATATCAATCTAGAATGACAAGTCTTTGCCAGATCAAGGGTTTGACATTTTTTGTAAACCACAAAAATGTCTCATTACAATGGTGGGAGTGAAAACAGTGGTCCCAGTGCCCAGCTTCCAGATCTTTTCCCATTTCACTCTCAGGCTTCCCTTCACTAAAAATTCAAAACCCTATCGATGCTCAGAAGTCTATTGGATTTAGGTATTTAAGAGCCCAGCTGAATCAACAGGTCAGTGAATGGACTCTGAATGAGAGTGGAGGCCCAGGAATTTCCTCATAACCAGAAGTTACTTGAAATTCTTAGTAAAACCTACGAAGCTGTGCTCTCTAAAGGTACTTTTGTGAGCATAATACTATTATATGAGAGAATGATACCTTACAGCAAGGTGAATTGACTTACGTGTTGGAGGTTGATACAGAATAAGAATTTAAGTTGCCTGCAAGAGAGAATCAATTGCAAATGTCTTTTTCTGTAAACCTTATGCCTTGAACCTAAAGGAATTACACAATACCCTTGAGTGGATCCTTGAGCAATATCAAAACAAAGTCAGGCAATATTAGACTTTCAATTAAAATATTAGAAGTCCTATGTTTGGCAAGGCTAAATATTTTACTCTAAATAGCAGGGACCAACTCATGATCAGACAGAAAATGGTAAATAAATAAACTCCCCTTTTTAGGTGTATTTTCTCTTCATAGTAGATCAGCCAAATATATTCCTATGCAGAGTCCCTCTCAGAAAGATAAGGCACTAAGGATAAATATCATGTACTATACTGCCAATCCCTCAGGAAGTGGGAAACAAGCAGGCACAAAGTAAAAGGCAGTGACTTAAGGGAAAGTCATTTCCTCTTGCTTTAACTGTCATTGAAGTCTATTTTCATTTTATGTGAAGATACTTAGATCTGGCAATGTCACCTTAAGACTACACCAAAAAGTTATAAATAGCCAGAATCAAAGAGGAAAAGATGGTATAGGAAGCTCTCAACTTGTCTGTTCTTCCCACTTTAATCCACATGATGATAACAAATTTGTTAAAGTTGAAACACACTCAAGAAGTAATAATCCATTCTTTCTGATATAGCAAATCGTTTTACAGATAAGAATTAAATATAGTTATTAGTAGTGGCATCTAGGGCGAAAGTAACTTCCTAAAATGTGTTTTTCCTAAGGTTCTTTAAAATGTGAAAGGATCAAGCCAATAGCATAGAAGTCCTTTCTGAAATTATAATTCTCTATTAGATCTCATCTTTAAAATGAATTTAAAATTTCAAGTCTTTTCTTACTACTAGGTTTCCAGCACTGCCTCAAGTTATATTTGTCCTATGAGGTAGTATTCAGATCATATCAATAACTTGCAATGATTTTAAACTGCTAACTTTCCTTAAAATATGGTACATTTTATTTCATTCTGAATTGAAGTTCCATCCAAACTCCTGGCACAAGCAAAATCATACAAATATTTTATTGAGTAGCTACTATGTGTTTAGCAATATGCTATGTATTGGAAATACACATAAATTCACTGTTCTGTACTGCTAAAGTACAAATCTAAGTGAGCTCAATTGTTGGGAAGAGTGTCACCCGAATCTTCCTCAAGCTTCAGTAGCCTTTATCATTTCTCATAGCCACTGAAAGGAAATTGAACTAAGAAAGGGTCCACACTACCCTAAAGAAATTTAAGAAATCAAGTTTTTTCTTCCCAATCATGTGACAACAGTATATCCAAGTAATATATGAAAGATGTCCCAAGAAATATGTCTTACATCACAGAAAAAAAATCTCCATGTTCTTTCACTCACTCATTTATTCTTTCATGTCTCTTTCTTATCATTATTTGTTATTTCTTTTTTTTTAAACATTGATCCAGAGAACTAATTGAGATGATCATGATAGCAGTATATATCAGGTCTCCTCTCCTTGGAACATTATCTAGGAGGGATAGAGAGTAAAGACAGAATGAGAGACTAATCTCTTGTTAGTCAAGTAAAGATGTTAAGTACTTGCAACCAGTGGAGTCCCAGATGTTAAAATAAGATGACCTCTGCTACCTTTTCATATGTCTCTGTCTCCACCCATTCATCTACCCTTCCTTGCAATAAGGCTCTTTTGCAGCTACTTCTTTTTTATTGAAGTAAGAAGAGTCTGCTTTTGAGAGTGAGGAGAGGCATGCAGGTTATGGAGGATTAAGTAGATATGTGAAGTAGCTGTCTCAATTGACCAAGAAAATTAAATAGGTAATTCTAAAGTCCATTGAAATTTGTGATCATAAATTTAAAGTATTCATCATTTAGTCTATTTAAATTGGCCCTAGTATGCTTTGTAAATGGTTAGATATTTTTTCTCTCTAGCTTTGTCATTCTTCAGTTCCTATCACAAGTCATGAGAAATGTAGGAACATTTGGGAATCCAGCTTTCTCCTGTGATCATATAGCTGTGTAAAATCCTGAAAGAGTTCATCTGTAGCCCTGAGCAAGCCACATTTACTTCTGGAGTATGCTTCTCTGTTACATACAAGTAATAGTTCCTGCTAGGCCATCTCACTATCATTCATGGATTTTATATTTTTTATTATACACTTACTGTATTCCAGATACTATGTTGTCACAATGATAAATTGAATAGACACATGAAGAAATAAGATAATAAATTGTGATGTATGCTGTACATGCACAGTGCTATGGAAGCACATTGTTATGATTGGGAGACTTCCAAGTTCACATTACATTTAAGTCTTGAAAATTGAGTAGGTGATATTTGAGTTGAGCCTTAAGGAAGGAGTAGGATTCCATCAGTGAAGAAGGGACCATATAAACAAAGGTATGGAAAGCAAATATCATATTCAGGTGACATCAAATAATTCAGTGAACTGAATACCTGTGTGAGGAGGGGCAAAGTCATGGACTAAAAGGAAGCTACAAATGGAGGTTGAAATTGAATGCCTTAGTTGGCACTGTAATGGTTGCATTTTCTATAATATAATGTAAGAATTAAATATTTTGCTTATATATATGTTGTACTTGGTATGAATCTATTAGTAAATTTTAAATGTTTAAAATTAAACTCACAATGTTTGGGAAATATTTAAACTTTCTAAGAGAAGATGAATTCTGTTATGAATTTTGCATTTTAGGAGAATACATTGTCATTGCAAAAGATGGATTAAAGATAGGGATAGTAATAAGAACGTTATCCCAATAGAATTGCTGTGAGGACTGGAGAAATGCTGAATGTACTTTTCAATTGTAAGTCATCGTTATTATTAGAAGTTAGGGTTCTTGATTTTATGCATCTGTCAATGCTTTATTAAATAAATGTTTTCAAAAGCAAAGATTAAATGGAAACATATATTTGATTATTACTGGTGCACAAGTGGGTCTGTGGATGCTCTTTCATTCAATCTTATTGTCCATTAAGTCACTTCTTAGGCTGTTCAAAGTATTTCTGATCATAATGGTAATTCTGACTTTTGACAATTCATGAATAAGTCAAAACAAAGAGAATGTTGAAATATTTATATATGCAAAGGCTACACAGGTACAAATATAAACTATAATAGTTGTGTTGGGTTAGAAGAGCTGAAGATTAAATTTCACCTCTGCTTGCCAAATGTTACTCTCTGAGCTTCAATTTTCTCTTCCATCAAAGGAGGCTACCATGGCACCTACCTCATAATGTTGTATGAGAAATAACTTAGCTAATATTTTGAAAGCATTTAGAGGAGTATCTGTAGAAGTGCTCCATAAATACTTAAAAGTATTATGAAATGTTTTGATAATAGTCTTATAAATTGATATGAATATATGAAAATAAATATCCTTAACATCCCATTTTGTTGGTTCAAATTTCAATTCACTGTCTTTGCCTAAAAAACAATTCTATCATGGTTATATCTTTGGGGGTGAACAGAAACTGTTCAAAGAGATAACTAGATGAGGATACTTTTACAAACTTTTGTGTGTGTGTGTGCATGTGTATATGTACAAGCAAAATTATCAATGTTCAATTCAGACATTTTTTGAGATTATTTATATATATATATATATATATATATATATATATATATATATATATATATATATATTCTTACAGAGGAAGTAAGCTTCCCCTACCTACAAACAGCTCATTTACCCTCAGACCTTAAAATTCCAGTTTTTTTATAAGAATACATGGACAGAAAAAAGAAATTTAAAATAAATTCACATCTAACCAACTGTGCTCCATAGATTTATGAGTATTCTAACTGAAGGAATTCAAAGTAAAGAGAAGAACATTTAATTAAGCATTAATTCCATTTATTGTCAGTACCAAATATGAATGTCAGTGGTTTTCGTCACAACACCATTATCAGTATGTTTAATCAGACATTTGTTAAGTTAAATAAGCATGAAAGAAAGAAAACCCTAAAATATTTGAGAATGGTGAAAATATGAGTCAGCAGTCCAGAGTTTCAGAGATTATGAAAATAAGGTTTCCTGGAGTAGTTGGAGAGTAGTTGTCTCTATGTCTACACAGAGACAGTGGGATTTTATCCAGGCTTCAAGAGGAGTTAGGCCTGAGTGTGCTAGAGAGTTGCAACAGGCATTCCAGGTGAGCAAAATGATTAGAGGAGGAAACAGAGCATGTTGTGGAAGCAGAGGTTATTTATCATCCACTGGGAAGTTACTCCATGAACATTTTACTGAGTGTTGTGTTAATTTTTTAATCTTTCAGATTACAAGCAACAGAGACAGACCCAGACAATCTCCTGTAAAGAAGTTTGCTTTATTTTAAGCAAGTTGTCCTGCTCTAGAATTACCCTGGTGTCACTGTGCTCTGTCTAGATATTTCTGTTGTCTTTATCTGTGCTTTTCTCTCTCTCTCTGTCTCTCTATCTATTCCTACCCTGGAAGAAAAGAAGTGTGTGGCAGCAGAGATGAATAAAATATTGGTGAATATATTTGTCTTTGACCTTGAGGAGTTCACTGTCTCCTAAGAAGGAAAGTCAAAGAAAACCCATTACTATATATTCTATAATGGAAGACAGCAGAGGGTGCTATGGGATCAAAAAGAAGGGCCCATTTGTACAGTCTAGGTTCAGGAAGGGTTCATGGGTAGCTTTCTGGAGGAGATATCTACGAACAGGATCTCAAGTATGGATCAACAAGGTCAAGGTTTGTACGACTTCAGGTAGGGGAAATATGGACAGTAGTATATATCCATGATTCATCATGATGTATACTGAAGAACTACAATAATGTCTGTTTCTAGATTATCAAGTGAAGATAGGTTGCAGCCGGATAATAGCTGGGCTTGTGTGCCCTGCAATGGATTTTCACTTCTCTCACAAGCAATGAGAGGAAACTTCTTGGAAGGTTTCAAGCAATAGAGCATAGAATTACATTTAGGAGGATTACACTTTGGGCAGGGTGGAGGATGAATATGAGAAAGGAAAAGATGAAAAACTGAGTAATATAAAGTATACTATGTAATATTTCTTAAATACTACTTTCCCTTGTATAGCCTATGTCCTGGAATCATTTCCAGTGCTATGTTACATTAGACAAGATGGTGAAAAAAAAAGTGTCAGGAGGGCACACTATGAGGGAGAGAAAATCTCTGTCCTCTCGACCCCTGGGTAGTGCATTAAAGGGTGAACTGGATATCTTTCAGTGATAGTCTGAGGGTATCAGATTATTTTTTCACTATTTCCATTCCTGAAGGAAGCTGCAGTCAACACCACTACATTATTGAGAAGCATGAACTTCCTGTGCAAGTAGGGTAAATTGTACAATTTAGTTCCATTAGTATGCAACAGAATTTATCATTGCAGAATCCAAAACTGAGCAATATTGTATAGATCTCAGTGCAAAATCTTGTCCTATGCTGCAGTTAATACTATACAAATACCAAATGATCATCCCAGGAAAATTTTATCAAGACCCATTTTAGACTTGTTCAGTTGAAGGGTAGCATTTTAGAGAGATAAAAGTAACTATACTGGACAAATGCTAATGAAAGAGCCCTGAGCCAATCCTTGAAGGGTTTGTGAAACCTCAGATTTCCTGAGCACTATTTCTCACCTTATTGGGCACAACTTTTAGGTAATTGAAATTGTTGAGTTTGCAAATTAGGAGGATTTAAGGGTAGGTCACTCATTAAAATAATTCCATGTACACACACACACACACACACACACACACACACATATAATTAAGGTATCATTTATATATAATCTTATGAAGGTTTCACATGAGCAACATTGTGGTAACTACATTCACCCATATTATCAAGTCCCCCCACACATATGCCATTACAGTCACTGTCCATCAGTGTAGTCAGATGCTATTAAGTCACTACTTGTCTTCTCTGTGCTATACTACCTACCTTCCCCATGCCCCCCCCCCCCCCGATACATTATGTGAACCTAGTTATATTTTGACATATTCTGATCCTGGTACAATAGATGTTAGGATAGTGAAGCCAAATTAAACTAGTTAATGAGAAAAAAGAGTGGTAATTGAATTTTTCTTTACTTGAATTATTCAGGGTGTTTATTTTCTTAAGTGAATTTACTAGATACCTTAGGAACATTGCATCCAACTTTGGTTTTCACTGGATACTTAATGTAATGCAGTGAATGCCATAGGCTTTCAGATATCACTAGACAAAAATGAGTGAAAGTTTCATGTAACTACTAGTTAGAGAGACCTGTGGAGGGCAGTCAGGAATGATGATTTGAGATACAGCTTTTGATCCTTTCAAACAGGAACCTAAAGCACATTCCTCATGGTTGCATGTTAGAATGTTCTTTTCTTTTTTGTGTATTTTCCAAGGAGAAAGCTGAGATTATTCTATGAGAGGGTGTCTATTTTGCCAACAGTTCCTATTCCACTGGGAAAGGGTGGGCTGACATTGCATAAAACTCAACAATCTCCCACTCCAGCTCTAGTGTCATTTCCATATTGACCTCCAAATAGCCCCTTCCTGATCGCAGCTGGCGATCCCACAAGAGGCCTTACAGAACTCCAAATTAAAGGACCAGGGTGGGGTTTTTGAGAAATGGAGTGCTTCAGCTTACTGTAAGCAGTGTTTCATTATAGTTCGTAAAACTAATTAAAGTTTATGTATTTTTTTAATGTCAAAGTAGTACCTGATTTAAAAAAAAAGTAATACTAGATTCAGTCTACACAGAAAGAGACCAAATCAATCATATTTGCCTTGCTTTTGTTTTGAGAATTTTTTTCCCTTTCTAATGAAAAATGTGAAAAGACCATAGAGGATGCACAATCTAATTATCTGAGTCACTTTTAGCATAATTCCCCATCTTCCTTTCTCAGCTTCACTGCACAAAGGAGTATCTTCCTCTGAAGTCCGTATTTGGCATGTGAATCTTCAACCTCAAAAGTCATAGGTGAATCAGGGCATTGCTTTTAGAATGTTTGTTTTTAACCCTTTGGCACCATTTTTTTACATTTTCATATTTAAAATAATGTAATCTATACATATATATATACATTTACATATATTGTAGGTGTACATAAATGTATATTTACATTTATAGTTATTTCCAGCACAGGCCTGAAATATAGATACTCAACAATTAATTGATGAATTAGATAAGAAACAATTTGAAGTAATTATCACTATAACAAAAATTAAGTCACCTATTTTCTTTGAATCTTACCAATAATTTGATTAACTTTCTTAGTATGCATTTGATCTATATGTATTTCTGAAATAATAAATATATTTCTGTACTTATTAAGCTTTAAAATAGCACTTTTTTCTTTAAAATCTCAAGTGCTTATGGTGAATCCAGGAGGATAATATTTAAAGCAAACATAGATTGTTAAGGAAACTTCAGTTTTTTTTACATTCTTAGTGTTTAGTGTTAGCTTTGTCTTACTCTTTTATACTTGCTTGCATTGTTTAGATAAGCACACATGGTTTGCCTGGAGTAGATTTATCTGGGGTTGAATCATAGAATGGGTGGGGTTTAAAATATTCATAGGGAAGGAAATAAGTGATGGTAATATTCCGATAAGGAACAAAAATACCAAAGTTCATTTTTAATATTCACATATGCTCGGCCATCTCAGTACAAGTGATGCCCAAAGTCTTACTAGAGGACTGTATTAAATTTTCTTTGTATTTTCACATACAAAAGAAAAAAAAAGGACTGAATCCCTTGGATCAATTTGTTTTTTCCTGGCTGTGGAAACTTACAGGGAATATTATCAACAGGCAGCCAAATCCCACAAAGTATGACCTTTCTGGACTTGTCTCAGTGCTGCTGCTCCTGGCAGAATTTCTCCATGTTTAGGCACCATTTGGAGGTTTCTTTGCAACTTTTATCATGTTGTTTCAGTAAAAAGATGATCATATTAGTGATTGTGTGTAAGAAAAAAAGGGTCAGCTTCAGGAAATTCAAGTGTAATCCTTCTAGATACAGTCTCCAGCCGTGCTTGACTCATGCTCTGTATCAGGAGGGAAGATAGGAGTTACATTTAAGATGGTTTTGTTTGAGTCAAATGATCAGGCCTCTCTTGTTTTAAACTGTAGAGATGGTTTATGTTTCTGATAAGGGCAGCCAAATAATGCACTGGTAACCCAAGCCTGTTTATCCTCTGGCTCTGGGGTATGTTACATTATACTTTACCTTTCAGCCCTGAGGGATGATCTAAATTATAGTGCTATGTGCTTCCCCTGAACAGAGGTCCATTTGTCAGATTAGCATTGGAAACCTCACCTTTGAAATGGGCCTTGCATCTAGTCTTTGGAGGAGCTGAGTTTGTGTTAAGGTTCAGTGAGTTACCATAGACTCAGATTTTTTCCTCTGTTTTCTTTCTTTTCCAATTGCATTAATTCCTGGTATCATCACTGTTGAGCTCATTGTCATCCTCTTCAAACTTGTTATCCCTCTGTAGTTTGCATGTTAGTGGTACCAATTTCCATTAGCCTTTCAAATGATAAAACTGGGAGTCATTGATTCATCCTACTCACTAGGAGTTTCAAGTCCTAGTTTCATTTTCCTCTCTGGCTCTGTTCCCATCATTTGTTTCCATTAGCTTGCTCAATATAACATTTATTAGGAGATAATTAAGTCCTCTTTGAAAGAAAAGAGGGTTTCTGTAACTCTTTCTCATTTAAACAGAAGAAAAGTAGAGCAAAAGGGAAAAGAACCTCAAATCTTTCCCAACATTTGTTTAATAGATTATGTAACAAAAATTACATCTTTTTCAAGGTGATCAAAAAAGAGTATTTTTAAAACAATGAATTACATGTCAATATTTTTATTCTTCTGATTTATAATATATACTTATATATATATATAGTTATATATAAAGCATATAATATATACTTTCCTTTCTAAAAAAATCAATGTATATTGTAATTACAATGTACATATTATAGGGAATTCCAAGATTAGGAATAAGAAATATTTTTTTTAAGAAAATAGAGAAACCAGGGAAGGGATGTAATTTCACTTATAAACTAATGTAATTATAAGGGTGTGCACAATTAAAAAGTAAGTTACATTGAGGTTCCTGATAGCAAAAGTATGGTAGAAAGAAGCTTATCATTAAAAAATATATATATCCACTTAGATCTGTTTGTATGACTTATCACAGGTAAATAAACAACATTCAAAGACTTAAGAAAGAATCTCCTTCTAAATTCTTTGCAATTGGGGAAGATGAAACCCTTTACTTATCTGAAACAACTGCCTCCCATGGTATTGTCTCTTCCCTGAATCACATAATTAAGTGATCCTCAAATTATGCCGATGATTTCTTTTAAAATTCATCAAGAATGATGATACTAGCTTTATTTGTTGATCATATTTTTTCCAGTGCTTAAGAAGCATTTTAGCTATGAATACTTTTAGGAATCATATTAATTCTCTTAGTAAAATAAAACATCATTAGTTAGTCTATTTATATACCAAATAATAATATAATGGCACAAAAGTCATAGATACAGTTATCAGGAGCTTAGCATAAATATCTGACTGTAAAAAATATCATTAGGTATGTAGATTTTCAATTGTAAGAATTTATATCCTATAGAACTCAGCACTTAAAAAATCCCAAAGTGACTTTTAACTATGGTAGGGTAAATTCACAGAAGTATCTCTAATAGGAAGTGTGTGATGAAATAGTTACAAAAAAAGGAAATCAAAATTCTAGAAAACAGAGGTAAAATCGTTGTCTCTACTCCTGATTTCCACATTCCTTCTAAAGTCTGACCTGTGATTTAGTTCGTATAGCTATTGTATTCCCTCAGCATTTCAAAGCTTAGAAATTTCTTTTCTTTTACACTGAGCCCTTTGGGTGGCTTGACACACACACTCTGAGGTTTATCCTATAATTGAACCTGGGATAAGCAAAGGAAAACATACCCTTTTACTCCAGTAGTTCTGTAAAGATTAGGATTAGGTACTTCCTATCTGGTTTAGCTATAGAGCCAAGATTACCCTGAAACAAATCAATGATTGGTCATTTTGTAGGGAAATACAGAATGTATATATTGACCAGCCTCTTCTTTCCATGCCTCTAAACTCTCTGTCAAAAGGAAATTTAGACATAAAATAGTATCACAGCTTCAGGAAAACTGTTATCCTAGCCACACTGAAACATGAAGAAGGCATTGGCACTCATGTGGCATTCAATAAATATTTGTTGAAAGGAAAAAAAAAGATTCTTTAGAACAAGGAGTATATCTTCTATAAGGGTGAATGATACGCAGCAACAAAGCATAACTGAGCCAAAGTTCACAACAGTTTGATGAATAAACAAGGGTCACAAAAGCTGGAAATACAGGCAGTCTTACCAGGCTTCATATTTCTGCTGACTTAAGTCTAAGAAAAACAAAGAGTTAGTATCAGTAACCATGCACGGTGTTCGTTCTTGATTTTTGTAATGTAAGTTAGCCATCTTGTGAAAGGTACCTGTTCTGTAACTGCATTTATTCAGTTAGGATCAAAGACTGTAAAATTTATGAGAAAGAAAGAAAGCTTTAGCTTTCAATTTTTGCCATTGAATTAACCCTATCTCTGTGGTAGATACAGCGATGGGCAAGAGCCTAAAAATGTAGTTCAGTGAAATGGCAAAATTTGCTTACAAATGTAGAATACAAAATTAAATGTAACAAATACTGTAAGATAGTAAAGAGTACTATGAAATAATAAAAGAGGCAGGCATTCATTCTGCTTGAGGATGTCAGATACATTGCCTGGAACTTAACAAACGGATGCAATTATCCCACGCATTGAGTTAGAAAAATCAATAAGCAGAATCTTTTGTTGCATTTACTTGGGATTGGAGAGAAAATGAGAGTAGTTCTGACATAAGCTTTTCTGTGCGTTTCTGCTACATTTTTTAACGTTGAAGTCCTTCACTATTTGACTACCACATGTTATTCTTCTACTTATGTTCTGTACTCCAGACCTCTGAACTTCTTTCAAATTCCTAAATTAGCCAGGTTTTTAATGTTTTCTCATCTGTGTACCTGCTGCTTCTTCTGCCTAGAAGGCCTCTTTTGCTTTATGAGTATGTATTGCTCCTTTAATGCTCAATAGATGTAAAGCCTTCTGTGACCCCCTAAGGCATTGATAGTTGGCAGTTGTTCTAATCTTGTTGTATCATAACCACTTATATTGACTTCTTTTGGCACTTATATCATTGTATATTATCTGGCTGCTCATCGGACTGTGAGCCTGTGTTTATCCTTGCAGCATCCAGTAGTTACTCAATATATATCTGATGTATAAATGAGTGAAGACCAGTGTCTTCCAATAAGTCTTTCTCAGCTGTTACTCTTAGTAATGATGCCATGTTCTTTGGATTCCTGGTGAATTTATACTTTTATAGAGTTCTAAAAATCAGCCTTTCATGTGAATTCTAATAGCTGGCCTTTTAACATTTGGAAAATTTTAATAGAATTGTCCTTTTTAAATGCATAAGGCCGTTTATTCAGCAGATATTTGTTGAGTGTCTTCTGTGCTCCAAGCCCTATACCATGTAACATGAGAGACACAAACAAAATATATTCAGAGTGTTCAATCAATATTTATAAAATGAAAGTATAGTAAAATAGTAATGGGGCATCAGGAGGAATGGAATGGACTTGTCTTATAAATCTGGAGCAAAGAACACGATCATTTTTTAAGGTTTGGAAATTATTATGGTAAAAAACAGCATGAAATCTCTTTCAAGATTTTATGTGTACACTACAGTACACATTGTAGGCACAATATTGTACAATAGAACCCTAGAAAGTTTAATCTTGCATGACTGAAACTTTATATCCATTGAACTACTCCCCATTTCTCCTCTCCCAAGTCCCTGACAATCACCAATTCTACCTTCTGCTTCAATGAGTTTCACTACTTTAGATACCTTATGTAAGTGGAATCAGGCAGTATTTGTCCTGTGAATGGCTTATTTCACTTAGTGTAATATTGTCGAGGTTCATTCATGCTGTGGCACATGGCAGATTTTCTTCCTTTTGTATGTCTGAATAATATCTATTGTATGTATGTAACACATTTTCTTTACCTATTCATCTGTCCATGAACATTTAGGTTACTTCATTCACCTCTTGCCTATTGTGAATAGTGCTAAAGTGCACATGGGTGTGCAAATAACTCTTTGAGATCCTGATTTCAGTTCTTTTGGATAAATTCCCATACGTGTGATTGTTGGATCATATGGTAGTTCTATTTTTAATTTTTTGAGGAACCTCTATATTATTTTCATAGTGCTGCACCATTTTACTTTCCTACCAACAGTGCATGAGGGTTTCGATTTTTCCACATTCTCACCAAAACTTGTTTTTTTAAGGTTTTTTGTGGGTTTTTTTTTTTTTTTGATACTGGCCCTACTAACAGATGTGAGGCAATATTTCATCATGGTTTTAGTTAGCATTTGACTGAGGATTAGTTATGTTGAGCATGTTTTCATATGCTTATTTGTCTATTTGTGTGTTTTCCTTGGAGAAATCTGATCTTCTTTGCCCATTTTCAATTTGGGTTAATTTTTTGCTACTAAGATTTAGGTGTTAAATTTGAATATTAACAATTTATAAAATACTACTTTCAACTATTATATAACATAGGTTGCTCTTTCAATTGTTCACTTGCTGTGCAGAAACATTTTAGTTTGATGTAGTCCTATTTTTCTAATTTTGCTTTTGTTGCCTGTGCTTTTAGTATTATATCCAAGAAATCACTGCCAAGACCAATGTCATGAATGAGTTTTATAGAATCAGGTCCTATGTTTAAGCCATTTTGAATTGATGTTTATGTACAGTGTAGGATGAGAGTCAAACTTCACTTGTTTGCATTTGGATATCCAGTTTTCCCAGCACCATTTGTTGAAGACACTGCTTTCCCTCATTGTGTATTCTTAGACACGTTTGTTGTGTGTGAGTTTATTTCAGTATTCTCTATTTAGTTCCATTGGTCAGCATGTCTGTTTTGATTATGTTGCTTTGTAATATGTTTTGAAATCAGGAAATGTGAGGCCTCCAACTCTGTTCTTTTTCAAGTTTTATCTATTCAGGATCCTTTGTGATTGCATATGAATTTTAAGATTATTTTTTCTACTTCTGTGACAAACTCATTGGGTCTTTGATAGGGATTACATTGAATATATAGATTGCTTTGGGTACTATGGACAATTTTTTTTAATTTTATGCTATGGACCTTTAAAAATATTATGTGTTCCAATCCATGAACATGGGGTCTCTTTCCATGTGTTTATGTCCTCTTTGGTGTTTTTCAGTAATGTTTTATGATTTTCAGTGTACAAATCTTTTACCCCTTAGTTGAGTTTCTTTAGGAATAAACTTTTATTGTTTTTATTTTATTCTTTCTGTAAGAACTTTTGTAATAAGGGAACATTTGTAGTGGGATTGTTTTCTTAATTTGTTCTTTTCAGTTTTTTTTATTATTGTATAGAAAGACAACAGATTTTTGTATATTGATTGTGAGTCCTACAATTTTATTAAATTCATTTTTTAGTTCTGGCATTTATTTATTTATTTTTTGTGTAGAATCTTTAGGATTTTCTGCATATAATAATATGTAATCTGCAACCAGAGATACTTTTACTTGTTTTTCAACTTGCATGACTTTTATTTATTTTTATTGCCTAATTGCTCTGAGTAGGACTTCGAGTACTACATTCAGTAGCAGTGCAAAAGCAGTCATCCTTGCATTGTTCCTTATCTTAAAGGAAAAGTTTGTTCAGGCTTTTTACCCTTGAGTATGTTAACTACGGGCTTTACATTTATGTCTTTTATTATTTTGAGACAATTTCCTTCTGTTCTAAGTTGTGAGTAGTTTTTATCATAAAAGGGTGTTGAACTTTGTCAAATAATTTATGCTGTATCTATTAAGATGATCATTTTAGTTTTATCCTTTGTTGAGTTAATGTGGTATGTCACATTGATAAATTTTCATATATTGAATCATCTTTGTAACCAAAGGGTAAGTTTTAAATAGGTCATGGTGTTTCATCCTTTTAGTGTGCTGTTTGATTTGCTTTGCTAGTATTTTGTTGAAAATTTTTGCATCTGTGTTCATCAGTCTGTAGATGTCTTACAGTTTGTTTTTTTTTAGTTTTAGAATCAGAGTAATGGTAGACTCATGAAATGAGTTTGAAAAAGTGCTCCCTCTTCTTCAGTTTTTAAAATAGTTTTGGAAGGAAACATTTTTCTTTAAATATTTCTTTAAATTCACCAGTGAAGCCATCTGATCCTGGATTTTTCCTTGTTGAAATATGTTTGATTACTGATTCAGTTTCCTTAGTAATTATAGTTCTGTTCAGGTTTTCTATTTCTTCATGGTTCAGTCTTAATAGGCTGTATCTTTCTAGGAAGCTGTCTACTTTTTCTAGGTTATCCAATTTATTGGTTTATAATTTTTCATAGTAATCTATTATAATCCTTCTTATTTCTGTGGCATCTTTGTAATGAGGTTTAGTTTCATTTGTTTTCTGTTTCCAATTTTGTTTATTTCTGCTCTAATCTTTACTTTTAATTCTACTTTTTTTCCCATCTAGTTCCTGAAGTTATAAAATTAAGTTGTTTAATTGATGTTTTTCTTCTTTTTTAGTGTAGGTGTGTAATGCTTTAAACTTCCCTCGTCATACTGCTTTTGCTGCATCCCATAAATTTTGGTGTGTTGCATTTTGTTTTATTTGTTCCAAAATATTTTCTAACTTTACTTTTGATTTTTTTCTTTGACCCATCATTGTTCAAGAGTATGTTTTTAATTTCCACATATTTGTGAATTTTCTGGTATCTTTTTTCTGGTATTGTTTTCTAGTTTTACTCAGTGCTGGTCAGAAAAGGTAACTGGTATGATTTCAGTGTTCTTACATGTGGTATGACTTGTTTGTGACCTAACATGTAATCTATCCTAGGCAATGTTCTGTGTGTCTTGGGAGTAATGTGTATTCTGTTCTTGTGGATGGAATGTTCTGTATGTCTTGTTTGAGAGCATGTAGTCTCTTCTGTTTTTTAATTGTTTTGTTTAGATGTTCTATCTATTACTGAAAGAGGGGTATTGAAATCTCTAACTATTATTAAGTTGCTGTTTACTTCTCCTTTTCAACTGTTGCTTCGTATCTGTAGGTGCTTTGATGTTGCGTGCACATGTATTTATAATAGTTATATCCCCCTGATTAATTGACCCTTATCATTATATACTGTTCTTCTTTGTCTCTGTGACAACTTTTGACTTAAAGTCTTTTTCTTGATATAAGTATGAGCACCTATGCCCTGTTTTGGCTACCACTTTCATGCAATATCTTTTTCCATCTTTTCACTTGTAGCCTGTGTGTGTGTCCTTAAATTTAAAGTGAGTCTTTTGTCAGTAGCTTAGAGTTAGATCTTGGGCTTTTTGGGATAGCTTATTTAATAATTCTATGATTTTTGATTAAATAATTTAATCCATTTAAATTTAAAGTAATTATTGATTGGGAAGGACTTCTTATTGCCACTTTATTGGTTGTTTTGTCTGTCTTATAGTTCTTCATCCGTCTTCTCTTTTGATGTCTTCCTTTGGGTTTCACTGATTTGTTTTTTATTATTATAGTGGTATGCTTTGATTTCTTCCTCATTTTCTTTTGTGTGTCTTCTCTAGGTATTTTCTTTTTGGTTACATAAAACATATAGTTGTAATAATTTATTTTAAGCTGATAATATCTTACCTTCAGTTGCCTTTTGCTTCTCTACCCCACTTTATGTTTTTGATGTTACAAATTATACCTTTATATGCATTCTGTATCCATTAACATATTTTTTTTAGTTACAGGTTTTTAAAAATACTTTTAACTTTTATAACAAAATCGATTTACACACTACCATTACACTATTATAGTATTCTGGCTTTGTCTACATGTTTACCTTTACTATAAAACTTTATACTTTCATATGCTTTTATGATCTGATTTGTGTCTTATTTCAAGTCTAAGAACTCCTTTAGGATTTATTGTAAGGCTGGTCTAGTTGTGAAAAAGTCACTTAGCTTTTGTTTATCTGAGAAAGTCTAGCTCTTTTCATTTTTGAAGGACAGTTTATTCTCATTGGCACCTTTTTCTACCAGCACTTTGAATATATCATCCCAATATTTCTGACCTGCAAAGTTTCTGCTGAGAAATCCATTGATAATCTTACAGATATCCCTAGTGTGCTGTGAGTTGCTCTTCTTCTTATTTTAAAATTCTTTGTCTTGATTTCTGACAATTTAATTATAATGTGTTTTGGTATAAAATTCCTTGGGATCAGCCTATTTGAAATTTCTTGAGCTTCTCAAATCTGTATGTCCATATGCTTTCTCACATTTGGGAAGTTTGAGGCCATTATTTATTTAAATAAGATTTTTGCCTCTTCTTTCTCTCTCTCTTTCTTCTTTCTGAGACTCCCATAATGTATACGTTGGTCCACACAATGTTACACCATTAGTACTTTAGCCTTTCTTTACTCTTTTTCATTCTTTCTTTTTATCTTCTTAATGGATAAGTTCAAATAACGTACCTTCAAGTTCACTGAATCATTTTTCTACCTGATCAAGTCTTCTTTTAACCCCTCTAGTAAAATTTTCAGTTTATTTGTATTTTTCAACTCCAGAATTTTTAAAAATACTTCCTCTCTCTTTGTTGAAATTCTTGTTTTGTACATGTATCACTTTCCAGGTGAACATTTTTACAACAGTTATTTTAAATTCTTATTCAGATAATTCATAAGCCTTTAGTTTGGGTTGGTTTCTAGAGAGGTTTATTTTATTCCTTTAATTGGGCCACTGTGCCTTGCTTGTCCATGTCCCTTATAATTTTGGGTTGGTGTCCATGCATTTGATAAAGCAGCCACTTCTCCTTGTCTTTATGGATTGGATTTATACATGGAAAGAACTTCACCAGTCAGCCCAACTGTTGATTCTAGGGGCCTATCATATCTTTTATGTGGATCTGACTTCTCTTCACTTGTGTGTGGATTCCTAACTGGAGGGTTTGCTGGTTTCTTTTATTTGATTATGATTTTGTTTGATTATTTTGTTCTGTTTATGAAATTTTGGAGCTCATAATCTCTTGCTCTCTTTGATGTGTGTCTTCTCTACCATGGGTCCTCTGAAAGAACAGTACACTATCCAGCTTTTTTTCGCTCTCAGTAGCCCTAGCCATCTAGAGTATGCCAGGTCCCAACAGCACTTCAATACTGGTAAAACAAAAAACAGGTCCCTTGGTCAGTATTCTAAAAAGCCAGAACCTTGGACACTTAACTCCATGTTCTTCTTTTACCTCGAGAGGGAAAGGCCACTGAGCTGTCTTGGCCTTTGTCTACTATACTGTAGGTCCTTTATATCAGCAACATGCCACCTAGCTCTTTTATGTTCTCAGAAACACATAAGCATTGATGCTAGGTCCCATCAGCACTCTGAGACAGGCGAGTCAGAAGCCAGTGCCTTAGGCTAACATTTTTGAAAAGGCAGAATGTTGTAAATACCAGCCAGTCTTTTTCTTCCTTCCCCAGGAAGAATTGGGAGCTGAAATTTCATCTCAGTTACATGGCACTGTGCTGGAGGACCAGGGACAACTATGTGAGGAAATGTCCCAAATTTTCTTACTGGTTTTTATGTGTCTGGCTTTGCACTTTCCTGTGGCTCAAGAGACTCTTAACTGGTTTCTGGATTTCTGACAAAGAGATTTAGTCCATGCATTGTTGTTAAACTGGTATCTCTATGGAGGGGAGGAGGGTCTGGGTCTTCCTATTCTGCCATTTTGCTGACATCAGTGTGAGCACCATCATTCTGTGTACCATCTTTGGGTTTAAGGAAAATGTCGAACTTTGAAGTCATTTTATCTGAATTTGAATCTTCCTTTGTTGTTTATCATTTTGTAAGCAAGTGACTTGACTTTTCTGAGTGTCATTGTCCTTATAAAGTACAAATAATATCAGGTCATTCATTGAGCTGTTTTGGAGAAAATACCTGGCACAGAAATTGTCCTCTTTTATATTCTGTTTCCCAAGTAAATATCTAAAAGGATATAGGTCAAAGCATTAATAAGTAGCTTACTCTGAGGGTGGTCAAATTGTGATTATTACATATGATTTTATGTTTTTTTCCATGTATTCTTATTTTCCTACAATGACTGTTTATCCTATGTATTTATGAGAAATGTTTATGTTCTGTGATGTTTAGGTTCCTTTTTGATTTGAAACTTCCTTTCTGACTTTATCCAACCCATGTATTGACTCCCCACAATTACTTTACATATATTTCTAAAATGAATGAAACCTTGTTCAACCCCATTCTAATACCACTGAAAGAGGTCTTTTCATATTCAAGAGGTAAATTCATCCTAACAGTAAAGGGCTTGTGACTCTGTGTTTTGTACAAAAGGTCTCATTTTCATCATTGATGAGTACAATAGACATTTTTATTTTTAGCAGTAAGTAAATTAACAAGGCACATCAGTATCAGTATTTCACTGAGTAAGCATATCAGAGGCTGTTTGGAACAGGTCACATTGAAAAGAACATTGATTTTAACCCCAGAACTTAGAGTATATTGGAACTATAGAACTAACTGCCACAAAATAAACAGTTCTACTTACTTTTCCCTCCATGATACTCTCTACTGTATGTTATACATACCTTTGTATTTCTGAAACTCATAAGCCAATTGTATCACAAAGTCAGTTTTTTGCTGGGCTGGATCTTTGTCCAGGTGGTTTCAGCTATCATGTAATCCTTTGTTCCCCAAAGTGTCTGGGCCTTTCTAGTTTACAAAGCTTTCCTTCATACCATTGCTCCCTGCTGTGAACCAGTAAGGTACCACACCTTCTACTGACCCCATTTTAGAAATGAAGAAATATTTTTATATTTGGCAATTCACCATGAAAAGTAGTAGGAATGGTATCTAGTTATTTTATTTCCACAGATTCTAAACCTGGTTACTTTGCTAGTGTCCATATTGCCTCCCCGACCGTTTATCATGTCCATGACATGTCAGTAATTTATCACCATCACCAGACCAAATCATGGAGGCCAAGCCTATATCCTACCTGCTTATACATCTAGTCCTTATACTATGTGGTATAATACAGATTCTATTTTATCCCTTTCCAAAAGACACTGCCAGCTGGGTAATGGCTTATGGAAAGAAATGAAGGAAGCTTGTTCTAACAATATCTAGTTTTCATATAAAATCACTAACCATTTTTTCTTCAAAGGCTGTCTTTCAGGTTCATATCAGACTGGTTTCACCTGTCAAGAGAGTAGGCCTTTTAGAGAAAGCATTATTGTTCCTATCTAAATTCAACTGATTATTGCTACAAGTGAAACAGAGGAGGAGACACTCTTAGTACAGGAAGACCCTCAGATCTCTGGTATCTGCAAAACAGAAGGAATCCTTGCACAGCAGTGTGCAAAGGCTGACCAACTAGCTTTTCCTGATGTTCCATTTGGCCATTTTGATATCTGATAAGGAATGGAACAAAATGCTCTGAAGTTCTGAGAATGTTCCCACAACCACTTTTGCCTATTTCACTCAGTTCAAAACAAAATATTTAGAATATTTGTATAATGACCACCTAGAGTGATTTTTACTTTCTATGATTACAGTTATTTCCTTTGAGAACTGGAATTATGGGCTTGTTTTTTATATGGAATATAGATTCAGTTAAATCTCTTTGAAAAGGGTATTATTATCAAAACACCATTATTGTATTAAATGATGGTGACAATTTACATTTATTAAATACACATCTGGTTTCAGTGGTTACAAGTTCTTTACAGATTTTAATTCACACAACTACCACTTATTGTTTATATTATTATGCACTACTGTGTGCCATGCAAGTTTTCTTGAAAAATGATGTCTCAAATTTGAATGTTCATGATAAAGCAGTTTTACATATAATATCCTATATACTATCATAATGTAGGACCATGTTCCATTGGCCAGAAGTTAGTCACATGGCTCCACGTGACTGTGAGGAGGCAGGGAAACAGAGCCTAGCTGTATGCCACGCAGAAAAGGAAACAAGTTTTATGACTCATGTCATTGCAACTGCCACAGTGTTGTGTTATGTGCTGAAGAAATAAAAATAATTTCAATATTTGAGTATATAGAGAAATATTTTCCTCTTTTCTTTAAAAATTTTTTTTTATTGATGTATGGTTGACATAATAGCATAATAGTTTCAGGTTTACAACACAGTGATTAGACATTTTTATATACATTACAATATGCTCACCTTGTTAAGTGTAGTTACTATTTATCACCACATCAAGTTATTAGAATTATTGACTCTATTCCTACACTGTACCTTTCATTTGTATTAGCATAAAAGCATAAAGTAACTAGAAATAAATCTACCAAATACATCCCAGTTCTCAATGGAAAGACTTGCAGAACTCTACTGAAGCACATTAAAAAAAAAAACATGGCATGGAAGACTCAATACTGTGAATGTCAGTTTTCACCCAGTTGATCTATAGAGCCAATGCATTTACATTTTTTGTCCTTTTAATTGAATTTGGAAAAATGAATGAAAAATAAATATGGAACTGCAAAGGGCCCAAACTTCACAATACTTCTGAAGAGCAACTTGGGTAAACCAGCCTTACCAGCCATGAAGACTTCAAAAGCTCTAGTAATTAGGACAGTGTGTTTTGGTGAAGGATATAAAATTGACAAATGAATAGAAAATTGAAACCAGTGAAAGTTCATGCAAATGAAACATTTGGAGTTTCACTGAGAAGGTACTGTAGATCGGCACAGAAAACCTGGACTTTTCAGTAAGTGGAACTGGAACAATTGGTTATACATATAGGAAAAGATGAAATTGAATCACTACCTTAAAGAAAAACACATTCCAGTTGACTTTGAATTATAAATGTGAAAAACAAAATTCAAAAGATTTTAGAAGTTAATATAGGAGAATATTTCTCAATCCTCAGGATTTCTAAAACAAAATGCAGAGACTATAAACTATAAAGGAAAGACAAATTTAATTACATTAAAATTAAGACCTTCATAAAAGGATACTACTCTAAGGTAACTGAAAATAGAAGTCATAGAGTGAGGGAAGATCATTGAAACAAAAAGAATTCATATAAATGCATAAGAAACAGACAAACAAGCCCTGTAGAAAACCAGGCAGAGATACAGTCAGGCTCTCCTCAAAGGGAAAGCACTAATGAATGACCAAATAAACTAAAGAAAAGGTGTTCAATTCTATTACTTATCAGGGTAATGTAAATTAAAGTCACTATAGTATGCAACTATTCACCCAGGGAGATGGCAGAATTTAAATATCTGACAAGTGGGATCTTGGCCTTGTGATTAAGACCAAGAACTTAGGACTTTATCCTAATAGTAAGGGAATCCACTAAAGAATTGAAAGCAAAGGGTGTGATCAGATTAAAGTTCTGAAAAGATTCCTATAACTGCTGGATGAAGCCCTAGGGAAAAAATGGTTGAACATGTCAAGTGTTGGTAAGGATATGGAGCAAAGAGAATTTTCATCCTCTGCAGTGCAAAGGGTCAATTGATAGAACCAATTTGGAAAATAGTTTGACATTTTAAAGAATATATGAAGATGTACATTCCTTATACCTCTAGAATTCCACTCTTGACCCATACTTTAGAGAAATTCTTATTTGTGTTTACCTGAAAACTTGCACAAAAATTTTCAGAGCAACTCTAATATAATAGCTCTAATGGAAAGAACACAAATATTCATTTAATATAGATTGGATAAATAAATTGTGGTATATCCATACTTTATAATATTGTAATACAAGAAATGAAAAAAATTACAACTGTACACACCAACATGGAAGAATTCTGTCAAAATCATGTTCAGTGAAAGAAGTAGATATAAAACATATAAAGTGGTTCCACTTTAACAAAGTTCCAAACAGGCAAAAATAAACAATGTATTGTTTATGGATACATAGAAGGAAGGAAAAGATACAGTAATCACATAGGTGGGACTCTGATTATTGTATGTGGAGGCATGCAGGAGGCTTCTACACCAGCAGTGCCTATTACTTAACCTGGAGGATGATGGCTATCGGGCTGATAGCTTTATTTTTACTCTTAACCTTGTGTATTCCCATATAATACACTTCAGTGTGTATGACATATTTTACAAGAAAGAAAAAAGGAAACTTGGTAGTTCTAATTTATTTGATAGATTATACCAAGTATTTTCCTCCTTACTGTCTGAAATTTAAAAAATAAAGATTCTTTTATTTAGATCTGTAGTTGACCCTTTACATGGGTTCACTTATATGTGGATTTTTTTCAACAAATATACTGGAAATTTTTTGGAAATTTGCAACAGTTTGAAAATGTTTTTTCTAGTTTGTTATTCTAAGACTACAGTATATAATACATATGACATATAAGATATGTGTTAATCAACTGACTATTTATGCTATTGGTGAGGCATCTGGTCAACAGAAGGCTAGTAGTAGTTAAGTTTTTGGGGACCCAAAAGCATACACAGATGTTCAACTACATAAGGAGTCAGTACCCTTAACTCCCATGTTGTTCAAGGGCCAACTATAATTTTAGTTACACTGGAAATTTAAAACCATAAAAAAGTAATATCAAATACAAAAATAAACAATATATGAGTTTTGAGTTATTTATATTTTTAAACAAAATACTTATGGTCCATACAAATACCTCTATTATAGTTTTGAGATTATTTGTGCCAGAACAGAAATACTTTTCTGCTGATAGTATTGACAAGAATGTATCTCACATGGATCTAATAAAAATTTATCTGCATGTAAAATAGTTATTGCAGTTAAAATGTTTCCCCCACCCCTACCCTGAGAGTGATTCGTTTAACAACTTATTTTGATTTTATGATTGTAATTTATTATTTAAATATGCAGAAAATTATAGTAAAAAATCCAATCATTCCTTTAAACTGAATAGAACTGTTGTGCGTAAAGCTCTCATGAGGTGGTAACAACAAATAACATTTATTGAGAAGGTAGAATGTGCATACATAATACTGTCTCATAATCACCTTAGGATGGAGGGATAAGCTATTATCATTATGTTTTAATGTGGAAACATTATGTTACAATGCTGTCAGTTGGGAGAAATCAAGACAAAGAAATTAAGTAACTTCTCAAGTCAGGCAGAGCAAGAAAAATACTGTATGTCACTTATTTTTGGAATCCAAAAAGACAAACTCAGAGAAACAGTTTGTAGGGTGCTAGTTACAGGGGCTGGGGCTGGGGGAAATGGGAGATTTGATAAAAACAATTTTATCAAAGGGTACAATTCAGTTATAAGATTAACAAGTTTGGTGATGTAATGTATAGCATGGCAGATTATAGCTGATATTATCTATATGTATCATATGTGAATGTTGCGAAGAGAGTAGATCTTGAATGTTCTTACCACAAAAAGAAATAGTGACCATGGGATGTGGATGGAGGTGGTAGCTAATGCTATGGTGGTAATCATTTCGTAATTTATATATACATGTATCAAATTAACACTGTCATACATCTTGAACTTATACAATGTTATATGTCAATTATATCTCTAAAGCGGGGAAAAAAGGGAAATTAAGTAACTTCCTTAAGTTTCTTAAGAACCAAGTAGAGAGAGCCTGTACTTTGAGGTAATGTCAGATTCTGGCTGTCTTAAACCAAAACCCATTCTTTTTACTATAGAGGCTGCAAACTAATTTGGGAGCTGTTGAAGACATGTATGTGTGTGTGTCTGCATGCTCATGCATGTGCATGTGTTTACC
The DNA here is from genome assembly GCF_040802235.1 of Manis javanica. NCBI lineage: Eukaryota > Metazoa > Chordata > Mammalia > Pholidota > Manidae > Manis > Manis javanica. The sequence continues at coordinate 54,238,085 of NC_133157.1, forward strand.
TTTGGCACAGTGTTAACAAGTTTTTAAAGAAATGAAATGCTCTAGTAAGTGCACTTGTTTATCCTGCATCCGACAGAGCTCACCCTCCTCTGACCTTGAAGATCACATTACAGTGACCTCCTCAACTGTTATTCCAAGAATTGAATTTCCCTCTCCCACACCAGCTCTTTTTCTCCCAATATCTGATCTTTACAAATATTTTCTAACTGTAGGAAAAAACAGGTAGGGAAATCAGTACTCAATGATGTTCTGAGAGACAAGAGTCAGTTAAACAATTATTTTTCATTGAAATTGCTTTATTTCTAAATGCGAAGATACTCAAAATATAGAGAAATGAAATCAATATGTTAAGTTTGATCCCCCAAATTAGAATTAATTTGTCAGATTTCTTTTTCTACCTAGGAGAAAACAAATAAATGAACTTCGCTGCTATTACAGGCATCCTGGATATGCTTTCATCTTGAACAGTGGATCTTTTGCCCTCTCTGGAAAAGAAACTTAACACCATGTGAGAGAAGGGGATTTTTCCTCCCTAGATTGCCTGATATGAAACCCATTCTTCTAATGATTTCCTTCTCTCAGGATATGACACTACTAAATAACATTTGCTCTCACACCATGCTAAGGAACAGAGGAAATACAAAGATGACTTTTATCTTAGTTCACTGAAAATGACGATTTTATTACTATTAGAATTTTACTTCAGATAATGGAAACAAATTATTCCTCTGTGAAAGAACTAAAATTGGTCTCTGTGTATCTTTGGGATAAGGAGTGGGAGGAGGGATTGGTCAGGAAAGGAGGAGGATTTAGTTGAGAAAAGTAATGGGAAAGAGCAAATTACTGGCATGCCAAAGGATAAAATAAAGAGTCTAGCATAATTTTAGTTAAAACATTGAGACATTCTCTATTCCTCCAGCCTGGAGATCATGATTTGAGCTTTTAAGCTTTATGTAAGACATAAAAATACCTAGTGCTGACACAAAGCTCTGCCTAGCTGCACAAGCATAAGGTTTCTCTGTACTTAGAAAACTTAGAAGTGCAACCCTCAGCATGATCAAAGAACTGCTCTCCTATCAGCCTGAGAAAATGCAGAAAAAATTACTGATAGGTCATTTTCCCAGGGGACTCATTTGAAAACACTTGGCAAGCTTACAAAGAAACTGGAAATAGCATATGAAGGCAAACATGCTAAGCAGGTGCCATTGAATATTTTAATATTAACAGTGTCTCTTAGAGAGGATAACCAAATGACTGTGCCTCAAACTGATTTATCTGCAGTTGATTATTATGAACCAGGTACTGGATTTCAGTTTGAACCAGTGACTTAGAATAGCTAATACAGATTTACAGGCTGATGAAACCAAATACTTCCTTTAAGGAAATGACATTTTCTTGCAATTTGATTAACACAACTAACTACCAGAAGTTCATCACAACACGGTAACAATTTTAACAAAGGCAGCTTGCCAACTTCGGTGGTTATGGAAGGGTTTTGATTCATAAGATTTTCCCAAAGAAAGCTTTAAGAGAAAAGATCTGAGATCTTTTTAAAAGTGTGTCAAGTCACCAATAGAGAAGAAAGGAGTTATTCATTTGCATCACTAGAATCTCTACTAATGTACATTCATAGTGATCTGGCTGATGAATACAAACTTTATAAGGCACCGTATTGGGAATACAGATGGACACCCTAAGCTTAGCCTTCCATCTCCCAAATGGTACCACTATTCTGAAGTTGAAGGATAACCCTCTAGTTCTGATTGTAGTATTTTTATTCTTAAATGCACTGTATTAACTTGTAGGTTTTCAAAACAGCCACAGATGTTCTCATTTTGGAATTTGATTTTCCCCCAATCAAAGCCACATTATATTTGCTAGCAGGGATACTTAATGGGTGGTCATATATATCATACATTGTGATTTTTCCACAACTTATCCATCCAACACTGATGAAAATTTAAATTATTTCATTATATTAGCTGTTGTTAAGAGATACCATTTCTTGACATTCTCACCAACACCTGGGATTTCTAGGCTTTTTATGAAGTTTCATAAATATAAGTAGCAGGGAATTGTCTTTTATTATTTTATTTGCATTTCTTTCACTACCAGCGAAGTTGTATATCACGTCACAAGTTTATTGGCCATCTTGGTTTCCTCTTCTGTCAAGTAGTTGTTCATGTCCTGTGATCATTTCTCTTGTCTGTTGCTTGTCTTCTCTTGTTGGTTAGAATTCTGGTTGTGATTCTTGGTCAATTATATCCATTTAAATAATCTTGACTGACCCTGTCTGGCTTTCAGTTTTGCTTATGGGTCTCCTTTTCCAACTTTTCTTACATTCCTGGTTTCTGTATTCTTCCTAACGAATTTAATATTAACTTGTGAAGTTCTATGAGAAGCTCTGTTGAGATATCGATTAATAGTATCTTAAATTTATAGATAAAATCATAGATTAATAACCATTAATGTTGTATACCTCTTCATGACTTTCATTGGTCCTTTACTGCATGCTTTAGTAAACCAAAAATTCTTTTCTACATAGGGATTTTATATATTTTTTAAACTATATTCCTAAGCAGTTTATAGTTTTTGAGGCAATTTTATAAAACATATTTAATTACTTTTTGATTGTTTCTTGTTGGTGTATAGGAAGACTAACATATACATACTTATACACCGACTATGCTTGTTTACTAAATCAATATTTTGAATTGTTTATGTGGTCTGTCATATTGCCTGTAAATAAAGACTAATGGGTTTTTCTTTTCAAATTTTTGAAACTCTTCTACTTTTATTTTTCTTAATTATTCTATTTTAGGTCTATAAATGATAAAATAGAAATGACAGTTCTTATTTTGACCCTGACTTCACAGTGAATGCTTCTGCCATTTTATAATTAAGAGTATCAGTCACTAGTTCCCTAAATATGGCTGATGGGAAAAACATCATCTAGAAACTTGTTAGAAATTTAGATTGTTGAGCCCCATTCCTGGGGCTGCTACTGGATCTGAAACTCTGAGGTAAAGGGGATGCTTCCAGAAATCTGCATTTTAATAAGCTCCTCCCTGCCAAGGGGATTCTCACGCTAACTGCGGTTTGAGAACCACTGCTATAGGTATTTCTGTGAATGTCTTTCATCAGGCTGAGGAGTCCCTTATTGACAAAGATGAGTTTTTGTCCATATAGAGAAGACACATTTTATGGATTTTTTCTAAATTTATAGTGTTTCTTTTTATTGGAATATAGTTGATATACTGTATTATATTGCTTTCAGATGTACAACATAGTGACTTGTAAATCCTCAACCACACTAAGTGTAGTTATCCCCATTACCATACCAAGATACTATGGTATTATTGGTTATATTCTCTATGTTATCATTCTATTCCTAGGACTAATTCATTTTATAATTTGAAGTTTGTACCTCTTTATCCCCCTCAGCTATTTTACTTTCCTTCCATCCCCTTCCTTGTGGTAACCAACAGTCTGTTGTCTGTATTTATGGGTCTATTTCTTTTTGTTTGTTTTGTTTTTAGATTCCACATGTAAGTGAAACTGTATGGTATTTGTCTTTATCTGACTTTGCTTAGCATGAGTAACATGCTAAGCAAAGTAACATGGTCCATCCATTTTATTCAAATTTCAAGATTTCCCTTTTTTTGACTAATACTTCATTCTGTATATGTATGACATTATCTTTATTTATCTATTGATGGACATTTAGGTTGCTTCCATATCTTGGCTATTGTAAATAATGCTACAATAAACTTAAGTGTGCATATATCTTTTTGAATTAGTGGTTTTGTTTCCTTTTGGTAAATTTCCAAGAGTGGAATTTCTGTGTTGTATGGTATTTCCATTTTTATTTTTATAGGAACCTACCTCTGTGTTGTTTTCCACAGTGGCTAGACTAATCTACATTCCTACCAACAGTGTAGGAAGGTTCCTTTTTCTCCACATCATTGCCAATACTTGTTGTTGCTTGTCATTTGGATAGTAGCTATTCTGACTGGTATGAGGTGATAAGTCATTGTGGTTTTGATTTGCATTTCTCTCGTGACCAGTGATGTGTGCCTGTTGACCATCTGTATGTCTTCTTTGGAAAAAATGTCTATTCAAAACCTTTGCCCATTTTTTAATTGTTTTTTTTTTTTTTGGTGTTGAGTAGTGTAAGTTCTTTGTATGTTTTTAGATATTAGCCACTTATCAGATCTATCATTTGCAAATATATTCTCCCATGCAGTAGGTTGCCTTTTTGTTTTGTTGATGGTGTCCTCTGTTGTACAGAAGCTTTTTGTTTTGATGGAGTCCTACTTGTTTATTTTGTTCCCATTGCCCAAGGAAACATCCAGAAAAAAATTACTCATGCTGATGTTACAAGATTCTTGCCTATGTTTTCTTCTGAGTTTTATGGTTTCATGTGTTACATTTAGGTCCCTAATTCATTTAGAGTATACTTTAGGCAAGGTTAATAGTCAAATAAGATCTGAAATATGGCATGAAGTAATTTGATACATCATACTATAGAAGAGTCTTTAAAGCCAACAGTTCTATGGGTGTGTAATATATAATATTTCATTTCACTGTTTCATTGATGTGACCTCATCTATTGGAACATTCCCTAATTAGATAGGTTATTTCCCTTCTATTATTAATAAATCATCACAGTAACCAAGCTTAGTTTGAATGACTTACTAATACTTGCTTCATATTTAACCCAGGGTTAATTCTCAGGATTTTGCCATCAGGTACCCTTGTAAGTGTGCTGTTTTCTTGTGATGTTGGTCTGTGGCTGAAATCCAAACTGCGTTTAAACTTAATTTTATCTCTCTAAATTGTGTCACATCTAATGGGAGAGCAATGGAGAGTCTCCTCGTTCTGTATGATTTTCATTTGGAGACTGTATGTTCCTTCAATATTTGTTGAGCTTTTACTGTGTGTCAAGTGTTTGGCTAGAAGCTGGAGATACAAAAATAAATGAGATACAATTTTCCTTCACAAAGAACTTTTAATCCAGTGCAGAAATCTGTTGCTACACATACCGATTGTCTTCTAAAATCCATTTCTCAACATTTTGCATCTGTATAATGATTTACATATGAAGAAAATAGAATGGTTTATATGCAACTGTAGTAATGGTACGGTCCATAACAGGGATTCCAGTTCTAAAAAATTCGGGTTAGGTGGGAAGATAAAACTGTTTTTGTGGCAGAATGTTTTTCAGAGTTGGGGAAGATTGGATCCAATGTGATCTCCCAGTAGTAATAACACCACATAGATAAAAGATAAAATGTTGTTGTCCAAACCTCTCATTTTACCATCATTTAACTGGAAACTACTTCTCTGTGCCAATGTAGAGCTGAGTTCAGTTCTCCTCTACATTGTTCTCAAGTGAGGTTGTTGGGAAGGAGGGGAGGAAATAGGCTTCCTTCTGTTGAACATTAAAATACTTAGATTGTCATTGATGTGAGGCTAGAAATCCTATGAGCTGAAAAATTAATGTCTTATCTCTCAGTGGTTACAGTGACAGAATTTTAGAATGAAATACATGGTTAAAATCTAATTTGAATGACTGTCAAAGCACATAGTAAACATTGCTCATTTGGGGGTTTAGCTCCTTGATACTGTCTGGCACAGTGTAAATGCTGATCATAATAAAATAACAAACAAGCTTTCTTTAGTGAACACTTTTCATAAAGTAGTCATTCTCTCTATTCCACAGTCCTGACAGGGATCTCATTGGAATTACTGGAGTCTGTGCATTTAGAAAATCACACTTGCTCTTTTACTGTACTTCCTTCCCCAAAGTGATTATAGCCATAAAATCTTTTAAAACAGGACAGAGTAAAGGGAGAAGGGGCCGAATTGATATTGATTGTGGGACTTCCCAAAGCAGTAGCATTGCCTTTGTTCTCTCTCTCTCTTTCTCCCTTTCTTCCTTCCTTCCTTCTTCCCTCCCTCCCTTTCTTCCTTCTGTTCTTCCTCTCCCCTTGTTTCCTTTCCTCTCTCCTTTTTTCTCAATCTCTTTTTTTAAAGTATTATAGTATTACGATCCCTTTTTATCATTGGTAAAATTCCAAATATTTCTGACTCTCAGTTTTGCCTTACTGCCTTTCATTCTGTCTCCTAAATAGTGTTACAAGAAAGTGAATACTTTGCTGAGAAATGTCTGGTAACTTTGGAGTCATAACAGAAAGATAATTTTCTTAAATTTATCTTAAACTTATGCTGTATGAGATAAGGATTTTAATCCTATCTGAATATGTTTGCTTTGTTAAATATGCTCTAGTTTTTTTAGGCAATGCATTCAAAACCAAGATTATGCAGGAGTACTTTGATGAACTGAAAACATGACTTCATTTATCTGAATCTTCTGCCTCTGGGCTATAGATTCTATAAAACTCAGAAAAAAAGGGCAAGAGGATAATCTTTCTAATTTCCATTTTCTGTAGTATATGTCTTATCAATATCTCTTGCCACTAATTAAATTCATCTCTGACTTTGTTCTTCCCCCTAAGTCTTAGTTTTCCTTTACTGCCCAAATACCTTTTTTGTCTTTTTTGGTCCCTTAAGTAAATCCTATGAAGTTTCACATCAGATAATCTGGGACTGGTAGAATTGTGTGTTCGGTCTCCAGGTCGCTTTGTGAGAAAGCTCTGGTAAAAAAAAAAAAAAAAAAAAAAAGCCTTGTGTTTTTTTTCTGAAACAGTGGCATCTGTCCAACAACATGTCCAGTTTGTCAACAAGGTCTGACTGAAGCCCTTCATTATCATACATTGGTGAAATTATTTGCCTGAAGGGAAGTAGCTCATTAATAAGAGGGATGAATTGTACATTGTTTTGCCTAATACACAGTTTCTTCCTTGTAACATACATTCCTGACATTTGCTTCAAATTGTCTACTTGCTTAGTGTATTAGAATTGAAGCAGCAGCCTTGAATAGCACGTTGTGGATGCCAAAATTGTCTGAGGGAACTGAATCACAGAATAGATAAGAAAATATTTTCTGTTTTCTCCTAAAGGGACTAATTATTCAAAAACATATCATTTAGGCTCATTGGACTCTTCTCAGACTCTAGACCTGAATTCAAATTGAGTTCAAAGGTAGTAGTACCAGGGCAAATATGTAATTCAAGAAACAAGGCCAGTTTTGGACAAGACAGCTTATAGTAGACATATTTAAAGCATTTGATCTTTTCATAAAACCATTTCCCACCCCTGCCTAAAGAGGTTCCCTTCCAGCAGCTAGGTTTCTTTTGACTCCTTGTAATGACCAGCGTTTAACACGGAGGTGGAATTGGACAGTCTCTTTCCCTCTCATGAAACTCAAGACTAGAAACCAAGAAACAGTAAATTGAATTCTATATGTTGTTTGGAACTTAACAACTCAGGAACATGCACTTTGAAGTAGAGAAAGCCAGTTTTCAGAGATGTACATAAAGAAAGGTGCGAGAATTCCACAAAGGTTCCTAATGTGTTTCCTGACCTCTAAGGACTGCCTAAATTCCTTTTTCCCTCTCTACTTGTGCTAGCTTGAGTAACTGTCAATTACTTGCAAGCAAAGAGCCTTGACTAACAGTAATACATAAGTAAATACAGGTGGATATTCTTTTATATTTCCATTTATAAATTGAAATTGATTTATAGTTTTGCACAAAAAGCAGCCAGTGGGAAAAGACTATACTTAAATAATATACAGCACATGAAACACAATAATTGAGAGCTGACAAATCCCTTAGATTGCACACTGCTCATACAGCAGTCACGGACCTAGAGAACAGAAACATACCAAAAAACTCAAGTTCCTACGCAGCACATATCAATAACAGTTTCAGTGGGAGTAACTCAGGGTAAGCTGGGTGGAGACAAATATTTACATAGAAGACAGTTCAGTAATGCAATGTTATTACAATCATTATTTGTGAAAACAGATGTATCACTATAAATCATAGTCTCTGGGGGGATAATTTATAACTAAAGCTATTTTAATTGCTTTGTACCACCCTCTTTTATGATTGTTTTACTGGGAAAATATTATATAAGAACAAGTATCTGAAAACAAAATGTTCTTCATTCTTTTTTTTAACCAAGAAATAATTTATGTAGCTAAAATATAAACACCCAAGACTTTAAGAAAAATGCTTTTGTGGGTTTTTTGTTTTTGTTTTTTTATATGGTGTAGGCTCTTCATTTCTTAAGGGAAAGGAAAATGATGTCATTATAGGCCATTAGAAATTATCTTGAATTTTTCTCAGTTTTTATCAAGGAATTATATATAGTACAGTGGTACATTTGAAAGATAACTTTTGTGAAATGTCTAGGCAAGTATGATTTCATTTATTCTGAAACATAAATAGAATTATTTTTTATTGAAAAATATTTTTAAAAATCACTGTATACTTGATAACTGCAGCATATATTTATCCAGTTTTCCATTATTCTAGGAATAATAATATTAATACTTCAGCATAAAATAGTAAAGAAGCACGATAACATTAATTCTTTATATATGGTGCAGTTGATTGTCAACTCCATTTTTATTGGTTAAGCAACAAGTATCACTTCTATTCATAAAATTAGAAATGAAGATGCAAATAAATTGTGGAACTTGTCTGTACTTTTTACAACCAGGCTTACTGAGGAAAAGGTGACATTAACTGCAGAGCAGGCCTAGATAATGGTGGCTATCAGAGAGATGATCTAAAGTCAAACTATTCAGTGCCAAATTCCAGGTGCAGTATAGGTGTCCCCAAGAAACAGATGGAACATGGAGGCAGGTGATCTGAATTGTGTAGTCGTGATCTGAAAGTCTCTGCCAGTTTAGGCCTTTCTCTGGAATAAGAACTGAAACCATACCAGGAACCAAAGTAGAACTTCATCCTTAGAAATCAAGATAAATAGGAATTGATGGATTAAAAACTCTGTGGTGTTGGAAAGCAGGTATATCAAACTCCTCTCAATTCTGGAAGGAGGAATTTCTAAAGTTGTTTCAACCCTGCTTTTTCTATATCCCAGCCTAAGATATTGGGACGATACTGAGTTTGCAAGTGGGGCATACGGACAGTAAGGGAATAATCCAGGTCTGTCACCCTCCTTCTGTTCTTGTAACCAGATTGCTTAGAGTTCAGAGGCTTCTTTCATCTGTAATATCCCTGCTTAATTTGCCTTTATTCTCCTTCATATATTTCATCAATGCCATCTTTACTTGTGTTAATTCTATCTATTCTTCAAGCCCCAGTTCACTTTTTGTTTTCTGCTTGTCTTTCAGAGTTGGAATAAAATATTCTGAGTTTCTTTTAAAAAAACTTTTTATTGTAAAATACATCACATCAGATACAAAGGTATAGAAAACAATGAATTTAAAAAGAATCATCTGTGTAACCTCCACTCAGGTGAAGAAACAGGACACTGTTACTATCCTAGAAGCCCATTATATGGTTTACCTCCTTGATCATAATCTCTTCATACTGTGGAGGTAATCTGTGTCTCGAGCTTGTAATAGTCATGCCCTTCGTTTAACTTCTTTGGACTTTTACTGCCTCTGCTTACCTCTCTAAGTAAAATTGTAGTTTAACTTTATATAATTGAACCTTACTATATATATTTTGCACTTCTTTTGCTCAACATTATACTAATAATTTTCATATATTTTATTGCTTATAGCTACAGTTCATTTACATTTTGCATAGGATTCCCTTGTCTGAATATTCTACAATTTATATATTCACTGTAATGTTCATAGACATTTGGGCTGTTTCCAGTTTAGGGCTATGATGAACGTTCTCATATAGGTCTTATGGTCCACATATGGTTGAGTTCTTTAACTATTTAACTGTAACTTTGTATTCAACTTTATGAGTTAATATTTGTCCCATATTTTAAAATACTATCATAAAAACAATTTCAATTTTAGTTTAGTATTCTAGCTTGTGTTTATAGCAAAATGTACATAATTGTTACTGTATTTTAGGGCTCTAAGGCTATTCCAAATTTCTTTGTATTCTAACTAACACTTTGGGAATACCTCTTGGTATGTATTTTCTCCCTACATTAGGTTACTGCTACAGAAAACATTCACTTATTAGAATTCTCATGTCAAAAGGTATGAATATTTAAATGCTCTTGATTTAAAAAGATAAACGACTTGACAAGTTTGTTGCACACATTTATATTGACTGCTTGTTTTTAGTAGAAAGTTGTTTTTTGAAGCAAGACCAATGTATTAGTTGACTGTAGGATCAGATGATTTTCATATTATAACCATTTTTCTATACATTCTCTCTTAAGTAGGCACAAAACAGCCCTTTCTTCTTATTGGTTCCTAGGATCTGCCTCATTCTCTACCTCTGACCAAAATTGGCAGGTTATCTTCAGTATTTTATCACAGTCAGTTTTTAATGGAGGGTAAGAACATTAGATTAATTTATAAATAGAAGCCGTCCAATAATTTAATTATCTGGATATATTAGATGTATGCATTAAAATAAATGTGTATGAAAATTTTCTGTTAAAAAATTAAGTGTATTTTACTTCAGTATTATCTCCAGATCAGAATTTTTGCTAAAGATCAGTACACACACACACACACACAGACACACACACACACACACACACACACACAAATTATACATGAAGAGAAAAAGAGGACAGATGCTTTCAAAGTAACGTTAAAGTGAAGTCCTTTTTGTCCTTTTCACCAACTTACATTTTCCCCAAATCTGTTTGCTTGTTTACAGCATCATACACCAGGCTTCTCAGACTATGTTTATTCTTCTTGTATATTTCCTTCAGTGATTGGAACCAATGGTTAGAAATATGTGAAAATAAAAAATGATAAATGGCACTGCTTATTCATCCAAATTAAACAATAGCAAGTCTGATGAGTTTATACAATTGTGATTTTTGTGGAAAGGACCAATGAGACAATCATTACTGCCAAGTCTACTCCTAATAAAGCAAACTGGGTGAGTTCAGCAGTTCTGCCTCTAAATGTTCTGTAGGATTCATACAGGAAGAGTACATTTATCTTATGTTTGTGCTTCCTTATTAAAACATGCCCTACTTTCTATATCAGCCTATAATTCTGTCTTTTGCTTGTTACAGGAAAAGGACAAAAGTATATATGGCATACACACACACACACACATATATATATTACACACACACACATACATATATCAACATTTTTTAGTAATACAAGTTTAGATTCCATCTTTTTAAAAATTAGAAATGTGCTTTTTAAAATATATTGATCATAACATTATGCATACTGCCTTTTAGAACCAGTAAATTAATGTTAAAAGCACAAGTTCTACATTTTTTCCTTTATCTTCTTGAAAGGGATAATTTCTAACAAATGAGAAGAAGTCCAGTCATATCCGGAGGTTTTCACCTCACAGACAACTGCCATTGCTCTTTTCTGTGAAGAATGTAGCTTGCTTATTTCAATAGGGACCTCCTAGAGTTTGAGGAAGGTAAAGGACTCATAGAACTGCAGATTGAGTTTCTAGGTTGCAAAAATAAGCATCATTATCTTGACACTAATCTTATCCCAGTAGTAGCGATGAATGATTTGTTTAATTTTCTCCAGGTAGCATCTATATTCTCTTCCAGATTTTCAAAGTTCTTTCCATAAAATAAAGCTCATCTGAAGACAAGCATTAAAGAAATTTTTGGTTGGGGGCTTTAGGGGGTGAAGGAAGGATATTACATATATTTAAAGCCACTTGGTGGATGATAAAACCCACTAGAGTCACATGTTAAATATCAATTAACTCTGTTCAAGGACTCTTTTTAGTATTGTCTATAAATAGTTAGCAGTAGCTGAAGATTGCGTAATCCTCTTCTCTCCATTACATAAGCCAATCTTGAAGTTGTATGTAAGATGAGATTCTAAAATGTTTTACTATTATTATTTCCATATCTCAACTTCTTAATAGTTATGGATCTTCATTAAGCTGTAAGGTTTTTCATAATCTTGTCCCAGCTAAACTCTTCAGCCTCATTTCTCACCACTTATATCTCAGTCTGTTACCTAAATATATTGAATGCTTCCCATTTAACTAACTGACCTTTGTCCTGCTCAAATTCATTCTGACAAGCTCTCTAACCCATTCCTAATCATGCAAGAATAATTGCCTTATCACCCATTTGTAACTATGTAGGAATCATTTTAGGGATCATTTCACCACTAGATGTTATCCCTGATATTCTTAACTATCTAATATTATCCCACAGTCCCTTTTAATTTAGTACTTATGATATATTGCTGTTAATATAACACATATATCATTATCACTGTATATTTGGACATTTGTCCTTTTCTCCTATTGCTCAAATACTGTATTGTATTGAAGAATATCTAGCATTTCAGAGTAGGTGTTGAAAGTTATAAAATAAATACAGACATACCTCATTTATTATGCTTCACAGATAATGCTTTTCTTTTTGTAATTGAAGGTTTGTGGCAACCCTCTGTCAAGCAAGTTTATCAGCATGATTATTTTTAACAGCATATGTTTGTTTCCTGTCTCACATTTTGATAATTCACAAGTTGAAATACAATATTTCAGACTTTTTCATTATTATTATATTATGGTGATCAGTGATCTTTTATGTTACTATTGTAATGTTTTGGACACCAAGAACCATGCCCATATAAAATGGCAAACTCAATCAATAAATGATGTGTGTGTTCTGACAGCTCTGCTGATCAACTATTCCTTATCTTTCTCCCTCTCCTTGGCTTCCCTACTCCCTAAGATACAGCAGGATTGAAATTAAGCCAATTAATAACCTACAATGGCCTCATAAATGTTCAAATGAAAGGAAGAGTTGCACGTCTGTCTCTGAATTTAAATCAAAAGCTAGAAATGATAAAGCCAAGGAAGGCATGTCAAAAGTCAAGACAGGCCAAAAACTAGTCCTCTTGAACCAAACATGTAGCCTAGTTGTGAATGCAAAGGTTATGGTAGAAATATCAAGAGATCTGGAATTATAAGTTGGAACCTAAAGATGTGACTGAATTGCTACAATGTCACAGAAAACTTGAACTGATGATGAGTTCTTTTCTTATTGGTGAGCAAAGGAAGTTGTTTCTTGGGATGGAATCTACTCTTGGTAAAGGTGCTGTGAAGACTTGAAATGACAGCAAAACATTTAGAGTATTACATAAATTTAGTTGATAAAGCAGTGGCAGAGTTTAAGAGAATTGACTTCTATTTTGGAAGAAGTTCCAGTGTGGGTAAAATGCTATCAAACAGCTTCACATGCTATAGAGAAATCGTTCATGGAAGGAAGAGCCCATAGATGCAGCAAACCTTTTATTTTGAGAAATTGCCATAGCCACCCCAGCCTTTAGCTTCACTCTGATCAGTCAGCAGCCATCAGCATTGAGGCAAAACCCTCCACCATCAAAAAAGATTATGACTCACTGAAAGCTCAGATGACGGTTAGCATTTTTGAGCAATAAAGTATTTTTTAATTAAGGTATGTACATGTGTACATTATTTTTTAGGTATAATGCTGTTACACATTTAGTAGACTACAGTAGAGCCTTAACATAATCCCTATATGCACTGGGAAACCAAAAAATTCATTTGGCTCCCTTTATTGTGGTATTTGTTTTGTTGAGGTGGTCTGGAACTGAACCTGCAATTTCTCTGAGCCAAACCTGTAAATGAGTAAGTCACCAGCCCTAATATTATGGAAAATATAGCTCTTACCTCACAATTCATTGTATAGGTCCAAACAGTTTGAAAATAAAGAGCCAATTCATTTGTTTACCTGATTTTAATTAAGTAAGCTCTAAAATCTAATAACTAAATAATATGGATTTGATTGGAGCTTTCTGTATGGCTAGTTCTAAACCTGGGCTGTTTCTATCTAGTTTTAAAATGGAATGGAGTAGTCTTGTTTAGGGAGATTAAAATAAACCTTAAACATAATCTTTGAGGGAAACAGTAAATTTGCTTGATTCCATTCTGGTGAATCAGATTAGGCATAATTCATTCATTCAGGGCCAGAAGTCAACTAGCAAAGCTTAGAAGAATAATTAAAATGAAAGCTACTTTAGCAGCAAATTGTAATGAAATATAAAAGCACATCTAGAGTTTTAATCTTGGTAACTTCTTAATCTTTTTCCATCTCATTTGGGCGTCTGGAGAAAGTAATGGCCCCTCCCCTCACAATAATGCATTTTTACACAGTTGTGCATCACATAAAAAATATTCATGAATTCACTCGCCTCCAAGCCAACACATGTGTCTCATATTAAGACTGTGGTCTAGACAACTTCTGGTAATAGTGATGGAATGCTTTGGGCCCTTGCACATGTAATAATGATAAAACATGGACAAATATTAAATCCAACTATTTAAAGGCATTGGAAAGTCTAACATCAGACAGGAGCAGGAAGAAAGTGAATCCTTAAAAACCTTACTGGACTAAGAATTATGAGTGTTTGACTTTCTTGCCCAAGAGGACTCTCTGACTTCCATTGCTGCAGTGGGAGAAAACTTGAGCCTGCTACCTCAGCTCATGGTAGCAAAGAACAGAGGTCACTATTGAAAGATCAGCTAGAAAATTGGGAGGAAATCCTGGAATCAAGAGAACCAAGAGGTGAAACCCCAAGTTGGACTATAGTATCTTCACCAACCTCTAGTTGTCTGGTAACCTATGTGATAGGGTGAGAATAAAATATTTTCTACTAATATAATTGAGTGCATTCCTCAAATCATGTGAAAGACAAGTGGCAGAAAGCTGAAGTCAGAACAATTTTAGATGTCTAAAGACAGAGGCCAAGACTGGCTGAGAGGCTAAAAATGTAGGGGAAATTGCCCCAGAAAAAGTATTCACAGAGAAAATTAGCCCCCAAATCTAGTATAAATTCTGCCCAAATCCTTGGGTAAGTGATAAATTATACAGACACAGGAGAGACCACCAGGGAACTAAATTAAAAAACAAAAACAGAAATTGAAGAGAAATGTCAGCTGCTGTACCCAATAGAAGACATATAGTTTACATTTTAGTCTAGGCAGGTTAACTGCCAATAGAATAAAAAAATAATCAGTTTTACTAAATAGATTTTGCTTAGATAAGATGTTTCTACTTTGCTTTAATTTTTGAGTGATTATATACACACTTTCAATTTAAACAAAATTATTCACGTTATTCTTACTTTAATATAGAAAATCATCTATTTAACCATAAGAAAAAAAGTCAACAAAAATGGGTAAAAGTCTAGTCACAGAAGAAAAATGAATTGTCACTTAGGATGAACAGATGCTCAACCTTACTGAATATAAAGGAAACAATAAAAATAATAATGGTAAATAGTTTTTAAACTAAACCAGTAAAGTTTAGAACTGTAATATCTAGAGATGATGAAGTTCTGAAAAGTGGGCTCTTTAATGAGTACTGATAAATTAGTAAAACCTAGTTAGAGGGTAATTTGGCAAGTCTTTTAAATTATCTCTAAGTGTAACTACAGTGTTACTGTGTTTCATAATATAAATGGGAAAGATTACAATAATGCATATGATACATTTTACATATGCATGTATTTTTTGACAACATATAGTATTCTTCATAAAAATATGAGAATTTGTCACTTTATATTTCATACAAATTTTTAATTATACTTTATGAACTTTATCATTACTAATGGTTGTATTGTTACATCAATATCAATTCCAGTGCTTGTAGTAGTATCATTTTTCCTATTGCTAGATATTTAGATTATTTCTGCCTCACTAGTTTAACATCCTGGCAAACATCTTTGTACTTAAAATTTTCTTCTCCCTTGGGATTATTAATTGTAGTTTTTGCTCTCAATACTTCTAAATTTAGATACTTTCAAGTTGTAAAGAATAATACACATTTACTTGTACATCAGTTTATGTGTACAATATATTTTTAGAAATTTTGGAAATAAGCAAAATGAAACCTTATTCTTCATCAGTCTGCCAGGGTTACTCTTTCTTGTTTTATTAATTGAGCTCTTCTCTTATGAAATTTTCATTGCACTTACTTATTGGGATGTTAATGATTTTCTTTCTAATTATAAATTTTTTAATTCTATTTGCTACAATTATTTTTCTCAACCTGTTATTTCTTTTCTAAATTTCAGTTTTACTTTAACATGTAATTTTTAAATTAATATCTGACTTTTATTCCAATATGTTAAAAATATTTAATGTTTTCTTCTTTAGCTCTCTGTGGTTATTTTAAAAGCTTATACTCTGATATACATGGAATTTATTTTTGTTTATGGTGTGAGCTACAGGTCTAAAACAGATTTTGTCTTCAAATTTTAACATGTAATCTCAGTATCACTGATTAAACATGATTTTTTCTATTGTTTTCAAATGCTTCCTTTACAAATATTAAATCTTTATAACTTTATTCTATTTCAAGATATCTTTTTTTGTATCAGTAACACATTGTTTTAATTATTACAGCTCTGGAAAGGTTATTATCAGTAGGAAATTCTTTCCTTTCATTTATCCTTTACTGATTATATTCTTTCATATTTTTTCCCGGTCTTCCTACTTGATGAGGTTCAGATCTGATTTTTTTTCACTTCTGCAGCAATCTGTATTACCTTGTTATTCCATAAAAATACATTGATTGGAAAAATTTACACATTTACAATGTCGTTCCATTTTTCCACATTTTGTATTATATCTTTCCAAAAGTTTCTTAGTTGTTTTTTTTTTTTTTTTACTTTCCAGGAAGGTTGAATCATTTCTCATTAAAGTTATTCTTATATTATTTATTTATTTTTTCCTTACTGTGAATGGCACATCTCTCAAATGACTCTGGCATATAACAAAACAACATATTTTTGAAAATATTGATTAATTTGTTCACTTTGTTAACTCTTTATTGATATGAAAATTTTATTTGGTAGTTTTGGCTTTTCTAAGAACAATATTATATAACTTCCCTTGATTTCTTTCCTGATACATCTTATTTCTGTTCTCATATTTTTTACCATATATTAAAGACAATTTAAATAATAGAGTGTGTTGATGGTATAAATATTTTCTATTTTAATGACACATTTTATGTAGTTGGGAGGGCTCAAAAATACATCAACTAATTTACTTCTAGAAATATCTATTGAACATATACTAACGATGAATATTATAAAATATATAACACTGTAGGCAATGAGTTAAAAAGTTATGATTCCACTCTCAGATTGCTTCTACATACATACATTCACATACACAAATGCTTGCATGATATTATAGCAAGTTCTCAAGTACCAAAGCACATGGTGCAGTCATTGAATACTACAGGTTTACAGAAAAGCTGATTGCTACCTGAGGAAGATCTTCACAGATAAAAAGATTTTGGTGGATAGAGAGAAGAAGGAAGGCATTCTTGAGCATAGAGAAGGAAAAGCAAAGACATGATTATACTATTCTCAAGCGTATTCAGATATCTGTGTTCCAGATGAGAACGGTGGGCATTTGCCTTTCCCTGGCTCCTTTGTCTAGTTCAACTCACTCATGAGCCATGCTGTTGCTGGACTTTAGAACTGCCTAATGTTTTGGGTTCTGGATGAGAGTTTATCCCTCATCCCCCCTGTTTGAACTCAAACCTCTCTCCCTGTTTTCCTTTGTCAAGGTTACATACTTTTGCTTGTTTCTTGATTGTCTTCTGTGACCTCTTTCTGATTGTCTCCCTGGCCTCTGGACCTTGGTTGTTGAAGATAATTTGTGATTTGCAACATTTTATCATTGGCCTTACTAGTGACTTTTACTATTAGGAAAATCTTTAATGAAGACTTTATTATCTGATTCATCCCTTAGGTCTTTATGACATTTCTAGTCTCTCTGCCTTCCTGTTGGGTAGGAAGAGTGCTCTTACTTTTTACAAAGCTAATATTGGATACATAAAACTGTAGGTTTAAATACTAAGGTAAGGAAATGATTCTTCAATAGAAAGCTCTTAAAGGGAATTATGTTAGAGAACTATAGAATAACTATGACTGAAGAGAAGTTTTAAATTAAAAATATACTTTATGTATGTTTCTTCAAAATGAATCTACGTGAAATATGAAATAGAGAAGATATTCATTATTAGGAACACAAACCTCTTCAAGAACATTGGAAGGATGTGCATCACAAAAAGAAAAAATGGGTCACAATATTTATTTAAAAGTGAATTGTTTGACTTAAAAACAAAACCAAGTAATTACTGGTTACCAAATCAGTGATCCCGGCAATTAGTAATTCAGATTTCTCTGTGGCACTTTTAAGATACAGTCTTACGAAGAAATCTACATATTATTTGTTTTTCTGTTCCCTGTTCCTGAGGAAGAACCTTGAGATTGAGTTCTAATTAAAGCCATCAAAGCCTGTGCGTTCATTATATGTTACTTGTCAAAGACAAGAACCTCAAAGAGGGGAAAAAAACACACACACAAACATTTTTTTGTGGTGATATTTTCATTTTTCAAAAATAGCATTCAATGGGCTCAATTTGTCTAACTTTGCTAATTCTTTGAAAGACTGGGGGTTTGAACATTTCTTAATCTGCCTTGCTACTCTATGAGACTTCAGCCATTTTCATAGACTTGCCAGTCATTTGGAATTTGGAGATGCTTGCCTTGTGACTCAACTAACACAAGAGAGAGCCTCTAGTAATCAATTTGATAAAGCCTTTTTCTCCTAACTGCTGGCAAATATTTAAGTCTAGAACCATGCCAGTGGAAATCCACAAGAATTTTAATATTCCAAAATTCTATGAGTAGTAAAAATTTGAAAGACTGTAGAATCATTATAGATTGTCGATAAATCATTTGGTAAACTTTCACTGAATTCAAATGATGTCTGTGATACATTGTAGATGTGACTATAAATGGTAACACCAGTCATCATTTTGTCACCTAGTATATTCTCACTGATTGATTTAACAATCTAGTAGGAAAAGTAGGTCAGATACAGCTACATTTTTAGCTCTAACTTGTATTTATTTTGGCTTTGTTTTATAATAAATTTACTAAAGTAAGTTATCATTTATCTGGATTTTATCTGTAAGGGACTAAAAGAAGAAAGTGACATACTATACAAATATTTCTTTTCTATTTTTTAAAATGTAGTTGAAATTTGAGATACCAAATTCACACTGTGTTGGAAAGTCTTTATGTCTAAAGAATTCTCTGTACACTTTAGTTAGTTTCCTGAAACTAAATTTGAGAAAACAGAGTCTGAGTTTAGCATCCTCTGGTCATTCTAAAGACTTCACTATTACTTTATAACATGTACTATAAAGGAAAAAACTTGTTTAAAAAAAAATCCCCAAATTTATTAGCTATATTATCATGACCTAAAGGACAGATGAAAAACAACTGTGTTTGGTTTGTTTAAGTCATTGCTGGCACTGTGTGTTAATAGTCCTAAAATGCACATTCCACTTACAATGCCTTTTCTTGCAAGAGTTTTACAACTGCCATAGGAAATAAGGATGTGAGAAGCTCAAAATATTCTAGAGTTCAGGAATGGTTTATATAAACAGCTCAAAGTCTGCAAAAGGTTTTCCAGAAATCCCTGTCAGATTTCTGCTTACAGCTGGTTAGACAAAATTGTCCCATAGCCATGACTAGCTGTAAGGGTGCTACAAATGTAACTAATTAACTTCTGTAACCTCTAAAGAGGAGTTGGACCTTAGAGATGTTGGTTGGAAATGATTATTGGATTGGTTATTCAATAGTATGTAACAAAATAATATGCACTATGATGGGCCAGTCCTTATTTCTTTCTTCTTAGATATGAAACAGATTTCTTAACTATTTACTGTAATAATAACATTATTTATTAAACATTTCCATGTCTAGGTAGTATTTCCAGCACTTGCCAAATACTAATTTACCAAGAAGTCTATGAGGAAGATCTCATTATGCTCATTTATTATGCCCATTTTACAAATGAGAAAACTGAGATACCAAGTTAAGATACTTATTTCAGTTTCATGCATCTAGTCACTGGCAGAACAGAGATGCTTTGGAACCACTGTCTTTATACTTTATTCCATCCCTTGTAGGGTATTGTAGGTAAATGACTATGTCATTTCACTCCTTAAATGTCTTTTTCATTTGCATATTGCATTGTTTATACTTCAAATGGAATTCATTATTTTTGTTTGTTTTGCATCAAAACCCTTGAGCCATTCATTCTTTGTGGCAAGTGTGGATCATACCATTTCTCTGAAACATAATTTAGAAAGACAGTTTGGCCACACTAGCACATAGCACAATTGCCCAAGAATGCCTCATTTATCTCATTTGCAAAATGATGGATTATTCTGTGTCCTTTAGTAGCCCTTCAAGAGGTCATACTATATTATCTCTGAATTAAAGAAAAATCAGATCTTTGAGGGTCCAGCAGAATATCACTACCTCATTTCTTTATTTTGTGATGGACATATTTTTAAGATTGTTTGAGAGAGTCATCACTAATAATTTTCAAAGAATCTTCAATAAAAAACACAAAGATTTGCATGGAAGAGAAAGCAAAGTGACAAGAAGCTGGAATGCATCAGTAATAAAGGAGTAAGAGATCTTCTGACTTATCACATACATTCTGTTTCATGAAGGGGAAAAATGCAGGGTTGATAACTAGAATTGTATTTGATTTATAGGTGGATTTGGCAGATGTAAAAGTAATTGTAGTAAATTACTCTGAGAATAATCTAAAAATATTAAGAATGCAGCATTTCTCTATTGGTACATGATCCATCATTAGTAAAGAATGAAATAATGCAGGCTGTGACACTTCCTCCCACATTAGACACACAGGCCCCATGCGCCATGTTAACAACCTGAAAGAATGCCAACTTAGGGCAGTGTGTGGAATTTAACTAGCACTCATAAATACAGGTAGATGAGATATGATCCCAGAATTGGCTCTGGTTTGGCTTGACCATGCCTTAGGTTAAACATGCTACACACAATAATCCATAATGACAGGTGAGAATATTTGAAAGAGTGTTGTGTAGTGATTAATGGGAATGCTCTACTAAATATTTAAACAATGATAACTGTGATTACATAAAAATAGTATAAGATTGATGTACCAGTCAATAAAATCCAAATAGAGACTATATCCTTCTGTGCAAGGAATTCAAACTCTGTGCAAATCCAATTCTACCTCTCTCTCTTTCCATCATATGCCTACCTTATTTCCACATGTACCTTGAAAATTCCTTCTTCAGTATGCAAAACTGGACTTAAGTCTTCTAGTCTTAAAAGGAAATCCTGATATTGGACCATAGCACATGTATGTTAGCTATAAAAATATAAAAGTATATACAGACAAATCTTTTGGTACATCTTGGCCAAGAAAAGACATTTTGAATTAAATATATTTTTTGCTATGATCTGCATGCTGAAAGAAGTTTTAGAGTTTGTAAAGCTTAAGTTATCATCTTAGTCCTATTACTATTTGAATGAACTTGAATAATTTATTTAGATTTATTTAAGATCCTCAGCTAGAATGGATTTATTTAGGACCCTCAACTAGAATGGATCCTAGATAATACAGATTTGCTACTGTTCCTGAGGTCAGTAGACTTCCACAGCAGATCAGTGGGAGTGACACCACTAGTGTTCCATGTGATATGGTTTCTAGTATTCAGGATCTGTTATTAATCAGGGAAATAGGTATTTTCATCCTGTTTGTATGTATACTAATTGTGTTCAATAAAATCATCACCTTAGAAGATGGCGGCATGAGTAGGGCGGCTAGAATCTCCTCCGAAAACCATATATATTTTGAAAATAAAGCAAATACAACTATTCCTAAAAGAGAGACCAGAAGATACAGTAAAACAGTAAGACTACATCTACATCTGTGAGAACTCGGCATCCCATGAAGGGGTAAGATAAAAAGCCATCATCTGGCAGGGCTGAGCACTCACCTGACCCCAGCTCACCAGCAGGAGGAAAAGAGTCAGAGTGGGGAGAGAGTGGAGGCTCAGGACGGCTAAATAACCAGCCCTGATGATCTGCACTGGGAGCACAGACACACACTGCATGGTGTACTGGATATTAGAGGAACGGAAAAGTAAAATCTACGAGCGGGTCCCCATAGCCAGCTTCTCTGCGACAAAAGAAAAGCGGCACTTTAAAAGTCATAAAGGGACAGGATATAACAGGTGGACAAAATCGTCCCAGCACACTCAGCACAGTAGGCTGGGAATCTTAAGAAATGTGAGGCGCCCTAACTCCCTGGGTGGAAATGCAGCTCCGAAGCCCCTCACGGCAATAAGCAGCCTGCCGTTCATTCCCCACTGCTGGCACTGCAAGCAAACCAGCTGATCACCCATTGCTGTGGACCAGCAGGGGAGTAGCCCCACCCACAGCAAACACACAGAGTCTTCTCCCAGTGCACAGCTAACTGGGCCAGACCCAGAGGCTGCTCCTGTGCGCAGCCACCCGGCACAGGCAGAGGAAACTGCAGCAAAGTCTGGAAGGCACAAAGGGGTGCCATTTTCACAGGAGAACATACACCATGTGCCTGTGTCCTCGCGCAGTGTGCTAGGCCAGCCTGAGGGCCACCCTGCCCATGACAGCTCAGGGATTAACTCAGAGACTTCCCCCTGTGTGTGGGTAACCAGCACAGGCAGTGGAGAAGGGTGAGGTAACCAGCAAGCAGGAAGGGACTTTGTTCTTCCAGCTGACACACGTGCCACTTGCTGGCGATCACTTCTATTGCCATGAAAAGGCAGAGAAACCTGGTTCAGTCAAAAATCACTCAACCCCAGAGAGAGGGCTTGGTGAGAGAGGTATAGCCAATCTTCCTGAAAAAGAATTCAAAATAAAAGTTAAAATCATGCTGATGGAGCTGCAGAGAAATATGCAAGATGTAAGGAATGAAGTCTGGACAGAGATAACAGAAATGAAACATCTATAGAAGGACTTAAGGGCAGACTGGATGAGATGCAAGAGACTGTTAATGGAATAGAAATCAGAGAACAGGAATGCAGAGAAACTGAGGCAGAGAGAGATAAAAGGATCTCTAGGAATGACAGAATATTAAGAGAACTATATGACTAATCCAAATGTAACAATATTCACATAATAGGGGTACCAAAAGAAGAAAGAGAAAAAGGGATAGAAAGTGTCTTTGAAGAAATAATTGCTGAAAACTTCCCCAAGCTAGGGAAGGAGTCTCTCAGACCATGAAGCCTGCCCACAGATCTCCCAATACAAAGGACCGAAGGAGTACAACACCAAGACATATAACAATTAAAATGGCAAAGATCAAAGACAAGGACAGGGTATTAAAGGCAACCAGAGAGAGAAAAAGGATCACCTACAAAGGAAAACCCATCAGACTATCATCAGACTTCTCAATAGAAACCTTACAGGCCAGGAGAGAATGGCAGGATACATTTAATGCAATGAAACAGAAGGGCCTTGACCCAAAATACTGTATCATGCAAGATTATCATTTAAATTTGAAGGAGGGATTAAACAATTTCCTCATAAGCAAAAGTAGAAGAAATTTGGCTCCCACAAACCACCACTCCAGGGCATTTTAAAGGGACTGCTCTAGATTGAAGTACTCCTAAGGCTAAACAGATGTCATCAGAGAAAAAAGTCACAGCAAAGAAGGCAGATCAACCAAATACTAACTAAAGGCAAAAAAATAAAATCAGCTATCCACACAAGCAGTCAAGGGGAATACAAAAGAGTATAGAATAAAACACCTAACATATAAAGAGTGGAGGAGTGGAGTAGGAAGAACAAGAAGGTAGAGAAATAAAGAATCATGAGACTGCGTCTATAATAATGTAATAAGTAAGTTAAATCTCAACAGTTAGATAGTAGAGAAGCTACACTTGAACCTTTGATAACCACGAATCCAAAGCTTGCAATGGCAATAAGTACATATCTATCGATAATCAACCTAAATGTAAATGGACTGAATGCATTAATCAAAAGACACAGAGTAATAGATTGGATAAAAAGCAAGACCCATCTATATGCTGCTTACAAGAGACTCACCTCAAAGCCAAAGACATACACAGACTAAAAGTGAAGGGATGGAAAAAGATATTTCATGCAAACAATAGGGAGAAAAAAGCAGGTGTTGCAGTACTTGTATTAGACTTGTATCAGACAAAATAGACTTCAAAACAAAGAAAGTAACAAGAGATAAAGATGGACATTACATAATGATAAAGGGGTCAGTCCAACAAGAGGATATAGCCATTATAAATATCTATGCACCCAACACAGGAACACTGAAATATGTGAAACAAATATTAACAGAATTAAAGGAGGAAATAGAATGCAATGCATTCATTTTAGGAGACTTCAACACACCATTCACTCCAAGGACAGATCAATCAGACAGAAAATAAGTAAGGACACAGAAGCACTGAACAACACAATACAACAGATGGACCTAACAGACATCTACAGAATACTACACCCAAAAGCATCTGGATACACATTCTCTCAAGTGCACATGGAACATTCTCCTGAATAGATCACATACTAGGCCACAAAAAGAGCCTCAGTAAATTCAAAAAGATTGAAATTCTACCAACCAACTTGTCAGGTAACAAAGGTATAAAACTAGAAATAAATTGTACAAAGAAAATTCAAAGGCTCACAAAAACATGGAGGTTTAACAACATGCTCCTAAATAATCAATGGATCAGTGACCAAATTAAAACAGAGATCAAGCAATATATGGAGACAAATGACAATGCCCCAAGTTCTGTGGGATGCCACGAAGGCAGTTCTAAGAGGAAACTATATAGCAATCCAGGCCTATTTAAAGAAGGAAGAACAATTTCAAATGAATAGTCTAAAATCACAATTATTGAAACCGGAAAAAGAAGAGCAAATGAGGCCCAAAGTCAGCAGTAGGAGGAACATAATAAAGATCAGAGAAGAAATAAATAAAATTGAGAAGAATAAAACAATATAAAAATCAATGAAACCAAGAGCTGTTTCTCTGAGAAAATAAACAAAATAGATAAACCCCTATCCAGACTTATTAAGAGAAAAAGGGAATCTACACACATAAACAAAATCAGAAATGAAAAAGGAAAAATCATGATGAACACCACAGAAATACAAAGAATTATTAGAGAATACTATGAAAATCTATATGCTAACAAGCTGGATAACCTAGAAGAAATGGACAACTTTCTAGAAAAATACAACTTTTCAAGACTGACCAAGGAAGAAACAGAAAATCTAAACAGATCAGCAATGAAATTGAAGTGGTAATCAGAAAACTACCCAAGAACAAAAGTCCTGGGTCAGATGGGTTCACTGCTGAGTTTTATCAGACATTTAGAGAATACATAATACACATTCTCCTTAAAGTTTTCCAAAAAATAGAAGAGGAGGGAATACTTCCAAACTCATTCTATGAAGCCAGCATCACTCTAATACCCAACCAGGAGGACACCACAAAAAAAAGAAAATTACCAACCGATATCCCTGATGAACATAGATGCAAAAATACTCAACAAAATATTAGCAAACCGAATTCAAAAATACATCAAGAGGATCCTACACCATGATCAAGTAGGATTCATCTCAGTGATGCAAGGATGTACATTTCAAAATCCATCAACAACATCTACCACATCAACAAAAAGGACAAAAACCACATGATCATCTCTATAGATGTTGAAAAAGCATTCAACAAAATTCAATATCCATTCATGATAAAAACTCTCACCAAAATGGGTACAGAGGGCAAGTATCTCAACATAATAAAGGCCATATATGACAAACCCACAGCCAACATCATATTTAATAGCAAGAAGCTGTAAGTTTTTCACCTAAGATTGGGAACAAGGCAGGGATGCCCACTCTCCCTACTTTTATTTAACATAGTACTGGAGGTCCTAGCTGCAGCAAACATACAACACAAAGAAATAAAAGGCATCCAGATTGGTAAAGAAGAAGTTAAACTGTCACCATTTGCAGATGACATGATATTGTACATAAAAAATCTTAAATAATTCACTTCAAAACTACTAAGTCTAGTATCTGAATTCAGCAAAGTTGCCAGATACAAAATTAATACACAGAAATCTGTTGCATTCCTATGCACTAATGATGAACTAGCAGAAAGAGAAAACAGGAAAACAATTCCATTCACAATTGCATCAAAAGGTATAAACCTAACCAAGGAAGTGAAAGACCTATACCCTGAAAACTACAAGACGCTCTTAAGAGAAATTAAAGAGGACACTTACAAAAGAAACTCATCCCATGCTGCTGGCTAGGAAGAATTAATATAGTCAAAATGGCCAAAAGCAATCTACAGATTCAATGCAATCACTACTAGCAGAAAGAGAAAACAGGAAAACAATTCCATTCACAATTGCATCAAAAGGTATAAACCTAACCAAGGAAGTGAAAGACCTATACCCTGAAAACTACAAGACGCTCTTAAGAGAAATTAAAGAGGACACTTACAAAAGAAACTCATCCCATGCTGCTGGCTAGGAAGAATTAATATAGTCAAAATGGCCAAAAGCAATCTACAGATTCAATGCAATCACTACTAGCAGAAAGAGAAAACAGGAAAACAATTCCATTCACAATTGCATCAAAAGGTATAAACCTAACCAAGGAAGTGAAAGACCTATACCCTGAAAACTACAAGACGCTCTTAAGAGAAATTAAAGAGGACACTTACAAAAGAAACTCATCCCATGCTGCTGGCTAGGAAGAATTAATATAGTCAAAATGGCCAAAAGCAATCTACAGATTCAATGCAATCACTACTAGCAGAAAGAGAAAACAGGAAAACAATTCCATTCACAATTGCATCAAAAGGTATAAACCTAACCAAGGAAGTGAAAGACCTATACCCTGAAAACTACAAGACGCTCTTAAGAGAAATTAAAGAGGACACTTACAAAAGAAACTCATCCCATGCTGCTGGCTAGGAAGAATTAATATAGTCAAAATGGCCAAAAGCAATCTACAGATTCAATGCAATCACTATCAAAGTAGCAACAGCATTCTTCAATGAACTGGAACAAATAATTCTGAAATTCATATGGAACCACTAAAGACCCCGAATAGCCAAAGCAATCCTGAGTAGGAAGAATAAAGCAGGGGGTATCTTGCTTCCCAACTTCAAGCTCTACTACAAAGCCACAGTAATCAAGATAATTTGGTACTGGCACAAGAACAGACCCATAGACCAGTGGAACAGAATAGAGAGTCCAGATATTAACCCAAACATATATGGTCAATTAATATATGATAAAGGAGACATGGATATACAATGGGGAAATGACAGTCTCTTCCATAGCTGGTGTTAGGAAAACTGGACACCTGCATGTAAGAGAATGAATCTGGATCATTGTCTAACCCCACACAGAAGAGTAAACTCAAAGTGGATCAAAGACCTGAATGTAAGTCATAAAGCCATAAAACTCTTAGAAGAAAACATAGGCAAAAATCTCATGGACATAAACATGAGCAACTTCTTCATGAATATATTTCCATGGGCAAGGGAAACAAAAGCAAAAATGAACAAGTGGGACCATAACAAGGTGAAAAGCTTCTGTACAGCAAAGGACACCATCAATAGAACAACAAGGTATCCTACAGTATGGGAGAATATATTCATAAATGACATATCTGATAAAGGGTTGACATCCAAAATATGTAAAGAACTCACACACCTCAACAAACAGAAAGTAAATAATCCAATTAAAAAATGGGCACAGGATCTGAACAGACACTTCTCCAAAGAAGAAATTCAGATGACCAACAGGCACATGAAAAGATGGTCCACATCACTAATCATCAGAGAAATGCAAATTAAAACCACAATGAGATATCACCTCACACCAGTAAGGATGGCCAACATCCAAAAGACAAACAACAACAAGTGTTGATGAGAATGTGGAGAAAGGGGAATGCTCCTACACTGCTGGTGGGAATGTAAATTAGTTCAACCACTGTGGAAAGTAGTATGAAGGTTCCTCATAAAACTAAAAATAGAAATACCATTTGACCCAGGAATTCCACTCTTAGGAATTTACCCTAAGAATGCAGGAGCCCAGTTTGAATAAGACATATGCACCCCTATGTTTATTGCAGCACTATTTACAATAGCCAAGAAATGGAAGCAACCTAAGTGTCTATCAGTAGATGAATGGATAAAGAAGAGGTGGTACATATACAGAATGGAATATTATTCAACCATAAGAAGAAAACAAATCCTACCATTTGTAACAACATGGATGGAGTTAGAGGGTATTATGCTCAGTGAAATAAGCCAGATGGAGAAAGACAAGTATCAAATGATTTCACTCATCTGTGGGGTATAAGAAGAAAGTATAAACTGAAGGAACAAAATAGCAATAGACTCATAGAACCCAAGAATGTACTAATAGTTACCAAAGTGAGAGGGACAGGGAGGATGCTTGGGAAGGGAGGGATAATGGGGAGAAAGGGGCATTATGATCAGCACACATGGTGTGGGGTGGGGGCACGGGAAGGCAGTGTAACACAGAGAAGACAAGTAATGATTCTATAGCATCTTACTACGCTGATGGACAGTGACTGTAATGGGGTATGTTTTTGGGACTTGATAATGGGAGCCTAGTAACCATAATGTTGCTCATGTAATTGTACATTAATATTACCAAAAAAAAATTTATCACCTTAGCACAGGTAACAAGTAAGTATTACATGAGCAAGGAATATGTTGACAAACTCTAAATTGCGAACTTATTAGCATTACCTTAAATGGTTCCTTCTGGAAATGGTCCAGAAGTAATACACAGTTTAATAGCAGTAAGATTTATGCAGATATAATTTAAATACCCTTGTAAATCTCGGGAAAATCCCCGGGCAAAATAACTTTGAAATTGAAATAAGTCAAGGAGAGAAATAAAGTTTAAGAAACCTGTTTATTGCTTACAGGCAGTTGTCCCACTTCTCTCTCCACCCAGCTGACAGAGCAAAGTAAAAACCCCACCCAACCTCCCAGCTCCCTAGATGGCCCTTGTAATTATCTACTGATATGGAGATGGTCTACTTCTCTTCACCCCTTGGAAACACCTATTGATATGGAGATGCCCTAAAGCCAGGTGAGAGTTTCTGGAAATACTGAAATTTTACCCACATACTGTATCCCTCATTAATGAAATAATAAAGTCAACCTCCCTAAGATATGGTTTTGATATTTCCCAAGGATATATTTTACTGATTTTGCATTAATTCTCTTGTAATAATGCCTTTTTCTACATTAGACTATGCTTTTTATTCAGCAACTATCATACTATATTGTAATTGTCTTTCTTCATTCCTCCTTGGATTGTAAGCTCCTTGTGGGTAAGAATCATGACCTTTCCACATAAATGACAAAATAGTTTAGAAAATTTTTGATATTTTGGCTGTGATTCAGGTGGGATTTAAAATAGGGAGTAGAGAAGTCAGTCCCTTACTTGTTACAAAAGCATTTTATTGAAACTAATAAAACTATAAGTACTTTTATAATATCCATTTTGGCAATACAGGATATACTTGAAGCTTAATAGTTCTTAAAACAAATGGCCATTTGGGAAACACTTCAAGATGAAGGATTACTCTGAACCATAAGAATCACTGAAGATGTAAGCAAATGATAATTATTGTCTGTGGAAGTTAAAATACCTAGTTTTAAAAGATGGTTTATCTCTTAACCATTGTTCTAGGGAGGAGATTACATAGCACACAACTGATTGGTCCACGTGATATAGCCCAACTCATCATCCTAAGCATACTGTGTGCTTTTCAGGTAGATAGTATTTTCGGGACTTCATCCCAGAGTTGTTGCTAGTAGTGTCACTTTAGCTATTAGGTGACAAGTCGTATAGTATTCATCATGTTCATGTATGAAGTCAGAAGGATTTGAAGTTTGGTCCCACATGACTTACTTTAAAACATGATTTGTGAAAATTGTGGGCAGCTGGCCAAATCCTAATATGGTCTCTCTCTCAATTTAGCACAGAACTCTTTCTTTTCCAGGTATCTACTTTTGTCCTTGTTAGTAAAAAAGCACAGAACTAAAGCAGAGAAAGACTGAGGTAGAGATATTTTATTAATATAGTAACATTTATAGGTTTGAAGATTAGGAGGTAGACATCTTTAGGGAATCGTTGCACTGCATACCATAGCTGGCTGTGTGGTCCTCCACAGTGCACCTCTATCTCATATACAAATGACAGTTCACCCCATTCCAATATTCTGAATGTCTCAGTATAATACAGTATTTACTTTAAGTCCAAAAGTCCATTTAAATCTTATCACATCAAAAGTCCCACATTTCTTTATCTAAATCTAAATCAGTTATGGGGAGGCTCTAGGTATAGTCCATCCAAAAGCACAGTTCCTCTCCATGTAAACCTATGAAACTCAAGAAATAATATGCTCCCAAAATACAGTGGTAAAACAGGCATAGGACAACCGTCATAGATATTTCAATTCAAAAAGGGA
Organism: Manis javanica; assembly: GCF_040802235.1. NCBI lineage: Eukaryota > Metazoa > Chordata > Mammalia > Pholidota > Manidae > Manis > Manis javanica. The sequence goes on from NC_133157.1 coordinate 54,268,581, forward strand.
GAAAAGGGAAGGGAAAAATGGGTCATCATTCCTAAGCAATTTCAAAATGCAATTGAGACATCAACACTGGGTTTCAAGGCCTGGGAATAATTCTCTGTGGTTTTTGGCTCTACCCTCTGGGCTCATGACTCTTTCCTCTGAGGTTGAGTCTCCATGCTTGGCATCATTCTCCCTTTTTCTTCAGGATTAGTAGGTATGCAGCTGTATAGTTTGATCAGCCTGTCTTCTACCTGTGGAATTTTGAGGGTCCACAGCCTTTTTTTTTCATTTGGACCTCTCTATCCATTTCAGTCCAAGCTGGCAGTATTTCTGAAGCTAGTATAGCATTACTAAGAACCTTATGAGTCTCCCATGTATGTCGCAGGAATTCACTCCGTTAGGAAAGAACCCCATCCACAGCCTTTATTAGATAATCTCATCTCTGTTTTTAGCTTCTACTAAGCATAATTGAGGGGATCCTCATGCCTAATGACATGAGAGTCACATGCCTAATCTTTTCAAAGAGATCTCTCTGTGACTGAATACTCTGACCTTTTGACCCTTCTGAAGCCTTAGAAAAATGTTGTCCAGGCACACTTTTCACTTTCCTCTTCAGAAAATTATTTTTCAGTAGCGAATATCCTAATGTTACCATCTTCTACAATTTATATAGCAAATAATTTCCTATTTTATTAAGTCATGTTTTTTGATTAAATGCTTTCCCTTCTTTACCTCTTTATAGAAGCAAAACTCATCCATATGCTGCCTAATAGAGACTCATTTCAAACCTAATGACATACATAGAATGAAAATGAATGGGTGGAAAAAGGTATTTCATGCAAATAAGAGGGAGAAAAAACAGGAGTAATGTTGTTACTGTTTATCTATCAGATAAAATAGACTTCTAAGAAGGAAAGAAGAGACAAAGAAGGACATAACATAATGATAAAGGGATCAGTCTAACAACAGGTTATCACAATTATAAATGTCTGTGCACCCAGTATAGGAGCACCTAAATACATAAATACTAATAGACCTAAAGGGAGAAATTGACAGCAACACGATAATACTAGGGTGTATAAACACTCAACTTATATCGGTGGTTAACCTACACAGAACATTACGCCAAGAAGGAGCAGAATACACAGTTTTCTCAAGTGCACATGGAATGTTCTCTGGAATGGATCAGATTTAAGACATAAAAGAGCTCAATAAATATTAAAAAAAACAAGGTTTATCAAGCATCTTTTCAGATCACAGCAGTTTAAAACTAGAAATCAATTACTTGAAGAAAAAAATACCACAAAATACATGGAGGAGGCTAAACTTCTAAATAATTAATAGATCAATGAACAAATCAAAAAGGAAATCAGACGATACATGGAGAAAAATGGAAACAAACATAATGGCTGAAAATATGTGGGATGCAGCAAAAGTAGTTCTAAGTGGGAAGTAAATAGAAACAATCTCAAATAAACAATCTAATCTCCCAACTAGAAGAACTAGAAAAAAAAAAGAACAAAGTCCAAAGTTAGTAGAAAGAGGGACATAAAAAATATCAGAGTAGAAATAAATACAATAGAAAATAATAAAACAACAGGGAAAAAAAAAACAATGAAACCAAGAGCTGTTAATTGAGAAGATAAGCAAAATAGATAAACTACTAGCCAGACTTACTGAGGAAAAAAAAAAGAAGCAAACAAAATTGAAATCGTAAAAGGAGAAGATATAATTGATACAAGAAAAGTTCAAAGAATTCTTAGTTTTATGAAAAATTATATGCTTCTAAATTGGACAACCTAGACGAAATAGACAAATTCTTAGAAGTGTACTATCTTCCAGGACTGACCCAGGAAGAAGCAGGAAGTCCGAACAGACTAATTACCATGGAAATTGAATTGGTAACCCCCAAATTCCCCACAAACTACTGAGAGCAGATGGCTTCATAGTGAATTCTACCAAACATTTAAAGAGCTAATACTCATCCTTTTTAAAGGATTCCAAAAAATAGAAGAGAAAGGAATACTTGTAAACACATTCTATGAGGCCAGCATCACTCTAATACTACAACCGAAGACATTACAAAAAAGAAAAGTATAGACCAGAATCTTTGATGAATATAGATGCAAATTCCTCAAAAAAATATTAACATACCAAATTTGAAAATTCATCAAGAAGATCATTCATTATGACCAAGTGGTATTTATTCCAGGGACATACAATATATAAAAATTTATTCCAGGACAGTATAATATTTGTAAGTCAGTGTGATACACTACATTAACAAAAGGAGGGATAAAAATCATATCATCTCAGTAGATTCCTAAAAAGCATTTAACAAAATTAAACATCCATTCATGATAAAAACTCACAACAAAATGGGTACAGAAGGCATATCCTCAACATAATAAGAAGCATGTCTGACAAACCCACAGCTAACATTATACCCAGTGGCACAAAGCTGACAATTTTCCTCTAGGATCAGGAACAAAATAAAGATGCCCACTCTCACCACTTTTATTCAGTATAGTACTGGAAGTCCTAGACACAGCAATCAGACAAGAAAAAGAAAGAAAAGGCATCCATATTAGTCAAGAGGAAGTAGAACTGTCACTGTTTGCAGATGACATGATACTATATATAGGAAACCCTAATGACTCCACCAAAAAAACATTAGAACTAATAAATAAATTCAGCTAAGTTTCAGGATACAAAATCAGTATACAGAAATCTGTTGCATTCCTATATAATAACAATGAACCTGCAGAAAGAGAAATCAGGAAAACAATTCCATTTACAATTGCATCAAAAATAATAAAATACCAAGGAATAAACCTAACCAAGGAAGTGAAAGACCTGTACTCTGAAAACTTTAAGTCACTCAGAGAAATTAAAAAAGATACAAATAAATGGATATCTATCCCATGTTCATGGATAGGAAGAATTAATTAATATTGTAAAACAGTCATCCCTCCCAAAGCAATTTACAGATTCAGTGCAACTTCTTCCAAATACCAATGGCATTTTTTGATGAATTATAACAAATAATCCTTAAATTTATATGGAATCACAAAAGACAACTAATAGCCAAAGCAGTTTTGAGAGAGAACAAAGTTGGTATCATGTGCTCTGACTTCAAGCTATACTATGAAGCTACAGTAACTACAACAAGAACAGACACATACATCAAAGGAACAGAATTGGGAGCTCAGAAATAAACCCATGCATATATGCTTAATTAATATATGACAAAGCAGGCAAGATTATACAATGGTGAAAAAGACAGTCCCTTCGTAAATGATGTAGGGTACACTAGACAGCTACTATATAGAGAATGAAACTTGGATTACTAACACCATGCACAAAAGTAAACTTCAAATAGATTAAACACCTAAATATAAGACACAAGACCATAAAACTCTTAGAAAAAAACAGGCAAAAATATCTAGAATATAAGCATGAATAATTTTTTCTTGACAAGTCTCTCTGGGAAAGGGAAACCAAATAAAAAACGAACAAGTGGGACTATATTAAACTAAAGTCTTCTGTTCAGTCAAGGAAACCAACAAAACAAAAATGCAACTTACTGTATGGAGAATATATTCACAAGTGACCTGGTAAGGGACTAATATTCAAAATACATAAAGAACTCATGATATTTAACACCAAAAAAACAAACAACCTAATTAAAAATATGGGCAGATGACCTGAATAGACATTTTTACAAAGAAGATATACAGATGGCAAGTGGCACATGAACAGATGTTCCATGTCACTAATCATCAGGGAAATGCAAATCAAAACCACAAAGAGATATCACCTCACACCAGCCAGAATGGTTACTATCCAAAAGACAAGAAATAACAAGTATAGGGGAGGATGTTCAGAACAGGTAACTCTCCTAATCTTTAGGTGGGAATGTAAATTGGTGCAGTCACTATGAGAAGCTGTATGGATGGTCCTCAAAAAACTAAAAGTAGAAATACCATATAACCCAGTAATTCCACTTCTGGTAATTTACCCAAGAAAACAAAAGTCTCAGATTCAAAAAAATATATTCACTCCCATGTTTACTGACACTTCATTTAAAATAGCCAAGATAATGGGAGCAAACCATATGTCCATAAATAATGAATGGATGAACAAGGAGTGGTACGTATATGCACTGGGATATTATTCAGCCATAAGAAGATAATAAATCCTGCTATTTGTGACAACATGGATGGACCTAGAGGTTAATATGCTACATGAAATAAGCCAGGCAGAGATAGACAAATACCATAGGATTTCACTTACTTGTGGAATATTAAAATAAAGCAAAATAGAAGAAACAAACAGCAGTAGACTCAAAGGCACTGAGAAGTGACTGATGTTTACCATGGGAGAGGGTTTGGGATGGGGATGCTGAAATAGGTGAAGGGGACAAAGAGACACTAAAAAAAGATAAAATCAAGCTACATCTTCAATACTTTGCTTGTATATCTTCTCAGAAAATATCCAAGTTTATCAGAAGTTTTATTTTCCATATAATTGTAGGACATAGCCAGTTCTGAATTCGATGCTACTTTATAAAAAGAATTCTCTTCTAGTTTCCAATAATGTCTCTCATTTCCTTGCAAGCTCATAACACCTGCAATTTTACTATCCTTTCTACAAATAGTCAGCTTGTAATGACTGAAGTATTCCCTCAAATAAAATAGGTTTTCTTTACTCTGCTTCTCACTTCCTTCTGAGTCTTTAATAGCAGAGTCATTAAAATCCATATTTGTAGTAACAGTCTGTGCAAAGAAATCTAGGCTTTTTCTATCATGGTCCTCAAAATTCACCTACTATCTACTCTTAATTCCAAACCTCTTTCCGCATTTTTAGGTATTTGTTACAGCAGCATTCCCCTTTCCGTTACCAGTGTCTGTATTAGTTTTTGTTGTTCCTTCAGCAAATTACTACATACTTAGTAGTTTAAAACAGCACTAATTTATTATCTTAAATTTTTGGACATCAAAAGTCCAAAATGGGTTTTACTCAGCTAAAATTAAGGTATCAGTAGGGCTGTAGAGTATATGTGTTCTTTTGCCTTTTTTAGAATCTGGAAGCTTCTTGCTTTTCTTGATTTATGGCTCTTCTACTCTCACGGCCAACAGTTTAATGTACTCATCTCTCTCTCTGACACTTCTGCCTATTTCTTATAAGGACCCTTATAATTACATAGGGCTCACCTGGATAATCAAGGGTTTTCCCATCTCAAATATGTAATTTAATCACATTAAAAAGTCTCTTTTACCATTGTAAAATGTTCATAGGCTCCAAGTGTTGGAACATTATCATCTTTTGGGGGTGAGGCATTATTTTTCCTACTGGAGAAACATATAAAAATGATTTCCTTGAGAGCAGGGATAATAACTCCCTCTTTTTTGCTTTAGAGGACAGTCATAGCTTGGCACCTAGTGCATGTTTAATATTTGCTTTTATTTAAAAATATATCTATTTGGTATCTTATGTGACTGACACTCTTCTAGGTGTGGGGAAATATGTGAGTGAGCAAAACACAGTTCTTTTTTTCTCATAAGCTTTACATTTTAGTGTGGTGAAGCAGAGTACACAGAAAAAGTATGTTATTAAGTGATGATTTAAAACAAACAAACAAACCCAGGGTTAAGGAAAGAATGTGCCAGGTGAGCTATGTAAGAAGTCCTCTCAGACAAGGTGCCATTTGATTGAATACCAAAAAGAACTGGGGTATGAAGACTTTTGAATATGTGGGAGAAGAATGTTTTAGAAAGAGGAAATGTAAGTGCAAGGATTCTGAGGTATGAACATTCATTGCTTATATTTAAAAATTTTCAAGGAGTAGTAAGGGTGCAAATTAAACTCACAGTGAGAGTAGGGAGAATGGTATGAGGTCAGACATGTAGGAAGGTGACAGATTGCATAAAACTTTGTATTCTAAGTAAAGTTTGGATTATACTTGGAAGAAGATGGAAGTACATTACAGGATTGGAACAGAGACTGGCAAAAATCTGACTTGCATCTTAAAAGATTACTCTGGTTGCTCTGTTGGATACTAACTAAGGGAAGGGAAGGGTGAAAGCAAGGGAACAGGACAGGGCTGTTGTAGTAGTCCCCAGGAAGAGTGGTGACCGCTTGGATTACATTGGCAATGTTGGTAGGAGAATTTATAGCTCATTCTGGATATATTCCTCAGGCAGAACTCACATGATTTTCATGACAGATTGGATGTGCCTGTGAAAAAAAAAAGTAATTAAGAATGACTTCAAGGATTTGGACTGAACATCTGATGAATGGAGGCACCATTTGCTAAATTGGGGAATATTATAGAATAAGAACAAGAACCTCTCAGTTTTGGGTATGTTTAGATCGAGATGCTTATTAGACATCGAGTAGAGATGCTATGGGGATAGATACATGGAAGACAGGAGTTCAGGAGATCTTAGCTAGTAGATAGCACTTAAAGTTGTGAAATTGGATGAAATCCCTAGGGGAGCCATTTGCGAAGAGAAGTGGTGCCAGAATTGAATAAAGGAGCACACTTGTGTTTGGAAGTCAGGGTTACGAAGAGAAACCAACAACGGACTGAGCTAACAAGCAGGTACTGGGGAGTGAGGGGGTCCAAGAGTAATGTCTTGAGGGCAGAATGAAGGTGGCTTTTTGAGAAAGGAGTGATCAAATGTGTCAACTGCTGCTGAGATGAGAGCAAGAGGAGGACTCCGAAACGACCATTTGTTCTGGCGTCATGGAGGTAGACTGCGTTTTGATGGAGTTGGGGATACAAATGCCTGACTGAAGTTATTCATGGAGTCCCAAGTGCATTTATAATCTACCCAACAGTGAAAAATCTTTATTGCATTTCTAAACATTGACAAATACTTAAAATTTTATGCTATGCAGTTTAGCATTCACTGGTGGTATAAATATTGGAGTCTCTTTGAAGTTTAGTTAATATTTCTAAGTTGGTCATCTAGAGTTTCTTTATTTGCAAAACCCCCAAAATATCCTGTCTTTAAATTGTCTAAGTTCCTTACCTCCAATTATCTGCCTCCCTTGTAAGACTCCATAAAATGGAGAGATTAATTTAAATGAGGAACATTACATTACCCTAAGAGAATATAACTTAGTGCTGGTGGAATAGTTGGAAAGGCACTTTTGCTTTAACTTTTACCCATTTCCTCATGGAGCTGACAGAGATCAAATATCAAATGTTCCAGGTCAGAGATTAGTTATGGGGATTCTCTAGTTAAAAATGCGTTTGTTCTCTTGAACCCAATGAATATGTTAGTAATTAGTTTTTTTAACTGAATATTCCCCTTCTCTTAGTAAAATCAACTATCAGAACATTTCTGGCTTTTATGTGGCTCCATATATCTAAGTCATGGACTCTGTATGTGATATCCTTTGCAAAAAAGAAGGAACAACTGTAAAGTGCATAAAATATTGAAACTCAAAGTGCCAAAAGAATTCTCCTCAAGAATTCTGCCAGTGTTCATTACAGGTTGCTTAAAATACAACATATAAATGAAAAGTATCCCACACTGCCCTGTATTATATTCTTCTGCTTTTTTTCATTTCCATCTCCAGATGGGAGATTTATAGTGAGCCGGAGATAGACAAATAGCAGGGGGAGCTGAGTGGGAAAGAGAGTGTGAAATTAATTGCCAGATTGAATTTACATTCTGAAACTGTGATCTGAAGACAGAAATTCACATGCCGGACTTGTTCTAGTAAATGTTGGGTCTTGAAGGAGTTAGAATTTACCCTTGATGCCTTTTCAACTTCTGCTGTCTGTCCTTTCCCTAGTGTTGGGGTGTTCTCCTTACAATGCTGGAGACATATGGTTACATATTTCATTACCTTTTGTTTGATATCCATCAGTTTGCTTCTAAGAATGTTTTCTCTGCTAGGTCATAATATGTGCTCTTGAATTTTAATTCTGGTAAACAATCTGTGCTAAAAATTGCTTGGATTAATTCCAGATTAAAACCAAACAAAATAGCCAACCAACCAGCCTTTACTAAATTGAAAGTAAAAGTAAGCAGAAAGGGGAAATGTAGTAGGATCAGTTGGCATGTGGCCAACTCACTAATTTACGTATAGATGTAAAACTGACTCTCGGCATGTGATGTTAGGAAAGGGCCTGGAAAGCTCTCAGTATTAAAAATGAAGGTCCCACTGATTGGAAGGGAAATGTTTGGTCACTACCCCTCGCCTCACTATTCCTCCACTGCTCCACAGGCTTACATTTTCTTTCTCATCCACACTTAATTACTTAACTTTAATAATACCAAAGGGGCTATTGAATGTTGTTATGAATAAGACCCATATTCAAAATCCCAGCTTTGACACTTGACCCAGTTATCTTCCTTGTATGCACCTTAGTTTCCTCAAACATAGAAGGGAGACAATGCCACATTGTAAGATTTTTGCAATGAGGATTTATGTGTAGCAATTCATGAAAAAGGACTAGTGTAAAACATAGCCCCTGTAGGTTTTAATTGGAAATTGAGTAAAGTAATATACATCCTAGAAACAAAAAATAGTTTTAACAAGTGTGTAATAAGTGTATATTAACAAAGGAATTTGGGGGGGAACCATTTCTAGAGTATGGACATTAGTCAATTATAAATAGGAAGACTTTTTGATACATACTATAAAATGTTCAATGCAGAAACATTTATCATTATAAAGAACAATTGAAAATCTCAATAGATTCACTCACTGGAATCAACGTAAAATAAATGTGGAAGATTAGTAATGTTACATCAAAAGTAAATGTTTGTTCACTACGTGAGTTATATTTTCAGATGTCATTTCAGAAAACTAAGACTATCCATCCCAGGATGAAAGGATATTAATTAGACTTAATAAATGAATAGTGATTCTGTTTACCTCTATATCTCTCTATATATGGATTTATCTGTCATCTATCCATCCATATGTATACATTCAAGTGTTTATCCTATCAGAATTGCAAGATACATACAAATAAATGTTAACAAAATCTCAAAATACAATTTAGGACACTTTAACCTCTAGTTACCTTCATACCTAATCCCAGTTATTCTTTGAAATTTGGGAGAATTTTATGTGTTATCACACAACTAAGTCTACAGTTTGGGTAGAATCACTGATGACAAAATGCTAATCTACAGTATGAACGCAAGTTGAACAGACAGATTGCCTATAGTTGGGGTTTCTAAATGATTGTTAGGTAAAAGTATGTGACTAACAGTATTGTTGACTGTACACTAGGAAGTTATGGCCTATGTTGTCCCAAGCATTTGGTTCAACCTAATATAAAAGACTAATAAACCTTAATAACTTCTGGAAAATGAAATTTTGAATCATTTTAGAGTACAAACGACATTAAGTGTTATCAGACTTTATTGTAAAATTTAGCAAAGTTTTTCTTGTAATCCCTGACCCCTTGCTCTGAAAACAAAATCAAAATTATTGCTTATTTTGTCCCCCTACAATATTTGTGCCACCGTAAAAGAGGGAAGAAAATTATTGTAATAAATAAAAACAGAGATGTAAGAGAGAAAGATAAGTCAGTCCAGAAGAGAAATATTAGGGGCAACAGAAATACCATCAAGCAGTTTCAAAAGAAGCTTCTTTTAAAAGGTCATATAAAAAAAATCACACCAAAAAATATAGCAGCAGAGAAGGATAAATACTAGTGAATTGCACACCAGTCCCATGTAGAAACAGGGTTGTTAGCCAAAGCAGTAGTATTCAGAATCCAATTTGGGATGCTTGCGCAGTGCCTGTGAGTCTTCTATTATAGAGCTGTCACTGAACTGGTCCAAGTCTGATGGGGTCTGATGGCCTGGGACATCATCTGCCAAAGTGTCCAGAAAGCTCCCCACGGAGATGCCATCCAGTCCATCACTGCCATCATGTAGGCTGTTGTAGCTGCCACGCAAGGAGGTGCTCTGACTCTCCAGTAAACTGCATAGGCTGCCACTGAGACTGCTGCCTCGGCTGGTAATGGTGGCTTTCTCTTCAATCATCCACTTGATGGACTCAATGTTCTCGTTGATAACGAGCAACTGGCGCATGAGCCTGACATCTGTGGCTCGGAGGTTAACCTGTGGAGAAGAGGGAGAGAGGAAAGACATGCCAGTTATTTTACATTCTTGAATTATCCAAAGTTTATTTGGATTCTGCCTTCTGCAGTCCATAATTTTAAATTCACATAATAAAATATAAATTCACTTGATCTCCAGATTTGTCTGAAAATTGCTGACCAATGGTAGGGGTTTGGTTAATCAACTTAATTCCTGCCAGATGCATCAGACTCCAAAAGAGACAATGAAATTCCCACTGCATCCCTGACCCTAACTATGATGCATGGAAAAACATACTGAATGCCAGGTTCTCTGCAAAGAAACTTATTTTTGGGCCAGATTAGTAGCTCATCCATGTTTACTTGGGAATAAGTAAATTGTCTGGATACTGAGAGGTGGGGAAAGAGGAATGTGTAGAAACTAAGGACTCATCATCATTGTAGCAACTCCTTTGTTTTTGAGAGGTAATGTGCCAGGGTTCATTATAAAACTTCAACATTCATTATAGTAGTAACCTTATACCACAGGTATTATTATTTTTATCCCCATTAGACAGATAAAGAAACTGAGATCTACAGAAAGGAGGTAAGAATACAGAAAAGGTCTGTACTCTTTATGACTTTATATGACTTTATATATATAGAGTAATAAATAATGCTTTTATTTTTAAGAGGAACCAAATTACTTTAGTATTCCATGAGTCCAAAGGGTGCAGACACACTAGACTGATGGACTTCACAAGGTGATCTGGAGAGATATTTTCTGTAAATCTGATTATTTGCTTCAGAAATGTGAGGGGTAATCCCAATCAAAATTGGGGTATAAGACTCTAAGGAGGTTCTAGAGCTCCTCTGAGTGCCTTCTAGGTGTATAGTCCTTCCCATAGTTATAAGTTACTTCAGGGAACTCTGTCTTCACAGCCGCAAAGCAGAATTTCTTTGTTTGCCCTACATTGTAACAGGAACATTGCTAACGTCAAGGTGTGGTGGTTCTGGGCAAGATGAGGAGAGGGCAGCTGCAAGAACTATTACAAGGAATCCCTGTTCTTGCTGGAATTGAAGAGCTATGGCCCCTTCAGAATGCTGGAACTGGGAAACAAGGATGCATTTGGCCATTAGAGATCCAGGTCACATTCATTATGGTTTGAAATGGATTCCTGTTTTTTCAGTTGGGATCCTTAATCCAAGAGGCTGGGCCTTGTTAATTCTCTCTCAAAGATACAGGGCTCATTCAGACTTATGGGTGTCTAGAATTAGGTACTTGGTCATGAATGACTCAAGCCATAAGGGAGAAAGGAGCCTACTGTCTTCAAATGTATGCATCCATATTTTTAAAGTATTTCCTGGTTAGGAGTTAATCTATACTGAAGATGAATTTTGGATTTATTGAACATGATGAATAAGTATTAGGAGAGATGGAATTTCTACCAATGACTTCAAAGATGTAGGATAGTAAATTTAAAAATTTTTAATTTTGCTAGGATATTACACTAAGTGACTTTTGGGTGACTTCATTATTTTCTCCGAGAAACGCATGGAAAATAAAATGTCTAGAAGGTAACAGTGAAAATCATTTATCTCTTAGGTGTTCATGAACAGAAGGATATGAACTTAACAGTGCTTTTCTATCTGTGGCATTGTTGTAGTGGCCTTGCAGTGATGTGTTGAGGAGCGAGGCTTTCTGGAAGTGTTTATTTTCATATTCACCCACACCACCAGATGAGTCATCAAGATACTTTCCAAGTTATACAAGTAATACAGCATTGATAAATCACCGACCACTTGTCTAGATCCTCAGAGGAGCCTAAGTAATCAGTTTGAGCCAAAATAAAATCCTTCAGTTAGGCATCTGTGGATGATGAAACTTGCTGTGCCCATTGTAGGCATGGTGCAGGCAAAATGCGACCGTTCGCCTGCAGCTCCTCACATGAAGCACAGCTGTTCTTGTTCACGTCTCCACCCCGTCCCATGAAATGCTCCTGCTCTTGCCCAGCTCTGGGTGTGTTTCCTGTTACTGCTTTTGCTTGAAGTATTTTACTCTTTTTCTCTCCACGTCCTCCCCATTCTTGAAGTCCTAGTTCTTATATCAAGCTACTTGCTGATCCCTGCCTTCTTCTACTGGCCCACTTAACCTCTATCATCCTTTTAGTTTGTGTCTCACAGGATAGCTGGATTTTCTATTGTCTTAATATTGCTACCTATTATTGTGTCTTGTAGCCATATCTTCAACTGATTTTTAAGTCCCTGAAGCCATGTCTTAACATTCCTTCCATTATCTTAAGATCTGTCTTGATTGAGTTTTTAGAAATAGTCACAATTTTAGGGTCTATGAAAGTTCAGCTCTTAAGACAGTAATAATACACATTCCCAACAAATGTATGACTCTGGGACTGAAACATACTTAGGTTAACTTTTTTTTTCAACAAGATTTGTTTCATTTATAGAATGGCTACATCAGATACAATTTTTTTCCATTTTATTGAGCGATGCAAATAAGAAGGGAATAAATAGATTATGAAGTAACAAAAGCTTCCTTTGACCATAAAACAACTTATTTAAATTAAAAAAAAGTCTTTTTCTTCTGAAGATAAACATTCATAGGTCACTGAACCAGTGCTGGGAAAAAAATGACGGAAGCAAGTCAGTTAGAACGTGTTGATCTGGCTGACAATGATTACAGATTTAACTATGTTTAACTCTGTGTCCTCCTGGAGAGAGAGTAAACAGCTACGGAGTGTGGGAGCGCCGGGTCAGCCAGTTCACACGGCTGCCTGTCCATTATTCCCTGGAGCTCCAGGCTGCTTCACCTGCCTTCCCTAGAAGGAAGGTGCAGTTACCCTCCTGCTGACGGACCTTGGGAGTCTGAGCAGTCCGCGGCAGAGCTAAATCACACTGTCCCTTCTGTCCCCAGTAGCTGCCCTGCCTTTCCTCACTGTTATGCATGTCGGTCCTTAGGAAGTCTGGCCATCAATTAGGAAAAGAGTAGACTCGCTAGCTGGCAGGAAACCACCGTTCCTTCGCATGAGATCTTTGAGGATATTGAGAGTTGGGGTCTCACCTTTAAGTCTAAGTGTCCCCTCCTTGGAGTACCCCTTCCTGATCAATCACGGTATCCAATCCCCCTGCCTAGTTTTATACTACATTCTGTTTCTTCTCCCCTCCCCAGTATTTATGACTAGCTAAAATACTATTTGTTATCTGTTACCACCACAAACATGATAAGCACCACAGAGGGCAGGGGGCTTGTTCTGCTTCTTTCACTCAGCACTCTGTGTCTAAGGCCCAGAAGAGTGCTTGGCACGTAGTAGGTACTTGATTAGTATTTATTCAAGGGCTGAATGATTGCTTCAGATGAGACCATCTGTCAGGAACAGCCCTCTCTTGGGTTTTGCTGTGGGTCAGTGTTAGGTGGCTTGACGGGAGGAAAGAGGAGAGTTCTGGAAAGAGCATTTCAATATTGAAGCACTCCCAGCTTGCAGTAACATTTCTATTCATTTATGGGATTCAAACACGGCATGATTGGTGCAAGGTTATTCCTAGTTTAAATGTCCAGATTACAAAATATTATCTGACAGGAAGTGGATTTTAAGGTGTGAATCACATTCCAAACATCATTCTGTTTGTTCCAAGGTAATAACTGGTACTAGCACAGTACGGGTGTTATGTAAACACATGGCGAAATGATTTAAACAAAGGAAACAAATAGGACATTTACCAACGGAAAAAAAAAAAGTTTGCACTGATTGATCCAGAGAGATGGGTGTCCTTTCTGCTTTTGCTCTTCACTCTCTCCCACCCCAGGCTCACAGTCATCCCGGGGTGGCTCACCTTCATACTTCACAAGTCTTTCATGCTTCAGCATTGTAGTGTAACAGGTCTCCCTACTTTAGACTGAATGAATGCTGAAATTTCAAGTCATTTTTGGACAGGTGGGTAACTGGGCGTATGGTAGAACTTGTAATGAAGGATCATGAAAGAGCAAATATTCATAATAATAAACATTTCCAGATCTATGTCTTCTTCAAGACTATCATATTAATACTTGAAAAAAAACAAAGGTTTATGAATTGGCACAATGGAATCCAAGAAAGAGAGAATGTGGTCAAATTACTAAGTACTCAGTTGCTAAAACTGAGTTTTAACAAGTTGGCTTCTTTTGCTGTGTTATGTGAAGATCGTGACACTGGGTTCTCATCTCCCAAGGCCACTGTTTACCTGTGTGACCTTTGAATGGAGTGGCTTGGCACACAGGACCTCAGCTTTCCTGTCCAGGAGGAAAAATCATGGGATTTTATTCTGAGGTCCACTGAGCCCCAGTATTCAGTGGAGGTGCTGAAGCAGTCTGTGAACAAAGGCTAATTTCTGCCCAGTAATGAAGATAGAATTCAGTTGAGGAACCCACCTTTCACTTTGGTCTGCTTTTCATATTGGGGTTTCATTTGAGGTATTATTTGATGAAAAGATGCTGTACATCAGATCACAGGATTTCCCTCCATTCTGACACTGACTCTGATTCTTTTGTTATTCCTGTAGCCATTTTTTTATTTCTGCTATGAGAAAATTAGGCTACAGAGGAGACAGAACAATCAGTTATTTTTTGTTCAATAGCTCCAGAAAAAGATATAGTAAAAACTCATATGGCTACAGCCAGAAGTTTGAGTTCTATGTGAATTTTAATCACCTTATCAGAAATTGTGCAGTAATAGTAATTTTGGTTTTTGCCCTTTGGGTTTAAATAAAAATCTTATTTGTGTTCTGCTCTGGAGTAAACATATATCATCTTTAATGTGTCTATAAAGTAACTGATACGTGCACATGAGCTGCTGAATATGCCTTCCAGATAGGGACATTGTTCACCCTACTTACCATATTGGAGGTTTGGACAGCGTATCTCCCATAAAGCTCTCCATTGCTATTTTTATCCTTTTATTTATGAGAATCCACTAATCAGGTAAAAGCAGGCCATCTCATACTTATGCATTCCTATTGTAAAATCCACATTATCCATGACCTAAATCTCACATGGCCAGCAAACTGTAACATGAATTAGAAGGGAGAAAGACTACTTTGCAAGTCCACAAACATGTACATGAAGAAAGGAAAACATGAGATTTGCCTTCTAATGTAATACTCTAATCCTAGTTTCTGATTAGGAGAAACAAATCAGCATTTTTTTTCAGATTCGTAATTGGTAGAAGTCCTCTTTTCTAGCCATATTTATTTCCAAATACACAAAAAATTCAAAAGCATATGTGTGTATTAAATTAAAAAGCTGTTGTAAAGGTACTTGGGATATTGTTTTAGTAACAGTTTATCCCAGTTTATTCAAACGCTCCCTTCATATAGCCTCCTGTGTCCACATTTGCTCCCTCTCCAAATTCACCACATCCTCAATTTGATGGCCATAGGAGATTTTCTGCCTACCCATACTTAAAATTTCCAGCAGTTTTATTAATAGCTTTATAAAACCCTCCCCTGACTGTTTTCTCAGAGGGTTTGTAAGGATATTATTGGCTCTCTGCAGTCTGAGAAGACATTGTACAACATTCCCATCTACTGCTTTTGGTTTGGAATGCTGCAGTAGAAAAGCCTGCAGCCCTATACAAGTCAATGCTATTCCACCAAAGGTTCCCTCCACTTTTTCTGTCAGTTGAACGTTTACAACAAAATATTGTTATAACTGGGCAACTGAGGAGAAAGACATTCTCCATTTGTGTTGTTTATATGTGGAATTGAACAATAACTAAAACAGTTCATTCTTTTCCCTAAACCTTATAGAACAGTAATTTCCCCAAAGACTAAGTTATATACATAAAAACATATCAGTACAGCTGACTGACTTATGTTGTTTTTGATAAATTAGAAAGCTGCATCTGGTGAATTTGAAAGGGGAACATGTGACCCCCCTGAATCTTAAACATAAATTCTTGCACCAGGCCTGCTTGTGAGAGCTGTGTAGTTTCTGCTGGTGTGTCCCCTGATTACAAAAATAAACAGGGAGCTTCTCAGTCTTATTCCATCAGATTCTAGGTTCAGTTGATATTTGAGTTCCTGTAATGTTAGTGCCTATTCCATATTCTAATACACTTAAAGAACTGTTTCCCTGAGTGCTTTCTCTCTAAATATATATATATATGCAAAGTGTAATTAGGGCTAATAAAAGAGATAATAAATCACCTAAGATGAAATTCATTTGGAATGATTTAACAAAAACATGAAGTTCCCACATTTGAGGCAGAGAAGCTCACATAAACAACACAGATCACACAAGAAGTGTTTCCATAAATATTCTCAATGCACATCTTTTCTCAGTTATTTTTTTGTTGTAAAATCTGATGTGTAATCTACTGTTAAACTATTTTTCACTGTAATGCAAATTATATTCATTAAACCAGAACTAGTTTCAGCTTCAGGATTAGTTAGGTCAGAACTTTATTGATTTGTCAGTGATATGAGCAACTTTGCTATACTGGATAATAGGTTTTGAATACATGAAGAATATCTCCCATTTTTTTGTGTGTGCTGGTGATAATGTAATAGCTAAGAACACATGACAGCTTTTAAGTAACATTTTCTCCATTTTAAGATAATCTTAATTTTAAAACTATCTTAAGATAGTCAACAAAATAAAAATCAAGTCCTGATTTATAGTGCTTTCCAATTCTGGTGTAAATACTCCTACCATCACTGATTTCAAACTACCAATGTGATGTTACTAAACACAGGGTTGGTAAGAAGTGATTCATAGCACAGCATTACATAGTATTCTCACTTTACAGGTACAATAAATGTTTTAAATAACCTCAAGAAAATAATTAATAGTAAAATGTAAAATCATTAAAAAGTGATGAGTTTTGATCTATTTTTCATATAACTTATAAATTTACACTTTTACTTACATTACATTTTTTTGAGATATAATTGATATATTGTGTATGTTTGGGAATACAGCATGATGATCTGATACATGTACATACTGTAAAATGATTACTACAATAAGTTTAGTTATCATCCATCACCTGATGTAGTTACAAATTGTTTTTCCCTTGTGATGAGAATTTTTAAGATCTAGTCTCCTAGCAAATTTCAAATATTCACTACAGTATTATTATCTTTAGTCAGAATGCTATACATTACAACCCCAGTGTTTATCTCATAACTGGAAGTTTGTACCTTTACCACCTTCACCCATTCTGCCTACTCCCACCACCAGCCTCTGGCAACCACCAATCTCTTCCTCCATATCTATGTGTGTGTCTTTTTAGATTCCACATGTAAGTGAAATCATGCAGTGTTTGCCTTTCTCTCACTCACTTTACTTAGTTAGTGTTATGCCCTCAAGGTCTATCCACCTTATAATATCCATCTCTGTAATAACAGACAATCCTTTTATATGCTAATTTATTTGTATATCTTCTTTGGAAAAATGCCTTTTCAAGTACTGTAGCATATTAAATCCGATTATTTCCTTTTTTGTTGTTTAGTTGTGAGAGTTCTTTATATACACTGGATATTAACCCTTTTACAAATATATGGTTTGCAAATATTGCTCCCATTCCATAGATTTTCTTTTCACTTTGTTCATTGTTTCTTAGTAGTTCTTCTAAAACTTTGAGAAGTTTTAAATTTGATGTAGTCCTGCTTGAGTGTTTTTTGTGTTTGTTGGCCTGTGCTTTTGGCATTATACCTAAAAAAAAGATCCAAATTCACAAACCTTTTTTCTCATTTCGTTCTAGGAGTTTCATACTTTCAGGTCTTCCATTTAATCTTAAATCAATTTTTTTATATCCTTGTATATAGTGCAAGTTAAGGATCTGACTTCATTTCTTTGCATGCACATACCCAGTTTTTCCAGTACAATTTGTGGAGGGTACTGTCCTTTCTGCATTGTGTAACCTTGGCACCCTTGTCAAATGTAATTTGACCTTATATGTGAAAATTTCTTTCTAGGTTCTCTATTCTGTTCTATTTCCAATGTCTCTCTTCATGCCAGTACCATGCTATTTTGAGACTATATAGATCGATACTACTATAGCTTTGTGAAATGCTTTGAAATCAGGAAATGTGAGACCTCCACCTTTTTCTTTCTCAAGACTGTTTTTGGCTGTTGGTTCTTTTGAGATTCCATATGAATGTCAGGGTAGTTTTTCCTATTTCTAGAAAAAATGTCATTGGGATTTTTATTGGGATTGCATTGATTCTTTAGTTTGTTTAGAGTAGTATGGGAATTTTACCACTATTTAAAACACTATTACATCTTCCAATACATAAACACAGATTGTATTTCCACATGTTTCCTCTTTAGTTTCTTTCAGCAACACTATGTAATGTTCAGTATACATGTCTTTTACTTCCTTTGTTTATTCCCAAGTATTTTATTCTTTTTGATGCTATTATAAATGGAATCATTTTCTTAATCTCCTTTCCAGATTGATCATTGTATAGAATTGAAACTAATTTGCATGTTGATTTTATATCCTGCAACTTTGCAGAATTTATTAGTTCTATCAGTTTTTTGTGGGTGGAATCTTCAGGGTTTTTTACATAAAAGATTATTTCATTTGTGACTAGGGATATTTTACTTCTTTTCCAATTTGGATGCCTTTTATTTCTTTTTGCTTTGGCTAGAACTTCCAGTACTGTGATGAATAGAAATGGTGGAAGAGCATCCTTACCTTGTTGTTGATCTTAAAGGGAAAGCTTTCAATTTTTTACTGCTGATTATATTAGTTGTGAGCTTTTCATATGTAGCCATTATTACGTTGAAGTAATTTCCTTCTGTTCTTAGTTCATTGAGTGTTTTTAGCATGCAAGGGTATTGAATTTTGTCAGATGCTTTTCTGCATCAATTGAGATGATCGTGTAGTTTTTGCCCTTCAGTCTATTAATATGGGGTGTTTGATTGATTTTCCTGTGTTGAACCATTCTTGCATTCCAGGAATAAATCCTACTTGGTCATGGTGTATATAATCCTTTTAGTTTATTTTTGAATTCTATCTGCTAGCATTTAGTTGAGGACTGTTGCATCAATATTAATCAGGACTATTGGTCTACA
Source organism: Manis javanica (assembly GCF_040802235.1). NCBI lineage: Eukaryota > Metazoa > Chordata > Mammalia > Pholidota > Manidae > Manis > Manis javanica. The sequence continues at coordinate 54,287,696 of NC_133157.1, forward strand.
GTTTTCTTTTCTTGTAGCATCTTTGATTTTGGTATCAGGGTAGTCCTGCCTCGTAAATTACTTTGTAAATGTTACTCTTAAATGTATTGGGAGAGGTTTAGGAGGATTAGTGTTAATTTTTAAATTTTTGGTAGAATTCTCCAGTGAAGCCATCTGGTCCTGGAATTTTATTTATAGGGATGTCTTGATTGCTAACTCAGTCTCCCTACTAGTTAAATGTACATGGAAGGGAAAATTTTTCCTTAGCCCTTAGGATCACTAGCTCTGTTAGAAAATTAAACTGACAAAGACATGTTAACAGGAGAAAAGCATATAATTTTTTATAAGCTTTATATGACATGGGAGCCTGCATAAGGAAATGAAGACCTGAAAAATGGTTAATCCTGAGTGTCTTTATATTAAGTTTGTTGAAGAGTGGACAGTCATAGAGAAATATGACAGGCCAAAAAGTATGACCTAATAAGGCATATAATAATAGGTATAATAAACTGGGGAAACCTTAGAAAGGCCTGTTTGTTCACATTCTTCTCAGGGTCCCTTATCATTGGAGATAAGCATGCTTCTTCCTTTTGGGGATGGGAAGGGCACCTTTCACATTAAAGTTTTATGACCAGTTTCAGGAGAAGAATGGAGAAAGGTAGTGAGTGACATTCCTGCTTGTGCTGTTCTCTCAAACTCTCTCAGCTTAAAATATTCAGGATATCAAGGTGCTGTTTTTTGGTGTAGCCTCTCCTACATGTCATCAGATGTTTCATTTCTTTTTGATTCGTCTTGGTAGGTTTTATGTTTCTGGAAATTTACCATTTCGTCTAGTCATTCAATTTGTTGGCATATAGTTGTTCACAGTAGTCTTATAATTTTTATTTCTGTTGCATCAGTTGTGTCACCTCTTTAATTTTTGATTTTTGTTATTTAAGTTTTTCTCTTTTTTCTTTAGCCAAGAGGTTGTCAGTTTTGTTGTTCTTTTAAAAAAATTCATTGTTTCATTGATTTTGTTTTCTATTCTGTTTTGCTTATTTCTGTTCTGATCTTTTTTTAAATTTGCTTTGTTTTGCAAACTGAATTTATTTTGTTTTTCATTTTCTAGTTTCTTGTGTAAACTTAGTTGTAGATTTGAGATCTTTTCTCTTTCCTAATGTAGGTATTTACTACTTTAAACTTTAAGAGGTACCTAAATTTTATTGAGTATCTTTGGGTCAGGCTCTGTTGTACATGTTATACCTGATCTCATCCAGTTCTTCTAGCCATACTGATCTACTAATCAAGTACACAGTTTTCTATGGGTTAGAACCTTGATGTAGAGAAACTTATAATTAACTTGTCCAACTGACTAAAATCTAAGAGCTCATTCTGGGAAGAATTGCATATTATTCCTGGTCTTTCAAGATCCAAGCCCATGTTCTTTCTAGGGTACCAATCTGTCTCAGATATCATTTTCCTATACTGTTTTTGTTTGAAAATTTGTAAGGATATAGCAGAGAAATGCCCAAACATACTAAGTCCAAAAGGAAATCAAAACAAAATAAAACTTAAAAGAATCTTTTGTTCCTTATCTGATTTTAGAGAAAGTGCTTAGCTAAAGTCTTTCTGTAAAGTGGTATAATCCATTTGCGAGCAAGAATCTGACAAAATCATCTGAATGTTTGATTGTTTGTAATTTTCAAAATAGAAAATAAATAGTGTCTGGATGATAGTATTTCTTGACAACTCAAACAAGAACTTGTTCCTTCTTTTTAAATGTAGACTAGGCATAAAGATAATTGTGATACTTAAGATATAAAAGCAACTGAAAATATTTAGAACTTTTATATAATGATAAAGATCAAACTCTTACTCGTAGTATAAAAAATGTTTTCCCAATGAATTGGATAAGCTGAGAATGTGATCTGCTAGTTATAATAATAATATTGTAGTTCCACATAGCATCTTTCATCCCCAAACATCTCATCATTCCATAAACTATTAACTAATCAAGTTTAGCTGCATTTCTCTAAAGTAGCACCAGATATTTTCTTAAAGGTGGTTACGTATATTAAAGACGGCTAAAGCTGTTAAGAAACTTCCTTATAGTGAAGTGAATTAAAAGTTCTTAGGAGTATTTCTTAGGAATCTGTCTCTTTGTTCCTTAGTGTGGAGCACCAGGCCACTTTTTTTTCTAAAGGGAAACAGGATTCTCCAAATATATCATCTTATGAAGTTTTTATCATATTAACATCATTAAACTGCTACTAGGATATAATTTAGGAAGAAAATCTTGCTTTAAGGGCATTTTTAAATGAACTCATTTAAATAAAAAGTGTGTTTAGTAAGTAAGTTAGGAACAGTTAATGCTATTGTTTTTGAAAAGCATGGAACAAATTTCCTTTGTGTCCATTAAAAAAAAAAGGCAGGATAAACACAGACTTCAGAGAAACTTAAGTATGTTGCCAAATACGGATAACAAGTCAAAACCAAAGAGGAAGAACATATTTGTCATGAGAATTTTGAAGACAATAAGAAGACTGGGTTTATAGGGAGGAAATGGGAGATCAGAATAAGAATTTGGGGTCAAGACCACTGGGCGTTTCTATGTCATATACTTGAAATGCATTTCACTCTTATCTTTGCTTCTGATTGAAAAATGGAAAACAGCCTTGCTTCACAATAAAATGGACTGTTACTGAATTCCTAGCCTGATTCTCCAAGTGTAAACCTATTGCTTTGGATTCAGGAGAATGATAGTAGTTTACTTACTAACAAAATTAGTCCTGGAAGAGTTAGCCTCCATTCCAGAAAGAGGTGATAAAGTTGGCCTGGTGTCAATCTAAGCTATAGCTTATCTAACTTCCTATACAACCAAATTACTTTTTCTTTAATATTCCTTGTTGTTGCAATTTGTAAATTTTTACTCACATGAAAGAACAGGTCTGAGATGCTTATGAAATCCCTTTAAGCTCTTTTGACGGCAATGCAAAGTCAATAACCCAGAGCACAACAGTGAGGTAGTTGTATGACTAGTAGCTTCTGTTTAAGACAATGTGGTAAGCTTCTCTATGGAATGGACTGTCGTGGCATTTCTCAGCTTTTCTCAACATCCTTGCTTAACACTCCAGGCATGATATACTTCCAAACGACCTTTCTACCTTCACTTCCCACCACATTGTAGATTCTTAGCCCTTCTGGTTGGCTTACTACTTCCTGAACATGAAATGAACTTTCACCTCTCTAGAACTTTGATACTTTTCCTTATTGCAGGTTCAAATTATAGTGTCCTTCTTGGTATAGGTCACCCAAACCCACCTTATTTTTTCATTATTCAATTGACATGTTTTTTTGCTTTTCTCAAATAAAATTAATGCACACTTATTTACTGCTACATTACTTCATACATATTTTCCTGTTATTCCCTCTCTCATTCATTTCTTCATTCAACATGTGTTTACTGATTTGTTATGTCCTGATAATCCTAGTTAGAAGGTATGATTAATAGATGATAGGATAGACCCACTGCACTGGTGGAATTCATGCCTACACTTCTTTGTTATTTATCTTTTTATTCAGTTGTCATCAATGTGTTTGTTTCTACTACATCTTGAAAATTTCTCTATCTTGAAAAATCCCATTGTTCATGTCTAAACCTTCCCGCCAATGCAGTCACCTCCCAGAAACAGATTTGAAGGTCATTCCAACAGTGCTCTCTTGTACACAGGTAGGACTCTTTGCCATTCTTTGCAAACTGTGTACATGATCATACGCTGTTAATCTGCTATGTCAGGGAATTAACATTTTGGGGCTGAAAGATTTTAAAAATGATCTCTGATATTCTCATCTAACAGAAAAACAGAGGCATGGGAAGATTAGGCAACTTGTTGCCAGTTATAGGTAAAGTTACTAATGGAACCAAGACCAGAACAAAGTCTTTAGGTTTCCTTGCCGTTCTCACTCATCTGTACCATCAATGGGTAGTTGGGTCACAGGATATTATAGGTATAAATAAATAACAAATCAGCCACAACCTCTGTTTTAAATTGCATTGTTGTTATTTCTGCTGGAAATGGACCAATGTAGCTATAAACATGATGAATTATATCACATTCAAAGGAAAGCAAACTATCACATCCAGGTAAAATCATCTATGTGAATCAAAGTAAAATCATAGGAGAATACTAAATTGGAAAAATGATTATAATATTTTAGGCAACATTATGTCAATACTGTAACTAATTTCATTTATAATAGATCAAATACAAGAATTTTTCAAAATGGTATCATGCAAAGGGACAGTCTGACACTCTAATTTGTAAAAGACAAAGATAAAACACACAAATTTAGTCATTGACAATCTGGTATGCCAGAGATACCATTAAGCTCTTTGTGGAAAGTAAAATGTAAACAGTTTGGTAAGATTATAGCACTGAATCATCACCATATTTTGTTTATAATGACTCAGAGTCCATTTCCAATGGATTTAAGTCAATGACTTAAATCCATTGGAAATAAAGAGCAAACCCATTCTTTCCTTATGGAATTTACCTTGGTTCACACTGAAAAGAGATAGCTTATTTACTTTTATTTGAAATATTAAATTCAGGGTATGAGTGTTCTCTTTTGCAATGATAATAAATATGAGAGAAGAGTGATTAAATAAAAGTAGAAAAGAGTTAACACCTAGGGACAGATGTTTAACAGAAACTTGTCATAGCAGAGTCACATTTTTAAATTCCTTCATATCATCTGCATTATCTATACTGTTCTGGGCTCATCTATGTTTGTGCTAGTTCTGACAAGATTTCTGTCTGTGGCTCTGTAATTTGATTCTGTCAAGGTACATTTTTCAAAAAAGGTCAAAATCATGACATGCAAATATAAAATAAGTATACAATAAAGATTTATTTAACTCTTCAAGAGATGCATCATCAGGAAAAGGTGAGTAGAGAAGAGAGGATTTAATAGTAAATATAACTGTTGAATAACTATGTTGTATACTTAAAACCAATATAATATTGTATATCAACTATACTTCAACAAAAAAACAGATTAAAAAAAAAGAAATAGAGGAATAAAGGTCAAATAGATCATTAGGAAAGATACTGAGTTAAATTCACCAGGAAGTATGCTTATTTTTAAATACCTGTAAGACAGGGACCCCAGCAACCTACTTCCTAAATCCAGCTTCCTGTCTTTGTAATACTTTTTTGGACATAATTGTCTGCACATGCATGCCCAGTCATTTACTCTGGCCGTGGTGACTGTTGTCCATCAGTCTTCATCTAAGGCAATTTGCCAAGGGCCCTTGCAAAGACCTCAAAAAATAGTTTGGGCATAAGAGACATCTTAAACTTCCTCTCCCTCCAAATTTAGGGTCTTGGGAAGGCAAAATTAAAAGGTCTAAAATACTATTAATATAGATTTAGTTATTTGATTAAAACACTATCAAATGTGCTTGGAAACAATGAATGGTTACAGTTTGGAGTAAGAATACAACATAATTTTAAGTAACACTCCCTTTTTTTAAATCAAGGACATGCCAAAGTCAGCACAAATGATAGAAAATTTTCAGGTTAGCTAAGGAATCTCTTCTATCTGGGCAGATTACACAGAAAAATAACCTTTCACTATCTCTTGTTAAGAACAAACTGCATTCTTTACTGATTTTTCATTCCAACAGAAGAAAAATATTTCTAGCTTCGTACTACTATATTTAGTAGAAGTTTATTCACAGGCTCCTTTAAAAATTTATCTCCTAATAAGTCCATCAAAATTGAGCAAACTTTGCCAAAAATTGTATATGTTTTATTGTTTTTCAGAATCACTCTTTATACATATTGTATCTCTTTGTTTCAATCTATAAAATAGTGACTCAGTAAAGTACCATTCACTAGACCAGTGGTCCCATGTCTGTCACATCAAATTGTTCAAAAGTAGGAAGAGGCCCTTGCTACTCAAAAGTATGGTCCATATATCAACAGCATTGGTGTATTAGTTATTTATACTGTGTAACAAATACCTGAAAATTTAGCAATGAAAACAACAAACATGTATCATTTCATGCTTTCTGTGAGTCAGAGGTCTGGGCACAGGTTAACTGAGTGCCTCTGGTTTAGGGTCTCTACAAGTTTGTATCCAACATGTCTGTTGGGGTTGCAGTCACTTCAATGCTTTATTCAGGAAGAACCTGCTTCCAAGTCACTGTAACCAGTAGCAGTTGGCTGGCCTAGCTCTTGCTAGCTGTTGTCCAGAGATACCAGTTCCTGATCATGTAGATCTCACAATAGGACAGTTCCCAGCCTGGCAGATAGCTTCCTCAGAGTGATTGAGAGAGTGTATCTAAGACAGAAACCGCAGAGTTCTTTGTGACTTTTTTCTCAGAAGTGACATCCCTTCATTTTTGCCATATTCCATCCCTTAGAAACACGTCAGTAGGCCCAGTCCACACTCAAGGACAGGGAGGTAGACAAGAATGTCAATATCAGAAGAGAGGTGGATGGTGGAAAATATCTTAGTGGCTGCCTACCTCTATTGGTATCAGCTGGGAACTTGTAGAAATGCAGGATAATGGGACTAGTGAACAAAATCTGAATTTAAACAAGATTTTGAGGTGACCTGTGTGCATGTAAAGATTGAGAAGCACTGTTCTAGGGAGCAAGGCCCATGTCCTGTATTCTGTTGCAGAGGTGCTTTCTCACTTGATTTTCCTCACTATTTGAGGTTACTTCCAAAGAACTGGAATGATCAGTTAACCTCATAACTCAGTTCTCCCCTGCTTAATAGATAGGAAAAAACCCTAAGGTTACTGAAGTACTACTGTGCTGCAGATAGCAGATAAGAAGTAAAATTGGGAGATGGAGGAAGATAAAGAGGCATAAGGACTATGACAAATAGATCTAATACCAGCATCAAGAAAGTTGCGAGAGAAGATTAAGCATTTGGGTGGGCTGGATGTATCTGGAACCATGTAAAAAAAGAAAAAAAAACCCAGAACAGTCCTATTTCCTGAAAAATCCTTAAGTACACTGCTGAATAATCTTGCATTAAAAATGCTCTGTTTATAATGGTTGTGCATTACTAGTTTATTCAGCTTGGTACTGTTTATCAAGATAGAGAAGTATGCGGATTATATTAGAAATATATCCATTAAAAATTATAAAGATGAAAATGCTTAAGTGAGTTTTAGCTATCTTGATTATTTTGTTTCCAGGTATATTTCATGAGTCAGTGATGCTCAAAGAATTATCTATATTCAGTATTTGAAATTGTTCCATGAAAAATGCTAATAATTTTGATATAAATATTTATATTTCCCTCAAATTATATTTAGCTGAAAAGATAAAATAATATTGAACCAAAAAATAAAAATTATATTGAGCCTATACAAAAATAAAAGCCCTGAAGGTGAAAATGAAAGTCTCTTATCTACTTATCATAAAATGCAGATTAGTTAAAACACTCATTCTTTCTGTACCTTCAGTAGTATCTGGAGCCAACTGCTACTGGGGTATGTAAGCAATTTGTAAATTTTTGGAGTTTTAGGCCCTAGTTTTGATTACAGTCATTTTAAAACTGAAAGTTAAAAGAATTGAAACTATAAAACTCCTATAAGAAAACATAGGTGGTAAGCTCTTTGATATCTCTTTTAGCAATGACTTTTTAGATTTGATACCAAAAGCAAAGACCAAAAAAGCAAAAATAAACAAGTGGGATTACATCAAACTAAAAAGCCTCTCCATAGCAAAGGAAACCATCAACAAAATGAAAAGACAACCTACGGAATTAGAGAAAATATTTGCAAATCATATATCTCATGAGGTGTTAATATCCAAAATATATAAAGAGCTCATATGATGCAATAGTAAAAAAAAAACTGATTAAAATATGGGCAGAGGTTCTGAATAGATATTTTTCAAAGAAGACATAAAGATGGCCAACAGGTAGGCAGGCAAAAAGATGCTTGACGTCACTAATCATCAGGGAAATGCAAATCAAAACCACAAAGATATATTACCTCATACCTATTAGGATGGTTATCATAAAAAAGAAAATAACAAATATTGGTGAAGATGTGGGAAAAGGAAACCCTTGTGCATTGTTGGTGTGATTGTAAATTGGTGCAGCTGCTACAGAAAATGGTATGGAGGGTCCTCAAAATATTAAAAACAGAAATACCATCTGAGCCAGCAATACCACTGTTGGATATATTTTCAAAGGAAACAAAATCACTTTAAATATGATGGTAAATTTTATGTTACCTGTTTTTTACTGCAATAAAACATTACCTCCTTTACTTTTAAAATGACCTAAGTGGATTAAAAACAAAACAAAACAAAACAAGCTCCAACAATACGCTGCCTACAAAAGAGACATTTTAGCTTTAAAGATACACATGGACTGAAAGTGAAGGGATGGAAAAAGACATTTCCAAAAAATGGTAACCAAAAAAAAGGCGAGAGTAGTTATATTAGACGAAACAGAGCTTGAGCTAAAAATGGTAGAAAGAAACAAAGAAGGTCATTATATAATGATAAAAGGGTCCATACATCAAAATGATATAAAATTTATGAATATTTATGTGCCCAACATAAGAGTACCTAAATATATAAAGCACAAACTAAAAGAGCTAAAATGAGGAATAAACAGTAATACAGTAATAGTTGGAGACTTTAATAATAACCCACTTTCATCAATGGATGGATCATTCCAGACAGAGAATTAACATGGGAACAGTGGATTTGAACAACAATATAGAACTAATGGACCTAACACACATATACAGAACATTGTATCTAACAATAGCAGAATACATATTCTTCTCAAGCTCACATTAAAGGCTTTTTAAGATAGGCCACAAAACAAGTCTTAGCAAATTCAAAAAGATTAAAATCATAACAAGAGTCTTCTTTGACCCAAAGGCATGAAACTAGAAATCAACAACCAAAAGAAAACTGGAAAATTCATGAACATAGTCACATAAACAACACTCTCCTGAACAACCAGTGAATCAAAGAAGAAATTGCAGGGACAGCAGTTTCTTTACACAAATAATAATGAAAACACAACATTCCAGAACTTACAGGATACAGCAAAAAGTTCTGAGAGAAGTTCATAGCAATAAATGACTCCATTCAGAATCAAGAAAGATCCCAAATAAACAGTAAGTTTATGCCCTAAAAAGAAAACTTGAAAAAGAAGAACATACTGAACCCAAAGTGAGCAGAAGAAATGAAATAATACAGATTGGAGCAGAAGTAAATGAAGTAGAAAAGAGAAAATAGAAAAAAGAAAGATTATCTAAACTAGGAATTGTCTCTGAAAAGATAAAATTGACAAACCCTTATCTAGACTAACCAAGGAAAAAAGAGGAAGGATCCAAAACAAAAAATTAAAATAAAAAAGACATTACATCTGATAACACAGAAATTGAAAGGATAATAAAAGCCTACTGTGAACAACTATAGGTAACAAACTGGACAATTTAGCAGATACGGAAAAATTCTTAGGAATATATAACTTATCAGAATGGAGTCATGAAGAAATAGAAAAGATGAATAGACTAGAACAATTACTAGTAAGGTGATTGAATCAGTAATCAAAAATCTCCCAATGGAGAAAATCCCATGACCAGATGATGGCTTCCCTGGTGAATTTTACCAAACATTAAAAGAAGAATTAACACTAATTCTTTCCAAATTCTTCTCAAAAATTGAAGAGGGGGGAACACTCCTAATTCCATTTTACAAGGCCAGCATTATCTTGATAACAAAATAAGAAAAGGACACTACTAAAGAAGAAAACTCCAGGCCAATAAACATGATAAATATAGATGTAAAAATTCTCAATAAAATAACAGCAAACCAAATTCAGCAGCACATTAAAAGGATCATTCTCCATGATTGAGTGAGATTTATCCCTGAAAGGCAAGAATGGTTCAACATATACAAATTAATCAACGTGATACATCACATTAATAGAATGAAAGGAAAAGGAATCATATGTTCAAACTCAATAGACACATGAAAAACATTTGACAAATTTACACATCCATACATGATAAAAATGCTTAACAAATTAGGCATAGAATAAATATCTCTCAATGTAATAAAGGCCATATGTGACAAGCCCACAGCTAATAACATACACAACAGTGAAATAAAAGCTTTTTCTCTAAGATCAGGAATACTACCGGGATGCTCACTCTCAGCACTCCTATTTAACGTAGTACTGTAAATTCTAGCTAAAGCTATCAGGCAAAAAAAAAAAAGGTATCATAATTGAAAAAGGAAGTAGTAAAATTGTCTCTATTTGTAGACAACATGATTTTATGTATAGAAAATACTAAAGACACAGCCAAAGAAATAACAGATCTAACCATTTAATTCAATAACATTGCAGGATAAAAAATTAACACACAACAATCAGTAGTGTTTATATACACTAAAAATGAATTTTCTGAAAAAAATTCTGTTTACAATAGCATCGAAGTGGTAAAATAATTAGGAATAAATTTTTGACTAAGGAGGTGAAAGAACTATGCTGAAAACTAGAAGACACTGATGAAATAATTTAAAGAAGAAACAAATAGATGGAAAGGTAATCTGTGTTCATGGATTGGAAGAGTTAATACTGCTAAAATGTCAATACTACTGAAAGCCATCTACAAATTCAGTGTAGTCCTTATCATCAATATTTAAATGACAATTTTTACAGATATAGGAAAATACTCTTAAAATTTATATGTAACCACAGAAGACCCAGAGTAGCCAAAGAAATCCCAAGAAAGAACAAGCAAGAGGTATCATACTTCATGATTTCAAGGTATAATATTAATGTATAGTCATTAAGAGAGTATGGTAGTGGTGTAAAAACAGAAAAATAAACAAATGCATTAGAATCAAGAGCCCAGAAATAAACCAATCATATATGATCAACTAATATATGACAAGGTAGCCAAGAATCTTCAATGGAGAAAAGACTTCTCTTCAAAAATGGTGCTGGGATAATTGGATATTCACATGTAAAAGAATGAAACTGGACCCACATCTTTTACCATTCACAAAAATTAACTCAAAATGGATTAAGAATTTAAATGTAAGACCTTAAACCATCAAACTTCTAAAAGAAGACATGGGATCAAAGTTCTTGATATGAGTCTTGGTAGTGATTTTTTGGATATGACACCTAGAGCACAAGAAAAAAAATCAAAAACATCAAACTAAAAAGATTTGCACAGAAAAGAAAAAATCAACAAAGTTGAAAAGACAGCCCATGGAAAGGGGGGAAATAGTTGCACCCCCGTGTTTATAGCAGCAAAATTCACAATAGCCAAGACATGGAACCAACCTAAATATCAGTGGATAAGTGGATAAAGAAGTTGTGGTATATGTATGGATATATACAATGAAATATTATTTGCCATAAAAAACAAGGAAATCCTACCATTTTTTGACAACATGGATGGACCCTGAAGGCATTATGTTAAGTTAAATAGGCCAGGCAGAAAAAGACAAACACTGTATGTTCTCACTTAATGTGGAATCGGCAAAGAAAAAAATTGAAACTCAGACCAGACCTGTGGTTACCAAAGGCAGAGGTTTGGGAGTCAGAGAGAATTGGAGGAATGTGGCTAAAAAGGTGTAAAGTTCCAGTCATAGGATAAATAAGCACTAGGGTGTAACGTACAACATGATGACTAGAGCTAACTCTGCTATATGATACACAGGACAGTTGTTAAGAAAGTAAGTCCTAGGAGTTCTCATCCCAGGGAGAAATTTTATTTTCCTTATTCTTTTCTTTTCGTTACATTGATAAGAAAATATGGATTTTAGCTGAACCTTCTGTGGTAATAATTTCACAATATATGTAAATTAAACCATCATGCTGTACACTTTGAACATACACAATGATATATGCCAATTATTTCTCAATAAAACTGGAAAAACAACCCCAGAAAATACAAAGTAAAAATAAGTAAACAGACCTAAATTTTTCAAAAAATGCCTGCCACGTTTGAAGATGCACAAGTTAAATGAAATGAAGCAGGTCAATGAAATTGACTGAATTGGTTTCCAATAAAAATCTGATTGTTCTTTTGTCAGAAAGATTATTTATATATTGGCTTCAACATAGAAAGCCTGCACATACACATTTGTTATGACATTTTCATTTTAAAATACAATGCTACTTCAAAATGTCTATTATCATTGATACCATATATATGGTATTTCAGAATTACATGTAAACATTGAAAAATGGATTGATTTATGCACTTGTGACTAATTCCAAGCAATAAAGTTTATATGCCCTAAATCCAGGCATAAGAATCTCAGACTGCTAGTGCTAAAAGAAGCCATAGTTAATAACTGAGTCATGCTAGTCCAATCTGTGACACATATGTGGACTCAAGATTGGTGACTTGCCCAAAATTGTATCACCACTAAGTGGTGGAAATATAACTGATACCTTGATTGTCTGATTCTAATTCAGTGATATTTCCACAATACTAAAGAATTGAGGAATATTACATTATGGTCTGATCATTGTGGTATTAGCTTTGTTTTGAAATAATTTAATTTTTTTATTAAGGTATTATTGATACACAATCTTATGATGGTTTCACATGGACAAATTTGTGATTACTACACTCACCAATACTATCAAGTCCCCCCCAACACCTCATTGCAGTGTAGTAGGATTATAGAGTCATTACTTGTCTTCTCCATGCTATACTGCCTTACCCGTGAACCCCCGACATTATGTGTGTTAATCATAATGCCTCTTAATCCCCTGCTCCATCCCTCCCCACCCATTCTTCCCAAACCCTTCCCTTTGGAAAACGCTAGTCCCTTCTTGGAGTCTGTAAGTCTGCTGTTTTGTTCCTTCAGTTTTGCTTTCGTGTTATGTTCCACAAATGAGTAAAATCATTTGGTACTTGTCTTTCTCCGCCTGGCTTATTTCACTGAGCATAATACCCTCTAGCTCCATCCAGGTTGTTGCAAATGGTAGGATTTGTTTTCTTCTTATAGCTGAATAATATTTCATTGTGTATATGTACCACATCTTCATTATTCATTCATCTACTGATGGACACTTAGGTTGCTTCCATATCTTGGCTATTGTAAACAGTGCTGCGATAAACATAGGGGTTCATATGTCTTTTTGATTCTCTGATCTTGTTTTCTTCGGGTAAATTTCTAGAATTGGAATTCCCAGGTCAAATGATATTTCCATTTTTAGTTTTTTGAGGAACCTCCATACTGCTTTCCCCAATGGTTGAACTAATTTACATCCCCAACAATAGTGTTCCCCTTTCTCCACATCCTTACCAGCATTTGTTGTTCCTTGTCTTTTCGATGTTGGCCATCATTACTGGTGTGAGATGATATCTCATTGTAGTTTTAATTTGCATTTTCCTGATAATTAGTGATGTAGAGCATCTTTTCATGTGCCTGTTGGCCATCTGAATTTCTTCTTCGGAGAAGTGTCTGTTCAGATCCTCTGCCAATTGTTAATCAGGTTATTTGCTTTTTAGGTGTTGAGGATTTTGAGTTCTTTATATATTTTGGATGTTAACCCCTTGTCAGAAATGTCATTTATGAGTATATCCTCCCATACGGTAGGATGCCTTTTGTTCTACTGATGGTGTCCTTTGCTGTACAGAAACTTTTTAATTTGATGTAGTTGCATTTGTTCATTTTGATTTTGTTTACTTTGCCCAGGGAGATGTGTTCAGGAAAAAGTTGCTCATGTTTATATTCAAGAGAGTTTTTCCTACATTTTCTTCTAAGAGTTTTATGGTTTCATGACTTAAATTCAAGTCTTTGATCCATTTCGAGTTTTCTTTTGTGTATGGAGTTAGAAAATAATCCAGTTTCATTCTCATGCATGTAGCTGTCCAGCTTTGCCAACGCCAGTTGTTAAAGAGGCTGTCATTTCCCCATTGTATATCCATGGCCCCTATATCATGTATTAATTGACCATATATGCTTGGGTTTTATCTGGGCACTCTATTGTGTTCCATTGATCTATGGGTCTGTTCTTGTGCCAGTACCAAATTGTCTTGATTACTGTGGCTTTGTAGTAGAGCTTGAAGTCCAGGAGTATAATTGTCCTATCTTTATTCTTTTTTCTTGGGATTGCTTTGGTTATTTGGGGTCTTTTGTGGTTCCAAATAAATTTTAGAACTATTTGTTCTAGTACATTGAAGAATGCTGTTGGTATTTTTATAGGGATTATATTGAATCTGTAGCTTGCTTTAAGCAGGATGACCATTTTGACAGTATTAATTCTTCCTATCCATGAGCATGGGATATACTTCCATTTATTGGTGTCTTCTTTAATTTCTCTCTTAAGTGTCTTATAGGTCTTTCACCTCCTTGGCTAGGTTTTTTTCCTAGGTATTTTATTCTTTTTTGATGCAATTGTGAATGGAATTGTTTTCCTGTTTTCTCTTTCTGCTACTTTTCATTAGTGTATAGGAATGCAACAGGTTTCTGTGTATTGATTTTGTATCCTGCAGCTTTGCTGAATTCAGTTATTAGATCTAGTAGTTTTAGGGTGGATTCTGTAGGGTTTTTATGTACAATGTCATGTCATGTGCAAACAGTGACAGTTTAGCTTCTTCCTTACCAATCTGGATGCCTTTTATTTCTTTGTGTTGTCTGATTGTCATGGCAGGTACTTCCAATAATATCTTGAATAAAAGTGGAGACAGTGGGCATCCTTGTCTTGTCCCCAGTCTTAGAGGAAAAACTTTTATCTTTCACTGTTAAATATGATGTTTGCTGTAGGTTTGTCATATATGGCCTTTATTTAAATGCTGAGGTCCTTGCCCTCCATACCCATATTGTTGAGAGTTTTTGTCATGAGTGGATGTTGAATTTTGTCAAATGATTTTTCAGCATTTATTGAGATGATGATGTGATTTTTGTCATTCTTTTTGTTGATGTGGTAGAAGATGATGATGGATCTTTGAAAATTGTCCAATCCTCACATTCATGGAATAAATCTCACTTGATCAGGATGGATGATATTTCTGATGTGTTTTTTAACTTGGTTTGCTAATATGTTGTTGAGTATTTTTGCATCTATATTCATCAGGACTAGTGGTATATAATTTTCCTTTTTGTGGTGTCTCTGCCTAGTTTTGATATTAGAGTGATGCTGGCCTCACAGAATGAGTTTGGAAGTATTCTCTCCTCTTCTACTTTTTGGAAACCTTCAAGGCAGATGGGTATTATGTCTTTTCTAAATGCCTGATAAATTCAACAGTGAAGCCATATGCTTCAGAGATTTTTTTCTTAGGTAGTTTTTTTGATGACCAATTCAATTTCATTGATGGTAATTGGTCTGTTCAGATTTTCTGTTTCTTCCTGGGTCAGTCTTGGAAGGTTGTATTTTCCTAGAAAGTTGTCTATTCTTCTAGGTTATCCAATTCTTTAACATAAATTTTTTCATAGTATTCTCTAATAATTCTTTGTATTTCTGTGGTATCCATAGTGATTTTCTAGTCTCATTTCTGATTCTGTTTATGTGTGTACACTGTCTTTTTTTCTTGATAAGTCTGGCTAGGAGTTTTTCTATTTTGTTTATTTTCTCTAAGAGCCAGCTTCTGGTTTCATCAATTCTTTTTATTTTATTCTTCTCAATTTTATTTATTTATGCTCTAATCTTTATTATGTCCCTTCTTCTACTGACTTCAGGCTTCTTTTGTTTTTCCATTTCTAGTTTCCATAATTTGAGTTTAGACTGTTCATTTGGGATTGTTTTTTCTTGAGGTAAGTCTGTATTGCAGTATACTTCCCTGCTAGAATGGACTTCACTGTGTCCCACAGATTTTGGGGTGTTGAGATGTTGCTTTCATTTGTACATATATATTGCTTCATCTCTGTTTTTATTTTGTCAATGATCTATTGATTATTTAGGAGCTTGTTGTTAATCTTCCATGTGTTTGCAGACTTTTTGTTTCTTTGCATAATTTCTAGTTTCATACCTTTGTGCTCTGAGAAGCTGGTTGATACAGTTTCAGTTTTTCTGAATTTACTGAGGCTCTTTTTGTGGCCTAGTATGTGATCTATTCTGGAAAATGTTCCATGTGCTCATAAGAAGAACATGTATATTGCTGTTTTTGTGTGGAGTGTTCTGTATATGTCTGTTAGTTCCATCTGTTCTCATTTGTTGTTCAATGTCTCTGTCTCCTTAACTTATTTTGTCTGGTTGATCTGTCCTTTGGAGTGAGTGGAGTGTTGTAGTGTCCTTAAATGAATGCATTGCTTTTAGTTCCCCCTTTAATTCTGCTAATATTTGTTTTCACATATTTAGATGCTCCAATGTTGGGTGCATAGATATTTATAATGGTTATATCCTCTTGTTAGACTTACCCCTTTATCATTATATAATGTCCTTCTTTGTCTTTTGTTACTTTGTTTTGAGTCTATTTTGTCTGATACAAGTACTGCAACTCCTGCTTTTTTCTCCTTATTATTTGCATGAAATATCTTTTTCCATCCCTTCACTTTTAGTCTTTGTGTGTCTGGGTTTGAAGTGAGTCTCTTGTAGGCAGAATATAGATGGGTCTTGTTTTTTCATCCATTCTGTAACTCTATTTCTTTTTGGCTGATGCATTCAGTCCATTTACATTCAGGGTTATTATCAATAGGTAAGTACTTATTGCCACTCCAGGCTTTAGATCTGTGGTTATCAAAGGTTCAAGGGTAGCTTCTTTACTATCTAACAGTCTAGTTTTACTTTCTAATAGTCTCACTTATTAGACTATTTCAAACACAATCTAAGGGTTTTTTTTTTCTCCTTTCTTTTTCTTCCTCCTGTACTCTTTCCATACTAGGTGTCATATTCTCTACTCTTTGTGCATCCTTTGACTGACTTTGTAAGTAGTTGATTTAATTTTCCATTTCCTTAGTAATTAATTGATGTACTTTCTTTACTGTGGTTTTATTTCCTCTGGTGACAGCTATTTACCCTAGAAGCACTTCCATATATATCAGTCTCTCCAAAATATACCGTAGAGATGGTTTTGGGGAGGTAAATTCCTTCAACTTCTGCTTATCTGGAAATTGTTTAATCTCTGCTTCAAAATTAAATGATAATCTTGCTGGGTAGAATACTCTTGTTCAAGGCCCTTTTGTTTTACTGCATTAAATGTATGACACTCCCTTCTGGCCTGTAAGGTTTCTGTTGAGAAGTCTGATGATAGCCTGATGGGTTTTCCTTGTATGTGGTCTTTTTTTTCCTCTCTGGCTGCTTTTAATACTCTGTCCTTTTCCCTGATCTTTGCCATTTTTATTAGTATATATCTTTGCTATATCTTCCCTTCCCCAAATTGGGAAGTTTTCAGCAATTATTTCCTCAAAGAGACTTCCTATCCCTTTTTCTCTCTTTTATTTTTCTGGTACCCATATAATGTGAATATTGTTCCATTTGGATTGGTCGCATAGTTCTCTTATTATTTGTTTAATCTTAGAAATCCTTTATTCTCTCTGTGCCTCAGCTTCTTTTTATTCCCATTCTCTTATTTCTATTTCATTTACTATCTCCTTTATCTCACCTAATCTGCTTTTAAATCCCTCCATTGTATGTTTCATTTCAGATACTGTATTTTTCAAAATTTCTCTCTTTCTTGAAGTTCTCCCTGAGATTTTTCATATTTCCCTGTAGCTCTGTGAGCATGTTTATTTATTATTTTTATTTTGAAATCTTAATCAGAAAGATTGGTGATTTCAGTTTCCCTTAGCCCTCTTTTTGGTATTTGACAGATTTTGATTTGTACAAGATTCTTTTGCTGTTTCCTGTTTCTAATGATCCCTATTTTCCTGTTTCTAATGACTTTGTGTAGGTGAAACACTCATGTGCCCAGAAGTTCTATTCTCTTGGAGCTTCCCAGCACCTGGAGCGATGGCAGGTTTCACATTCTAAGTGGCACTCATGCCTGCCAGTAGGAATGAGCTCTTTCCTGCTTCCTGGCTGCAGTGTCTGCCTCTAGTTCCTGGGCCAGTAGGCCAAGCACACAGGGAGAACCCTCTGCATTATGCCCCTGTATCTGCTGTAGGCGGGGTCACACTCCAGCTGGCCTGGCAAAAGGGTGGTAACTGCAGTTTTGCAAACCAGTGCCAGTTGGGAGAAAGGAGCAGCAGGCTGTGTATCACAGTAGGTGGCTTTGATGCTGTGTATCCTGCCATGGGGATGGAGCACATCAGGCTCCTAAAAGTTCCCAACCTGCTTTACAGTGTGTGCCAGGATGATTTTTTTCCACCTGTCTTTTTTCCTAAGCAGCAAGCTCTGTGCAATCCTTGCCCCTTCTGTAGCCCTTACGCTGTTGGGAAGTGTTTCAAAGTTCCCACCTTTCTTTTGTCCTGGAGCAGCCAGTTGTGGGTATATGTTCTCCAAAAACAACTGGAATCTCTGTCTCTCTTAGTATTCCACCTGTTTTTGCTTTCCAACCCCACTAATCTGAAGAGCACCATGTAATGTTCTGTTTTCATGCTTTCAGAGCAGATCTCCAGGGGTGGATGTTTAGCAGTCCTGGGCTTCTACTCCCTCCCCACTATGTTTCTCTTCCTCTCACCTGTGAGCTGGGGTGGCTGGGAGGGGTTTGCTTTTTAACCCTTTTCCATGAGGTCTCTTTTCCCCAGATGTAGGCTGTTGCAGTCTTCTCTCTGGTTGCTCTTTCAGGATTAGTTGTATTTGCTGTGTTTTCATGTTACATGTGGTTTTGTGAGGAGGTTTCTGCCTCATTTCTCATGCCACCATCTTTTTCCACCTCTCTCCCTAAAATCTGTGGTATTAGCTTTTAATATTTCATCAGCCCTTTCTGATGACAGTTTAGGATTGGGTAAAAATAGTCTTTTTTAAAAAAAGAATTTTTCTAGTTGGATTAAACAGGGAGTGCCTATATAAGCACTGATGAACAGTCCTATCAACTTGTTAATATAAACTAAACTCATATTTTAGAATCAAGGGTCACTCTTTACATTTGCTGTTAGAGAAATGGAGCTATGGAGGTATTATGATTAGCTAAATGTTATACACCTATTCAAAAGAGGTAACTGGGAATAAAATACGTTGTTGATTTCTATTCTTATTCGCTTATACTCCCTTACATCTGCAAATCATTGCTGCCAAATTAAATGGTTTGCAAATAGCTGTTCTCTTGCAGTAAAAATTAGCATAAATTCAATGTTAATTTATCACTTCTAGCTTTGAAGGATCACAAATGAGGGTGATAAAAACAGATGTCTGGCATATGGCAACAGATGGGTCACTACATTTAAAAGAGCTACTGGGAATAGGATGGTTTTCTTTTCTCAATTTTCATCACATAAAAAGGATAGAGGAGGAAATAGGGCATTATAGACACAATTAGGTCCTAATTTTCCTACAGATTTTAAGTGTCCGTTAAAATGGAGGACTTGTAGTTTGCTGTAGTATGTCTCATGTCATAATACTGTCCTTAGCCATACAGAAAACTCCATCATAGAAAAAGTCAAGAAAATGTAGGTAAGAATCTTCAATATCCACCAGGAAAATATGGTTGCTGGTGGCAAGAACTATTGGAGCAGATGGCATGTGATGAATTCATCAGAACCTGTCCAGACACCCAGCTTCCTAATAATGCAAAGTTTTTTTTAAATGATTTTTGTTCACATGATATTTTATCCTAACATTACACTGAAAATTTCATCTATGAAGCATTCACAATTTTATATTACAATTACACATGCCCTTTGTTATAAATTAGACATAAGAATGATGCTTAGGATAAAACTTTAACTCAACCATAAAACATTACAAAGATATCCTTAAGATGGGATGCTTGCCCAATGAACTAGCATCTAAATTACTGTTAGTTTTTAAGGAATATTCCTATATCCATTTGAAGTTGGTTCCATAAGTATACCTCACAAACTCAGATGATAGAAAAATAAGTATTTTTATTCACACACATTATAGTAATAATAGATGGATTTTATTGAATATAACTACTTGTCATATAATTAGCAAAAATGATGCCAAATCATATTTTCTCGTGGGTGTGAATTTTCTGAATAAGGCTCTATATGTTGATCTGATCACTATTAAAGAAAGTATATAATTCCTATTAAAATAAAACCCTTTAGGAACTTGTAATATTCTAAAATAAAAACAAAACTCAAAACCTTACCCTAAATTATAGTACATAAAAAAAGACAAAGTTACTGAAATAAAAGGTCAGACTTTCAATCAAACTATCACTAGAATTTGAGATAATTTTCTATTAATTAAACTCAGTGTATACAGCTTTAAAAATATAATTTCTATTAGACCTCAGGTTCTCCAAAAGTAGTGAAAAAAAAAAAGGCTATTTCTCTTCCCCACTGTCTCCCTCTTGATCACAAACATAATTTTTGCAAACAGATAAAATTGGGCATTGGTCCCTCCTAACACTCTGTATGTACTTTTATAAACTAATCAGGGGGTGACTTTCACTGCTGCTCTTCAGTAATAGCAATAGCATTTTTCTAGGTAAGTTTTGCAATGATCACAATTGCCTGTTCAGGAAGTAGGGTAAAGAACAGCTGTAGGTAGTATGTTGAATTCTGGGAAATAAGCACAGTACGCATTACTGGAGCCCTTTGGTTGATGGCAGAAATAGGAAGAGTGCTGGTAACTGCATTTTAAAGGTAGTGGGTTTCTGTTGTTGATATTGAATATTCTGGTTTGATTTTTTTATTGTTTTTGTAACCTCACATAGAAATTTGTAACTAGCCCAAGTTAACTTCCATAGTTATAGCAAAGAATTCTAATAGTAACAATAGCATAAACAATAACAGCTAGCCTTTAATAAAGCACTAGTTCTAGGCACAGTTGCAAGTACTTTTTTAAATTTAATCTTCATAACTCTCTAAATGGTAGATATGAATACCTTCAAATTGCAACTCAGTGAGTATCTATAACTTGCAAATGTCACACAACTAGAAAATAATGGAGCCAGGATTCAGACCAGGATCTAACTGGCTCTGACATTCATTTTTACCTGCTTCCTTCCCCTTATTCAAGAGCTCAGAAAACATAGCATTCATGTAAGTCTTCAAAAAGCAAAGTACTCAAATACTCAGTCTGGCAAAAGAAAAATAAAGAGTTGGATAATCATATTGCAAAAGGTATGACATTTATTCCTCCAGCCTAGGAATTATTAAGGAAATAACCTGAAATGTTACACTATCACAACAAAAATAAAAAACAATTCAACTATCCAATACTAGGGCTATGCACATAAAATGGAACATTTTTCAAGCAATACAAATTAGGTTTAGAAAAATCATATAGGAAAAGGTTTAAGATGCAATGTCAAGCAAAAAAATCGGCTCTATAAAAAGTAATATATAAGTTATAATGACTATAACAATGTGAAGGAAAAACTACAGAACAAAAAGTACTTGAACAAAAAGACAAAAATGTTACAATATTGGCCTTGGGTAATGTAACCATGTTTTTTTGTCCTCCCCCACTTTGTTATATTGTATATACTTTCTAAAATATAATTTAGGAGTACATACTACATTTTATCAGAAAAATCTTTAATTAGAAAATATATCACACAATCATAAACATAAAGAATTATCTAAATAGCTAATCATGGACAAATGTCATTTGGATAGTTAAAACATTTAATGTTTTTGTTTAGAAAATGTTATAGTAATTAAGGCAATTTAAATTTATTGGCATATTTTGTAATCATAAAAGCTGTGTAATTACATAACTTTATTTGATAGGAAAAAAATAAACATTTTTGAAATATTTATCTTGTTACAAGTATAATCTCTCTCTTCTTGTCCCCAAAGTATTTTTGTCAGTTTTTATTTTATGACATACTTTCATTCTTCAGAAATCAACTGTGAACTTTCCTGTTTATGAGTATTTCAAGAACATAACATACTATAAGGACTCATAATATAAAACACATGGAAAATGTTTAGTTCTCAAGGGAATTGTAAGAAAAAAAATAACAATAAGTATACAAAAATAAAATAGCTTTCATTACATAACTTCCCTAAAATTGTGACTAAAATTGGTCCTTATTGTCTATTAAACCATACTCAAACTTAATAGTTTAGTATTCTTTGTTACTTTGGATTATTTTATCTTTTCAGTCTTATTTTCATTAATTCCCACATAACTTCCCTATCTACCTCAATCACTTTGATTATAGTTTCCTAGGCAGTCAATGCTTATACTAACCCAAATTTCCTCAAACTATTACCTCTCTGCCTACTGTTACCTTCTTTTCTAATCAGTTCTTTGAAGGTCATTTTCTAGTCATCTTTATTAATTTATTCCTCCAATACTGAACTCTTATATTCTGCTAAATTCTAGAGATGAAATTTAGCCATGAGAGAGAAATTACAGTCTATTGAGGAATAGAAAAAGTAAAAAGTAATAAAAACAAAATACTGTATTATCAATGGCATGACTTGAAGGATAAGAACATAAAGGTAAGTGGATGAGGTATGAGGGACGGGGTGGGAGAGGAAGAACGGGAGAGGCGAAAGGGACAGCATGTACAAATACTGAGAGCCAGGAGTACGTAAGGCACATGTCAGGAACTGAGATGGGGCTGAGATTGCACGTTAAGATGCGAACGACCAGCTGCTAGACACAGTATTAAATGGTTATGATACAATTTGTTTCTTGAAAATATTACATTTTATTACATATAATGGACCTTTAGGGTTAGATCAGAATTTTCAATACCATGGAAGTTAAAGATTACTAGTACCCTCATGCCCTAGTTGCCTGATTGTTTTTCAAGTAACCTGAAATCCATGTCTTCAACTTCATTTATATTTCTTCTAGGGCTTATAATGAGTGAGATATAGTTGATGCTTAAAAATATGTGTTGTATTCACTTGATTCCTATTATAGAAACATTTCCAAAAGCAAAGATGGGGAATAATGTCTAGGGTGCATATTTACAGTATTAAATGATGTGCTTCTGAGTGTTTACATCTGTCTTCTAGGCCCAACAAGGAATAAGGATTTGGAAATACATATATTTACTATAGATATTCATAATCAGTGTTTAATTGGAACAAGTAACATTTTTGGTTGGGGCAGTATTAATTTCATGTGTAAGGTCAAGAGATGGCAAACAGATTCTTGTTAGAGTCATTTCCAAGTGTGTGAATGTGACACTCTTAGTATATACTTAAATTATTTTATTCTTGGAAGAGTCAGCACAGTTAAATGGAAGCAAATTTTGCTTATAGAAAAGTATTGGATTATTTTCATGTAGAGGATAAATTATTTGATTCTATTGCATAATATCAATTCAATGATGAAAAAAAGCAAAAATGTACTTCTGCTTACAGAATTTTTGGTAAATCCAAATACAATCAGTTTGTCTAAGACTGAAAGCAAACAAAAATAACCCAACACCTAATGTTATGAAATTGCTGAAGATTCCCAGTAATGATGTCTAGACTTTTGGAATTAAAGCATATCTGGAAATGCAATTCCTCTATTTATAGTAGCCACTCCATGTGACCCTGCACAACTAGTTCAGAAAGTGGGAAATCTGGCCTTGTCTTTATCTACTGTAAACCACTCAGTTTCTGTACCTCCATTTCCAACTCAGCAGTGGGTTTGATAGTACTTCTAGGAGACTTAATTAATGGTTAGTGGTTTTGAATAAAATAGTGCTACAGACTCTAACAATAATCATTTCAGCCCACTTGCTTATTAAGGCCAATAAGGTAGGATGGTTATACTATGATTATTTAAAAGGTTTTAACACAGAAAATAGCATCCACTTACAGGTTCAGCCATGTTATTTATTTATTGACTGCTAATGACAATATCCTGAACTCATTTCATTTATTAATTAAAATAATGGGCAATTCCATTTTATGTTGGCAACACCCTTCAAAGCATATTGGTTTTTCATGTCTAGTGCCAGATAAAGCTATGGTTCCCTAAAAAGATTGCTTTGTATTATGAGTGGGAGGAACACTGTTTGAAGAAACTTTTTCACTGTGTATTTTTAACGAACCTTTAAAATTATAGTATATATCAGTATAATAATGATAACCTTAAAGATCTCAAAATTCCTGATCTTATCATGTAGGAATCCATATAAGAGTTCTGCAACATAAATAATCAGCTGCTTCACTGAATAAGTTTCCCATCTTTTATGAAATTAGTCTGCAATACCCCACTTGTAATTGTAACATGGTTGGAAAGGAGAACAATTACAAAGCGCTGCCACCAAGTAACCTCACAAGTCCAAAAACTGCCTAGCAGGACTTACAGGATGTTCATCAGTCTAATTCTGCACAGTACAGGTCAAAGTCACAGACAGCAAATATGCATGGCAATAAAAATCAACTTCAGTGATAAACCAAAGAAATCATACCCAAATGGAAATTTAAGAAAATAGTTTCATTTTATATTAAGTATTCTGGTGTGGAGAAATCCAGATTTCATTTCCTTAAGGTATCAGATGGCCTTGAAGCAGAATGTGTGTTGTGAGACATGATAGTCATTTATATAATTCCCTAGGCTAATGAAGGATGGTGATTGGAGGAAGGGAAGCTGGATGGAGTGGGGGGAATTTTAAGATCCATTTCTAAATCCTTAAGTTTGGTCTCTGTTAAAACTACATTTAATAAAGGTTCATCATTGTGAGTCCAATGTCTACCAAAACAATTCTTGTCATATTGAACTTCATTTTTCCCTCTGACAAAAACACACATACAGAGATGACCATCAATCTCTTAGTTATCCTGGCTTTCTTCACACATATTTATTCTGGTATTCCCACACTAATTTTTTAAAACTTCCAAATAAGGAATAATTGGAATAAGAATAACATTACAAAGCAAATTAAAAAACAAATTTGAAAAACAAAGCAATAAACTCAAAGTTTAGCAGAATGTAGAAGTTCTATTTCATTTCATCAGAGTTACCAGGGTCATAGTTTCTGGCAAACTCTAATCATAGAGTAAATAAATGTGTGGATATTTTTCAAGAGTTAATTCAATATATGGATTTTACTATTAAGTATAATCCCCAAAAGGAGCTTGTCTGAAATTTAAAAACTAAATTTAAGATAGGTCATGGCAATAGTCATAGTATGGCTTGATTCATTACTTACTTGGCCAAGTAACTACAATATCAGGCAGGAGGCTATTTTTAATAGTCACATTTATTTCACAAATACTATATTCTAGTAAACATGTAGTATAAATACTGTATTGAAACATATTGAGCAAATGTTATATTCATTGTCTTAGTAGTGTAACCTCATAGCCCTAGGACTGAGGAAAGAAGAAAGCAAATGTGGAAATGCTTTGTAAACAGTGGTGTATAGTGCAAAATAGTGACTCGCAGGAGGAATCTTTTCTTAGACAAAAATGTCAAAATATTATTTCCTTTACGTTTTCTTTTCTCTCTTTTTTCTTACTTAACAAAAATGACTCTCAAATCCTTCCTCCTATAGTTTAAACAGTAGAAGGCAATAATGTTATTCCTGTATCCAACATTCAAAATTTATTAATGAATACCACATATGGTGCAGAATCTTCCACTTATGACTTCATATTTTCTTATCAATCAGAAGCTTAAGCTGAAAAAATGATTTTGTGAGAATAGAATTTCTGGCATTAAGGCAATAGGAAGGTGAGAAATTGAGGGTATGTTCTTCTAATTGCCCCTACTATGCTTCAGATAAACCCATTTCTATTATCTAAACTGATAGTTGGCCTCAGGTAGGTTTTCTGAGTGATGGGAGGTGGCCAGTTAGTGCGTTGAAAAATATTCTTAGAACAGGTCTGAACTTAGCAGAAAGAAGTGGTGCAAGTCATTAATTATGATGGCAACGGACAAAGGAAGGAGTAAGGACACCAGTTATATCCCTACTTGTTATTGTTGTTAAGATATGTCCACTGAAGTATTTTGAAGTAAAGCCATATCATGTCTGTAACTTTTAAGTTGAGAATGTTTAAGAATATGTGTGTGTAGAGGGAGAGGAAAGTCAGGGAGTGAATGAGAAGGCAAATGTGGAATGGTAACGTGAGGGAATCTGGTTGAGGGGTGTATAGTCATTTTTGTCAAGTCTATGTAAAGACTCTTATGTAAAGTCTAAAGTCGGTTCAAAATAATAAAGAGGTCTTTTTTTTAGTGCCTGTCACATATTTGGAACTTCTCATGTGGTTGATATAAATAAGAAAGACCAAGATTAAAAGCAGCAAAAGCCCAAGTAGTGTGGCTTCTTGGAATGTGATAAAACCAATGTCTTTGGGAAAGTATTTAACAAGTTCATGTAGGGACTAAAAAATCTGGAGGGAAACCCATCTACAGTTGCTGGGTTAGTAGCAACACTAGACTATCTGGTAGCTATTTTTCATCTTTTGAATCTAGCTCCAAATTACAAACAGAAAAATGGGTTGATTCTTTAAAACTCCTTTCAGTTCTAGAATCTTATAAGAACACTCAGGATACCTGTTTTTTCTCATTCTGTCCACCTAGCTTACACATCTGGACACTGCTGGTATGATGCTCACTGCACCTTTGCTGACTGCTTCAGGTATCTCAGATGCCACATGCACCTCATATACAAGGCACAGTGCACTCCTAAGTTCCCCAGTCTATCCTGAGGGCTGTGCCAACATACTTGGAGAGTTAACACACTAATGGTGAATGCTACCCATGTACTAAATTAGGGTGCCAAATTAAATGTATGTTTTCAACCAAACCCACAGACTATGCTATATATCAATATGTATACTAAACAATATTAAAATGTTCTTCTTCAAAATTTCTTTTCATTCTGAAACTTCAAAGCCTTATTCCAGAGTACGAAAAGAGAATGGCAAGAACTAGATTGTGCACTTTCTTTATTCACTTATGGGAGGAGAAAAACAGCTTTTCATTTCTATGTTCTGTTAGCACCACTGACAATAGTGCTTCCTGAGACTGACAATATCTGAAGATGAAGTAGGTCCTGCTACCAAGAAGTTCTGCTGCACCACTTCAAAGCAGGCAGAAAAGTTTCCTTTTTTCTTTCTTTTTAAGTCAAGTGTCACAGTAACAGATAGAAGAAAGATGTTTTAGTCTTTCTTTAACCAAGAACCTGTATTCCATGTGACTGGGTTTGGCTGGTGGGACGCAGAGGAGGGATTGAGTCCAAAAAGGAATTGTTGCTAATGCACTCCAAACAGAAAAATGAGGACGAAACTTTAGGTGTACTTGAATTTACACATTAAACAAATAGTGATCCCTAAGTAATTGGTTGGGTATTAGGGAATAAAAGCATTGTTCAGTCATAGCCTCTGTCTGTAAGGAGATGATAGTGATGGAAAAAAAGATAGTGAGCAATGTTATCAGCCAAGTTGAAATATACAGCCTAAAATTTGGCACAATAGGAAAGTAACAAAAATGAAGTCATATAGAGAATTTTGTAAGACTTTCACCCTAGCTCAGAGACTTGTAAATATATTTTAAACAATGATGTGCTTTTATTTTTACTGCAGAAAGATTTTAGTCAATGCACAATGTTTACCAATTAAATCACTAAGTTTCAGGTCTCACTAAAATCTTTAATCTAAGTCCTTATTAAGTTAAATTTAAGTTATACTTGGTGGCTACTTGTATATTATTTCTTCACAATACACTTGCATCACTACATTTTAAAATGGTAGAAAACTATAGTATGGTTTCAGGTCCTTGCCCATATTTTCTGTGAAGTCCTAAAAACGGCTTTGTGTGCAGTAAATTTTTTTTCTAATGCTTGTTTGCATTCTAGGCAGACTAATTTTTCTCTCTAAAAACCTATATAAATATCTATTTGAGTCTTAATATTTCTACTCACCTTTTTCTAGCAAGAAGCATTAGGTTCCCAAAGCTCATATGAAGAGACTGTGGAATGCTTTGTAAATATTTCTGAGAGTAGCTGTCAACTCCATTATCTTTTTATGGTGAACTTGTCAATGATCAGCATCAACCACTTGGATGAAAATCCTGAGGGGTCAATGGTTATTAATTCACCTATTCTACAGAGAGGACTGTCCAGAGTTGAAGCGGCCATTTCTTACTTGGCACTGATCATTCCAGGTATTGCTTCTGTGCAGGAACCCTTAATGCCAAATTTAGTAACTCACTTACAGTATGTATGTAAGATAAGAAGTTATTTTACATATTTTCATTCCCCCCTCTTCTATGAAATATAATAGAAGGAAGAAAGGGAAAGATGAATGGTAGGAAAAATTCTAGTTTCTGTCTTTTTCTATAAACCTCAAAGAGTTAAATCATTAATCAAATGGGAAGGACAAAAAAACTATACTTAATGATGGCTTGCTATTTAGCAGGCAGAATTCCCTTCTGTATATTTAACTCGTGCTTAAAGACACACAGATGGTAAAAGGCAGAACTATGATTCCTTGAGTATAACTCTGCCTTATCCTAATGTCATATTCTTTGATTTTTCTTTTTTTAAATTCTATCTACCTATAATTATTTTTTATCAAAATGCAATATATACATACTGCAGAGAAACTAGGTAAAACAAAAGGGCTCAACAGAGAAACAAAAAAAGTCACCCATAACCCCACCATCTTATGATACCACTGTTAACATTGTAGGGCATTTTATTCTAGCCTTTAGTTCTATATATGTGTATATCCATAGCCACTTTCCCTCTTCTATAAATAATTTTGCCACATAATTTTAATTGTTACACAAATTTCAATCATATACACATAAAGAACCTCCATATCCTTATATTGGTCATTTAGACTATTCCAGTTTTTTCAATCATACATAATATCAGATGTATAAAACTAAACTATTTTTAGACAAATTCATTATTGTTTCCTTGGGGGAAATTTCTCTATTTATCTTAGGTATTACTGGCCCCAAAATTGCCATGTCAAAGAGTATCTTCTTTTCCTCTTTTTAATACAGTGTCAAGTGTACCTGTGAAGGTGCCTTCAGCATACCCTTCCAGCAGCAGTACAGGGGAGTGCCCATTTCTCTCCATCCTTGACAATGAACAACATTGCTGTTCTTTTCTCATTTTGCAAAAAGGCAAGAGAGCCTTTTATTTTGGCTATATACATACAGAGCTATTAGACACTCATTGAGCTTTTGTTGTAACTTATACCACATAGAGCTTTCATATTATGTTATAACTCCTTGGTTTGTAGGTACATCTGGGTTGTAGAACCCACCCCCCTATGATGAGTGATTATAGAGTGTGTTTTTTGAGGAACAACTGGAATTGCCATTTAACTAATATAATGAATAGAGGTGTCTGAAAATGGAATGGTCTACCTTGGAAGCCAGTGAAGTCTCCATCACTGAGGAAGTTCAAGCAAAGGACAGATGATCAACTGGCTAAGATGACAATGAGGTACTGGTCTAGATGACCTCTAAAGTTTTTTTCCACTCTAAGATTCTATGATGCTATTTTCTATTTCGAGGGATTACTGACTCTGTCTCTTTAATTCACCAAGAACAATATTTTATATACAGTGACTCTAACTACTGTCCTTTGCCAGGAATCCATCCAGTGGTAGCAGCACTGTAAGTTGTGCTTTGAAGCAAAGTGTACACACACACACACACACACGAGAGTATTTGCTGAATCTAGAAATACGATGGAAAGAGAGCTCTGCAGAATCTCAATTTTAAAATTATGTAGACATAGCATTCTAAAATATATATCTATTAGTATAGCTAAAGGTATTAAAGAAACTATAGGTATGATTGCATATGTTAAAAAAATTTCTAAGGTGGATACATAAAATATTCATCGTAGTTATCTCTGAGAGTGAAAACTGGGAAGAGGGATGTAGGGAACTTCTATTTTCCACTTTGGATCCTTTTATGTTGTTTGGATGGTTTAGTAACAGCATGTATCATTTTGATAATAATTTAATATTTTAATCAAGAGAAAATTTAGAAACAAAGTTAACTTTACACCCATAAAAAGCCAATAGTAGCTATTTATGATTAAATTCTCAGCAAAGGAAATATACAGGTAATTCTCTGAATTTAGCAGCCTTGAAAGTTGAACTTTATCCCCATAAGTGGGAGTACTTTCCTTCTTTAATTTGGTCTCAAACTTTGGTTGACACCAAAACAATAAAGTGATGTGGACAAATTTAATTAATATCTTTTGCAAAAAATATAAAAATCATGGAAACTGTTAGAATAATAGTCTGTACTAGAAATCACTGAGTTACACCAAATATGTCACTCTTTGGGATGCTCGTGTTAACCCGTTTTTATCAGTTTGCTGAGGTGGGTATTCATTTAGTAACAATTTTGTTCTCACCAAATATATGGAAAGTGAAACACTTAATTCTAGTCCACCTCAGGTGTTCTAATTTAAAACAGGGGAAAAAAGAACATTCCGTAGTTCTAATTACAAGTAGATGATCCTAATCATTTTTTTTTTAGTTTATACAAAAATAAGCCATATTATCCAGGAAATGTTTTTTAAAAATTAAAAATCATTCTACAAAAGCAGTGTTATGCTGACAGTGGAGGAAGGCGTGCATGTGAATGAATGCAATATGCACCTAGAGCTTAGCAGTGCTTACCCTCTGAAAATCTGAAATCAGTCTTAAGGTATCAGAGGTCAGGATTGAAAACTCTCCCCTAAAGACAGGCTAGTAAAACCAACTCCTAATTGATGAGATTAACATTTTGAAGAATAAAATATATCAGTTAGAATATAGGCTGCATTGCACTGGACATGCTGGTAGACCCAACCAAGACACTTAAGGGAAAGGGAGGTCCTGATGCTGCCGAGTGAAGGGGTATGGTAGTGCCAGGACTCTCCCAGATTCCTTTCCCATTCTTGCCCATATTCATTCCTATCTCGATTACCTTGCTTCAGAGAGGGCTTATTGGTAATGTATTACAGTTTTAGTTTCATGCACCGCTGTTTTGTAAGAGACAATTTAAAGGATGCTAATTATTTCTTCAAAGAATCAAATGTTCTTCCTATGTCTGATCTCTAGGAACAGAATCTGTTTTCTCATCATGAACATTCCAAAGTCTGAAGAAATCTAAGATGTTTTTGAGCCAAGAATGAAGAAGGCATAGTCAATTTGTGGGTGGCCTTTCTGCCCTCTCCAGATGTCATGGATCACCTTGTGTCGTGTTAGCCTTTTCTTCCAACTTTCGGAGGTTTTATTAATGTTGTTACTACAAAAACACTCAAAATGAACATTATGTTAAAGCAGTATATGATTGAGGGGAAGTATATTGCAATTTGAAGACTTCGTTACTTCTCCAATTGAAGAATGTTCTGATTAAGTCAAACTTAAATGAATAGAATTCGCTAAGAGAACTACTAAATGTTTGGATAATCTCTTAGTATAAAACATCACTTATTTATAAAAATATAAAAGTCACTTATTACAAAAATCACTTTTCAATTAGTAACTAGTTGAGATTAGAATAGGAAAAATGAGAAAATAAGACAAATTACTAGATAAAAATTTCTTAAGATCAAGAATCAGTTTATATTACCTAAAAACTTATAGTGCCTACCTGATAAGTGAGTAAGGAATGAGAATTAAATTATGTAATACATGAAAACAGTAGAATTCTAACTGGCATATTGTAAACCACCCAATAAATATCAGGTAACATAAAATATTATGAAAAATAAGGAAAATGAAATACAAATATACCAAATTTATGTAAGTGTATGTGTACATATATATGCAGGCAGAGACATAGAAAAAGACCTGAGAGGATTCACACCTCAATGTCACAGGTTTCCTTTGGGATATAGAGTAATATTGGGAGTGTGTGGAAGAGGGGTAAGTAAAAAAGGACTTTTGTTTTTTATTTTACAGTATGTCTTTTTTCTGGGAGTTTTATAATGACAGACATTATATAAATGTCTTTACAATGTCTTTATAAAGACAGCTTATTATCAAGTTTTGAAAAGAAATCAGTAATATTTTTAAAAGAATACCAAAACATCTGTTTGTAGATGTGAAGTTACTATAAAAATGCTCGTTCACAATAAATGAGCACAATTCCTTGTGTGTGTATACAGTATGGTTTGGGAGTGAATTAGATGCAGTATAAAGTCAGGTTCATGGTGGTTCTTGTTTGAATGAATGGCTAGGAAACCAATTACAGTGACTTAGTCAAATTCGTTAACCTCTGTTAACTAATTTCTAGTTCTTTCAAGTCAGTTATCTAAGTTCCAAGCTTTATTCTGAACAGAATCACCCAGAAAACTAAAATTCTACCAATGGTAAGCTTTTAAAGCTCCAAGTTGTGAACACTATTAAGCTCTATTATTGAGCTCTGAGCCTTCAACTGGAGAGGGCAGGAAATCCTTCACTAGCACCTCTTGTGGAATGGGAAGAAGTATTTATGGAGATAGTGGCAAAAAGAAAGGATACATGTGCAGGGAACCAGGAGACTTCTGCGTATGTTCATCCAAATCTGAGTGTTGCTATGCTCAAACAGAGATTATCTAGTTTTCTTCCTCCCAGGAGGGCTTATGGTAAATAAGCACATGGTTTAACATGCTTAATGTGTTGAAATTTTGAAAGAAGAGCAGATACATACATTTAATCCTGATGTCATCATGAGCATCAAGGTGTTCTAAAGCATGAAAAGTGATAGTGTAGTGATGGTTTAAAGCTCTGATTCTCCCCTCACTTAGCTCATCCCCTTCGTATCTTGGTAGTCTTGACCATTAACAAGAATCCTCAAAGCTTTATCTGTAAAATAGATGTGAAACTTACATTTAGTTAAGATTATTTTCAAGTTCAAGTGGGATAATGCATATGAAATTTTTAACAGTGCATTGCGCATAGAAAGGTCTCACATATAAGGAACCAAATACTGCTCTCAGTTCCTTAGATTTCCAAGGCTATCAGAAATGAGATTCTATAATTCTTTAATCTCCTCCTATACAATGCAGCATGCTTAGCACATAGTAAGTGCTTAGTAAAAGCTAAGCCTGAAATGATAATCAAGATTACCAGCTGCACAGAAGCTGGGGAAAGCCTACACATATTTTCTTTCTTTTTTTGCTTTTGTATGGAAACATGGTCTCTAGGGAAGATCCACTGACAGGAGAGGTGCTGTGGTAGTCAGTCTGGTAGAGGTAGACACTTTCACCAGCCCCAAAACCACATTGCCCATCTGGGCTACTTATATAAGATCAACAGAACAGGCCTGTCATTGATATAACATGTCATTTCTATCATCCTTAGCATTTTTGAATGCCTGTTTGATAGTTGGTTTTCTTATATTATTTCATTGAATTTTTACAGTGCCTTAGTAGAAATGCTTTTATTCCTGTGTTAACAAAAAAGCAGACCTACAATGGTTATATAACTTGCTCAATGTCACACACAAGTGAGTGGAAGAGCCAAGAGTAGAATGCGAGCAGGACAGGCCTTATGTCAAAGAAGCTAGGTCTCCATGGGGATAGAGTGCAGGGCCTTGGCAGCGTGCTGGGCCCTGTTGATTTGTACCATGACTTGTTCTAGACTTGACTGGAATCCCAGCTTGTCTAGCTCCAAAGCCTTTGAAGTTTCCACTACACCAGAAGGTCACCATTTGAGTAGTGAATGAACAACCTTAAAAGAAAAACAGAAAGGAGCATCCTTAAAAACAAATAAATAAATAACATTCTCGGGGACCTCAGGGACTGCAACCATGAATCCCAGTTTCAGAAATAGTATCTCTAAAAACTAAAGTCCTATATGTGAAAAATTAATTGTAACTTATCATTACACAATGGGGGGTAAATGTATATATTTTAGTGCTACCATGGAAGTGAACATAATCATTTAAAAAATTCTCACACAATTCGTGGTTTCTCAAGATCAAGGCAGTATAATTGTGCAGCTTGAGTGAAATGGAAGGTGATTCTTTTTTGTCAAGTGTTCAGGTATGTACCAATAATTCAACAGACATTCCTATCTATAGGACAAGGCTTATCCATTTCTGGAAATGTCACTGTTTTTAAGTTATGAATAAGTCTTCTAAACTTTGTTTCTAGCAAATGTTATTACTGCTTTTGAGTATGCTGTCCATTTTTGAACCACTGTGTAAGAAACATGTTTCAACAAGATTTGTTTATTAGATTTAGTAAGTGTAACAACATTCTGTGTGCAGAATGATACAAGAAGCCACTGTTAGGAATTAGATTTCCCCATCTCCTTGTTGTCTTTAGTCCTAATATTGAGCCCTTAATTTGCATAGTTATCAACATTTTTAATTCCTTGTACAAGGCACAATTACTGTGAAAAATCTCTTCGGCTTTATCTATAGTCTCAACACTTAGGTCTGATCTCCCATATGGCATCATGCACCTGCTGACAGAATAGTTTGTCATCTTCCTCTGGCCAAATTATATTTCCATTATATCTCTTCAGCTATCTTGTGAAACTCATCAAGGAAGGCACCTTCTCTTTTAGAATTGTATAATAAGGGATTTCCTTAACTGTTTGTTCAACTATAAAAAAAGAGAATAATAGAACAGTAAAACACAGAAAAGTCAACAAGAGGCAGTATCAATAAGTATAAATCTACTCTTAAACATTTTGACATTTTGATTTATGTTGCTCTAGTGTCATTTATGTATTTGTATGTATGTGTGTTTGTATCCAGTCCTGGGTATTGCCTAGAAAACTATTAAAGCAATAGTTGAGGAACTGGGTGTGGTGTTTGAAAGCTTTAATAGTAAGAAAAGATGAGTAACTAGCTTGAGATTGTTTATCCTATTAAACACTACTCCACAGCTGCTATGCAAATAATTGCCAAAATATGGAAATCAGGACACAGTATTTTCATATCAATTTTCATAATGTCACTATCATCTAAAGATTGGTAGGCATCTCAACATAATACAGAATTGACTAGAACCAGAATATGGCATCAACAGGTAATATATACTTCATTTCAAACTATACTTTGATTTTCTGAACAGTATCTAGGAAAGCAAACTTGGGAGGCTGCATTAGACCTCTCCTAATTCTAGGTTCTGATTCTTCAGTGGTTGCCTTTATAATCTCATCCATTTCAAACTTCTTCCAGAGTAAACTGATGAAAATAATTTTCAGTCTTAAACTAGACATATGATGTGGACACATTAAGATAAAGCACTAAAACCTTTTGAACACCTTGTAAAAGAAAAGTGCAATATAAAGCATATCATGAAGTGGTAAAACACAGGTTTTGAAAGATTATTTACATTTATTGGAAAAAGATTTTGCATATAATGAGACATTTAAACTTAGACTAATATTTGATTAGTAATGCTTTAAAGTCCCATTCTTAAGAAAATTTTGCAAAAACGAATCTTTGCACAGACGGTGGGTGGTGGGATATAAACTACAGAAATAGTGCAGAACCTCTGAAGACTGATTTTTTTATTTGTCATATACTGCCAAGGCCTCGCACCTAGTAGGCACTTGGTAAATTATTGAATGAGCCTATATCTGAAACATCCTGTGACATGCAACCTGAGGGCTTCTTTTTGTTGGTCACTTAGAACTCTAGGGGGTTTTGAGATATTACTGATTTATAAAAACTATATTGTTTTTTATAAATTAGTATTAGGATGCAGAGTGGCATGGGGGAAAAGCACAGTACGTGGTCAGATGATACGAGTTCAAGTTGTGATTTTGTTCACTAATTAGCTGGGTGACCCTGCTAATTAGTGTGACCTTGCTGCTTTCTCAGCTATCCCTAAACTACAATGATCTCATTCACAAAATGCGGATGAAAATACGTCCTCTTTACCAGTATGACCTTAGGCTCAAATGACAGATACTAAAACACTCTGTGAACTGAAAATTGTGAAAAATTGTTATTGGGCAAACTTTGTATGAGAGGCCTGACATTTATTTCCAATAATTTGCTATGTATATCTCTGTTTGCCTATCGTATTGTCAGATTTCCCTATCTCTATATTCAAAATAAAATTACTTCACATATTGAGAAAATGGCCCCCTCCCCATAACATTCTGATGGTTACCTTGAACTGACTTACCAAATATATGGCTGCAAACTTTCTTTTCCAGTATTTTCCCTCCCACACTCCTTATTATGTATGGTGCTCTTTATGTTGTTAATAAGGGTTTCAGCATTAAGAAATGTGGCTACAGAAAGTTTCTCACATCCCAATCTCTTTCAGCTTGGCTTCTTAATTGCTGTGTCTCACAATCTTCGAAGAGCATTGTTTATAGCATTACAAATAAGAGGGAAAATTATACATGAAAGCATAAAAGGAAATGAGAGAGACAATGATAAAACCATGTATATATACAGAACTCTGTGTTGAGACTGCTTTCCTGCAAGTTTTTGCTACATTATGTCAATGGTACACATCCATTCTAAAAGGAATAGAAGGTAGACTTAATTCCTGGGAATTTCTAGGAAGGCCTCTACATACAGGGATAAGGTATGTTACCAAGGAAAGGATTCTGAGGTCAGGCCCAAAAGCCTAGCAATTCCAGATGACCCTGAAGAAAAATCTGTGAACAACTAAAAGTAAGAAGTGTGAAATGTGAGGTTATGTATTAATACAAGGAGGTTAATAAACATTGAGTGCAGAAAGAACATAACAACCAGATTAAGAGGTCATATTCCAGCTCTAGCTCCCTCACATCTCCACATGGGGATGCTAGGAGGAGACAGGAAGACTGCAGAACTGCATCTGCTTGGTGTTTATAACAAAACTGCCAAATCTACATACAAACAAATCTGTTTCTTTGCAATTGTGCTGAAGCTGGGGTTTTTAGCTCCCACAAGAGTTATGTAAAATGGAGGGACAATGGTCTTATTGGCAGTGAATATACCTGTTCTCAATCCCTTCCCTTTAAACATTGCCAGTGTCATCATTTGCTCAGTGGAGACCTTTATTAGAGTACAAAGTTGAATGCAACACATCTGTTCTAGCATAAATTCTCCTAGGTCCATAGATAATTGATGTCTCACATAGAAAATAAAACAAATAGTCAGTGTAGCAGCCTGTCACAGCTTTTGTAGCTGTTTCTGTTTGATTTTTTAAAAATATATGTAAATACCCTAACAGCAAGATCAGGGTGGGAAAACAGATTTTTATTAACTCTATGACATTTTCACTAGGGAAAAATAGATAATGCTAGAAAGTGTCTAGTTAAAAATAACCAGGTTTTTTTTCCCCCTATAGAATTCCTCAACACATTTGGCTTGATTTACTACAAATAATAAATGGCAAGTAAGTGCAAGACATTGACAGTCTTAAATAGACAGGTTCCTTGACTTTTTAATTTTGTAGTTTCAGAATCCAGTTAATTATAAGGGTATGTAGTGTGCTTAATAAACACTTGTTCTCTGAACACATAAACTCTGAAGGCTGGCTTTTTACGTCTACATATTTGCCAAGATTACTTTATGCTGTGGAATTTATTCCCTTCCAAGGTTTCCAAACGCTAAAAAAAAAAAGCTAGGGAGATACTTCCGGTTCCTTCTTTTTCATGCAAAGCCCTCGACAGGGTCATTTATATAGGAGATCTTCCTTATTCTCTGGTGTCCGAGACCTGCCGTTGTACCGTTCCCCTCTCCATCCTGAGAGACAGTGCTGTTGCTTTGTGGTCATTCTTCAAGGAGTGAGAAAGGAACCATTCACTGTACAAATAAACTGAGGGCCGCAGGGGAGAAGTGACTTGCCCAAGAGCTCCTGGCAAGTTAAGGGTTTCTTTCTAAATTCATTCGAATAACAAGTATTCTCAGACTCTGTACTAGTCTCACCGTCCTATTCTTAGGCTAACGTTGGCAAACAGCAACGAAAACAACAGCAGGTTGAGGGTGAAGGGGGAAGTGTAGGAAGTGGTCATTAGCAAATCCCAGGGCCTGGAGATTACCTGCTGCTAGGATCAAAACAGTGAAACGAGCTATTCATAAGGACAACAAGGACGAGGGGGCCATTGTTTTGAGAACCAGCTGTGGAGAATCAGTTCGGCAGTGGCCTTGGAACAGCTGCAGCTGCACCAAGGGGTGGGGAGGGTGGTGGTGGAGGCGGAGTGAGCAAGGAAGGAGCCGTGCAGGGACTCCGCCTCGCCTCCTCTCCACAAATGAGGAAGTATTTTTGCAGTAAGTGCAAAGGATGAGCCACCTTTTGAACCTAAAGTGTGAACGGCGCAGAAGCAGGCCCCAGGTGTGTCCAGTAACCGCAAATGCTCAGCCGGCTGCTGTCCGGGAGGCTGCGGATTGGCAGCGAAGCGATCAGAGTCCGGGGTACCGAGTCGGCACTATCAGAAAGTACACAGAGCAGAGCAGGCTCTGCGGTTGCAGCCGACCTTGACCGAGCGAAGTCCGGGGTAAACAAGCCCCGCAGCGGCCGCCCTAGCCTCCGGACGCCCGCCCCTGCGCGCTTCGCTACCCCGCAGCTCCCACGCGCGCAGCCCCCGGCTCTGCCGGCCCCCCTCGCCGCTCCCCCGCCCCACCTCCGATCGCCGCCTTTCGACTCGGGCCCCCACTCCCACCGCTGCCGCCCCACACTCACCATCTCTTGCCTGAGAAGGTGGAGCTTGGTGTCTAACCTCTCCAGGGCGCTGCAGTGGCGTCGTCGCGGGGAGCCGGAGGTCGGGCTGGACGAAGACGAGGACGACAGGGAGGGAGGGAAGCTGCAGCTGCTGTTGTCAGAACTGCAGCCGCCGTTGCTCCCCCCGCCAGGGTCCCGGTCCCTCTCCTGGGGCGCCGGCTCCTCCCCGCGGAGCGAGCGCATTAAGCTCTCCGGTACTTTGCGCCCCAGCTTCAGCTCGATGTCTCTGAGATCTGGCAGCGGGCCGTCTTCCATGACTTCCCAGTAATTAGGATAATGGTGATGAAACGCCTTGGATCAGAGCGGGCAGCGGCCTCCAAGGCTGCCGCGAGAGGAGCGGACCGCTCCCGACTCCTGGGTCTCTAACGGCAGCCCGCGGGCACCGTCGGCTCCATAACCGCCGGCGCTCTGTCAACCCTGAGATCCGCACAGGACGCGGCGGGTCGCAGCCGCGGTTTCCTGGGCACTGCAGCTCCTCCGACACTTACTAAGGTCCTCTTCCTTTTTGGCTACCCCACTGCAAAGTTGAGTTAATTGATATTGCAGAGCGGGGAGAAAATGCAAGCTATAGACCAAAAGGAAATAGAGGGAAATGAAGTCTGTTTTAGCTTTATGGGGGGAAAATTCACATTATAAAACTGTCCCTTTACATCACTGAACCATTCACTGACTGCCCATCTGGTACCTCGCGACACAAAATGATGTGGCCACACTCCATGTTCGTTTCACTTTCCAGCCATGTGTCTCCAAGCTTTCGAAATATCCTGGATTGTCAGAAATAATCTCTAGTCAGTGATAGCGGAGGTCGGTGGTGGAGATGCTTAGTCTAGCAGGAGTTTAACGGCTTCCTTGATGCAGCAGAAATACCCTTCTTCCCATTTAGGCAGTTTGATCCAAGTCATTGTGTTCGTCCCAGCCTCAGAAACTTTAAACTCCGCTGGCAGGTGGACCAAACCAGGGCCAACCCTTGTACCGTATATCACAGGCAAGAAGAGCAACTCAAATTTTCCCAACCCTTCTGCTAGTAGCAGCCTCAGCGTCCTGCTGTAGTTGGGAGTGCTTCATACAGGTATTAGATTTGGGGGTAGCTACCACCTTTAAAACAGTTAAGAAAAAATAGAGGCAGAAGAATGACTATATGACTATCAGCAGAGTGTCATTTCCTACGCCTCCTTCCATCTTCCTATGAGGCCTTCCAAATCTAGCTTTAGAAGGCTTTACTAATGATTTAATATTAATAAAAAGAATGAAACTCTTTCACCAAAAGTTCAGTGAGAATGTACAATGAAACTTAATTTCCTTACCAAATGTTACAATATGTCACCATGAGAAGAAGTGATGAATTAAGTGGCCCGAATACTTTATGACTACCGAGATAGGGGCAATTTTAAGAGGGAAAGTTTTCCTTTAATAACAGAGGAAGAAATACTGAGCATAATTAGTGAAAAGGCTGTCTTCTTTGACAATTTATATTTTCAATTATTTAGAAGAAACTCAAAGCATGCAATCTGTTGGCTAGATACTTCACCTAGTACTCTGAGCTACATGAATTATGGTTTGATTCAACATTGAGTTTGTGTTAGTAACCTTCAAGTAGAAGATGTTTTCAATCTAGTAAACTCTAATTTTGGGGTTCCACTGGAATATTTCAAAATGTGAGTCCCTCTATTTTGGGGACAAATAAGTGTTTGTGTTCTTAGTCCTTGCTATTTCCAGAGACATCACTCAGGTTTCATACTTGGAACCACAAAAGTGGATCCCTCTCAGAGTTTGATTTTAGTATAGCCTCATCTAAGAAATCTAAGGGTAGGAAATACAGGCCT
This sequence comes from Manis javanica, assembly GCF_040802235.1. Taxonomy (NCBI): domain Eukaryota; kingdom Metazoa; phylum Chordata; class Mammalia; order Pholidota; family Manidae; genus Manis; species Manis javanica. Next base: position 54,328,061 of record NC_133157.1, read on the forward strand.
TCAGAATGAAATATTTCATGTCAGGGAGAAAATTGCTGAAATTCTCTTATCAACATGCCAGAAATGTGTATGTTATTTCTTACTCTGAAAAAGAAATGAAGAAAAATAGTTGTAAATTAAGGGGCCTACTTTACAGTTAGAATAAACATTTATGGAATCAAGGGATAACAAAACTAAATTGCAAGTCACTGATAACACATGCTTTGTCCTAAAATTGGAAAACCACAAGCTCAATGGATAAGAATTGCACTATGACATGTAATTATGGGAGGCTTATGTTTTAGTCAAGAACAGGTTTTTTTTGTTTTGTTTTTGTTTTTTATAAAACCCTTAGTAAGTTCAGCATAGGGCTGACTGAGAAGAGTAGCTTACAAATGCAATATCAGGAGAGAACTTGGTCAATAAAAAAAGTGTATTGTCAAGTTTTCATCAATGTAACCATACAAAAAAGGAACATCTTTGTTGTGAGGCATGGACAGTAAAATTAGTATATGATACCAAAGGTAACTCAAAAATATAAAATTTTTCTTTGAGTTTTAAATGTCTGCAGAATAAACTTTGAAAGTAAAAGTATGACTTATATGTGAAATAATACTTTGTGTTGGTGCAATATAAAACAAATGTGAACTTTTAAAGAAAGCTTATTACATTAAGCCTTTCAAAATTTCTCAGCTTAATGCTTTATGACATTTTAGTTTTAAATAGAGATATTTTTAATGCCAAAGTTCTAATTTTGAAGACATATTAGAGTCACAGAACTCTTTTAGGCTTCTCATAGATTTTGTTAACCCTGTCATCATTGCTTTATGTGGTCTGAACTGTGACTTTTCTTACCCAAAATGTTTAAAAAAATAAGGGTCTTTCTACCTTTGGCTCTTGAAAATATTTTTTGTTTCTTTTCAAGATTATTTTACGATAAAAAAAATATCTGATTGGTTTAACAAATTGCTGTTAACCTTATATGTTAACAACATATGTTGATTTGATTTTGAAGAATTGATTGATAAGAATTTGAAGTAATGGGTCTAGGATAGGGGCCTGGGGTGGGAGTGAGGTAATTAAACAAGAAGAAGAGGGCCTCGGGGGAGAACTGAGAAAGAAATCAGGAAAACTCTGAAGAGCAACATTTTTCTCACTTCCTGGCCGTCACTCTAATACTCTCTCCTCACTGCTTCCTCATCCATCTCCTGCCATCACTTGTATCTTTAGTTAATAGCATCGGCTAGCAACAACCTAAACTCAGGTGTTTCCTCAACATATTGAAAAATAAATTTATAAAAATAGGTCTTATATTATTTGTGTTTGTGATACAGTTCTTTAGATCCAGGCTGCTTTATTATATGCTTTCTTTTCTGACTGCCTTATGTATGAGCTGGATCATTTTTGAGTTTTTTTTTTTTTTTTTAGAATCTAAGAATGTATGTTAAACTATGCAGAACTTTAAGAAACTGAGTTTCTTCCCCACTGGATTATGTTCACAGAGAAGGAAAGAGAGCCTCTTATTTATTATGAAAAAAAAAAGCTTAGTGGCTTGTTCAGTAGGAACACTGTTGGACATAAATGACAGATCTTCAAAGAGTGCCTCAGTCACAAAAACAGGGTGATGTGATGTGCACTTCACACATTCCACACTGAGAACACTTCCTGGTATGAGACACTGTGCTTTCAGCAAAGGTAGCCTCAGCGAGACTTTGTGTGGTATGAGTAATGCCACGCCTTAATCTGCTGCTGGCGTTGTGGTTAAAAGAAAAAAGGCCTTCCACCTTCTCTCTGGCACCGACTGAAAGTCTGCAGCGTTCCCAGCTCTTGCTGGCACAGAGTTCAAGGCCTAGGGCAGGGTCCCTAACCTGCGACTACACTCCACAGTGCAGACTAGTATTAGGCAGTTTCAGCCTCAAATAACCCTTAAGAATGTTAGGACATAACTATTTAATGGGTATCAGGTTTTTGAATCTTTGTTTTAAATGTGTAGAGGTGTCAGTCCTGTAAACAATTTTTGTTCTGCTGATGATATGCTTAACAAGGTAAATATCATAGCAAAACGAGATATTGCTCCTATCCATATACACACTGGAATTATGTATCTGCTAAAACTATGAAGATTTTACCCTGCCTGTTTATAGAGTCATTTAATTCACCTGTCTTTTTCTAGCTGGGTTGGGTCTGTTTTACTAAGTAAAATCATCTAATATATTACCAGCTTGAGCTACTTATACATGTGTATGCCATATATACTGCTGTATCTCTGTATCTACCTATCTTTTTATCTGAAATGTGCCTTTCTAATGATCCTTTAACTAGTACTCTGATTGGTATCTAATTAATATTTATAATCAGTGCTAAACACTTCCCAGGCAAGTTTAGTAGACAATACTAAAAGTAGGTCATCAGCATCTAAGTCTGCCTGATCCCCATCAATCTTTCTTTATTATTTGTAATAAAGTCTTTTATTTGCTTTTACTCACTTTCCTGAGCTCAGAATTCCTACTGGAAAGTGCGAAGCTGGGTCTAGAATAGCGGTCTCTTCAGTGAAGATAACCTTTCTATTCCTCTGTATCCACTGCAGTTTGGCTTATGGAATAGACTTATAGGTTATTTCAGTGACATGCCCGTAAATGTTTACAGCTAGCTCTCTGAAAACTGATTTGTAGCTTTTGACAATATTCATGTTGTAAATATTTCCACGTGGCTGATTTCAAGTTTCCATCATGAGTTGGGAAATGATAAATAATAGTATTATAGTATTTTCATCATATAGATATATTAAACATAAATAACCTCAAGAGTACAGATTATAGTAAAATATAGTAAATAAAATTAAGCAGTAGTGAATTTTGATGATTTACTTTTGTTTTAGTATAGCTTACCTAATATAAAGTTTATACAATTTAATTTTAAGGATAATAACTGTGCTTAGCAATCAGCTTGCAAAATTCCTAAATATGTAACAGTAGGCTTCTTCAAACAGTGTGGGCTGACAGCCCCTACACCTCTGGTTCAGGGAATATTGGAGGATGATTATTAATTAAGAAAGCTAATGAAAACATAAGGCCTGAAAAATCAGTTCAGTTTTAAGTCTAAGGATTGGACAAATGATAATTGGAGACGTGAGTCCCAAGTCAAAAGCAGAAAGCCTAGAGAACTCGTAAAACCACATGTGTGTGTTTTGCTGGGGCTGCCAAAACAAAGCAGCACAAACCGAGTGGCTTAAAACACCAGAAACTTACTATCTTACAGTTCTTGAGATGAGAAGTTCAATATCAAGATACTGACAGGGCCATGCTCCCTCTGAAACCTTTAGCGAAGAATCGTTCCTCGCCTCTTCCCACTTTTGGTAGCTTCTGATAATCCGTGGTTTTCCACCATGTAACGAGAGTCTCTACTTCCACTGTTACATGGCTGTCTTCCCTCTGTGTCTGTGTCTCATCTTCTTTGCTTATTATAAGGACACCAGTCACATAGGACCCACCCGACTGCAGTATATCTTAATTTAGCAAATTAAAGCTGCAACAATCTCATTACTAAGTAAGGTTCCATTCTGAGGTACCATAGGATTAGGATTTCAACATACCCGGTAGTGGTAGGGGGCACAATTCAGTCCATGATGCTTGGAGTGGTGTTCAGAATTGGGGATACACTTCAGACTTGAGACTGTGATTAACATAAGGGAGCTGGAGTCTTTTATTTTTATTTTTTATTTGACAGTGAAGTATGGAGGTTGCCTTGAAGGCTTAAAGCCACAGGGAAGAAGTAGATAACAGGTTTTTCCTACTCAGGAAAAATGTGTTAAAAATCACAGGCTAGTATACCCTCTTATTAATAATCACCTACGTGTTAGATAATAACAGCTGTTAGCTTTTTAAAAAGTATGATTTTGTAGGCTAAAAACTTTGATCACAGAAACACCCTTATTCTGCAATCCAGTGGCATAGTCATGGACATAATTCATATAATTCATCTTTGGTATCTTTCACCAAATAACCTTGATGATTTCTAAAATTGAGTTTGATGTGGGCTGTAGCAATATATGATATAAACATTAAAATGAACATAGAAAGCCTAAAGAAATATCCTATTTCTTCACCCTAATTTGGAGGGAATGTTACCAATTTGATTTGAAAAAGACTTCATGGACTATATTGAAATATTGATTTTATACAACATGTGCTAAATATATTGAAGCAGAATCCCAGTGAAAGCAGAGAAAAGCAATGGTGAACACTCACAGAGAACATGGTGTCTAAGAAGTTTAGAGAGCACGTGATTTTCTAGAAGGGTTTTGACCTTTGGATTTGGTGCATGCCATAGAATTCTCACCCGAATGTCATAGCTTTGTGATGAATACCCATTTCTGGCAATGTCTCATGCATATCTCAGTTCTTGCCCATATTTTAGGCTTCTAGCTTTACTTCTCCTTAGTGTTACAGGCACAGAAGGAAAGTAAAATTGCCTTTCACAAGACCTGGGAGGAAAGGAATGAGGAATGCAAATTTTTATGCAATTTTTTTTCCTTTTAAAAAGATCACAAAGGTTCTATGTAAAGACACTCATGTAATAGCATTATTTGGGAGTTAAAACTCAAGAACTGCCCATATTAGAATCACAGATCTTAGTCTTAAGCTTTAAGAGCATTATTGTACAGTTGAAAGTTAGCCTTAAACTGTTAAACCAGCCTCGCTGCATCGACAGAGAAAGGGGGGCTGGTGAAGGAAGGAGAGAGAGAAAATGTGGTTTTTTCTTTCAGAAGTAGGTATGATTCAATGGGAACATTTCTGTGACCATAATAAGACATGTTGAATATATGTACTGTATGTGAAAGATAAATACTGTAATTATGTCCTCAAAATATTAAGGCAGATAGTTAGTGGTTATAATACCCATTTGATGAATTGGCAAGAACCTTTTTGAAACTAGAAGAGCACTTTTAATGAGAGGAGCACAAATGACAGTGATCAAGCGAAGAAATTCTGAAGAAGGCTGGCTGCAAGGGAAGCTGTTACATGTTAAACATTATCCAGACTTCTTACATGTTTTATATTGTTTAATGCTTGCAACACCCAGAGAAACAAATGTTACTAACCCTGCTCTTCTGAGATGAAGACCACTTCTAAGAGGTGAGACCACTTGCTGCGATTTGCCCCACATTATACTTTACCCCCCAGCTTATGTTGTTTGTAGTACCTACAGATGTGCATTAACCTTCTTTCAGAGCTGTTAAAGGGCTCCGCTGCTGAACAACTGTTTTTAAGAAACCAACACTGAGTTAGTGCTTCTGATGTTTGAAGAATTCATATTCCAAGTGAAATAGAGAAAAAAGATTTTTAAAAAGAAGAAGAAAAGTGCATACATGGAAGATTCATTTACAAAGAATCATTAAGGGGCATTAGAATGTTCTAGAAGGCTGTTTCCATTCTCTACTTTTGATTTCATATGATTTATTCACTCCTGCAGCATGGGGCCAGTATTTAAGACTGAATCTAACACTTGGGGAAGCCCAGATCTGAATAGATGTGTGAATTAATTCTTCGGGTCACAAGGTGATTGCCCTAAGAGAAATGATGGAAATGGGGGAGCAAAGCAACCATGAAAAGGTGCTGCCTGAAAGCTTGTGAAGTAATGAAGTCTGGCAGAAGGGTTTATGACCTTTTGACCAGGGAGACTGCTCCTTGCTGGTCTGATGTGGCATACGCAAAGGGTAGGGCAATTCACAGGAGGAAAAAATGCCCAAGGCACCCTGCCATTACAGAAGATAAAAGGCAACTTGGAGTGCAGTTGCTCAACCTCTTCCCTCTTTCTGTGATCTTTCTATACCCAACCCAGGTGTTGTAGCTGATTTTGTGGTGGCTGACTCTCATTCCCACAATAACCTTTAGCTTTGGTAGTTCAAACACTTCAACATTTGTTTCAAGAACTTGTTAAATTCTGTTTAAATGTCATTATTCCCTACCAGAAACGCTTCATATTTACATTGAGTCAGTGCTTGTTGTTAAGGGGCCAATTGAAAGGATGTGATCCTACGTATCTGATGAGCTGTAGCACACGCAGCCAGGTGTGGTCGCTGTGCCTCAAAAGACAGATGTGTAGAAATCCGGAGCAGAAACACCTCTCATTTTCATTCTTCTGATCTCTCTGTTTTAGTTTTATGCTAGAGATGATTTAGAGGAATAATGGGATTCTGAAAAGATTAATTTTGGTGATTTGTAAGCATATGTTACAATTCTTTTTCAAGAAAAAAAAACAAAGCATTGTTTGCTTATTTATTAACTTATCTCAAATTCCAAAATAGCTGACTTATGATTATATCTGGGGTGAATTAAATATGCTCTTGTTATAAATTTGTAACATTTTTAGAAGGCCAGTGATCAATTTTTAAAATTAGGTGTACCATGAGATTCAGCAATTCCTTTTCTAGGAATGCTTATTTAGCAAATAATGAAAAAGCTATCACTGTGTGATGAGGTTTTGGGAGGTATTAATTTAATCAGCAATTGGTGGAGAGATATATTTATAAATACGTTCAATTTAAAATTCCAAAGAAAAACGATCAAGCAAGCAATAGATGCCACATAATAGCATAGATGCTACATAATAGTCTGGCAATAAGGAATTAGTTAACTAAGTTATGCATAGCCATAGCTTGGACAAATCTGCAACCAATAAAAGGGAGGTAGTAGAAGAATACAGAAATGCTATGGGAAATATTGCCAGTATGTTGTTCACTGAAAAAAAAACAAGCTAAAAAAATGCAGGTATCAGCAACATGTTCAAATATATGTGCATTTGTATATACCTATAAGTAGGTATATACATATATACAAATACACATATAAAATGCTTATCTAAAGTCATGTAAAATAAATATACTTATTCAGCAAATAATGAAAAAGCTATCACTGTGTGATGAGGTTTTGGGAGGTATTAATTTAATCTTTGTGCTTTTCTATTTTTATTAACTTTAATTATAAAAAAGTCAGAACACTGCTATTAAATTTTCTTTTTAGTGCTTTCCACTTTATTCTTAAATGTTTATGTAAACCTTTTATATAACAAGTCTTTTTTTAATCCTAAAAGAAGAAATTTGTGGAGTATTTCTGAAAGGGAATCCTGGGTGCTTAATAGATAAAAATATCATTTATCCAATAATTTCATATCTTAATTATGAGGGATTTTCTAAATAGCCTCTCTTAATACTAAATATTAAAAATCTACCTCTATACAGTGACAATAGTATTATCATTCTCTGGCCACCTCATGGCAAATTTGTGTTGTGCCTCTCAATAGTGAAATAAGTTATCTATTCTGGCACAATATACTATTTTGGAATAGCCCCTTTAATTGGGGAGCCAGGATAATTCTAGAAACTGGGCAGAATTATTGCCTGATGCAAAATGGAATATACTAAAATCAGATACCTTGTAACTTCTGTAGAATAGTGAGATCTCTATATTTTTAATAAATAATCTATAAATATTATCTTCTTTACAACCCTACCACTAAACTTTATTTTTTTATTTTTGTTTTTAAACTTATCTTTCAATTTCAATTAACTAGAAAGGAATACAATCCATAAATGTTCAGGAACCTTTAGTGTGGTTTGTGTTAGGCCATGCTGGGTAGCAAATTACTTGGTAAAGCGGATTGAGATTCAAGATAATATGGGAAGAAGTCAAAGCCAAAACTGGAGTGTAGGGATTCAGCTGGGAGCCCTGTACAGTGAGAGACAGATGAGTCCCTGGGTAGGTATGGCTGGGTGTGTCAGAGGGAGAGAGGGTTGAGACGTGATGGGCCATCACATGTAACTGCAGATACTATTTCTCCTGTGGCCAACCATGAATGTACATGTCTTACATATTAAAAATTTGTAAAAGCTTCTTGGTCATCTAAATCTCTGTATGAAGGATTTCTCAACCATAAGAAAGTTGTATTAAGTCCTAACTCATCATTTGCATCATTTATTAATATTCAGTTCCTAAGGATTATGTGAGCTTCTTAAAATTGAATTGATTTTGGTTCTTGTGTGAGAACTGTAGTAATCTGTAATAAATAGAGCATACAGTTTATTCATTTCTTAAACATGCCATCAACTTCAGACAGATTCCTGAGGCATTTGGTTTAGAGATTCATTTAAAAGAATGGTATAGTTGATATATAACCTGGCATTACATCATTCTCATGTATGAATAGGGATTATTAAAAAAAAAAAGCTTTGCTAGTTTGCTGGAACGTAGCCTCTGTTTTATACAACTTAAGTTTCCTGGTGTAATATAATATCTTTGCTTTGTATTATAGCACCATTCCTAATTATACAAGTGTACTTTGTTTGAAATAGTGCATAAAGGTCAAACCATATTTGACTAAGAAGACTTGCATTGCACATTATTTAAACAGACATTTTTATATAACTTAGAAATATGAAAAAGAAGACATGTGAAAGAATTAGATGAAGTCATATTTCAATCTTTTAATCAATTCTGATATATCCAACACCAGAGTTCTTTGATCCCTTATCCTTCTGCTCTTCAAATAAGCTTTCCAATGAGTTTTCCATTAACATTTGTTTCCAATTTCATTCACAATTTTATTTTGTTCTCCCATTTCAGTGACAAAGATACAATATATGGAAATTTTAAAATATAAGTATTAATTTTAAAGAATTCTTTCCCTGTTCCTTTTTACCACTGCCCTGTCCAACTTTTCCCTCCCACTTTATTCCCACATTCCCTCTGATTTTTATCCTATTTCTCCTTCTTTACCTACTTCTCTCCTCTCCTTATTTCTCTCTTCCTCCCTGTCTTTCATTTTGTCTTTCTCTTTTTTTGTTCTTAAACTGAATGAATAGAAATTAGTTTGTCTGATTCACATAGATTTAACCCTGTTCCCTTTTCATAATGTTATCTACTGCTTATTGAGTTTACTTTGTGTATCATCACTTCTTCACAACTCTGGGACGGAGGTCCTCTTAGGTGCCCATATTTCCAGTTTGTAGTTTAGCTAACTTCAATTTTCCCATGGCCATACTGCTAGGAGCTGTATTTTATCTCATAATAAACACTCCTCTGATTCCAGGGTCCATGGACTACTCACTATTGAATGCTTTCTCCCCTTTTAATCAAAGTCCTCTGTGATCAGGCCCCTCCTTCTACTTGGTTCTAGCTCTTTGTAGATCTGCTGTAATTCAGAGAGCCATATACCCTTGTCACTTACACCACTTTCTCCCTCTTCTACCTGTTTAGCATCCCTGTTCTTGTGTTTGCTGAAGCTTGTAGACCAAATCAGCTAAAAGGGTAAGGACTTTTTTCTTATATTATAGTTAGAAAAACAGAGGTCTTCGGTTGACAGAAGAAAGCTCACACAATCTTGGGACCTGTTTTTCAGAAAATAAATCCTGTGTTCTCTACCAGTTGTTATCTTCCATCCCCTTGAAAGTGGATATGGGAGAGTAACATTCCTCTGTTAGATACTGGAAAGAACAGATAAAACCACTTCTCCATGGATCAGGCAAAAATGTATACCTCTGCTTCTGATCTTTGATTTATAACTTATGTAAGATTTTACGATGACCACACTTCTAAGAATCACCACCTTATTTAATCCTCACAGCATGGTAATTATGGCAGGAATTTATTATGTTGAATATTTTAGGAAACATAAATACCCGAAGATATTAAATGACAATGAAAATAATAAACATTTTAACTACCTTCTCCATATTCTGCACAGAACTAGAGACTTTGCTTATTTTTTATCTCTAATAGGTTCTTTTTACTACCTCATGTTACATAAAATCATGTCCAAAATTATTTTTGTCATCTTCCTCAAACCAGCTCTATTCTGTACTTCCTTATTTTAATGTATGGCACCACAGCAGCTAATCACCAAAGTCCACTGATTGATTTTCAATAAAAAGATTTTCTATTGTGATGACCCTGCTATAGTTCAAGTTCATTACCCCATTATTACAGTCTTATAATTGGATCTAAACTGATCTTTCTTCTTTAAAATTTCCTTTCTTACCTACCTTGAATGATACTATTTTTATGTAGTTTTCTTTAAAATTCTTTTCATCAACTTAAGAACCCCTAATGGCTCCATTACCTCTAGTCCTAATTCCAAATTATTAATTCTTTCACAGGAGGACCTCAAGAGCATGAAGAATATTTTACTTATTCAACATTATGTCCTGTGCCACCATAAAGTAAATTTCTTGTTCCAGTTAGAATAGCTTCCACATATTTTCACATACACATGTACACACACACACACACACACACACACACACACACACACACACACAGCCAATTCTAAGCACTCTGATTTTGCTGATAATATCCTTCTTGTCAATAGTTCCCTACTCTTTCTTATATTTGAGTCTATTTTTCAATACTCACACTTATTCCTCCTTCCTTTCAATTCTCCTTCCCCTTCCATTTTCTGGTTTTCATTGCTATTTCTGTTCTGTGTCAGGCATCATGCTAGGACAAAAATGAGATAAACATGACAAAGACATAGTTCTTGTGCTTAAAGAACTCACAGACAAGTGAATTCAGTGAGCCTGCAACATAACAACCTCACACAGGTATTTCCCTGGTGGCTGCTCCAGTCTGTGAATTTATACTCCAATAACAATAGTCATCATTTTCATGATAATCAGGAAGAAAATCAGTTGTACATACATTGTGCCAAACAAAGCACTTGACTTTGAAGGGTGTAATAAAGAATCATATATGGTTACTGGTCAGGAGACTTATGATCTAGTTGGGAAAGCAGGTAATATATCAGCAGATTTTAAAATTCAAAGATATGTATGATAATTATAAAAATGTGGCTCAAATAAAAAGTTATTAAAGGGTGAAGCTATAAGCTAGAAAACTCAGGGAAGGCTTCACAGAGTAAATGCTTCTTTAGCTGATTTATGGTTTTGACTTTAGTCAACAATAGTGGCTAGATGTTTCATACCATTTGATTCTACATTGTTTTCTAGTGCATTTTGTTTCTTCTGGGTCCATGAGTTCTATTTCACCTACTTCCTGGTAGATGTTTCCAGGATGGAGCCTATGTCACACGTCTGTTGTTATCTTGTAGAACATCTAGAACTCACTTGGGCAATAAAGGATTGTCAGCTGATTATGTATAAGCTTTAAACTGTATGGGCAGTAATATATTGTGTATTTAAGTTTAGCACCCTCAAGTTATTAATTCTTTTTACAACTCATCTAAGTCGTACAAGTTTACTTTGATGGTTGGGGAAACTAATACATAAATGGACTAAATAATCACTAAGTGTCTTCCAGTAATGTTTGAATAATCCTCAGTGTGACCTAGGATCTAAACACTCCCATCTTTCCATTTAGATTCTTTGGAAATATCTATGAGCAAAGATTATTATTTGCTTTTTAAATTCATCTATCAACTTTCAAAACTGTTCACTGAATTTTTTTTAACCTTCTCGTATATACGTATAGACCTAGTGGAGACTGAGCAACAGTACTATTCTTAGTTGTACTGCTTACCCTCATTAAATATTTCTTAGGCAAAGATGTTCCTGAAACACTGTTTTCTGAATTATGTTCATGAATGCAGTAAAAGTTACAGTACCAACAAAATTGGAAAAAAAGCGAACAGGATTATAGAGTAATTGTATTTAATCTATCCTCTCTTGCTTCCAAACTGTGGGTCTAGTATACAAATTGCTTAACCTTTCTGAATCCAATTTTCATCATTCATAAAATACAATTAATAATACCTACACCACAGGACTGTTTGGAAGGTTGAATCCATTTTTCCTAACATTATTTAAGAAAAGTGACCTCTTATTTCATATCAGAATTTTTTCTCCATGAAAGAAAAATGATAGCACCTAACACCCACACATTCCCCCTAAATTAGGAATTATTTGACAATTAATTTAAAAAGAATGACCAGTGCTGTCTCACTACTGCAGAACTAAGAGGACCTAGGCTTTCATTGAATGAGCTTTGTGAAGTGGTTCAGCCCTGAGTATGAGTTGTTTGCTATGGCTTTATTTCTGTACAGAAGCACACAGAATGAATGAAACTTCTTTAAATGGCTAAGGCATGCAATTTGAGGTCCACAGAGCTGCTAACGTGATAAAATGTAGCTGAGCAAATACTTAAAGACCATTGCCAAAAGTTCCCACAAACCGTGCCATGAACTCTGTTGTCAGGGTTATCCTGCCATTGTTTATGTTTTGCTTGATTTCAGTCACATAAAACATCATCTACTGTGCTCGAGTTTCCATCTGTGTTTGTGTGTTTAAGACAGAAAGATGACAGTGTATTAAGTATTGCATTTCTACCACTTGGGACATTGCATCAGAGAGATTCTGTCCCATTTCACTGCCACAAAACAGGAAAGTTGAATGAAAGAAAGTTAAACATGAAGGTTTTCTACATGATGTTTTATTCATACCTTGTTTGTCTCTGGTCACACAGAGTATTTGAGAGGTCAAAAAGCTGATAGGCAAAGAAAAGAATAACTTGTATTTAGAAAAATGGGCATATGGATATGGCTTTTTTACTTTTTGTGTCATTGTTATAAATCCCTGCTCTTCATACTATCAATAATTTCATCTAACATTTAATTCTTAATAAAAACAAGAAACAAACAAAAAACAACTGAGTGTTGACCTAAAGAGGAATGTACGAAGCTGGTGTCACAAGTATCTCTGCAAATAAAAAGATGTTGTTAATTCCTGAAGAAATATAATGTATGGAGATGTATGTAAAATTAGTGTCCTGTGTGCCTCTACTCAGAAAACAAACTTGTGCAGGTTAATTGCTTCCAGAATTTGAGTGAGAGAATATCATCTCTATTCAGGGCTAGAATAATGTGTCCCAATAGGTGTTTCATTGAATCTTCAAAGTGGCATAAATCTGAACTAGCTGCCAAAATGTGTCAATAAAATCAAACATGCCCTTAGCCTTGATTTCTGTATACATGGGTGCACATGTAATTTTTAAAGTCTTAGGTTTCAATGACATTTCTGCCATGAGGCTGTTCCTTACATGGTTACTACTGCCTTTTGATTACTTACTAGGTCCAGGAATTGCATACCTTATCTCCATCGGTCTTCAAATAACTATTACAACCCCATTCAACAAATGAGAACAGCACATCCAGAGATAGAAAGTAACTTGTTAAGGTCACTTAGATTCTCTCCAGTTCCATCTGACTTGACAACCATCTCAAATATGCCACCACTGTTTCCCCAAATTCCTGTGTTATGGGTAGGTCATCATGGATTCAAGGGTAAGGCTGATTACATATATTTACTTGTGGATCTTTTCGGCTTTGTTCATGTATTGTCTTGGAGTACAATTTACTCTGCTCTTTACTGCACCACAGAATACAAAACAAAGCAAAACCACAACAATTATGTTTATATAAGTATATGGAGGGGAGAGGGAGAGTGTCAGAAACAGAAATTGCTCCGCCCCAAATTATCCTCTGCTGATCCTTATGATAGACATGAAGAAAAAAGTAAGGAAGTTCAATAAGTTGTGTTTTTAACCAAACAAGTTTGGTGTAAATGCAAAATTAGTGCCTAATTCTGTGGAAGGAAGTTGGAATTTACAACATGAATGAATCTATCATGTATTCATCACAGGAATACGAGAAACAGCTCAACAGTTTCAGTGCCTGATTCAGTAAGGATCAACATGTGTATTTTATGGTAGAAGGAATATGGTACAGTGGTATGCATGAATTTTGGGATTTGTAAAGCTACAGAATATATCCCATCCAATTGGCAAGCGCCTACTGAAATGCTTTCCAAAACCCACTGTGCAGTGTCCTGGCTCATAGTGCCACGCGAGAAGAGTTGTTCAATGGTCTAATCAATTTGGGGAAAGTTTTACCAAATAAAAAATTAAATATATTTACTGCAGAGCCACTTGGAGCATTTTATATGGTCAAATATATTTTAAATCTCTATGAGGGGATGCAATTTGTAGCTTTTTCCTAACTTTATAGAACCAAGGGTTCCCTTTTTCTTATAAACCACTGTGAAATGATTGTTCTACATAAAACACTTTGTGAAATACTTTTCTACAGTTTAGGTAAAAATATATAACACTCATGTAATCAGTTATAATAGCTATTTGCTGATGAAATGGATCTTTCCTCTGTACTTGAAAGACTATTAATGTGACTGAAGAATAGGAAGTGTTTTACAAATCATTTCAGATCATTATTTTATTATCATTACACAGCTTATAAAGACTTCTTATGCATTCAGGTTCAATAGGTAAATCAGAGATACAATTTAAGGAAATGTAACGCATTTCTGTCACTCATTTCTCCATCTGATTTTACAAGTATTTTGAAGCTTAACATATGTGGACAACAAAACATACACGTGATTTCATACATTCAATCAGATCCCCCACCCACCACCCCAATCAAACAAGAGAAAATACTCTTTTCATTTTTGGTCCTTTATTTTTCTTTAGGGGTGCCTCTGCCTCATGCTAGCCCCTCTTTTCAGAAGTGAACTGAACTCAGATAGAGAGTGTAGCCTAGGTCCTAGGCTGGCCAGTAGGTGGTAGGCATGTGGGAAAGTGTAAGCTTATCAGCATGCTAAGAGAATCTGGAATTAAGATAGAGAAGTAACCTGTCTCAACAAGCTTATTTAATTGCATATCCTGTCTGAAGGAGTATGACTTCAGCAGTGCAGGATGATTTCATTTATCCTAATAATTTCCTCTCTTAGACAAGAGAGCAGGCAAGCCTGGAGCTTCTGGACAGTTAGATAGCTTGAACTAAGTGCCGAGGGGATGGAAAAAGGAACTGTAAGCAAATGCAGAGTACAGCATGCGATTGAGGACACATCTCCCACTTAAACACTTTGTGTTAGGACCAGTATAGTATTCAGATGGTGAGTCTTCCAGTTAAGGCGAAAGAGTAACATAATTCACCAATTTTGAAAAGGTGAGAGGCTGTTTAGTTGGGTGTTGAAGTCATTTTCCTCTGATGAACTTGAGAAAGCAGAATTAAGGCATAGTCAGTAATCACTATCATCAGGAGTACAGACACTAGATTGATAATAGGCACTGGGCCAGGCAGAGGAATCAGTCTGCTCGGTTGTACATTTCTACAGTGGAAACTGGAAGAGGGAGGTCACTAGGGAAACATTTAACAATGTTAATGCATTAGGCATTAAGGCAGTGAGGGTGGACCTGAGTAGGAGACTGTGAAGCATGGATACAAAACCCTGGGTCACTCTAATAGCCTTGGTAGAACTGAACTTGAGTAAAAGAACAAGGGTGCTTAATTTGATGTTTTGCTAGTTTGGTAAGATTACATTTAAAAAATTAGCAAAGAAATTGGGAGTATTGGCATAAAAGATTGAAAGGGTCCTAGTTTGGAAAGAGAAGACTGAAAATAGGTAAGGTTCCAGAAGAGAGAATCAGAGATTTGGGGACTTCCAGAAGAGAAAATGAAAGCCTAGAAAGTAATTTGTCTAAAGCCACATGGACAGTCAGAGCCAGGAAAGCAAATACAGTCACTCTGTCTGTGCTCCTGCTGACATTCTGCGCTGCCTCTGATGGAAGATTCTTAATACTGTAGTTCACTAGTGATCAAGTTGATGATCCTAAGGGAACACTCATTCCCCCAAAGAAAGAAAGAGAGAAAAAAGGTTTATATTAACATTTATACAAAAATTAGCCTAAAATGTCAACAGAATCATAGTCTCTGAAGCTTATCAGTGTCTTTTCCAGTCTTACAAAGACACAGGCCCTGAATGCTGACTCAGTCATGGGAAGTATGCAGTGGAGCAGGGAAATTTAAGCTTCGTCTGTCTATACAGAAGGCGAGAAAGGAGGAGTGTTAGATAGGTTGAGTGGAGGAGACCGCCTGAAAAATAGTCCTGTAAAGTGCATACGAACTCTTGGGTTCACCAGGAGTGAGAGGTGGACCTGATGCTAAACAGCTTATCAAAAACCTTGAGAACTGGACTCTGAGGTAGAGAGTGCAGCCTAGGTACCAGACTGGCCCATAGGCAGTAGGTGTGTGGGAAGATGTAAATGGCATGGCAAAGGCTTTGGATAGTGGACTGATGCTGCAACCATGTCCACAGAACATCACTCTGAATGTGCAGAGAATCTTACCAGCCTACTAAAATAACAAAAGCCAAAACAACCACAACAAATCAACATTCTTGACTGAATTTAAGTGGGTTATATAGGTTAAAAATCACAGGGTGGAGAAAGATGCAATACAAACCTCAATCCAAAAGAAAGCTATAAGGGATATATTTATATCAGACCAAATAGGCTTCAGAGAAAGAAAAACTACCAAGAATAAAGCGCGGTATTGCATAATGACAAAAGTGTCAGTTTGCCAAGAAGACCTAATGATGCTAAGTGTGTATGGTCTAAATGAAACTTCAAAATACATGAAGCAACAACTGACCCAACTAAAACAAGAAATAGGCAAATCCACAATTATGGCTGTGAAGACACCAATATCTCTCTCTTAGTATTTGATAAACAAGAAGTGAACAACACCATCAGCCAGTTGGATCTACTTGATAGTCTTAGGACACTATATCAAATAATAGTAGAATAACATTCTTTTTGATTATCCATGAAAAATTCATCAAGATAGATCAAATCCTGCTTCATAAAACAAACCTTAACAAATATAAAAGAACTGAATTTATGCAAAGTATAGTCTCTGACAGTAATGTAATTAAACCAGAAATCTATACCAGAAAGATATCTGGAAAATTCCCAAATAAGAACACTCTTGTTAATAATCCATGAGCTCAAAGACAAAGCCTCAAGGGAAAAAATAGAAAGTATTTAATGTGAACTGAAATGTAATACAATATATACAAATATATAGAATGAAGCTATATCAGTGCTCTGAAGGAAATTGATAGCATTAAATATTTATATTAGAAAAGAAGAAAAGTCTCCAATCAACAATTTAAGTTTCTACATTAAGATACTAAAAAATGAAGAGCAATATGAACTCAAAGCAATCAGAAAAAATTAGTATTATGGTCAGGTCAGCAAGAAATAGGAAACAGAACAAAATAGAGAAAAAAACAATGAAATCAAAATCTGTTTCTTAGAAAAGGTCAATAAAGTTGATAAATCTATAGCTTCAATGACAAAGAAATGAGAAAAGACAAAATTATTACTACTAATATTGAAAGAGACTATATTATAGATATTAAAATGCCAATAAGGGAATATCAAAAACAGCCTGATGCACATGAAGTGGATCAATTCCTTGAAAACTGCAAAATACTAAAACTCACCTAAGAAGAGGTAGATAATGTGAATAGACCCATATCTATTAGGGAATTTGGATTTGTAGTTTAAAATTTTCCAGAAGGTGATTTCCATCCCAGGTGGTTTCAATGCTTAATTTTACCAAACTTTTAAAGAAGGAATAGCATCAGTTCTATAAAATATTTTTCAGGAAATTAATGAGAAAATGCTTTCAAACTCACTTTATAAGGGCACAGGTGCCCTGATGCCAAAAGATAGTACAAGAAAAAACTGAAGACTGATTTCCCTCATAAACATAGCCACAAAAATTCTCAAAAAAATACTAGCAATTCAAATCTAGTCACATATTAAAAGAATAACATATAATAACCAAATGAGATTTATCCTGGGACGCAAGGCTAGTTTAGCACTTGAAAACAATTTATGTAATGCATCATATTAATAGACTAAAAGGATAAACCACATGTTTATAACTATTCATGTAGAAACAGATTTGACATGTATTTGAAAAAATTTGACATATGTTCATGAAAAAGAACTCTGAGGAAACTAGAAGAGAAATTCCTTCAGCTGATAAAAGTCATCTACAAAAGAACCTTTAGCTAACATTGTACTTAAGAATGAAAGACCAAATTATTTATCTCCAGGTTTTGAACAAAACAGGATGTCCACTGTCTCCATGCCTATTTAACATTATACCAGAAGTCTCATCCAAGGCATTAAGACAAGATGCACAATTAAAAACATATGTACACACAGGAAAGGAAAAGTGAAATTATCCCTATTTTCAGATGACATGATAGTCTAGATAGAAAGTCTCAGGTCTTGAAACTAATGAGTTTAATAATTTAATTTTTCATTACACAATATCAACACACAAAAATCATATTTCTTTATACTGTCAATAAATAATTAACAATTCCAATAAAAATACCTTTTATGGTAGCTCCAAATAGGGAACTATAAACTAACAAAGTTTGCAGGATCTGTTGGAGAAACATACCGGGCTCATGGAGTAGAACACTCAACATAGTTAAGACACCATTTCTTCCTGGGTTGATTTATACACTCCATGCAATAAAACCAACATGATTTTTTGCATATTTAGTTAAGCTGAATCTAAAATTTCTATGGAAAGGCAAAAGAAATAGAACAAGGCAAAACAACTTTGAAAAGGAAGAGCAAAATTAAAGGACTCAAAGTATCTTATTTTAAAAGGTATTGTAAAGCTATCAAGATAATGTAATATTAATCATTCAAGACTGTGATATTAGGAAAGGGATAGACACATAGATTAATGGAATTTAATAGTCCAAAAACATGCCCAATGTGGTCAGTTTATTTTTGACAAAGATGCAAAGGCAATTCAATGGAAAAAATAATAAGTTACTCCAAAGGGTTATACGGATTAATGGAGATAATGATCCCAAACACTTAGCATAGTACTTGGCTTGTAATTATTACTCAGTAAATATTTGTTTAAAAAATTAAAAAGAATGAACCTCAGTTTTTGTATCTGTAATAGGTAGTAGACTCCATGATGCCTGGGTTTTTAGCTGGGTGGTCAAAACAGCCAGAGGTGATTGGGATGACTCAGTTGTGTATAGATGTTTAGGGTCTTGGTTCTTTTCCATGTGAAGTCTATTGGGCTCACATATGCAGTGTGACTGCTTCTCTCAGGTGTCCAATGCCTGGGGGTGGTTATCATTGCCGTTTAGACCCACATTGTGGATCCAGAGTAGCCTTACAACTTACGTGGCAGCTGGCTTTTTTCAGAACAAATATTGTAAGAGTACATGTTCCAAGAGGCCCAGGAAGAAGATGCAAGGCTTCTTCTGATGTAGCCTCAGAGGCCCAGAATATCACTTTCAGTGTACTTGTTAATCAAGCATATCACTAAGGCCAGCAGTGTTCTTATCTCTTTACTAAAATAACAGCTGATGAACTAGAGAGGGTATTGCTATGGGGAAAAAAATTATAATGCATGTGTAGTAGATCGTTTATTTATTTTTGCATTTCCCTAATGGGTGCTGAGGATGAACACATTTTTTTTATGGGTGGAAGAGATTTGAAATCTAAACTACTTTAGAAAATTTAAATTTTTTCAATTAGCAAATCTGTTGTGTTTGTTGTTTTAACTTTTGGGGGTGCAAAGAAAGAGAGACTAGTTTTATGCTTTCCAGAGGCTTTTATTAAGGAGAATCCTGTGTGGAGAGGAGAGAGAAGAAAAGTGAATAATAAGAGGAATATGGCAAATGATACATTTATGACCAATGCACCCTGGGGGCCTCTAAGAAGGAATATTTAACACTGATGAAGGAGGTCGAGAAAGGCTTCCTCTGATATGAATAGAGTTCCTCAGACAAGAGGATAAGGACACTATGAGCAAAAACAATAGCATATGCAGATCTCTGGAAATTAGAAAAGCCTGGAATTTTCTGGGTATAA
Organism: Manis javanica; assembly: GCF_040802235.1. NCBI lineage: Eukaryota > Metazoa > Chordata > Mammalia > Pholidota > Manidae > Manis > Manis javanica. The sequence goes on from NC_133157.1 coordinate 54,347,773, forward strand.
GTATTTCAGAATTCTTGAGAGCAGGTTTCAGTCAGGGAGCGGTAGGAGATGAGCCACAAACCATGTCAGTGAGCAGGACTCAGGGAAGTGCCACATGAGCCAGAGCTAACATCATTTTCATGGTCTCTGAATCATCAGGGTAAATAGATAGAGTTGTCCTCGTCTTTGTAATAAACAGCCTTTGTTTATGAGAGGGAAATGACACCATGGGCCAGTTTAACTGGGTTATTATGACTGGCTTTGCTGTGGAGGGTGGGGCAGGCCTTATAGTTTTGACACAAAGTAGAAATTGCTTGTTTTACATTTCTTTCAAAAATAAATCGGCACATAAAATGTACAAAAAGGCATTTTAGAGAAGTACAATTCAAAGTAAGCAAAACATAGTGGAAAAGAAATTTCTTGGGGAAGGAAGAGTCTTCAACAAATGGTACCAAATATCTGGATATCCACACACACACACACACATACATACATACCTTGATCTTTGCTTTACTCCACACTCCAAAATAAATATAAAATGTATCATATACCTGTGATCCTATAGCTAAAGCTACTACAGAGCTTCAAGACAGAAACATGGAAGAATCTTTTTCATTCTTTGGTAAACTAATGGTTACTTTTTCATAGAAAGCAATAACCATAAAAGAAAAATATGATGAATTTGATAAATTTCATTGAAATTTAAAACTTCTGATTATTATGAAACATCATTAGGAAAATAAATAGTCAAAGGCTAGGAACAATATTTGCAAAATATATGACAAAAAACTGGTATTGAAGATATATAAACAATTCTTACTACTCAATAATAAAAATACAACCTAAGTAAAAAATGGCAAGATTTGAACAGATACTTCATAAGAAGAAGTTACAGGAATGGTAGGAAAAGAAAAAATGGTTAACATGATTAGTCATCAGGGAAATTAAAATTAAAGCCACAATGAAATACCATTATGCACTTACTAATGTATCTTGATATTTGAATCCTGGGTAAACCAAATGTTGGCAAGAGTGTGGAGCAACTGGAACTCTTATTGGTGGAATGTAAAATGGTACAACTAATTTGGAAACGTTCTGGAAGTTACTTATAAATCTAAATATGCACTTACATTATGAGTCTGCAATTCTAATCTTAGGTATTTATTCAACAGAATAAAAATACATATCTATGAAAAGACTTAAGAATGTTCAAAACAGTTTTATTTATACTAGCAAAAACTGAAACCCTTCAGGTATCCATCAGTAGAAGAATGGATACACAGTGGTATATCCATACATTGGAATACCAGTCATCAATAAAAATGAACTATCTATATACACAGTGAGATGGAAGAATTTCAAAACATTATGCTGAGTTAAAAATGAAACAGATGTGAAGGAGTACATAGAATTCATTCCTATTAAGTTCCAAAATGGAAAAAAATAAGAACAGTGGTTGCCTCTTGGAAGGTGAAAGGAGAACTTGAATAGGAAGGAAAATAAGGACTATTTCTGGGATAATGGTAATATTCTATATTTTGATGGGTTCAGTTTACACAGATCTGTGGATTTGTCAAAATTCAGTGGATATATGCTTAATTTGTGTATTACACAACACTTTTCATCAAAAGAAAACTAAAATATTGATTCTGCTTAATAATGTGCATGCTGCAGTGTGCATGGTGGGAAGTGGACTGTTCACAATTTGCTTTGAAATGCATAAAAAATTAAGGGGAATTGGTAGATAGAGGGATGGATAAATGTAGAAATACATTAGGAAGTACCTTCACTAAAATATTACTGGTAATATATGGGTGGTGGGTATACACGTGTTCACTATAAAACTTTTCCAATTTTTCTATATATTGAAAACTTTTCTTATAAATATGGAAAATGTTACTTTTCACATTTTCCCAGCATATGCCAGTTTAGATTAATAATTTAGTCTCAAATTTCTTAGGCAGATAATGCTAGAGTCATATCCACCCACTTACCCTTCCTTCCGTTAATGCAAAATGAAGTCACGGGGTGGAAGGACATTGTCACGACTAGACTTAATAAGCAGCCTCTTGCCACTCCACATTCCAGCATGCTGCCTCAGGGCTCAGGGCTGACAGTAACATAAGCGTCCACTGAGAGCCTACGCTACAGGTCTACAGGTGGAAGGACAAGAATGAAGCCATTATGGACAGTTAAGGTTGACGTATCTGCAAACAAACCATGGGAAGAGGGGTTTAACTAAAAGACTAACATGTCCAAGTGAAGAGAAATCTTACAGATATATTAGAATATTTGCTACCTGAAAAAATGTGTATGTAGCCAGTTAAATTTTCCTTTAGTATCTAGTGTTACTTATTTACCAAGGAATAAGTTGCATAGAAAATTTATTAGAAAATTGTGAAATATAGTTTATGTGTTTCCCCCACTCCACTTATTTCCTAATTCACAATCTTCTACATCTTAGAATTGCCAGCAAACTAGGAGTAATTTCTGGTTACTCAGTTTTCCTAATCCAAAGTATTCAACCCATCACAAGTCTTGTTAATTCCAAATGTTCTCACAGTCTTCCATTTCTTTCTTGATTATCTGAATTTATTCTAGGCCATCATCAACTTTTACTTGAACAACTGCAGAAGTCTTTACTGGTCTTTTCCATTTCTCTCTCTCCCCAGTGCAATCCATTACTCACATTGCAGCAAAGTGATTTTTCTCAAAATGTAGCTGCATTATGTCACTATCTTACTTAAAATATTTCGTTGTTTTCTTCTGTGCTCAGTTCTAATGCATGGTCTTTGTCGTAAACTGTAGGAATGTGCCTCGTGACACTCATCTAATCTCTCTAAAGGCAAGCTCTCCTGCTTGTGCCATTGCAAGTGTGCTACGCTCTACATTTTACCCTTTCACGAGCCACGTTCTCTCTGGGATGCTCTTCCACCAGCTCTGTGTGCCTAGCTCCTTCTGTTCTTTTCAGTTTTCACATAAAATATCACCTCCTCATGAAGACTTCCCTGACCATTATGTTTAAGTGGGTCCCCATTTTTTCATGTCTCCTTCAGGTGATTAAGATCTAGCTTCCATTTAGGGATGATCAAATTTATCTCTTCATACTCTATTCTGTTAGTCCCCCAAATATTTTTGGAGTTATTTTTTGAGTTATTGCAAGGGACCCAAGGATCTTTTCATAAACTAAGAATTTCTTTTACATTGAATCAGTTCTATTTTACGTCCTTAGATGCTGTTTTTCAAGAGTATGTAGATGCTATGATTAACAAAATAAATGTTTAAGTGTACTCATGACTTTCTCGTAGAATTAGATTTTTTTAATGTATCTGCAACTGAAATAAAAATACCATCACATGGCATTCATAGCATTTTCTTTAACAGAAGAGCTTCCCATCAACAAAATGTTATGAATCACTGCTCCATATTATTGCAAATTAAATTAATTCATTCTTATGATGTATTTACTTTTTACTAAGTTGGATAACATTTTCTGCATGTAGTAATAGTAAAGGAATTAATAAATAGAAAGCAAAGGAATCCTTGAGATACTTCAGTTTAATTCCTTTATATTATAGAAAAGCTTGTGGTAGGCTAGAGATTTAAAATACTTACCCAATCATACAAATAGTAGAAGAGTAGAATTACCAGACTGCAAACTTGTCTTGCAGTCCAGTGCTCTTTCCATCTCTTTCAGCTTCTTTATGATGCTGCTCTTCCAAAAATAGGGTCAGAGAACAGATTCCTGAGTCAAGTGTCAAATGAATGGTCCAGTCTATTCATTCTTTTTCTCACTCTTTCTTGCCCCCTCTCTCAAATTTATGTGGGCTATAAGCTGACTGTATCAAGTGTTTACATTTTACTGGCAGTTAAATAAATATTTAACCAGCTGAATATTAACATGAAAATGACCACAGAAGAAAAATGGTTGCTAAGCAAAGTTAGTGTAACTCCCCACAAATAATCAAGTGATTGTGCTAACAGCAATAAATCATGCACAGAATCAGGCATCACCAGTAAAGCATCCTTTCTACTTACATTTTTCTCATGGCCTCCTAGAGCCGTAGAAAACTAGTTTCTTGATGCCAGTGGCAACAAACTTAAAACTTGACTTGTAATAAAGTTTGGTTCCCAGATGTTCCTATTGACTATACTGCTACACAACAGGTTTAATAATATGGTCAGACATTAAGTGCTTTCAGATATTTACACTACGATACAATTGAAGTCAGTTTTAAATAGGAGTGAAAAAAATCCTAAAACTCAGATGGACCAGTATTCAATTGCTAGATTTAAATCTACCATGAAGACAGGGGTTTTATTGAGGTAGAGTTTCTAAATCCACAGAAAGAAGTATTAAACTTTTCCCATTTAAATGTATTTTCATACCAAGTTATTCTCCTAAGGACAGCTAGACACCACATTTAGATAACTAGTGTATGCCTGAGCTATAATATCATCATTCTACTTTTTTCTCAGTTCTCAAATGAGTGCTTATGAGATCACCTGGGAATCTTGCAAGAAGTAGATTCCTGGATTCCATCCTCAGAAATTGTGATTCAGTAGATCTGGGTTCAGAGATCCAATGCTTTACATTTTTAGCAAGTGCCCCAAGTGACTCTGATGCAGGTGTCCATGGACCACACTTGGAGGAAACATTGCAAGCCCAGAAGTAGTGATGCATGTGGCACCAGGGTGGCCAGAGACAGCACAGTGACCTCAGAGAAGCACAGCTTTCCAAGTTGGGTGTGGTTGAAGAATTTCTTTTGTAATAGCACTAATTAAGGGATGACATGTCAGTCCTAAAGTAAAAGGACTCTCCTGCTTTCTGAGTTGAACCGCAAAACTATCACTTGACAAGAAGATAACATTACCCTGAGTTTGGTCCGTGACAGTCCTCGTTCAGCCCTTACCCAACCACGAGGTAGAGCTGCCCTCTTTTTAGAATGAAATAAACAGTTTGAGTAGTTTTAAACATTATTTTTAAAGAGTTGTATTGAAGACTGAGCCTATATATGAAATGATTTTACTCTATGGTTGAGATCTGGAATAGCCCCAGTAAGAATCTCTAAAAATGAGCAGCAGATGTTGGTGCTTAATCATACTTCAGCAAATGGCTAAGATTCCTGAGGGATCTCTAAGGGCCAGAGAGGCTAGATTCATTTTAAAATGAGCTCAATATTGTAGGGAGTAAATAACTTCATCCTAATAATAATAATAATAGTAATAATAATAATAACAAACCAGTTCTAGAAGTACATTTTTCCCAATTGATTCGTACTGGGCACAACTTTCCTTCAAAATCCAGTCAGTCCCTGTGGCTTAAAATGAACTCAATTTAAGAGGCTTTCTGTCTCCCTTCTGTAATCTCAGTTAATCTCACAGATGGCACCCACAGATATTTCACCCACATTACTACTTGTGTTACTTGATTATCATTGGGTTGTAGTCATTCACAAGCTATGTTCAGATGCCTGTGGTGAAATAAAATTTAAAATGGGAGTCTTTTCTTATACTTAGGGAATTAACATAGTAAATTAATGTAAAGATTTTTCTTAACTTTGAAAAATTTTTGAAACCTTTAATGTCTGCCACCACACAACCAGTGTAAGGTTGCAACCTTACAAAACAATGTATTTGTTCATTAAAAGCATAGGTAAGTGTTCTGTGGAGTATTGCTAAAATATCCATCACTTCCAGGTTCTCTGCTACCTGAATTCATGAAGCCACAGATGTGCTGATTTAAGCTGTAATTGTAAGGATGTGCTTGAATCATAATGCTGTGCCTCTACTTGAACGTGTTGGGGCTCACCTTCAGAATGAAGTCATTGATGGCCCAATCATTTGGTAGTAATGGTTTATTCACATGGGAAGACAAATGTGAGATGGAGAACTGGAGAGCTCTGTTGGGAGTTACAGGGGAATCTCTAGTTCTCATTCCTAACCTTGAAAGTGCCAAGATGTCTAGAAGGGCGAGCCCCAGGAGGTGTTTAATTTCACTGCCTTAATGAGGATCCTGGGAGGCCAGGTCAGTTGCTGTGATCCTGACATCCCAGGGCTACAAAGAACTTGTCTCTACACTTGGAGCTGCAGATGTGCTTACATCAAATCGAAGTTCAGCTTCATAACCAGACCACGGGCCTGAGGTTTAACACAGATCCAGAGAAGCCTCACTCTTCCGTCACCACCACCAGCAAAGCTATTCAAATTATCTCATTTTGAATTAGCCAAATAGATATAGAAAAAAAAAATATTTCTTCAAAAACAATCCATTAATATTTCATCAAAATAATTTGATTGTACATTATTTCTAATCATTCATTGTTATATTGATGGATTTAAAACAATTCACCATGATGCTTATAGTTTTTTGAAACATGATTTGTTTATTAAAAATTTAAATAACAATAAATGAAATGGTGCAGGAAAAAATGTGACTAAGTATTAAACAACTAGTGATTAAATATAGAAGTTTGAGAATATGACCAAAATATTGGGCCAGTTAAATTTTAAATAATCTTATACATTCTATTCTTATTTCATTGTTTTTGATGCCTACAGATATCATGTAAAGCATGTCAGATTACTTCCTGAGTATAAGCAGATGGAATTGGGAAGGTGGAACAATGAATGGTCTTTGTCTCCATGCCAATACTTAGTGCTATTGAATGTGCATGTGCTTTTACGTATATAGCATTACATCCTATTGCTCCTGCCCTTCTATGCCTCATCTGCTGTTTTTAAAACTAAAATTGGTTTCTCAATAACAATGTTCAGGAGGTCCCCCAAAAGTGTTTTTGTAACTTCCCATATCCTGAATGCAACTTTATTTAGAGTATCTGGAGAAAGGAAGAAGTCTTAGTACCTCTTATCCTGTCCTGACCCAGATAGGTTTGCTGCTTGTTCAGTTAAATAAAGTAGCCTTATGAAAGCACAACAAAGTAAAACTGTGATGCAACAGGTATCTAATAGTAGGTGTGTAGCCATTTCATTTTTACTATGACTTTGAGCCTTTCATGTATATACTTAAGTCTATTTGTAAACTGAGCAGACATGTCCATTTTTTTTTAAGGACACTCAAAAGTGTTTGAATAGGTTAGCCAAAGCATGTTATTTTGCTGTCAAAACTATTGCAGTGGTACATGTGCAAAATTCTTGCCCAAGGGTCTAGGAAATGGGCTTTACTATAATAGCACAAATCTACAGAATTTCCATTTGGTTTTTCCAGTAAATAGTAAGGGGAGTGGTTATGTGAACTCACTGTGCTCATGAAGGTGGCTGGGTCAGTCTTTCCTTGACCTGCTTGTGACCTTCTGAACATAAGGAGCATAGAGGTATCTGTCACAGAGGGTCACACCACAGCCATATTTAAGTGGAATTACAGATATATGAGATCCCTACTGAAGGACCAGCCATAGGCAACCATGTTGTTACCATGAGACACAAACTTTATCTGATAAGAGAAAGAAATCCAAAGTAATCAATGATACACTGGATCAATTAATTCCATCACTTCAGGACTTTCAAGTGGGAAAGAATGAAATAATTTCATAGGCGGAGATCAGAATTAACACAGAGAAGGCGAAAAGAGGGTTTCTATGATGTAGGATCAATTACGTGAGGATAATTGGCACACTGAAATGATGAGGTAACACAAACTCAGAGTAAGTGGAAACTATGAGACAGAGAACTATAGGGAGCAGAGGAGAAAAACTCCTTTGAGAAAAAAAGAACAGCAAGAGACAAAGGAGGGCATTTTTTTTTAAGAGAAATTCAAGTAAATTGACAATTTCTGAAGCTGCCCAGATCATCTTCTTTAGCGAGATGTCTGTTAAGGTCTTTTGCCCATTATTAAACCAGGTTGCTTGTTTTCTTATTGTTGTTTTACCAGTTCTTTGTATATTTTGGATAAGAGTTCTTTATCAGATGTCTTTTGCCAGTATTTCCTCCCAGTTTATGGGTTTCTTCTCATTTTCTGACATTTATATTTAATCAATGTTACTGTACATTTGACCTTTATTCTAAACCTTTTCAAAACCTTTTTAAGAAAAAGGAGCATGTCAAATGAAAAAATAGTTAAAAATATTAAAATTCTTTCTGAATTTCAGATTCTTCATTCTAGGATTTGAGGATGTCCATAGTTCAGCCCATTTTATGTTTCTAGTTTTATCAGGTACCAGCTACTCACACTTTTGTGCAAGCCAAATAGACTCTTCCTTTCTGGAACTCAGACACTTGAGTGAGTATAAGTTGGTGTAGCAATTCTGGTTGGCAATTTGGTGTTACATTGAAACAACAACAAGAACAGAACCCATATTAAAAACGAAAGTCTCCTTTACTGTAGCAATTTCTCTTATCGAAATAAATCCTAAGGAAATTGTTGTATACAACATGGTCTTTCTCTACCTGTCCTTTTCTAAAGGTGTTCGTTGCATTGTTGTTTATTGTGGTGAACATCATTGGTTGATTACCTAATCTATTTCCCCCTTCCAAACAATTTTTGATTTACATTCCATTGTCTATGTCACTCCCTTTGCTTCCAGACTAACATTTTCCTACTCCAGTTCTGAAGTTGGCCTCATTGATCTTAGGGTAAACCCACTTTTTTGTTTCTATTTAAATAGTTCAGAAACACTGGCCTATGTTAACCTATTGATGGCTTTCTGCCCATTACAGGAAATGATTCATAATGGATATATGTGAGGTATAAGAGGACATTTGGGGACATGTAAGAGCACTAGAAGAGGTGGTTTCTGTTCTTCTGATTATGTCTGTGTTCTTCTGATTATGTCTGTGTTTGGATGTGAGGCCTAGAATTGCCATCATTTTTCACTAGCCAAAAGACTAAGAAGATCCTCTGAGAAAAGCAAGCCCAGGAGGAATTCAGAGAAATGGAGCCTAACTGCCTGAACCAGAACTGGCCAAAACCTTACTTCTAGATTTTAACCCATTACGTGAGCCTTAATAACCCATTTAATGTTTTTTAAGCAGTTTAAGTTGGATCTTCTCTTTTGAATATATCAAAATTGATGCCTTATAGAGGGAAAAACTGCAAACATCCTAAATACCCACCAAAAGAGAACTGGTTAAATAAATAATAGAAAATTCAACAGAATTATAAGCAGAAATTAAAGATGACACTGTAGAAGAAGATATAATGACATAGAAACAATATTCATAATACTTTTGTATACAAATTTATTAAAAAAACAGTATGCATATGATAATCAATTTTGACTTGAAATCTATATTACATAAAAAATGAAGTGAGGACTTGAAGAGTGCTTATAGTACAGTGCTTGCAATGTAGTAAATGAACAACAAATGTTATTTTTATTCAATAAAATCTGTCAAATTTAAGTGATAGGATAAGGATGACATTATTTTTTTATGTTAGCATATCTGTATTTTCTAAATAGAACACATTTCATTCTATCACAATAATAAAAAACAGCTCTTTCAAAATTGTTTTATCGTAAGGTACTACTTAATTTGTATATTGTCATCAATTTTTAGAAGATCAATAGAACACCATGATCACATCATAAAAAATTCTGAAGGCTAATTTTTAAAACCCCACTTACCTGCTTCTTAAGTACATTTTCTAGTTGCTTTCCCATTCTTTAAACATTCACCTCCATTGAAATGCTTATTTTTTCAATATCTTGTGAGACTTTTGTTTCCTTCGTAAGATGCAACTAAAATACTGCCTTTGCATGCAGTCTTTCTAGGTCATGCTGATTAGATGTGGTACCTTGTTCTTTTGAAAACTATACAGAATGTAAGCTGATTTTTTGTTGTTGTTCTTCTGTATTTTGTGTATGTCTGTTTTAAAAATTTTGCTCAGAATTTAAAGAAAATCTATAGGTAATAGTAATTAAATACTGGGAGATGTGCACATAAAAATCTGGATTTTCTTTTGAAAAATAATTAGACCTGACAATGTTACACTTGTAAGCTTGCTTTAACTCGAAGGCAGCTACCCTTTTAAAGTATGTATGTTTCCTGAAGCATTTCATTCATCTAAATTACCTTCCAGCCCCTGTAGACATTTGATTCCTACCATAGCTTGGTAAGACTTGGCACAGAAAGGTTATTTTGGTACTCATTTATCAAATACTATTTTGCATGGTTATTTTTCATAATGCAGATTTTCTACATTATAAGTTCTTGTAGACTAGGCCCATGCCTTATGCATATTTGTAAATTCACTGTGCCCTATACACAATGGACCTTTAGCACATTACTTGTTGAATGAATTGAACCAGTGTACAAATAAATGAAACCTTTGCCACATCCTATAAATTCTTTACTTGAAAAAGGTTTTCTATAGTTGCTTTGATTAGTCAACCAAAGACAGCATGTTAGAAAACCACATTGTAGACAAATAAGGAAATTGATTCATGGATCATGGTTACTGAAAAGGCCCTGTATCATTTTGAATTTCAACAAAGTGTTGAGTTTTTTAAGGTGATATATGAAATCTTGCCTAACATTGCACTAAGAAATTTATTTGTGTACAAAGAAGTTTGATGAATTCACTTTTGTTCTTTTACTGGTAGAAATGTCTTTATCACCTGTCAAACAAGACAGTGACAGAAATGCTGAAAATTTAATGATAGAGCCATCACATTTGCAAAATGCTACTGATTATTGAAAGGAAAGGAGCGACACAGCAGCAATTCACCGGAGATATCCGCTTTATTAGGGAAAGGTGCTGGGTTATATAGGAAGGGGCATGGGGTGATTGTGGTGTTACTTGGCTGGTGGCTATTGGCTAGGTGCTGGGATTGGGAGGGGGGGCAAGAGGTAATTGGGCTTCAGGTGGCACCAGCAGGAACCGAGGCCCCCCGAAGAGAAGCCGGAAGTTCACCATCTTACTGGTGGGGGCCCTTCATTCCCCCCTTTCTCCTCTATGGGGTTGTGGACGTTGCTTTCTCTCTGACTGCTTCCTGCTGAACGGGGGTGGAGAAGGGAGTGAGGGCTTGAGTATTGGGAGGAAAGGATTGATAGGACTCCCCACAGTAAGGACGAGTAGATGTGGACTTCTTCAGGTTGGAAATCAATGAAGGTTCCCTATAACCATAGGTCAAGGACCTGTTGATTCCAATGGTGCCAAGAGGATATGGGTGTCAGGAGCCAGGCGTCTGTGGCCATTGTTTCTAGGAACAGTTTCCAGCGGAGAGAGGGGTCCATCTCAGCATGTGGTGAGGAGGTCACGTGAGGGTGAGGGATCTTCTGTGGCCAGAAGCTGGTAGTTCCTGAGTAAAAGCTGGTTGAAAGCTTGATTAGAGATTTTTCCAACTTGGGATTTGATGAACTTTATTATACAGGGTAAGAAGGGACAGACGAGAAGAATGATTATTATGGGGCCTGCAATGGGCCACAGCCAGGTAAGGAGGGGGTTTGTTAGTATTGAAGAGAATGGGTTGGAATTGGAAGCAGAGTGGAGGCTGGAGGCAAGGTCAGTGAGTTTGATAATGTCAGTTTCTACAATGCCGGATTCGTTGATGTAATAGCAGCACTCTTCCCAGAGGAAGACGCAGGTGCCGCCCTTCTCAGCTGTAAGCAGATCTAAGGCCCGCCGGTTTTGAAGGGTGACCTTAGCTAGCAAAGTGACCTGTCTTTGGAGAGAGGCTGGGGAATCGGCAGTGGATGTCAGGGCTCCCTCAGGTTTGGTGTTGAGATCTCTAACTGCCCATAGAGAGTGACCCAAGGTTCCTCCCGAAAACCCTGCCCAATGGCTGAGGTGGTCAAAGAGATACCGACCATGATGGGAAGGAAAGCAGCCCTATTTGTGCGCGAGGGCAAGGGAGGTTGGAGCTCAATAAATTCTGCCATGCTGTAAAGTGTAAACTGTGGGTTTAGGGTGATGAGAATGCAGGGTATATTGGAGTTGGGAGGCAGTGAGTTGAAAAGACTGCCATTACACCAAAAGAAGTGTCCCGGTTGCATAAAAGTCTTAGAGCCGGAGGTAGGGGTGTAGATAGAGAGGCAGTGAAGTGCGCTGGAGGGGGGTGGAGTTGGGCCTACACAGCGGTGGGTGGTGAGATTATCTGTGTATTCTGGTTCCCATAGGGGTATGTCTGCCAGGGGGTCGAGGGGTTGTCCTTCTGCATGGAAGGAGTAGTTGGAAATATTAAGGGGCACGGTGGCCAGCAGTGGGCGCTGTAGTGATGCACACAAGAAACAATTGGCGGTGTTGAGGGTGTGGTTGAGAAAGATGGTGGTGTCTTGAATGAGCTGTAACCAAGAGTAGGAGGAATAAGAAGATGAAGAGGTGCCGTCAAGAGTTTGGATAATGACTTTTTCGGAATGTCTGATATCTGATGCAACTTGAGAGATCGGGGAGTGAGAGGGAACATACTCTCGAGAGATATGAAGGGTACCATGGGGGATCGAGGACCCCCGTAGTAAACTGAGGCTGTGACTCCAGTGGCCCATCGAGAGTCACAGGGATCTGGGATTGATAAGGAGAATGAGCCGTTGGGATATTTCATGAAACGGTTGGAGGAGTAATACTGTGGGTACTGGAAGTTACCCATGTAGTGAATGGCGCAAGACCAGTAGGGACATCCCCCGTAGGTGTCTTGCCATCGCCTGCAATAGGCTTGTCTTTGGTCATAGAGGAAGCAGAGGTAGGGAGAATAAGAGTAGTAGCTGCTAGTGAACACTTCGGTGGAGGGAGGAAAGTGGAGGTATAAAGGCTCAGAGCAGCCTTTCACAGGGCAGTCTGATGAGGCAATGAGGGCAGTAACTTTTGTTTGATGCTGTGTGTAAGTCTGTCTGACTTTGAATCGCCATACAAAGGAGGCTGGGATGGTGGGGAAGACAATAGGAATGAGGAAAAAAAGCGAGAGAGCAGTAAAGGAGGAAAAAGTCATGATTCGGGTATGGATGGCAAAGGGGGTGAATGGGAGATGCAGAGTTTCAAGGGATCAGAGGGATGAGGCATGGTAGAGTAGACAGCGTCTTGGGCTGTATCTGAAGGACTCTGGATTGTGACTGATGGGTCTTGGGTGTCCAGAGAAGGTGGGTCCTGGGTATTTGGTTTCAACCTGGAGATATGAATCCAAGGGGTGACAGAGTTATCAGGCAGTGAGAGCTTGGCGGCCGAGGGGGTGCAGAGAATAACTGGGTGTGGACCTTCCCATTTCGGGGTGAGAGAGGGCCGATTCTCTGGTGGCTCATAGAACACTAGTTGGCCGGGCTGTAAGACAGGAGGATTTTGGGAGGCGGATCGATCAGGAAGGAGCCAATCCTGATATTTCCACAATTCATTGCGGAGGAGAGAGAGTAGTGGAAGGGCCATATTGGGAGGAATTGGACCTTTGTGGGAAGGGAGCCCCGGGGGTAGAATCGGGTGGCTGTACATGATCTCAAAGGGTGACAAGAAGGAAGGTTTCTTTGGGAGGGCCCAAATGCGGAGTAGAGCTAAGGGAAGTAAGCGAACCCAGTCAAGGTGTAGTTCTAGAGATAGTTTGGTCAGGATGTCCTTTAGAGTCCTATTGGCTCTTTCTACCTTTCCCAAAGCTTGTGGTCGATAAGGACAATGTAAATGCCATGGGAGCAAGAGCGACTTGGTGAGGTTCTGGATAATTTGGGCAGTGAACTCAGGGCCATTATCTGATTGGAGGGAAGTGGGCATCCCAAACCTAGGAAAGATCTGGGTGAGGAGGATAGAGGCAACCGCGGACGCTCATTTGTTAGTGGTGAGGAAAGCTTCGACCCATCCTGAAAATGTATCTACTAACACAAGTAGGTATCTGGTACGCCGTACAGGGGGCATGTTAGTGAAGCCTATTTGCCAATCTGTGGTGGGGACATTACCCCTTGCTTGATGAGCTGGGAAGGGTCGGGCTTTGAGGGGGCTATTAGGGTTAGTGTGTTGCCAGATGGTGCACCTGCAGGTGATTTGGTTAAGTAGGGTTTTGTCTTCAGGAGAGAGAGAAAAAAAAGATTTTAAAAAATGGATCAAGGATTGGAGGCTGGGATGGAACAGATCATGTAAGAAGCGGAAGAGAAACTCTTTGTCCTGGAAACAGAGGGTGTCTTGTGATAAGGCTAAAACCGCAAGGGCAGACGGATTGTTGTCTGGTGTGTCTTCTGATAGGGCACACCCTATCAGTCTTGCCCTATCAGTCTTGTGATAGGGCAACTGACCGGGCTACTCTGTCGGCTTTGTTGTTACCTCTTGCAATGGGGGAGTCATCCTTTTGATGTGATTTGCAGTGGACTGTGCCTAGTCGGTGTGGGAGTTGTGAAGCCTCTAGAAGTTTAGTAATTAAGGCTGAATTAGTGATGGAATTTCCTTTTGTGGTGAGGAGGCCTCGTTCTTTCCATACTGCCACGTGAGACAAGAGAATGTGGAATATGTACTTGGAGTCAGTGTACAATGTGAGAGACATGTCCTGGGCCAGAGTGCAAGCTCTGGTGGCTTCAATGAGTTCAGCCTGTTGATTGGTTGTACCAGGGGGTAGGGCTCGTGCCTCAATGACATCTTTGAGGGACACTACTGCGTATCCTGAGTAGTGGGTGCCCTCATGTTTAAAGGAGGACCCATCAGTAAACCAGATGAGGTTGGAGTGTGAGAGGGCTCCTTCGGAGATCGTGGAGTGGCACAGAAGGAAGTTGTGAAGGGCTTCTAGGCAATCATGCGACGGAGTATGAGGAGAGTAGGGTAGAGGAAGAAGAGTGGCCAGATTCAGGGGCTGGCAGGGGAGGAAAGAAATGTCTGGATTTTGGAGGAAAGAGGACAGTAAGGTCAGGAGTCTGGAGGGAGGGAGAGTCTGTAAACTTTTGTAGGTTAAGAGATCTTTTAGGTGATGTGGGGACAGAATGGTAAGGGGTGCCCCAAATGTTAGTTTATGAGCTTCTTTCTGCAAGAGCTGCCCAGCGGCTAATGCCCGTAGGCAGGGGGCCCATCCCTGAACTGTGGGGTCTAATTGCTTGGAGAGATAAGCTACTGGGGCAAAGGATGGGCCATAATATTGGCCTAGGACTCCTAGAGCTTGACTGGACCTCTCATGAATGTATAATGAGAAGGGCTACAACAAATCAGGGAGATGGAGAGCTGGGGCTTCCACAAGGGCTTGACGGAGCTTAATGAAGGAGTGTCGGGGTGAGGAGGATAATGGTTCTTCAGGGGGGCCCTTGCTGAGGTCGTATAGGGGTCTTGCCAACAGGGAGAAGTTAGGGATCCATGCTCTAAAATACCCAGCCAGGCCTAGAAAGGAAAGGATTTCTGTCTTTTTGGGAAAGGGCAGGTCAGGGAGGGTCGTTTTCTGTCTAAGGTAATGGACTTTCTTTGTTGAGACAGAAGGAATCCAAGGTAAGTGACAGAAGGGGAAGAGATTTGAGCTTTGACGGGGGATACCCGGTAACTTCTGGAAGCTAGAAGGTTAAGTAGGGAGGCAGTGTCAAGTTGAGACTGTTCCCACAAGGGACTGCAGAGTAGAAGATCGTCTACATATTGTAATAAAGTGGACTCGGAGTGATCATGATGAAACTGTTTGAGGTCCTGAGCTAGGACTTGTCCAAAAATATGGGGACTATCTCGGAAGCCTTGTGGCAAAACTGTCCAAGTAAGTTGTTCAGAATGTCTTGTGTATGGGTCCGTCCAGGTGAAGGCAAAAAAATCTTGGGAGGAGGGGTCCAGAGGAATAGAAAAAAATGCATACTTGAGATCTAGGACTGAGAAGTGGAATGCCAAGGCTGGGATCTGCGATAAAAGGGTGTATGGATTTGGAACTAAGAGATGGAAAGGGACAATGGCCATGTTGATGAGGCAAAGGTCTTGGACAAGGCGGAAAGATCCATTGGTTTTTTTAACAGCTAATATGGGGGTATTAAATGAGGAGTGAGTGGGTCTGAGGTAATTTTTGTTCAAGAGATCTTGAATCATGGGTTGGAGGCCTATGAGGGCTGAAGTGGTTAGGGGGTATTAGGCCTGACAGATATACTGAGAGGGGTCACGTAATTTGATAGAGGCAGGGGGACATAGGGCCACGGAGGGGCTTGTAATGTCCCAAACTTTGGGATTTACAGGGTGTATGAGGGCGGAACCAGAGCTTTCATTGGGTAAAGGGGGGTCGTCGGCTATGAGGGCCATCGGAAAGGGAGTACTGGGGGCTGTGGGAGTGGATATAGTTATGGAAATGTGGAGGAGAGAAAGGATGTCCCATCCTAGTAAAGGGATGGGACACTGGGGCATAACCAGGAAGGAGTGGGAGAAAGGTATGGGATTGTCTTGGATTGTGCATAAAAGGGGGGGGCGGTTAATGGGAAAATCTGTTTACCTCCTACCCTGACTATAGGAGGAATGGCTGGTGTGGTAGGGCCCGGTATTCTCACAAGACTGAGAAGGTGGCTCCTGTATCTAGGAGGAAGGAGATGGGGCGACCTTCTACTGTTAAAGTAACCCTGGGCTCCTGTTTGGTGATGGAAATGGTCGGGCGAGAAGCTCCCGAGCCCCATCAATCTTCTTCTGCCAGCCCCACTACGGCGGGCTTAGGATGGGGGTTGTTTGTCCAGTCTCCCCTTCGGGTGGTTGGGCAATCAGACCCCCAGTGGCCCTTTTTGTGGCATCTGGGGCATGGGGTGGTAGGAGATCTGGGGGAGGGGCATGCCCTTGACCAATGTCCCTCTTTTCCGCACTTGAAACAAGCTCCTGGGGGGGGCTTGTTTGTAGAGGGGTGCCCAGGTTGTGGTTTTATCAGCTGGGCTAACATTTGGAAATTGGCCTGATCAGCCTTTTGTTTACAGCGTTCTTTCTCCTCCTCCCGGTTATGGAAGACCTTAAAGGCCACTGTTAGGATCTCAGTCAGTGGGGTAGCGGGGCCCTGTTCTAACTTTTTGAGTTTAGCTTTAATGTTGGGGTAGCTTTGAGCTAGGAAGTATGTCATAAGGACATATCTTCCTTCAGGTGTTTCTGGGTCCAGGCTGGTATACTGTAATAGGGCTTGAGTGAGTCTGTCTAAGAACTCGGAGGGGGTTTTGTCTCTCTTTTGAATTATGTCTTGGAGTTTTTGAAAATTGACTACTTTACGAGCTGCCTTTTTCAGACCTGCTATTAAGCAGGAGGCAAAAATATTTCGAGAGCGGAGACCCACGGCAGTGTTATAATCCCAGTGTGGGTCTTGTTCGGGGATAGCAGTGAGGCCAGGGGGATAGGTGGGGTCAGTCCTGTGGGTTTCGGTAGCGTGCATTTGGGCGAAGTCCCAAACTTGTCTACGCTCTTCAGGGTGGAGAGTATTGGGCAGGCGCATGAAAATGTCATGATGTGTGAGGTTGTAAGACTGGAGGGTCCATTGAAACTCCCTGATGTATGTCGTGGGATCAGTGGAAAAGGAACCTAAGCATTTCTCTAGTTGGGCTGAATCTCCTAAGGAGAAAGGGATGTGAACGTGCACGATGCTTTTGGATCCTGCTACCTCCCGGAGGGGGGCGATAATTTTGGGAGGCCCTCAGGACCGAGTCTGAGGGGGACTTCAGGGTTTTGGCTCAGTCTGTGCGGGGGAAACAGGTGATGGGGGCAAAGATGCTATAATTTTGGGAGGCCCTCGGGACCGAGTCTGAGGGGGCAAAGATGGAGGAGGCTCCTGGAACTTAGTTAGAGGGGGGCTGAAAGGCTCAGGCTCGATCTGCAGGAGCGGGGGAGGTGAGGGGCGGAGGAGGAGGGGGTGAGGTGGGGAGGAGATGGTGGTGAAGGGAGGGGAGGAGGGGGGTGGGAGAGGATGGGAGGCTTCTGTGGGGGTGGAGGCAGCAGCAGCGGTAGTGGCGGTGGTGGTAGAGGAAGGGGGAGGGGCTGTTGTAGGAGAAGAGGGGGAAGGGAGAGGACGGGAGGCTTCTGCAGGGGTGGGGGCTGCAGCCCGGGCTGTGGAGGGTGGAGGGGTTGTTGGAGGGGGAGGAGCCGAAAGGGGAAGCCTGTATGGCGGAGGCTTGTCAGCTGGGTCAAAGGTAATTGAAGAGGGACTGGGAGTGTGGGGAGGGGAGGGAGATGGCTTGCAGGCTAGGAGAACTTGGGGCGGGGAACAGGTAGTGCAGAGTCTGGGATTTTGAGCTAGGAGGCGAAAAGCTTCAATATAGGGAATCTCCTTCCATTTTTTCAGGCGCTGGCAGTAGTTGAAAAGATCGCGAGTGATGTTAGGATCAAGAGTTCCCCCTGCGGGCCATTGGTTGTTATTGTCTAGGGGGTATGTCAGCCAATCTTGGGAGCAATATTTACGGAGAAGTTTTGGTTTTATATCAGGTGTCAGGGAGAGTGTAGCCAGATGCTTAAGCAGCATTCAAGAGGTGAACTTTCAGGGAGGGATGAGGAGTCTCCCATGGCTAAAGGACAGAGAAGGAGACAAACAGGGGAAGACGAATGGAGATCCTTGGACTGGAGGCAGACCGCAAGGAGACAAAGCGCGTCCCCGATGATCCTTGGTGGTCTGCGGAAACTCGTATACGAGTCGGAATTTCTTAGGAAGTGTGGGTCATCACCCAGACTTCCCTAAGAAGGAAGAGTGCCAGGAGTCACGAGGTACCTAGTACTAGGAATTTTCGGCAGACAGAACAGATTTTGGTGGATGGAACAGAAGGAGGAGGGAGAGAAAAAAGGGAGCGTTCTCATCTGCAAAGGAGTCACCTCTTTTATGGCTGTTGGAGGGGGGCCTGAGGGTCTGCCGCAGCCGTGAAGGCCTGAGGTGGGGATTTATGGCTGTTGGAGGAGGGGCCTGAGGGTCCGTCGCAGCCATGAAGGCCTGAGGCAGGGATTTATGACTGTCGGGAGAGTGGCCCACTCCGGGGAGAAAACTTACCTAAAGGCCAGATTGGAGTGGTGAGTGTGATGAGCCAGAGCCAGAAAAAGAGGACAAGGGCAAGCTGCTGCTGGTGTCGGGGGGAAGACGGGGCCCAGTTGGGGTGTCCCGTCTCCCAGGTTTCGGCACCAATGAAAGGAAAGGAGTGACACACAGCAGCAATTCACCGGAGAAATCCGCTTTATTAGGGAAAGGTGCTGGGTTATATAGGAAGGGGCATGGGGTGATTGTGGTGTTACTTCTATGGGGCTGGTGGCTATTGGCTAGGTGCTGGGATTGGGAGAGGGGTGAGAGGTGATTGGGCTTCAGGTGGCACCGGTGGGAACCGAGGACCTCCGAAGAGAAGCCGGAAGTTCACCATCTTACTGGTAGGGGCCCTTCAATTATGCCAAGCTGTGAGGGTAACATTTGGAAAGAATCTTAATAGTCATCAGTTTCAATTTCTGTATTTAATTTTGTGAATGTAGACAGTATAGTATCATTTTAGATTTCCTTACAACATCTCTTATAATTGCTTGAAGTGGGAGGAGAAAAAGCTTGATAGTAAGTGAAAGAATTTTTGGGTGTGGAGAAAAGTTTATAAAGTAATTAGCTCCCAGTTATGATATTTTCTGCAAACATTCATAGCTGCCAAAAGATAGCCTAGAATTAGAAACACATTCTTCAAGTTTCTAGCATATTAAATTAAACTTCTATTAACATGTGTGGAATGACAAGGGAGAAAGATCTAGATGTGTGGGTAAGAGCTGGAAAGTTGGGGTTGCCATTTAACAAGGATTCCTTATTTAGAGTTCCTTTTCCTTTAACTGTCCATAACCTAGAGCTTATGGCAATGTGATACAGGAGAGCCAGAACTCCCAGCACAGACCTGGGGTGTGATAAAGTCAGTCTTATCTTGATCTCATAGTTTGGACTTTGGATACATATACAGTTGACTCTCAAACAGCAGAGGTTTGGAATGCATAGGTCCATGTATATGCAAATATTTTTCAGTAAATATAATCAGAAAATTTTTTGAGATTTGCGACATTTTGAAAGAATATCTTTTCTCTAGCTTACTTATTGTAGAATATAGCATATCATATGAAAATATGTATTAATAGACTGTTTATGGTATCCCCTAATGCTTCTGGTAAGGCTGTTAGTAGTCCAGGTTTTGGGGAATGAAAAGTTATGTATGGATTTTAAGCTGTGCAAATGGATCAGTGCCCCAACCCCTGCGTTATTTAAGGGTCAGCTGTAATTTGGAGATCCATATTTTCATCTGAATACGAGCTCTGCCACTTGATGTTACATTGTCTCTCTCAGCTTCATTTTATCTATAAAATTTGAGTGAATATATTCAAAATATGAACTTCACAAAATGGTTGGAATATTTAAAATCACGGAATTAATGTACCCTAAAAGCCTCCCCTTCCCACTTGAGGTTTTGGAAACTTTATGCTTCTTCAATCCTTACCTTTTCAAAACCTGCTTAAGGGGGAAGAGATCTGTTAAGATCACTCATATTTAGATGAAAATAACTGATAAGTCTTTAAGAATCACCTTGTATGTGTTTACCAGGGGTCAAAGATGTTAAGTCAAAGGAATGAATCTTTAACTGGAATTTTAGGAATTTACTGCTTATTGAGAGACCTATTCATTGCTCAGATATTCACTTCCCCATGCTTTTGTGTTCCAGTCATGGAAGTGGTAGGCAGTCTGCATACTTAGACTAGCAAACACCTAAGTGGATACTGGTGGTTAATAAAGAATATTAAAAAAGGGTAACTTTTTAGGTGGTTATATTTTTATTTTAAGTACCAGTCTTCTTTAATTCTATGGCTACCTGATATTTAAGAAATAGATACCTAATCTCTATTTAAGAAGGGCTGAATTCCCAAATAGAATGTTATTTGTAACAATAATGTTGTTGCCAAACATTTTTTCACTCAACTAGGGGAAGCACCAACAGGAATTAAGGCAGCATCTGCAGGAATGCATTTGCCATGTAAATATTGCAGATCAGGCAAAATATAGCTTTACTTCTTTAAAGGGAAAGAACATTTCCTTGCAGATGAGAGAGTTCACAAAATATACATTAAGTGCAATTTTTAAACCCCATTGAAAGGTCTGAACATAACTTTTTTGAACACAGAGCCATTAGTGGGATCAGCAGTCTGAACTGAAAGGTGAGGTTTGGACCATGATTTGGAATAATGGACAGAGCTTTGGGCAAGAAATTTCCCATATCCTGGACTTCCACCACTCTTGCTCCACTATTGCCATTAGACCAATTTTTAAGTTAATACCCCTAATAGTCAAATGAGGCAGGGATTCCTGCAAGGTCTATTTTACAGCTTAGAAAAATGAGCCTTACATCTTGCTACATATCAAAAAAGTGGTTGTTAGATTCCAGTCCAGGCAGTTTGTTGAAGCAAAAAAGCACTTCAGATTCTTTAAATTTGTTAAATAAATTAAACAAGAAGGTTTGATGTGGCTCTTATGCTGAGGCTGTCTAAAATCTAAGCCTGTAAAAGCCTCAGACTTACCAAATCAAAATGCTAAGTACAACCAATCTCAGACAGCCAACTAGGCTTTAAGTTACAACCAATCAAATAATTTCCTTTCTTTGCTTTAATACTTTCTTTATATAAATCTCTGCCCAGGTTCCTGCCCGCAGAGTGCTCCTAACCACTTCTGGTTTGGTACTCCCAGATTCCAACTGATTTTTGCTCAAACTCTTAAAATTTTTAATATGCTTCTGTCCATCTTTTAACAAACTTTGAGGCCAGATGAAATTTCTGTTTCCTTATCCATCTAACTTCCCCTAATAATAATTATCAACACATTCTCAGTTTCTTCACTATACTGGGTACTTCAAGTGTATTATAGGTTGAATAATGTTTAATCTTCTGTATCAGAATTTAAAGTTAAGCATTATTGTCCAGCTTTTATACTTGAGACTGTAAATTTCAGAATTAAATTTGTACCCAGGAGGGGCTCTTTGCTTATAGGCCACCCAGTCTTTCTACCGTACCTCTTATTGGGAATAACTTGAATTGTTTCAGAAGCAGAAATTCACTGTCATCTCTGCTCTTGAAAACCTCTGGGAGGCAGCACTGTAAAAAAAGCACACAAGGTCCCTTTTGCTTAGAAGATTGACTCTAGTAACTGCCCAGTAATTTACTATTTTTTCCAACTCTGCTTTCATTAGAAGGAAATACCCAATTGACTGTCTGTATTTTGCACTGTGTAAATGGGGAGCTCCGAGGAAAGTTCCAGTCTACCCATGATCATTCACACGCATGGGTATATACAAACACACTGAACATTCTCCTTACACTTCTTATTTTTTATGATTTGGTTTCTTTTGAAAATAAAATACTGCCATCTGGTGGAGGTTAGACGATGTGAATGAGGCTCCTTCAAGTTCACTCTACTAGTTTTGTTAAATTTGATACATAACTATTTGCTTCTACTCTGCGCTAAGCAATCTTGAGCATATCTGGTCACAAAAATAAGTAAGACCTAGTTTCTACCCTCAGAGAACACGCAGTAGCATGAAGCTTCCAGCAAGGGAACTGCCCAGGGGATGCCTTGGGTAAATGTGGTGCAGAGGAGGTCTGTGCCCTAGAAGAGTAGCTACAGCTGACTTTTGCGGGAGGCTGCCTGGAGCGGATGAGTCTTGCTTGCGCAGACTCCTGAGAAGTAGTCAGTTGCAGAAATGGTGGACCACAGGAAACAGCATGAAGTATATGTAGCACAGAAGTAAGAAAAAGCATAGGTTTTTCAATAAAGCAGACTTTGGTTCTGAAAGTTAAAATTTGGAAAGAGGACGAGACAAAACATGAGCCTGCAAAGCTATCCCAGACAGGTCACAAAAAGCAATAAGATGCCGTGTTAAAAAGATTGCAATTTACTGACTTGATTGTTTTAAGAGGCAGGGAGATAGTTATGATTTAGCAGATCAGTCTGTTGGCAGAGAGGATAGATTGGTAGCTTATCAAGCTTCAGGTCCTATTGGTGAGGAAAAGTGAGGGCCGTGTGAAGTTACAGGGAAGATGTATGGTTTCAGACTCACATTCACAAAGAGCCTCAAATACAGATTTTTTTCATTGTTTTTAATTAAGGTATCATTGATATACAGTCTTATGAAGGTTTCACAAGAAAAACAATGTGGTTACTACATTCACCCTTATTATCGGGTCCCCCCCATACCCCATTGCAGTCACTGTCCATCAGTGCAGTAAGATGCCACAGAGTCACTGCTTGTCTTCTCCGAGCTACACTGTCTTCCCCATGACCCCACACATACCATGATACCCCACAATTACCTTCTCCCTCCCTCTCCATCCTCCCTCCCCCAACTCTCCCCTGTGGTAACTACTAGTCCCTTCTTGAAGTCTGTGAATCTGCTGCTATTTTGTTCCTTCAATTTTGCTTTGTTGTTATATTCCACAAATAAGGGAAATCATTTGGTACTTGTCTTTCTCTCCCTGACTTATTTCACTGAGCATAATGCTGTCTAGCTCCATCCATGTTGTTGCAAATGGTAGGATTTGTTTCTTTCTTATGGCTGAATAGTATTTCATTGTGTGTATGTACCACCTCTTCTTTTTCCAT
Organism: Manis javanica; assembly: GCF_040802235.1. Taxonomy (NCBI): domain Eukaryota; kingdom Metazoa; phylum Chordata; class Mammalia; order Pholidota; family Manidae; genus Manis; species Manis javanica. Next base: position 54,371,160 of record NC_133157.1, read on the forward strand.
TCATCTACTGATGGACACTTAGGTTCCTTCCATATCTTGGCTATTGTAAATAGTGCTGCGATAAACATATGGGTGCATATGTCTTTTTGAATCTGAGAACTTGTTTTCCTTGGGTAAATTCCTAGGAGTGGATTTCCTGGGTCAAATGATATTTCTATTTTTAGTTTTTTGAGGAACCTCCATGTTGATTTCCACAATGGTTGAACTACTTTACACTCCCACCAGCAGTGTAGGAGTGTTCCTCTTTCTCCACATCCTCGCCAGCATATGTTCATAGTCTTTTCTATGTTGGCCATCCTAAATGGTGTCAGGTGATATTTCATTGTGGTTTTAATTGCATTTCTCTGATAATTAACAATGTGGAGCATATTTCCTCATGTGCATGTTGGCCATCTGGATTTCTTCTTTGGAGAAGTGTGTCTGTTCATATTCTCAGCCCATTTTTTCATAGGGTTATTGCTTTTTGGGTGTTGAGGCATGTGAGTTCTTTATACATTTTGGATGTTAACCCCTTGTTGGATATGTCATTTACAAATATATTCTCCCATACTGTAGGATGCCTTTTTGTTCTGATGATGGTGTCTTTTGCTGTACAGAAGCTTTTTAGCATGATGCAGTGTCATTTGTTCATTTTTTATTTTGTTTCCCTTGCCTGAGGAGATGTGTTCAGGAAAAAGTTGCTCATGTTTATATTCAAGAGATTTTTGCCTGTGTTTCCTTCTAAGAGTTTCATGGTTTCATGACTTACATTCAGGTCTTTGATCCATTTTGAGTTTACTTTTGTGTATAGGTTTAGACAGTAGACAGTAATCCATTTATTTTTTTACCTGTAGCTGTCCAGTTTTGCCAACACCAGCTGTTGAAGAGGCTGTCATTTCCCCATTGTATGTCCATGGCTCCTTTATCATATATTAATTGACCATATATGGTTGGGCTTATATCTGGGCTCTCTAATCTGCTGGTCTATGGGGCTGTTCTTTTGCCAGTACCAAATTGTCTTGATTACTGTGGCTTTGTAATAGAGCTTCAAGTCAGGGAGCATAATCCCCCCTGCTTTATTCTTCCTTCTCAGGATTGCTTTGGTTATTTGGGGTCTTTTGTGATTCCATATGAATTTGAGAACTATTTGCTCTAGTTCGTTAAAGAATACTGCTGGTACTTTGATAGGGATTGCATTGAATCTGTAGATTGCTTTAGGCAGGATGGCCATTTCGACAATATTAATTCTACCTATTCATGAGCATGGGATGTATTTCCATTTATTGGAATCTTCTTTACTTTCTCTCATGAGTGTCTTGTAGTTTTCAGAGGATAGGTCTTTCACTTCCTTTGTAGGTTTATTCCTAGGTATTTTATTCTTTTTGATGCAATTATGAATGGAATTGTTTTCCTGATTTCTCTTTCTGCTAGTTCATCATTAGTGTATAGGAATGCAACAAATTTCTGTGCATTAATTTTGTATCCTGCAACTTTGCTGAATTCAGATATTAGATCTAGTAGTTTTGGAGTGGATTCTTTAGGGTTTTCTTTATGTAAAATACCATGTCATCTGCAAATAGGGACAGTTTAACTTCTTCCTTGCCTATCTGCATGCCTTTTATTTCTTTGTGTTGTCTGATTGCCATGGCTAGGAGCTCCAGAACTATGTCTAATGAAAGTGGGGAGAGTGGGCATCCTTGTCTTGTTCCCGATCTTAAAGGAAAAACCTTCAGCTTCTCACTGTTAAGTGTGATGTTGGCTATGGGTTTGTCATATATGGTCTTTATTATGTTGAGGTACTTGCCCTTTATACCCTTTTTGTTGAGAGTTTTTATCATGAATGGATGTTGAATTTTGTTGAATGCTTTTTCAGCATCTATGGAGGTGATCATGTGGTTTTTGTCCTTTTTGTTAATGTGTGGATGATGTTGAAGGATTTTCAAATGTTGTACCATTGTTGCATCCCTGGAATAAATCATTCTTGATCATGATGGATGATCTTTTTGATGTATTTTTGATTTCGGTCTGGTAATATTTCGTTGAGTATTTTTTCATCTATGTCAATCAGGGATATTGGTCTGTGAATTTTTTTTTGTGGTGTCTTTGCCTGGTTTTGGTATTAGAGTGATACTGGCCTTGTAGAATGAGTTTGGGAGTATTCCCTCCTTTTCTACTTTTTGGAAAGCTTTAAGAATGATGGGTATTAGTTATTCATTAAATGTTTGATAAAATTCATCAGTAAAACCATCTGGTACAGGGGTTTTGTTCTTAGGTAGTTTTTTGATTACCAGTTCAATTTTCTTGCTTGTAATTGGTCTATTCAGATTTTCTGTTTCTTCTTGGGTCAGGCTTGTTAGGTTGTATTTTTCTAAAAAGTTTTCCATTTCTTCTAGGTTATTCAGTCTGTTAGCATGTAATCTTTCATAGTATTCTATCATATTTCTTTGTATTTCTGTGGTGTCCGTAGTGATTTTTCCTTTCTCATTTCTGATTCTGTTGATGTGTGTGGACTCTCTTTTTTTCTTTAGAAGTCTGGCTTGGGTTTTATCTGTTTTGTTTGTTTTCTCAAGGAACCAGCTTCTGCTTTCATTGATTCTTTCTGTTGTTTTATTCTTCTCAATTTTATTTATTTATGCTCTATTCTTTATTATGTCCCTCCTTCTCTTGACTTTGGGCCTCATTTGTTCTTCTTTTTCTAGTTTTGTTAATTGTGAATTTAGACTGTTCATATGGGATTGTTCTTCTTTCCTGAGGTAGGCCTGTATTGCAATATACTTCCCTGCTAGCATAGTCCTTGCTGCATCCCACAGATTTTGTGGTGTTGAGTTATTGTTTAATTAGTCTCCATATATATATTGCTTAATCTCTGTTTTTATTTGGTCATTGATCCATTGATTATTTAGGAGCATGTTATTGAGCCTCCATGTGTTTGTGGGCTATTCTATTTTCTTAAATACAGGTTTTTTATATCATTTCCAAATGAGATTATGAATTCAGATGAAGATAAAAAGGATAGGTTTGAAAGATTATATTATCAAATAGTTTTAAACTTTTATTCCTGTATTAGCCCTATTTCTTGTAATACCAGCTGAATTGTTTATAAGTACTTTGTCTCATGAATAGCACAATTTTACTTGTATTGAGAGCATTATTCTACCTAAATATTTAATACATACTTTATGTTTTATAGGTGATCTGGCTATTTTTTTTAATTTGTTTATATATTGAAAGTCTTACAAAATGAAAAAGATGTATATCCTTTCTTAAAGTCCAGAAAAATCCAGCGATAAAAATGCAGTGGTAAAAGTATTAGAGGCAGAGAAAAGAACTGAAAAATATTTTGAAGGGCAAATGAACAGAGATGGAGTGGATTACTGAAGGTGGGGGAAGCCAATTGGAAGATGAAGGGGCAAGAAGGAATCTAAAATGACTCCCAGGTTTCTGCCTAAGTGACTTCTGGATGCAGTCACTTTTAACTGAGGCATGGGGTAAAAGAGGATGAGGCATTTTTTATGTAGGGACAGTAGTTCCATTTTGGTTGTGTAGAAATTGAAGTTCTTTATAGCAAGTCAAAAGAATTTGTCTAGCCCACAGTTAAGTATATGAAACTGAAGCTCATGGGATTAGCTAAGGCTCAGTAGAGATCATGAATTATCAGTGTTAAGAAGGTAACTAAAGCTCAAGGATGGTTGAGAACACCTGAGGTAGATTGTCATCTGCAAAGTCAGTGGAATGAGGGCACCTCCCGGGACTCATCCTAAATCTGGAATATATTTTACGAAGGCAAGTGGGTTACCTTTCTTGTGAAAACTAACACCTAAAGCCATCGTGATTAAATGAAAGTTTGAAGAAAAGGAAAAAGAACCAACAAGGATTAAGAGGAAAAATTTGAAAATTCCTGCTAAATGGTTAAATTAAGATACTTATTATAGAAGTAGTTTGAGTAGAAACAGCAGAAAAATATGGGTTCCAGGTAGAGAGAAGGGAAAGTAATATCAAATGTCCTGCTCTCCAATTACTTTCCCTAGAGCAGGGCATCTGACGGAAGATGTAAGAGGACATGCATAGCAGGATTCCTCCATCAGCTCTACAGTCTTGATTCAGTGTCTTTAATCATGGCCAGAAGAAAGGCTAAGGATAAATTTTTCATGGCATTTTAATGAATAAAAATGACTTTGAAACAACCTGAATTTCTCTCTATTGGTAATAACTGAGCCAGTTTCTCAAAATGGGCACACAAAGAAGGCATGTGTAGTAGGCTGAAAGATGGCCCCCAAAGATATCCGGGTCCTAATCCCTAGAATTTTTGAATCTTGTCTTATATGACAAAATGGATTTTGCAGTCCTGATTTAAATAAAGGATTTGAGATGGAGAGATTATCCTGTATTATCTGGGTGGACTCTAAAATGAAGGCAGTATCTTCCTAAGAGGAAGGTGGAAGGAGATTTGACAAACGGAAGAGAACACCATGTGACAGAGAAAAATCAGAGAGAGACAACCTGTAACTTTGGAGAAGGAAGGAAGATGCCACAGACCGAGGGATGAAAGGAATCAACATCAAGTCCATAATGGCTCATTAAGGGGGATAGAAAATCAACACGATCATTTAAATGATTCTAAAACATGTGTTATTTTTATATGCATGTATTTAGATTAAAAGCTGTTTTGTTTTGGTTTTTAACTTGGATGTATGTTGCAGATGTCTTTTCACTTGCTCTTAAAAAGTTGCAGACCTAGAAACTACATTAAAGGAAAGCAATGTGGATACTTTATTATTATAAGTAAAGATAATGCCACTGCCCTCATCTCTTCATTTTTATTTGATGAGAATAAAGTATGAAATGACATATTGAAATTAAAATTCTGACTTTCTTGGCATCAACATTCAGGTTTTCTTGATCAAGAATAGACTATTTTATCCCATTCCCATCATAATTAAAGTCTTTCCAAATTAAGTCTTTCCAAAGTCTTCTCTAGAAGCTGAAAAAACTCAGAAAAGGATTCTCCCTGACAGCCTCCTAAGAAGGCACAGTTTCTGCCGGTTTCTTGATTTTTGCCCAGTGAAACTGATTTTGGACATCTGGACTCCAGAACTATAGGAGAATAAATTTGTATTGTTTTAAGACATCAAATTTTTGGTAACTTGTTACATTGTTAAGTAGGAAACTAAAACAATATTTTAAACTTATAAAAAATTGCTCTAGAAATCTCAAAATATTCTTAAAAAAGAAAAAAACTCTTAGGCAAAGTAGAATTTTTTTTAATGTTTTGGCAAAGTACAAAATGAAGCTTCAAAAAATGTGGGCAGGTTCCAATGTTATTCCCTGGAGGACTTTGGTAAATGAACTTTAACCTTCAACTATGAGAGTAGAGTTGACTATATATATAAATACATACACACACATTTGTTTAGTTGGCAGCGTCACTTCCTTTATGGAGTTAAGATTAATTTCATTTTTTTTAAACATTCTGACTCCTTTGATCAGAGAGGAACCATTTTATATTTTGCCATAAATGGAAGAAGTTGCATGTGAGGTCATTTGAATCGTATTTTTGAATTTTCCAGTGATGCCTTCCAGACCCTTATAGTCGGGTACCCTAAGCCATCTAGGCTTCTCCATAATTTCTTCCCTCAGATGGCAAAATGATGTCAGTGATGTGAGACATGGTGTGGCCTGCCTGGGCGTCCAGAGGAGAGAGACCAGGCTGTTCCTGCGGTGTGAGCTCTGGAAGGGATCACAAAGATCCTGTCATCTTACTTCCTGATTGCTCTTTGTGCAATTATCTGCCTGATCCAGATCTCTAGCCTTTTGGGGGGAACTACAAATCATGCAAATAGGCAATTAAATACCTACTTAAATACCTAAACCCTTTATGTATCATATAGTGTAAGAATTAGACTGAAGACTTCATGGAAAACTGTCAGGGTTATTTACACTACCAAAGTTTTTGATTAACAATTATTTTCCATGACTCAGAAATATGTTTTACTTAAGATTACATGTCAAGGTATTTGTTTAGGGAGAAAACATGTCATAAAATGTTAACCGATGAAATAGATGAAGTGTATGTCAGTGTCTTTATTGTTTTGCTTTTTCAATTTTCTGAGGGTTTGACATTTTTCAAAATCGAGTTTGGAGAAAAATTAAGAGATAGGGTACAATGAGTTTCTGAAATGCACTAAATCTGTAGATATAGAAATGTGACTATTACTTCTCTGGTCTGATCATTGGGAAGCATCCAGATGGTATATAACCTATTGAGGAAACTTAATTTGGAGGGAAGAAAGAGAAGAAGTCTCTATCATGGAAGGAACGGGGAATCCAGTTAACAGAGTGCATGTGATACATGTTACCCACTTATTCAAATCTTTGTTTGTTGTTATATTACTTTTAAAATTCTACCTTAGTTTAGTTAAACTGATCTACACTGTTAGCAACAAAGGTATAACTTAAGACTGCATGCCAATGGGCATCTTGAATTGAGTCCAGTTATTGTGATGGATATCAATAATTACTTAAGATGAAGCTTATTGAGGTTTTTTTTTTGGGGGGGAGAGCAAGACAGAGGCTTTTATTTAGAGAGAAAGCGAGAGGACAGAGCTCCTGGCTCAGGCCAAGAGGGGACAAGAGAGTCCGGCTTATTGAGTTTTTAAAACATTATTGTACCTATAAAAGGGAAGCTAAGTTATTACCCAACAAAAAATGATAGGGTCTTATAATGCCAAGATACGGAAAACAATGTATGTTTGTAATGAAATGTATCATTGCCACACTTTGTTCTTTCTAGGATAAAAACCTTTCTGTCATCAGCAGATGAACATTCACACTTGCAAATTTAGCTCAGTTTTCAAAAGAAACATCCTTTAAATGTATAAATAGTATGGACTGACAGTAAACAGTTATTTTACTGTGATCTTATTTTTTCATTAGCCCTAAAGTTTATATATTCTGGGACTATACTGACACCTAGAGGAAGTCAATTTTAAGTATCATGTCCAGTGGTTTTCATACATCTACATACATTTCTTGTACATACATTTCTTACATAGGGGCTTATTTGTAATGCTTTATCTTTTCCTTCTTTTCTAAGCAAAAGAAGTATCTATAGAGGTATCTTATTGTAAAAAGTAACATACTGTACAGAAAACAGAAGGAAAATTAAGAAACTTTATACATTAATGGAATCAAAAGTCATACCATGATTAAAATGTATTTTTTCCCCTTAGGAAGGTACTGTTGTAGATTCCAAAGTTTCTTTGTGAATTTAGTAATATGAAGATAATTTAAAGAATTTGAATCAATTTTTAAGTATATATTATGCAGTATATTTGGAAGAATAAAGATTATATTGAAACAAAATTATAACATACCTGTATGCCTAACAGTTTAGGACTCATTGTTCTATGGCTACACATGTTTTAGGAATTTATTTATGTATTTTAAAACTAAATGGAGGAATCAGTTAAGAAAATGCATTGCTCCTTAATTTGGAAAGCTGTATGTTCATAGTCTGATTCTCTCTTAAATATATTATTTTAGTGTTTAAACAGGAACATTACAGTCACTGAACAAAGCATATTAAACTTAATGAGAATTTTTGTCTTTCTATAAACATATAGCATGGGAGAGATCTATTTTGAGGTTGCCTCACAAAACTGAAAGCACAAAAGAGACAGACGGTGCAGCCACAAATGAGGCTTCTGAAAGAAAGTGTTGCCAAACCCAGGAGCTCCCATAGCTCTTTGCATAAGTGCTAGCAAAGTTCCTCAGCCGATCTGGTCTTGCACCCCAGACGCGGAAAAGCAGATGAAGCAGCAGATGACCATTTAGATGGCCAGGGTGTGTGAACCAGCGAACATCCCCCACATTACTCACTAAGTAATGAGGAGGGGCCTCAGATATGTTCCACAATTCAGATGGGACTGCCAGTTGGCCCCTGGGCTTCATTCTGTGTGATCCATACACAGCAGAAACACTCAGGAGACAATGCAAATGAGTCAACAGACAGCACGGAGGTCCCAGCAGCAGCAGGCAAGGTACTGCCTATGCAACAGGGCGTGATGACAGATAATTAGCTGTGACATGCCCCTCGATGGCAGTGGGATGAAAGCGTTCAGTCGGAAACCAGTGTGCAACATGGCATTGTGAACCATGAGCTTTAACTTTAGAGCATAAATTATTTTTTGCCAAATCATTTTTTAAAGGAGATTGTTGGGAAGAGTTAAGTGTTCATAAATCTAGGAATGAATGTTAAATTTTATTAAGTGCTTATTACTATGTTCCAGGCATTGGGAGATAGACTTGTCATACAAGGTCAAATTTAATGTTCTAAAATTCCTATTTTTTAAGAACTCCCTTATTTTACATATAAGAAAACTGAGGATTTTTTAAATAATGCAACTTGCTCAGTGATAAATTGCTAATAAGTAGAAGCAACATGAAGCCAGCTTAGGGCTGTTTGGATACAACATTGGGCCTATAATTTGTCTATCACAAACATGTTAACTTTTTTTTAAGGGAATTTGATAGAACGTCACTCCCCCAACCCCACCAACCACCATTTTTTCCTAGTCTTTGAACGTACTTGGCTCTACTCCACTTGAGTAAAATAAGTGTTATGTTTTTGGTATATTTATGCCATAATTTTTTTATTTCCTCTTCAAAGTGTTGGTTATTTAAAAAAATATTTTAAATGACTATTGGGGCATTGGAAAAATTTAATATGGACTATATATATTAGAATATAGTATTATATCCAAATTAGATTTCCTGAATTTGACATTTGTATTGTGGCTAGGTAAGAGAATGCTATTCTTCTGAAGGGACACATGGAAATAGGGATAAAGGGTCAAGATATCTGTTCCATGCTTTAAATCTTGTTCAGGATAAATATTGATAATAACAAGTACATAGGTGTATATGGAAATAGAGTGACAAAGCAAATGTGCAAAATAGTGATAATTGATAAATTTACGTGCTATATATATGGGAATTTACTATATTCTTACAACTATTCCATAAGTTGAATTTTTTAAAAGTAATTTAATAATGAACTATTACTTTTTTTAGCTCTCAATTAGGCCAGTTTTTCTTTGAAAGCTTTAGGAGTACATGGACAAAGTTATCCATGACTTTCAGTGTTTGTAGTCTTGGAAGCTGAATGCAGCTGATTCCCATAGCGGGCTAGCCTTTTCCCCCTTGTCACAAGTTATCAGTGTCTTTTCAACTGGTGTAATGGTCTATTGTCTGTGAAACCATCTGGGTGATAAGCTACTCACTTTTCATTTTTGTGGCCCGGAAGGGCCTTATGATAAGTGATTATGATGAAGGATGATAATCTATACAAGAGACTTCTAGTCAGTAAGAAGACACATTTTTGTTATTATTATTTGCTTGGGCATTTCAGCCATGTAGAAGATTACTAATATCACAAGCCATTTTTCCACCAAAATGAAAAATTGCATTTCTTCTGCTTTCAAGAATCACATGAACAGTTTTTAAACCAGAAGAAGATGTCTCATTGTTCATTTCAGTTGAAGACATTTGATGTTCATAATCAACATTATGAAATATGTTCAAAGCTGCCATCTTGTGGTGATATTCTGTTCAATTTTTAGCAGATATATTGATAAAGTCTGCCTACATCTGAAGACTAGAAGGAAAGAACATTGCAGAAATACATTTTAGGACATGTCAGGAATCTGTATTTTGAAGCCTGTGTAAAAAAAGAATATATGAGTGTATTTCCATGGTAGTTTACTTAGTCTAACTGATTTATAACTGGCCTCACTCATTTTACTAACATTTCTAACTGAAAGTTATGACAGATTGTATTCATTGTCCTTTATTTGTATCTTCCCAAAATTAAGCCACAGGTTTCTATTTTATAGGGAAAAAAATTAAGAATAAACTTTTGCTTAGCAATATAAATTTTGAAACCAATCATATATTACTGAGATTTCTGTAAGAATGAGTCTTTTACCTAAAATTTTCTTTCAGAAAGTCAAGGTTCATGAAGAACCACCAAGGTGCTCTGCCCCAGTCCTCCCCCCAACAAATCACACTTTCTGGATACAGTGGTTTTCAGCTCTTGAAGTTTCTTCTTCTGATTTCTAAATAAAATATTTAAACTTCAATATCTTGTCTTTTAAAAAAATGTAGAGGTTGCATGTTTTAACCTTCTACTGTGAATAATGAGGACCCTGTGTGGCTAGCTTTTCCAGCAGTTTTCTCATCTTTTAGGTTTCAGCCTAATTTTCAGTTCTTCAGCTAACCTTCTTTAATCACTATCTAAATTAGATACCCCCCCCAGATTTCTTTTTTTAAGGAATGTACATTATTTCTTTCATACTGTTCTAATTACTAAATATTATGATTGTTTATTTGTTGTGGCAGTACTCTTAAGTTACCACAATCCCAAATTTGTTCTCTCTTATCTCTTGCTATTAGAATTCTGATTTTACTTTTTATTATTATTTCTTATTGAAGTATAGTTGCTATAATATTATATTGGTTTCAAGTATACAACATAGTGAATCAATAGTTACATACATTAAATCCTCACTTCAAATAGTGCATTTACTATCTGTCAACATAGAAAGATGTTACAAAACCATTGACTGTATTCCCCCTTCTGTACTCCCATCCCAGTGACCAATTTATATTATGATTGAGACTTTGTGCCTCTTTATCCCTCTCACCCACCTTAACCTCTCCCCCATGGAAACCACCAGTCATTTCTGTGTCCATGAGTCTACTGCTGTTTTGTTAATTTGTTTTTTGTTTTTAGATTCCACATATAAGTGAAACCATACAGTATTTGTCTTTCTCCACCTGGCTTATTTCAGTTATCATAGTACCCTCTAGGTCCTTCTATGTTGTGGCAAATGGCTGAATTTATTTCTTTTTTATGGTTGAATAATATTCCATTGTGTATATGTACCACATCATTTTCCTTCATTCATCTGTTGATGGACACTGGCTGCTTACATATCTTGGCTATTGTAAATAATGCAGCAGTAAACACTGGGGTGTTCAGGATAGCGGCCAACAAACCAACAACAACAACAAAAAACCTCTCAATTTTCTATACTCCTTGGCCACATGACAAATTTCTAATGAGATACAGGCAGAATTCTTGGGCAGACATCTATTTCTGAATAAAAGGAAAATTTCTGTATGGGATAGATACAAGGTCTGGAGAGGTAGCAGCCATTTTGCAATCCTGATAGTATAAATAGAAGGATAAAACCCATACAGTAAAGGTAGTGCAAAAAGTTAGGAAGAGTCTGAATCCTTGAATGCATCAGAAAATAATGCATTCCTGATAGAGTACATTATTTTTTGTCATTCTTTCCCTTTAGATACCGTGCTCCATGAGGCCAGGAGCACTGTGAAACTTGTTTATCTTTGAAGCCTTAAATGAGCTTTTCTTTTTTTATTTCCAGAATGAAAGTATTTAATTTTTTTATTGGAATATAGTTGCTATAAAATATTACATTGGTTTCAGATGTACTTATATAAGCTTTTCTTAACCTCTGCACTATTAACATTTGGGGCTGGATAATTTTTCTATGTAGGGGGCTGTTTTGTGCATTCTATGATGTTTAGCAGCCCCCAAAACCCAAGATGCCTTTGGGTGTAAATAGCCCTCCAATGGGACCATTTCTTTAGAGGGACAGGTTCAGTGCTCAGGATATAGTAGTCACTAAGTATTGATTGTATTAACAATATTAATCACTAATTGGATGTGAGGCTTGAGAGAGATGGTAGAATTCAAGAGTAACTTCCAAATTTCTCTCTTGGGCTAGTAATGTATCACTGTCTTACTTAAAAAATGGAGAGGCACATTCTAATTTGTCAATGTTTTCCTTAAATTGTGGTCTTAAAGTTAAGTAAATATTCCAGATGTGACGCAAATGTCACAGATTTATGTTTTTCTATTAAAGAAGTACAGAACATCAGCATTCACATAATATTTTTTCCTCTTTATCAATTGTATAGCATTTTCCCCCTTTATTAGTCACATTGCAGTACTGGCTTACAACCAACTTGAAACCCACTAAAATCATTTAATCTCTTTCACATCGGGTTTTGTTCTTGGTTTGTCAATAAGTTAAAAAGAATTTTTTTTCTGTTCATTTTACCTCGCTCTGCCCAAATTGGTGCTCCATTGGTTGGTTGGGCTGGTTGACTAGGAAATGTTAATGGGCAAAAAACGTTGTTGCATATTTATGGACTGAAATCAGGACAAATGTCTTACAACCAAACCTTGAAACAGTTATTTTAATAGTCAAAATCTTCATCCCTGCATCCAGTTTTAAAGATTACATGGAGATATAAGTGAGCTCTGTCTCTGAAACCTGCTTCTAGGAATGAAAACATGATTTAACTTCTGAGGGACACAGGAGTAATAGATTTTCATTCTTGATTGTATAGGGAGGTCCAATCAGCCATTGCCACTCACTCCTTTTAGACTGTAATGCTTAGCACAGTCTGTGGCATTGACATGCAGTTGGGTGCTTATGCAACAGGAAAGAATGAGTTTAAGTTCTGTGGGATGTACTTTCTGGTTGAGTGAATAATAACTTCGTGTAGTACATTTTATAAGCAAAGAGGAGGACCAAGAACAGTGGAAAACCTTCAAGATTGTAAACGAGTATTAATCTGAAGTGATACTCTAGCATATTATAGGAGGAATGATAGTCACCTGATCAAGGTAACTCATAAGATCTTACAGAGCTATAAAATAAATGGAAGTCCTTGAATAAAAGAAAAATAAAACAACACATTAGGGAGAAATTATCAAAGCTGTATTTATTTATTATTTATTTATTTATTTATTTATTTATTTATTTATTTATTTATTTATTTCTTGAGAGGGCATCTCTCATATTTATTGATCAAATGGTTGTTAACAACAATAAAATTCTGTATAGAGGGGTCAATGCTCAATGCACAATCATTAATCCATCTCAAGCCTAATTCTCGTCAGTCTCCAATCTTCTGAAGCATAACGAACAAGTTCTTACATGGTGAACGAATTCTTACATAGTGAATAAGTTCTTACATGGTGAACAGTACAAGGGCATTCATCACAGAAACTTTCGGTTTTGATCACGCATTATGAACTATAAACAATCAGGTCAAATATGAATATTCGTTTGATTTTTATACTTGATTTATATGTGGATCCCACATTTCTCCCTTTATTATTATTATTATTTTTATTTTTAATAAAATGCTGAAGTGGTAGGTAGATGCAAGATAAAGGTAGAAAACATAGTTTAGTGCTGTAAGAGGGCAAATGTAGATGATCAGGTGTGTGCCTATGGACTAAGTATTAATCCAAGCTAGACAAGGGCAGCAAAACATCCACGGATGCAGAAGATTTCTCTCAAAGCAGGGGGGGTGAGGTTCTAAGCCTCACCTCTGTTGATCCCCAATTTCTCACCTGATGGCCCCCCTGCGACTGTGCCTGTCTTAGGTTGTTCCTCCCTTGAGGAATCTTACCCGTCACTGGCTAAGCAGTCATCTTCCGGGGCCATACAGGGAAATGTAAAGTTGGTAAGTGAGAGAGAAGCCATATTGTTTGAAAAGCTTAGCTTTTTGCTTCTTTGCAGATTTATGCCCTGTGGCTTCTATGCCCAGCACTTGTCTCGAGGTATCTTTACCACCTGGAGGAATTATGATACTCGGTAAATTCGATATGAGGCACGAATTCTATTTAAGGGTTGTAATTAGGAAGGAAGAAGTAAAGCTATAGAGGTAGCATATGGAAGAAAACATGGGAAGATTGATTATTTCTTTGACATATCTTCTTGTAGAGTACCTTAAGCATGTATAGGTTTTAAACTACTAACTAACTTGCGCTCACATATTAACATAATAGGGATATAGTGACATAAACAAAGCAAATCTATAATTACCATCCATCTCCAGTGAAGCCAAGAAAACCATTTAGGCACCCTAGGCATTTGTGAAAATTTGTCTATGATATGATGGATATTGTCCAACTGTACTTGAACAGTCTGAGAGAAATCAGACAAATTAAAGCAGCCCATTTCTGGGATCTGTTCACATCCCATATGTTCTCAAAGCTGTATTTATAAGATAAGGTGTATAGCTTTCTCTTATAATTAGTTTTTCTTAGAATTAATTTTTATGTTTTGTGACAGGCCCTCATCCTCTCTCCCATGAACTATTCAATATTAACTAGTCTCTTAGCTTCTACTCTAACCATTCCAAATCATTCTTAATCAACATTCTTGACAAATACCGCCACCACCTTTATCTTTATAAAGTATGCTTTGTGACTCTCTCCTGTTCCTTCTACCTCTAGAAAGAATTCCAAATTTCTTAAGATTGTGCATTAGACACTTAATTCACTAGGAACTTATCTTTCTAATCCTCTCCATGAAAACTGTCTACACTGACGTACTCTACATTGTTGAATATAAAATGCTCTTTCAAAGTTCTACGACTTGCTCATGCTGTCACTTCTGTGTGTAGTGCTCTTTTCTACTCTTTTATTTGGTAAATCCATTGGCATTCCTTGAGGCCCGAGTCAAATGTGTCCTCAGTTTTCCCTCCCCAAATCCACAGTATGCTGAACTATGTCTGAAATCTAGTATGTGTTTAATAAATGTTTATAAAATGAGTAATTAGTAAATCTCCAAAAATATGAAGTGGAGGGGGCTTAGTTTCATTAATGTTTATATAAAAAGAAATATTACATTATATAATACTTTATCTGCAAAGCTATGGGCATATATTTTAATAAATCAAAACGTATTCAAGAAAACCAATTTAGTAATGCTATTTCAAAGTTTAAAAATGCCATTGTTATATTCCTTCTCTTTCAAAAACACATTTTGTCTTTTTATCTTATGCACATAGCCTTGAGATTGTTTAATGTAGGGAAACCAAATAACCAATCGTGTACATGTAAATTCAGTCTTGTTCTGGTTTATTGAGTTGGGACTATCAGACTACCCATTTTCTATAGTATACAAATTGTTACTGTTATGATTTCTTTTTACTGATCTTAGTTAAAATGTCTGTTCACTATGACCAGCCTATAGAGTTCTTCATTGCAAATATTGGTTCAATAGCACAAGATCAAAAAGAGAGAGAAAAAATTTATTTTAGAAGACAAAGGAGAAAAAAAGAATGACATTCTTTCAGAATTGCATAGAAAAAGGGGATTGATAAATATTATTTTATTATTTAATTTTGAAAATGTATGAAAGACTGATAAATGATAGGAAAATGCTCTCTGGATTAACAGTCAATTGCATGCCATTTGTAGAGCGCTGTGATGCATGTCTTCAACTTTTCTGCCTTTTATGGGTCCTCTAAGATATTAGAAGAGGAATTGAGAGGTGAAATGTATGCATGGGTAGTTCCTTTCTCAATGAGTTTAGAGGTAGGGGAACAAGAGTAGCAAACATGGGCAGTATCAACTGTCTTTTAAACGAAGTGAAGCTTTTACCTCTCCAAAGTATGAAAATAATTGTTTTTGTGTGACTTTGAATCTTAGTCTAAATAATATATGCTGATGCCCAGAGGGGAAGACCAGTTTGAAAAAGTTAATTGGGATCCCATTTATATAACTCTACATAATTCATTTTGACTAATAAGTGTGGCTTCTTTTTTGGCCAATGCCAGTGTTGGTCAATGTCAGTGAATGGAAATGTATTTACATTTTAGCATTATATAAATGTCTACTCATGCATTTTATTTAGGGATTTACTATCAGTCATGATTTTTCTTCAAACATAAACAAAGCACAGCATCTTATTTACATTGTTATACATAGTTAGTTGACTTCTAATATGCCAAAGATCTTCATGCTATCTACTTAAATAGTGTGGAGTTGGTGCAACCTACCACTTAAATAGAATGGAAAAATAGAAACCACTGAAAAGACTGTGTCTCTTCCCAGCTCTGGAAAATAATATTTAGAGGCTCAATTCCAACATGTGCATGTAGAAGGAAGAAAGTAACAAAGTAAAAGGATATAGAGTTAGTAACTCAGTCTATTATTTTTCAACCATGCGGTTTTATGATACTAATGTGTAAGAGAATTGGTAATTTGTTGTTATACCATAGACCGATTAAGATTCTGGGATTTTCATATTCTTAAGCATAGTGTTGAAACTGGTCAGTGAGGAGAGGCTGATTTGCTTCATCCACGTTGCTTCTGGTGCGAATCAGACAAGAAGCACCCACAAAAATGACTGCAACCAGTAGTAAAGCAGCGACTACTGCTATGGTCACAATCTCAGAAATACTAAAATTCCGACCTATTTGAAAAATAAAATGAGAGCAAAAAATAAATAGCAAAATAGTTGCCACCAGAAGTTGGTATTCTAAATTTAGGCACTGTTCCAAACATTTTACAGAAATCTTCATATTTAATTTTTATTGGCCACATTACCTGCTATAGCACCTGTCATTTTTTGATACTTCCTATTTCTCATAGTTAGTGGGTTGTACTGGGATAGTTATTACTATTTCCATTCTAAAAATGAGGAAATGATGGCTCAGAGTTTGAAAAATTTACCCAGCACTGTTTGGCTAATAGGCACTAGAGCTGATTCCAGAGCCCAGGTTCTCAGAATCCAAATCCTGTGCTTGTCCACTGTACCTACTGCCTTTGTTGGGAAAGGTATTTAAAATGAAGAAAGTTTTGAATTTTAAAATCTCAGTAAAAATAGTTGAGAGTATCTCACTCCAAGTTTTGCTTTTAAGGATAAATAAACGGAGGCTACATTATGTAGTAGAAAAATGGGGGCATATTACATGGGCTGTACCTGAAAACCCATTCTCTGTGCTTAGTAGAAATGTGATCTTTGACAGTTACCCCTTCTATTCCTCGTCTTTCTCATTTGTAAAATGAAGATTACGATACTTACCTCATAGGGTTGAAATTGTTAAAGGAATGTGCTATGTAATCAGCTCAGTAACAGGTCAGACTGGTCCCTCAACAAATGTTAAATTCATTCTCTTTATCCCCAAATAATAAAACAAATGAAAGCTTCCAAATCCAAATGGAAAATGTAAGCCTCAGAAATACTTTAATTACTTTAAAGGTAATAAATTTGTTCTGAAAATTTCACAGTAAAAACATATTTTCAATACTCACTTGGCCATTGAACTTCATAAATATATCCCAGGTTGTCAGGAGCAGTAACAAACATTTCCGTGTTGGTGACTGGAGGCCAGAATGGTACCATATTGTATTGTCTGTTATGTCCAATAGGGGCATTTTCCATTGGAAATGTGGATATATCTAAAATATGTCAAAGACACCTTGTTAATAGACAGAATAAAGTTAATATTAATACATTATTATGTTTGCAAGGTGACCTGAAATAGTCAACGATAAGATGAAAGCATCATTTCATATTTTACATTGAATAAAGATATAACATTTCACTACAGCAGAATGGGGAATTGCATAAAACAGAGTTCAGATGCTTGGGGTACGGCACTAATATATCATCCAACAGGAAAAGGAAGTTTAAAAGCAGTGAAGTTTTAGTACTTTATCATGGATGATGATCATTGTTTTACTTTTAAATTACAGAAACTAATTTGAATGAAATTCATTAAACTTATTTTGCAAAGCTAGAGAAAGTATAGACCTATAGTTTGCTGTAGCCTTACCTATAATTTAAATTTGAGAGATGCTATACCTAATAGAGGTTTGTCCTTGAATATGAATATTTCTGTTTTGGCATTCTTCCTTTTATCTGTTGTCTTTTAAAGAAATAAATACTAACTTATTCTCCAGGCTTTCCTCTGTTAAGCAAAAACACTTAAATTTTGAATCAAGTTCCTGGAAACCTATTTGCTCTCTGACCTTTCTCCTCTTTCTATTTAAATACAAGTCACAGGCAATTATATTATTAGTGAGTTTGTCATCAGGGATAAAAGGAGTGAAAAGCTCTTTGTGGAAAAAGATCCTTCTTTCTTGTTGTTCTGAATTTATGTTGGTACAGTTAAATATGAGATGCGAATACCATGAACTCAAGTTGGAAGTGGATTTGGGCAGGACATTCATGGGGTTATTTTTAGAAGAGTGGGACTATGTGGGAAGGCTAGCCAAGTACTAGGTTTTGTTGGCAAGGAGTGTTACTTGTGTAGTCACACTGTTTCTGTACAGCAGGGAAGCGTGTTTTAGCATTTACTCTGAAAAACAATTGATCATAGAAATAGCATATAGTGTTTATATTTTTGTGACTTTAACTTTACCATGTGTTAATTCTAATTAAGTATTTATCTGTTGAGCTCCTACCAGGCACTGCTTTAGGCCTGGGGGTGACAGCACTGAACAAAACAAACAAAATTCCTGCCTTCAGGGAACTCACAGTTGGTGTAGTAGTATTTATTAAAGCTTGATATTAAGGTTAATTCCTTAAATAAATTTTTAAACTTTCCAGTTCACCTTTCTACTGAAACCTGATTTGATCAGCCTCAACCCAATTCAGCTTCAGCTGTAGGATAGTTATTTTCATTAAAATGAATGGAGGAATAATAGTTAAAAAACAAAAAAACAGTAACAATTGGATTGATATGTAATTGTGCTCTGCAGGACCCTCCCTACCTCACTTAGTAAACCCAGTGTCCTTCAGGGTCTGGCCCCTGCTCCCCCTCTGACCTCTCTCCCCTCCCCGGCCATTCTATCCCCTCTCCCCACTCTGCTCCAGCCACACTGGGCCCTCTGTTCTTTTGTCTTGGGAGGATCTTCCTCCCTATATTCACTCGGTAGTCTCTATCACTTTTCCTGATTTTATTTGTCTACAGTGACCCCCCCCCCACACCTAACATACTATATATTTATTTACATATGTTTCTTGTCACATCTACCAACAGTTAGGAAAGTTCCAGGGGGAAAGTATTTTTGTGTGATTTGTATGCTACTTAATGGCAGATGGAATACTGTTAGGAAACGGTAAGTGATCAAGTAATATTTTTTCAGGCTTTACTGAAGTATAATTGACAATACTGCACATGTTTAAGGTGCGTGACATGATTTAAGATGGCTAACAGGGATATGAAAAGGAGCTCAACACACTAATCTTTAGAAAATGCAGATTAGAAACAAAATGAGGTATCGCCTCACACCTGTTAGGGTGGCTTCTATAAAAAAGACAAGCGATAACAAATGCTGGTATGGTGTGCTGAAAAGGGGACCATTGTGCACTGTTGGTGCGAATGTAAATTGATCCAGCCACTGTGGAAAAAAAACAGTATGTAGGTCCCTCAAAAATTAAAAATAGAACTACCATATGATCCACCAATCCCACATCTGTGTATATATCCAAAGGACATGAAATCAGTATCTGGAAGAGAGAATCCATACCTCATGTTCCTTGTACCATTACTCACAATAGCCAAGATAAAGAATCAAATAATACTTATGAAAGGATCTCAGTAGATGTGTGATTACTTGATTTCTCTCAGGATATAATAAAGAAAAGTAGTGATAGGTCTGGAAAATGTATAAACTGCTTCTTCTGAAAAAATGCACTGAACTTTTGGGCTACTATATTTAAAACTTAAACTTACAATGTTTTAACCAGTAGAAGCACTTTCACTGTTTGAAAAGGATTGCAAGCCTCTCAGCTGAGTAGAAGTGAAGAGAAAGTGGACTTTTAAAAATTTTGAAGAAGGCATTAAAACAAACTTAAAAGATTTTCTACGGTCTGATATAAAAAACAATATTAACTTCAGGTTGAACAAACTTTCCATTTGTGAAAGTCCACAAATAATAAAAATCAAAACTGTAGATTATGAGTATGACTTTTTTTCTCTTTTGGGGTACCAAAGAAGAGCTCTGTAAGGCTTTCCCATTCACATGGAAAAGCAAAAAGAATGCTCATTAGAAGATATGGGGAAGAAAGATTTGGAAAACATGCTAGTCACCTTTTCGTAATAAAAATGAGAAGGGATTATATGCTTAGTTTAGTGAATGCTAATCAATGTCATCTAATAACCGTCCTGAGAGACATGCTGTCTACATTTTCAAAGTGTTTTTGTTTTTTGGAACTAACCAGGTATTATAGCTATTTTATCCTTCTTGTGAAGTGTAGTTTAAATGTGTTACGTGCTTAGCTTGTAGTGATAACTGTGCCATCGGAGTAATCATCTTGCTGAGCCTGCAGAAAAGCATATGAAAATGTCTCACCAGCATTGTATCTCCTCAGCCATTCGTCAAAGACAGCATCAGTGAAAGTATGCAGGAGGACAAAAATAGGATCATTTGGGGATAAATGGGTTTGCCCTCCTGTTCCATTCAGGAACAGATGAGCCAAATTGTGAAGGCTTCGAACAGCAGGGTCGTACCTTCCTGTGGGGTCACTGTAACCTAGATTATAAAAATATGGATGAGATTAGTCAAAACCATTACAAGTATCTCACTTTTCCGGTCAACAGCAGTGGTTATATTGGGAAACAATATTTCTTAAGCTCGTTAGGTCAATTTTTGCCTTGATGTAATAGCATCTCTTCTAACTACGGTCGGTGTCATTTGTTGCTGTACACAGAGCTAGGATAGTTTTAGGCTAGTGGCACGGCATTTTAAATGTAGCCTCTAGGTTAAAAATGATGGTGTGCAAAGGATACCAGTCAAAATAGATAGAATAATCTATTTTGATAAGGCAAACATGGGTCTCTGTGGAAATAAAGATAGTGGAAATCTCTGGCTTCTACTAAAAACTGCTGACACATTTGAGAGAAAACCACTCTGATTGTCCTGGAACTTAAATTGCCAGATGTTACTTTAGTCCCCTACCTTATTCCTTTTGAATGACTGTCAGCATGTCTATTTTTGGAAAGTTATCTTATTTTCATGGAAAAGTTACAAGTTCTCAGAGCTTTCTTAACATATCTGTGCTAGTTTTAAACATGTGGAAAGCCTGTTGTCAAAACATCATAACTTTTGATAATTATATCTATTCATATGTATTTCTCATATTTTATGTAATACTCATATATGCCATGTAATATATATATTTCTCATCATATATTTTTTCCCACATATGGTTCCATGTTATATATCATGTATAAGGCAGAAGATAAGTATAGCTCATAAACAAAAATGGACAGTGTATGATGTGGGATGGAGTTATAAGTGTTTTGGGTTGGGTTGAAGGATCAGAGATGGAAAAGGGAAAGACTTTATAGTATAAAATTAAATTAGAATTTTAAAATACATTAGCCCACTTATGTAATTGTAGTCAGTCATTCACACATTCATTTTTATACATTTATTACATTTTGTTAATTCAAAAAAAGTTTAAAGATTGCCTGTACTATATATATATGGCATGTGGCTAGGCACTAGTGCTTTCATACACACTGTCAGGAGTTCAATATAATTTGGGTTTTGATTGGGCATCAAGAAGACACAATCTATAAATTCTTTAAAAATGAGTCCTAATAGCCTTAGCTTACATATATATCAGTTTAATCAGAATATAGTGATGATTACTTATTGAATCATCTCCAAATTAGTGCATTTGTATAGAGTTAATACAGTTAGCATAAAAATGGAACAGAATGGCATGCAATTTTGATGATAAAAGAGGAGGGAATTGAGAATAATGATCAGATTTTATTATCAAGTATCTCAGATCATGAGGAAAAAGTAATCTATTCCCCTTTATTTTTAGGAGGGTGTCTGACATGTTGGATACTATATTTAAGGTAGATTTGGACAATAACCAGTTTATAAGAAAGTTAAATGTGATTCTGTTTTAAAACTTTTAAGTATTAATAAACATGATTTAGAGGTATCAAAATCTTTTGTATAGAGACAATGGACTTAGAAAATTTGGATTTGAAATTGTGCTCTGTTACTGAGTATCTTCGGAAATCCATTTCATTTCTTCAGAACTCAGTTTCCTCAGCTTTAAAATAAATAAAGAAATCGTTTTTTTAATTAAACAGGGAAAGCCAAATTATTTATCATTAGATGCTTTTTTGAATTTTTATGGATCTTGAACAATAAGTTATTGGACAGTACACACCTAAATAAAACATATGTCCAAAGCAGGCTTTGTCCAATGTCTATTAATTGTTCAGAATTTTTTTTTAAAGAAAAATATTTGATAAGCTTTCAAAGACTTGAATATTATTTCCCTCTACTAGAATTTGATATAGTTATATACATATATTTTATGTCTGACACTTTTCTTAAAGAAAGTTCTGTTTGAGCTGTGAATTTTGACTACATCATATTAGGAGGTGCTATTTACATAAATTCACAGGATCATTATGGCATTCAAGGATTTTTCAGAGATCTGAATTTGAATATTTCAGGTTACTGTGATAACACTTTTTTACTTGCCTTCCACTGTGTTTCGGAAACTGTTTGTAGAATTGGAATAAAAAGGAGGTGTGTCAAATAAACCGACTTCCAAGCATTGAGCGACATCCTGTGGTTTAGGAAGACGTTGAACCATTGGCCGAGCCACATTTCCAGCTGGGTTTCTCCTAATTGGCCCGCCTTCAGTGCCTGAAAAAATGGGATATGCAAACCTTTATAAGACTTTTTAGAGATTACACTATCACGTCTGCATAGCATGAGCGCTGAAAGATAAGTTCTACTTGGTAGAAGAGAAAAAAAATTTTAAATACATATTTAGTGGCATTATAGTGAGAAAATCTGTTATCATGTCCAACTTCTGTGAGTAGAATTAGATGTGTGATACATAAAATCATCTGAAGAATAAAATGATCACAGTAACAGATCGGGGTCCTGGAATTTGTTAAATCCATGTATGGTTCCTCTACAAGAATGGATTAATGTAAAATTCCACGGTAAATTGAATTTTGCCAAAATAATGACATAAACCTAAATTCCAACTGAAATATGTATTTTACATACACATGAAATTTTGTACTCAATGCTGTTTCAAACCTTCAGAGACATAAAGAAAAGCAACATAAAATCTCTTTGGAAGTGTCTTCTATTTTAATAAACATATTTTCCTGCAATTAATGTGAGAAATAAATTTTTTGAAGGGCAGTAAGAAACAGACACAGAGCTGATACTAGGAATAATATGGTAGGTACCTTAAGGAAGGGAGGAAGTAAGGAAGGGTGAGAGAGAAGGGAAGAGTGACAGAGGACATCAGTCCTTCACAGGTAGATGGCTCCAGAAGAGCTTCACTAAAGAGGAGAGACTTGCAGAATCCTAACGGACTGAGGAAAATTTCCGTAAGAGAATAGTGGGGAGTAGTAAAGATGGAAAGCTAGACAAGAACCATACTGTTGAGAAATAAAAACCAAGATGAGAATGTTACATTAAATTAAATAGGAAATGAGGAGATACTTTAGGTAGTGGGAGGAAAGGAGATGGGTTAGGAGCATTTTGCTTGTCCACCCCAGTGGTCTCCAGCGAGGAGTGTGTGTGTGCGCCCTGGGGGTGTGTGCAGAATGATCTCCTGGGATGGGAAAGATGGTATCACAACATCTACTCATATTCATTTTACCTCTTTCATAAAACTTCCTATGTTGTGTGCTTTATAGTTAATATAATAACATAAACATAATTAATGTAACCTGATGAATTAGCATAGATAACTTTATAATGTAAAAATGAAAACAATATTGAGAATGGAAAGTATCTGTGCATTTTTTAGGTTCACATTATCATCAAAACCTTCAGCTAAACTGTTAGCTAAATTACCAATTCAAGCTGATATTTTGGAGATCACTAATCAGGCAGCTATCAATAAATCCCAAGAAAAAAAGGATTGACTGCATGGGTTGCAAAAATACCACATCTTAACTTGCCCTCATGGAGTTTCACAGTGGAGAAATGTGATAGTAAAACAAATTAGGTGTAAACCACTTTAATTTTAACCTAGTGATTTTTAAATTTGTTTGTATATAGACAACTTCTACTGAACCTGTTAATATCCCATGGATTGGGGCCCTGTGGACTTTCCATACAGAAATGAATGAAAAATTCTGAGTATCTGAAGGAGAAAATAGATTTAAGAAATACAAAGAACAATGTTTTTCATGTGATGAATCAAAGGTGATTTTTTAGTGGCTGGAAGTATTATAGGTGTCAGGAATTCAATCAGTGCACCGAATTTGGTGCATTGATGATGTATTGGGGAGAATATGATGCAGCCAGCATATGAAAACATAGGTATGGAATGTTTGCTCTGAGGATATGTATGTGTGGCTGCCCTGTAAAAGATTATCAATGAACCCCCAGGAATGGATAATTTCACCTGAAAAGAAAAGCAGAGGAAAGAATTTCTAGAAGTATATAAGATATATTAAAGCATTTGGCACTATGTCAGACACATAATATGTGTTGAATAACAGTGTTGTTTTCCTTTTACTGGCCTAAAAAAAATAAGACGCTTGTTATTTATATCTCAAACTAAGGCAAGGGGTAATCATCAAATTTGTTTCACCTAAAATACATAATCTTCAATTTTTCATGAAACTGTCTGAGTTATGAGACTTGTTACATTAATTGACAAGAAAAACTGGGACAAAAACAAAATCATCTCCTCTTTCTTCTTCTCTCCTATGTTATAATTTTATTTATCCATTTAAATTGTGCCATATTTGGCAGTATGATCAGAATATGTTTGGAAAACTCCTAGGCCAAAGTACAGTAGCCTGCTCAGAAAGAGACGGATGTTTTGGTATCTAAAGATATACTGATCCTCTGTTTCATTTACCTGCTACATAGTAGGAACCACTCATTCAGCATGCCAAACAAATGAAAGTTTATTCTAATTTTTAAACTTCTACAAAAGAGAATTTCATGCACTATCACTCACTTCTCATAATCCTATGCTACTAAATAATCTTTCAATATTGAAAAAAATATACCTAATTCCTTTGTTCTATTTGGAGTATTATCTTTTTAAAAATATTCTTTTTTTAAGTTTACAAAGTAATTTAATATTTATGACTAAAAATATATGCAGAATAAAGGTTATGAATATAATATATAATAATAAAATAAATTCTTATAATTCTGATTTATATAGAAGAACAGAAGTAAAATAGCCAAACATGCCTGAAGAATGAAAATAAGATGGGATAGGGAGACTCTAATAACTAAGACCCTGTGTTAGTGGCACAGTGACACATAATAATATGGTCAAAGGAAGAGAATAAGCGGTTCAGGAAAAGATCCTTGTAACAGTAACTTGATTTATGGCAGTAGTAGCATTCAGATTACTGGAGAAAAGATGCTAGTCTAGGACAACTAGTTAAATATTCTTTTTGTGTTCACGTTGAGTAAACTGGATAACAGCTAGCAGGCATGCATCTTTTATACAGTCTTCCTTTTCTTAAAGGTCTCCTTCATATCTCCTTTTGTTTTCTTACCTTTTGACTTGAATAAAATTTTGGTCTCAGGGCACTTCCAAATCCTTCTGCATATTTCAGATTTCACAGGGAAACATTCTCTGTGAAATCCTGGCATAAGACACATGACTAGTAAGCAGTGCTGAGTGTACTAAGAGGATTAATTTATACAATTCTACATTTTCAAAATAAAGTGAGCAGTGCACTGACCAGATTCCTCAAGAAAAGCAACATAAAAATACGTAGGCACTTTTTCTTTCCCCTGGAGCACCGTATAGATTGCCTTGAACATCATATTGTTCAATGAATATCTGTACATGGATTCTGCATAAGAAGAGTAAATTTTAGTCTGAAGTCCTTGGTAGAATGAAGGGCCTTCAAGCAACAACACATTTAATCACTATCTAATAGGGAATTTTGAATGCTAGGTATCATTTGGAACTTACTGTTACAAAGAGTTCCTAGGGTATCATAATCTTCCAAGGATTCGCAGACCACTCGCCATTGAGAAAAGACGGAGTTGGGGCTTATCAGGGTGGAATCCAAGAGGCTTCTGGAGCCCATGAGGTCATCGGTGCAAATGTCACAGATGTTCTTCCCAGTCGCAAAATTCCAGTAAGGAAGGGAGAAGGAAGGGTCCTGCAGCATTTCCTGCATCACAGAAACCCTTGTCAGCGTTCTCTGTTCTGGTTAAGATTCTCCGTCTCTGCATGAGGAGCAGGAGAACTGGCAGTCTGTTTTATGGGCTCTCTTCAGCCACTTAGGAACCTGGAAGTCTCAGTGGTGTCTGAAGGGCCCACGTAGTTAAATACTTCATTGAACAAAGCTTCAAACACACTACAAGGAGTCATTTAGACACTAGAGGGAATGAGACTCCACTCACTACACAAAAGTCTCTGCAAACAAATTTTTTTTGGGAGAAAAAGGGTCTTCCTTTTATTTTTTAGGCCGCCATTACATTTCCATTGGTTACACCAAGCATTATCATGAATAACTTCCACTCCTTGACATTTCCACCTCCTTCCGTTTTCCTATCTCTAATTCAGGCATCACTAATTCTTGGTGTAGAGCCAGACCCAGCCTTGACCTATGTGGAGCAATGATTTTTGTTTTGTTTCTGTTTTTGAATTTAACTCGAATGATTAGTCATTGAGATTCTGTTTTGGCCACAGGCTACAGAGGCTCTTTCACCTTTACCATGTCTGTTAGGCACTAGAGGTGTTGTATTTAGAGACCCTCGCTACAGAATCTCAACTATTAAGACTCAGGCTTCTGCCCAATACTAATATGGACAGGAAATGCTAAAAAGAAGCAGAATACTGCTTTGTGCATACTGTTAGACCAGAGACCAAGTTTCGCTTTAGAGCTAAGCTCAGCAATTTAAAAAGTGCTGGACTCAAGATCACATGCTTATATTTTACTGGTGTCCTTAGAATATATATTATTGTTATTTTATTGCTATATGTGTTATTTCTTATTCATTTAGACCTTTGGGAAGTCATATTTAAAGTGTGGGATTTAACTTTTGGGATCACCATGGTTTTATCTCATCTCCCAAGCATTTAGTACATTTCTGCTTTTTTACTTTAAACCCTTTCTAGCAAGCATTTCCTTGTCCTCAGGATATTTTAGAGGACCAAAAGCTTTCCAGCGCATCCCAGTTACTGATCTCCAAGGGTGTACGGTCCTTGTTTAGAAGCCATTGTTCTAGCTCACAAAAATTAGTGACAGCTCCCAAGGGATCATTAAGAGTCAGTTTGCGGTTCAACAACTGACATTTGAGAGCTGGAGCATATTCATGTGGCATTTCAACTGTGCATTACTTCTAGATTGTAATTTGTTGGATCCCTTGTGCTGCTGAGTTTTAAAAATGTAAATTGCAGAGGTTGAAGTTTACAGAAGCAAAATTGAAGCTTTTATATACTTTCCACCTGCCCTTTCATTTCAGTGTGCCCATGGGAAAGTGACTTGAAGTCACGAGGATGTGAAGTTGATTACAAATGACAGATTTAGCTACTCATAATCTAAATGTCTTGTTACTAGAGCTATGAATATGAAGTTCAGAGGATCAGATGAATTCATTTAATCCCTCAAACTGCATATGGGTTGACTATTTTCATACCAATATTTTATTCTGTATTTTAATGCATCAGTTTTCTCTTTTCCAACCATTTATTTTCTTGGAATAATGCTAGACATAAGCATACTGCAAATTAATAAATGAATCTAAACACCTTTTCTGCCCTCAGATATTTTTTAACTAATTTTTAGATTTAAGTTGGAGGAGAGAGACTTGTTATTTCCCATAGGAAACAGGTTCAATTTGTGGAAGTACTCATTGAGATCTAATAATTTAAAGTTTTATCTTAAAATTACAATACTTTTCTCAAGAAAAAGCACTTGGTAAAAGAAACAATAATAAAGTATCCATGTTAATGGATGATTTAATATGGTGTAAGCTTGTCTGCTTAAAAATAAATAGGAAGTAACTGTGTTTGGGCTGATGTCTACTTTATGCCCAAAAATAATGACTTTTAAGGAAAAATGAAGTCTGATGTGATGTTGTTAATAGGTTTCTTCTATAAGCCTCAGAGTGGTAAAGGCATGGAAAAAATGGAGCTCAATGAAAATATGACAATATAAATGGTAGGTACCTTTTTCATCATTTAAATCCTATACCATGTTAGAAAGAAGCATCAACTGGCATCAATGAGATGTATATTTGGGATGTAGAAGACTAAGTGCATACACATGTGCTTCATTCAGACAGGAAGGGGCAGTGGTTAACATATGATAAGGAAGACAAATCAATTGAGATTCTTTTCTTACAAACTATATGAGGGTAATTTTTAAAATTTCAAAGCTGTGGAATATGCTCCACACTTTAATTCACAGCTACAAATGTCTCTTCACAGATATACTTTCTTTTCACTTCACAAAAGATTAATTAGTAAGTAATTAGTGCAAGGAGAAACTTAACCAAATGTCAAAGAGAAATTAATAACATGAAATTGCTTTGTCGTCACACATTTTGATTATTCGGAACACAGTGAATTAGAATGTCTTACAAACAAGGCTCCTGCCTTGTTTGAAAGTGGAAATGTTTCATGCGTACCTGCATGTCCCTCTCCAACTGCAGCAAATGGTACCTGTGCCACGTGAGAAAAGCTGGTCCTTCATGAGAGAAATCCACTTCACTAAAGCTCTCCTGTCCTGTTCCAAGGAAGGTCTTTTTGACTGAGTAATAGTGTGTCCAAACAAAGTAGTTATAAATGGAAATATTCTCAAATTGTGGTGTGTTGTCATCTGGCCCCAGGATTTCTTCTGACCGCCTGGTGGCAATGACAAACTGGGGGTGATCTGTGCGCTTTGCCATATCCAGGGCCTGGATGAAATGGTTCCTTTCCTCTGTGCTTAAGTCCAGAACATTCCTCCTGACTTTAGGGATACAAAATTCAAACATGAAAACATCTGCTTTGTCAGATGGATAGAGAATAAGCATGATCCTCTTTTAACACTATGTCCCATTTACCCATTAATGATAATTATCACATATGCTCAATTCATTTTATACTTTAAAAAATATTCCCTGCTAAAAATCCCTTCTTCAAGCCTGCCTGCTGTCTCTTCTGCATCCTAAGGGATTTTTAGGGTTCTCACAAGCTTTCCTTCAGCTTAGTGTGGACTTTACAATTCTGTGATCCTGTTTTATTTATTTCTGCTCACTATTGCCATATTTCTTAAAATTTTGTACATTTTTAATGTCATAAATCTTATGAAAACATGTTATGAAGTATAGATAGTGGTTAAGACCAGGGATGCAGTTTATGACTCTGCTCACATTTCTCTAAGCCTTAGTTTTTCATCTGTAAAGTGTGCGTGAAAATAATACCTGCTTAAAGAGTAGTTAAGATTGAAGAGTACACACATGAAAAGTAATTAAACCAGAACCTGGCTCATAACAAAAACTCAATAAATGTTCAGACCCTGGCTTATAATAAAGATGTTAAACCTTTCGTACAATGTTTGGCACATAAAAAACAATCAAGTATTGCTGGCTGTTTATCTAAAGCTTGTTATTTATTGCTATTTAGGCTGCAGGCCAGGCTTATGATCTAAAATGGCTGAACTTGATCATTACTGTGGGAAGTTTCTTTGGGTCAGCAAAGTATAGTGGAAGGAGCCCAGGGATTATAACTGGACAGATCTCAGTGTGACTTATGGATTTTCCAAGTACCAGCTACTTGGATTTGACCATTCAAAGCTTACTTTTCACTTAACAGAACTACCTTGAGAAGTTACTGGAAGATATGGTCATAAACACTTAGCAAAGTTACTCCCATATATTAATTGCTCAACAAACATTTTGAAGGAAGTACTATTAAGTCAGAAGATCTGAGCTTCAAGCTCCACTCTTAAATCTAATGAATTTCTTGGCCTTTCTAAGCTTCAATTTCCTCAACTGTGAAAAAAAAGAAGTGAGCGACAAGATTTTTGGGTGTTCTTCCAGCTCAAGTGATTTAGGATTCCATTAAACGCTCTGAGTTTCACACAGGACTGCATGTCCCTTCCCATCCCCACTTACCTGTGAGAACCCTCTGGTCACAGGCAGCCCCTCCCCATCCAGGACGGCAAGTCCCACAGTTGTGTCCTGAGAAATTGCCATTGCAGTTGCATGTCCTATTGAAGAACCGTGTGGGCCAGCCCTCCCGGTCGTCTCGGCCATCATGAGGGTACTGGGGACTGTGGGGTCGGGAGTCTGCAGTCACTCCCTCACATGTGCCCCTCCCTGATGAGGAGCCACAGCGATCACTGCCTGGCCCAGACGTGGGGGACAGGTCTGGGCAACACACACCGCTTCTCAAAGCTTCGGCCGTGACACACTCTCTTGGGAATTGAGCCCAGGCCTGTTGAAAACATAGCAAGGGCAAAAAGATGTATCCCAGAAACAGGAGTTTTTGAGCTTTCATTTTGCTTGAAGCAAGAGTGAATGACAACTCTCTGGTTCACAGCCCTTTGTGTAGAGACTGAGGCACATAAATATAAAGCAAGCTGAAAAGGAAAAAGCAAAATGGGATTATGGAAAGTTTTTTTGTGCTGTTAAAAATGGCATAAACCTTTCCCAACCCACCTGCAAACTACTTTTCATATCTGGAAAATGATATTTCCAGCAAATAATAAAAATAGTAATTTACCTTCTAAAATTTAACATGTATAATGTCTACTTAATCAAATCCCTTGTCCTAGTCATTTATTTTTCTTCATTTTTAATCTCTATTTATATAAAAAAATACCCTGCATGTCATTTATCAAAAGCCTTTCTTAGCAGGTCCCCAACATTAATTACACTTAACTATGGAACAGAAATATTGAGAGATTTCCAGTGAGTTAATTTTTGTGATTTAAAGTCCCCCATCCTAAGGGAGTTTCGGCGGGAGCCTCCCACACCCCTTAAAGCTTCTCTCCAGTACCTTGAACTCCTGAAGGGATTCTCTATCGAATCTCTCTTAGAACGGAGTGTTTTATATTTGCTTGTCTCCTGATGTCAGAGCTGTTAAGTGTATGTGGGTTTCTGCCTGATAACTAAGACCAAATCTGGGAGGGGCTGGTCCTCCTAGCCCGCCCTTACTAATCCCTTCCACTTCTATGGGTTTTTCTGCCTTTGAAGTACTTAGTTAGCACATGATTTCCTTCCCACTGATTTCCTTGTGATGCTTAAAGTTTTAAGAAAAGGTCAGAGGCACTTATTTGGAATACAAGTCAGAAAAACTAGAGGGCTTTTGTTTCCATTGTAGAGATTTATTTTTTCATATGATGTATCTTTAAAGGCTGAAACAAGATTACTTACTTTTTCTTAGTGGTACAAGGGCTAGGCTAGTGCCTCTAAGTGATGGTAGCTTTCTGTTTTGTTTGGTCTTAAAAACATATGCTGCCACTCTTATAATTTTAGAAAGAATAATTATAATAGAAAAAGAATCAGATACCATTATACCATCTCACATGACTTTGGCTATCGTGGTGCCTGCTGATGTTGATCAGACCATGAGGGCCCTTGCTCCCAACTCCCCACCTCCTCTGGGGTGGTGTCCTTCTCTGTGACAAAGCATCACAGGGTCACTGCTACTTTTGTTGTTTAGAAGATGGCTACTAAATGGGTTCTTCTTTCCAAATGTCTGCAAGTAGCCTT
This sequence comes from Manis javanica, assembly GCF_040802235.1. Taxonomy (NCBI): domain Eukaryota; kingdom Metazoa; phylum Chordata; class Mammalia; order Pholidota; family Manidae; genus Manis; species Manis javanica. Next base: position 54,402,688 of record NC_133157.1, read on the forward strand.
AAATCAATAACATTAATTAAAAAATTTTTAAGTGCTTTACTAATTTTAATGGTTTGATACCATCATTAACCAATATTTCAAGGCTTTGTACCCATTCACATAGGGAAAACTTAATTGTGAAAAATAATGAATATGAAATAATTGTTTTGGTTGTTTCAATTTTTTAGTCTTTTTGCTGGGTCAACGAAGATTGTTTTCCTCTCTTAAATAAAGTTAGTAGCAATGTACCAATACTGGCTTCTTAGGTTTAACAAAAGTACTGAAGTTATGTACGTTAACTTTATGGGAACTTGGTGAAGGACATGTGGAAGCTTGGCAATCTTTGTAACTTTTGAGTATATCTAACATTACTCTAAAAAATGTAGTATTTCTTTTAAAAACTAAGTAAATCTACTAATATATATTCATTCATATGAACCGATGTAAGTAAACTACAGTATGTCACATAATATTAAAAGCAAAACACAGAACAAAAATGAGGCTGTTCCCATTACACCTCTTTGTTGTAGAAGTCCCACAGTTAACCCTGAATGTAGTGTGATCCATGACTTATATAGACCATATGAAGTCATCAGTGTCAAATCACATAATATTAATTACATGTAAGAATAAATGCAGTATGCTATTCTGATATTTCTGGGCCTTATTGGACCTGTGCACCCTCTAGGATCCTGTGGGAATCCCGCCTCAGAGATCACTGCTCAGAGTGATCTTGTCTAGTCACATAGAATTCATCTATGTGCTGGGGAATCCCAAGTTAATACTAATAATAATCTCTCCACAGAGGTCCTGACATATATTTAGCTGCCTACTCACTAAGTCCACTTAGATATCTAAGAGGTTCATCAGATATTTATAAAACATGTTCCTCAGTCTTTCCCATCCCAGTAAATGGCATCACTGTTCATTACTTAGGGAAAAAAACCAACACACAAAAGACCTTGTCTCTTCCTCTTTGTTTCGTACAAACTACATTCATCAGCTGGTCTAACAAAGTCTAACTTTGAGCCATCATTATCCTTCACCTGGCCCGTGGCAATAAGTTAATTTATCCCCACACCTTCCATGCTTAACTACAGAGGAGTTTATTCTCCATGTAAGATTTTATTCTCTCCTCAGCAGTCTGAGAGAGCTTTATATTGCTGATCCCTGATTACCATGGCTCTCAGCAAAACTTATCAATGGCTTTTGAAAAACACCTAGAATAAAATCCAAGTGCTTGTATGAGCCTATATAGTCTGGTCTCTCCTATCTCAGACAACCTCCTAAAATATTCTCCCTGCCTTCCCTTTTACTTCTTGTTCAATGACAAAGCTTTTTACCATCTTTGTGTGTTACCTTATTATTCCTTCTGCTGCTTTTCCAAGTCTTTGCTTTGTTATTTCATTCAGGTCTCTCTTCCAACATTACCTCTTCAGAGAGACCTTGCCTGACAACCCCACCTAACATAGACCTCTCATCCCTCACCCCATCATTCCTTCCTCCCTTTTTAAACTTTAGTCTTCATGGTACTAAATACTAATTTTTTTGTTTTGCTTATTCATTTTTCATGTACTTACTGTCTTCCTCATCAGAAGACAAGCTTTTGTCTTTCTTTTTTCAACTGATCTGAAAGATCTCTAAGGAGCCATATAGCCATTTTTTAAATGAACTAGGACTAGACATCTGATGTATGTATTCCTAGTCTAGTGATTAGCCATACTGTCACTAAAATGAATGGATACAAAATACCTCCAGTATCTTTATTAGCTAATATTTCTGAGCATCTGTTATTTCCTAAATGTTCTACATACATTCTCTCATCCTTTCAAAATATTATTAAAAATAGTAACTTTATCCCTGTTTTGCAGATTAGGAAACAGAGGCTTATGGAGGTTAAAAACTTAAAAAAAATCATCTAATATGTAAGTGGCAATTTCAGGTTTTGAAATTAACTTAGTTTGGTTCCAAAATGTTTATGCTTTGCAAGTACTACTCACGTTCTAAAAAAAGAAGTCTGGGGAATGAAAAGACTCCTGTATTGTGGAGTTGTTAAAATGTCTCAATCTAGCAAAATTATTCACAGCAGAGGTCAGAAATCAGTATCAAAATACATGTGTAACTAACTCCTTAGCTTACTAAGAAATTATTTTATAATACTAAAATAAAAGATTTTATACAGTGGAAATTAAGTTTTATGCAGTAATTTTGCCTTATGATAGGACACTGGGCAAAGCCTGAAGCTTTGCCTACATGTATCAGTCTACAGCATGAACCAAACAATATGTGTATTTTTGAAAAATTATTAATGGCTTATTATTACTAGTTAACAAACATAAATGCTCAAAGACTTAAATAAATGATACTCCTGAGTTGCATAAGTTAACTCTTCATCTTAAAACATTATGAAACCATAAAAATAGCTTTGAAGACAATGGGGAATAAGTACAAGAAAGAGTACTTGACACAGAATTAAGACTTGGGCTGTTCAGAAATACACATGTTGGGAACATAATAGACCAGTTAGTACCCACCACTGTTGTGTGTGTCATACCTTCATGGCTGATGTGAAGACTGCATCTCAGGAGAAAGGACTGATCCCTCCTTCCTATTTTTTTTCCTTTGAAGTCTTAAGATTGTCATTGATAAAGGAAGTAATACAAAGAATCTAAATGACTGAAAGTTTCTGTGATGACTGCCCTTGCACTGTTCACCATGAAAGAACTTATTCACTATGTAAGAACTTATTCACCATGTAAAAACTTGTTCGTTATGCTTCAGAAGATTGGAGACTGTTGAGAATTAGGCTTGGGGTTGGTTAATGATTGTGCATTGAGTCCCCTATACAGAATTTTATTGTTGTTAACAACCATATGATCTATAAATATGAGAGATGCCCTCTCAAAAAACAAAAAAAAAGAGAATCTAAATGGTAAGGACAGGAATTTAGGTTGAATTGAGGAGACAAAGAGTTTCTGCAGCATCTTTATGAATATAAATATCTTCAGGATTAGTTGTGACAAATAATACTGAATATATTCATTGTCCAGTTGGATTACATATTATTAAATTATATGCTTACTTCTACTAAGCTTAGACTAATGGTGAGAATTCCAAAGGCATTAAAGGCAACTCAAAGTCGACTGTTCAGCCAGTCATGTGTTTTTACCTCATAGAGAAGCTTAAATTGACTGAAAGCAAAGGGGAAGGATACTTAGACCTGCGTTCTTGTGTCACTGAGCAGAGATTCAGTCAAGCATTATGTTTCTTTTTTAGGACACAATATTTGAAGTTGAGGCCTCAGATAAATAAACACAGTCTCTATTAAAATGTGCCATTACTTCTTAAATTGAGTTTTCAAAGCATACCGCAATATTGTAAATTCTGGTGTAGGGACATTTAATAATTTTATCTGTGATTAGTGGAATTCTTTCTTGCTAAGTTAGTATTCAAACATGTAAAGTATTTCTTTTACTGATGGTTTATATTCTTCTTATTTTATGAAATGGCCTTGTCTGATTTCCCTACAGAAAAATTTCTAAATATATGTGTGTTAGGCATCAAAGTCAAAATAACCAGACACTTGTGTTTGGAGTAGAATTAAGTGGTTCATTTATTGTGTAATTAAATTGATTTTGTTCATTTACAAAGATTATGTCAGCACTATAATGTTGGTAAAAGATAAAGTTCCTATTATTTTGACATTTCTAAACCTATCTCTTTGATCATCATCATTGTTATTATCCTCTTTCTTAGCACCAGTGTGCAAGGGGCTAAACCAGGACTGATACTTTGAAATGGTGAGTAGTATAGCCATTATACTCCAAGTGATTACAACATAGTGAAGTATACATATGTGTGTTTATGTATATGTATGTTATGAGCAGATTGGCTCATTCTTTTACTTTTTTTAACTATCTTTTCAAATTATGTAGAAGGAGCAAAATATCAAGCCTATATAATCTATATCAATAATGTTGACACTGTTTCTGCTTTTACATCTATTATAATACTCATAATAAAAAGTGTAACTGACATTTCTTCTTTCTCTTCCTTAAACATGTTTCAGAGGGAAGAATGCTTGACTATGTATTTTTTAACTCTATTACAGTTACAGACAAATCTCAGAAAATAGCTTAACATAATTGTTAATTTTCTCTTCATACTAAGTATAAAAGTAATGTCCCTCTTTAGAGTGTTTTTCCTCTGAGACTTATAAAGTCTTCATTTTGTGAACTTTCTGCCTTCAACACATGGCTTTAAAGGCTACCATGCATACTTGTGTCAATACAGTGAAAAGGGAAGTAGTATATAGTATTAGTATATGGGAGATTTTTTTTTTCTTATGAACCAGACCTGAGAGTAGTTTTCATTACTTTCTGCAAAATTTCATTGGCTAGAAATTAGTCATTTGGTCCCACTCTGCTGCAAGGAAGGTTGGAAAATGTAGAAAAGTGGGCCAAAAAATGTGCTGGTTTTCTTAGGGGTCTCACTGAGAAAGTAAGGTGGTCTGCAGAAGCCAACTTACTATGCTACTCATTACAAAGGTTGTTATGCTTACTTATTCACATCTTGCTCTGAATATCTACAAATTCTTGAGATTTGCAGAATAGCTTCGTTAATGTCAACAGTGACATCTTACCTTTTAAAAAATTTTACAAGAATTCCAAAGTATGATTCTAAGAAAAGTGCTTATATAGATTCTATAGAGAAAAGGCTTTTGCTTTTATTAGAGAATGACCTATTAGCACTGCTCATTTTCTGTTTTCAAGGGCTCATTAATTTCTACTTTTCTATTTTTATATTTGCCTCTTGCTTGTTTCATAACTCTTGCTTGTTTCCTGTTAGTAGGAAAGATATGTCTCACTTATCCATTAATTATCAACCCTTTTGTGTCTGTGAGCATCTGTAAGGGAAGGGAACTCACACTGCCGAAGTACTCACATTATTGGGTGCAAATTTGCAACATATCTTATGTTTAATGCTCACACCAACTTTATAAGGTAGATATCCTCACAGAGGTTCATAAAACTAAAATTATTTGCACAAGTTTGTATACCAGCAAATAGGCAATCTGGAATTGAACATGATTTTTAGTTCCACTTGCAGCAATAGTTCCACAGCATTACAGCTGATTGTGGTTGGGTTATTATACAGTTTGAAATAAACAGAACAATTGTAGAAGAGTATAGGGATGGAGGGAAAAGATAGAAAATTATAAAAAGCAATCAACTGATGTCTAAGGGATGGGGAAATTGGTTGAGGGAGGACACTTCTTTTATGAGTTGGGTTAATATCTTGGATTAACAATTAGAAGACTATAACCTTTTAATATCACATTTCTTATCTAACTCTCTTGTAATGTTTGGAGTGTTATTTGAGTCTCCTTTTGGTCATATTAAATGTTTTCCCATATTTTGAAATAAGCTGTAACAGTAGGTTATTTTCTTATGCAGATTTATAAGTAAGTCAGTAAAAATAAAGTTCTGTATTCTTTTTGAAGTGCCTAGTGATTTTCCTCCCACATGCATGAAAGGTTTAAACAAAAAAATAGGAACCTGAAGAAAAAGAAAGTCAAGCCCAGATATTTAATCGGTAGGAAAGATCAAATGGGAAGAAAATGAAAGTTTTCTTTTGAAGCATAGTAATCCAGTTAAAAACTAATTTATGTTCTCTGATAATAAATATTTCCATCATTATTTTAATCCTTGAATATAAAGAAAGCCAGATTCTTAAGACATTAGGCACTGCCATTGCTGAATTTTATTATTTAAAAAAAATGTAATTTGGCATACTGAATACTTTTACCTAATAGATAAGATATTTAGCCTAAATTGGCCAAAGTTTTAAGCTTTTTTGTTTTTCTTTATAGCTAGATATTTTCGACATAAAAATTGTTCTTTCAAAATAGAAGTGGAATACATACACACAACAACTCAAAGAGCAAAAAGAAAGGCAGTGAGTACCCCTTTCCCCACCACTACACCTCTGTCCCCACCTTCTCAAGACTAACTTCTAAGAAACTAAAAAGAAAATTCTAATTGATAATGTATTACAATTTTCCCTAGGCATTCTTAACTTTTCAAAGTGATTTATACTTTTTTCAAGTACTTATTTATTCTTCATTCTTAAAATAGATTTCTCAATTTGTATCTTATTTTCTATAGAAAATATTTTCTATTTTTAATAAAGTGGAAACATTGGCAGTGACAGCCATAGATTGGAGCAGACTTTAGTAATTATAAGGAAGCAGATTTTAGTTAAACAAGTGCATCTAAGAAGAAAATCTCTTATAATGAGCCATGAGCCCCATGTCACTGGAGGCAGTAACACAAAGGCTAGGTGAAACACCAGTGACATCTGGAGAGATTTTCACATTAGGAGAAAGTTTTGACCACTGCATGCTTATCTAACCTGCAGATTCTATTATTGCTTCTAATATAAAAATAAATATTGTGGTAAAGACTTGTGGTGCTTGCCCATAATGGTTTCTTTATTCTTCCAGGCATATGGGGATTCTATTTTGCTGTTGCCTTGTAACTAGGCGGGGCTATGTGGTGAGATATTTCGATGGATTATGTTAGAAGGTAAAGTATGTCACTTCCAGAGAAGCATTCAGTTGCTGGCACAATTCTTACATCTTTTTCACTTAATGCCAGACAATTATGAAGGAGGTTCCTGGTAAAAATGGCAGGGTTACAAGATCCAAGCAGTCTTGATTACTGAGAGGCTACAATGGCATATAAAGGGATACTGCATGCATGAGAAATAAACTCTTTTATGTGTGGAGACTGAGAGTTGGACATGTTAGCATCATCTATGCTTATCCTTCTCTTGACTAATTTACCTTTACATTGCAAGGTATGCTTCAGTTTATTTCTGATCTGGTATCCATACCAGGAAACACGCCAGTGTCTCATTTAGTTTTCTCAGAAGACATAGGAAATAGATATGTTCATTCTTACCCAGGTAAGAAAGGCTCAGAAGAGGTTAGGCAACTAGCAAAAGGTAGTTGGTAGAAAAATTGAGGTAGAGTTGCCAGATAAAATACAGGACTTCAGGTAAATTTGAATTTCTGATAAACAACAAATAATTTTTTTAGTGTAAGTATATTTCATGGGACATAAATATACTACAAAAATGTTTATTGGTATTCAAATTTACCTGGAAACTCTGTAACTTGATTTGCTAAATCTGGTAACCTTAACTTAGAGCCTTCAAGGCACACACTGTGTCTACAATTCCATAGCCACAGTATATTCTGTGTTCTGGAGACCAATGTAATTTTTTAAAATCAAAAGTTACAAAAGGTATTGCTTATAATCCTTCCATATTATCTTCAACCAAAGTATGTGGATAATATGATCTGAATAGAACTGATACACTCATTGCTCTTGAACTGATTGGTCTAAACCAGCATCTGATACCAGCTTAGGTCCCTTTCCTTCCATGTAGGACTTTCACCAGTTCGTCACATTCATTCTTGTGGATGCTGCACTGTGTCAAGTCACTAAAAAAAATGACATAATCCTCCTGTGTGCCCCAAGTCTAAAGCCTTAAAAGAGAAAATCAAGTTTTCTTTTTGGTTCTGTGAGGTGTAGAAAGATGTAAATTATTTAAGTTCTGCAAGCTAATCCACTATGCAACTTTCCAGAAGCTGGAAGAGACATTGGAATTAGGTCATTTTATATTCTTGTTTCCTAGTAAACAAAGCATTTGAAACACATAATTTAAAAAAAAACTCAGATAGCAATGCTTGTGATTTGTCAGTGACTTGTTGCTGGATTTTTCATATGACTTTTAGAGTAATACCATGCTTTCAGGCAGAAAGAGTTTGCATTCCTTTCTTCTTTTTCCCTTGTAACTCATATGATCTTGGAATAAATCCAGTGTTTTGAGACTGAGATGTGGCCTTTGACTGGCTAAATAATCAAGTCTTTGTTGTGAGGCAGTAACAGAAGCAGCTTTCTCCATCTTCCATTCTCACTTCAGCTATCATTCAGTAACTACAGGCTTAGTACTGGGCAGTGGAACGGTGCATAAAGAAATCAAATGTGCCCCACATCACCTAGTCTCAATGAGCTCAAATAATTTTAAAATGGCATATAACATTAATTACTAAAATGGAGGTAAATGGCCATAGAAATGGAAATATAGAGTGTGGCGTTATATTAATTTTGGTTGACCTAAGATCATTAATTTATTCAGTAAATTATTGATCATGTATGTGTTGGACACTGTGAATGCAAAGGGAATACAGATATTCACAGTGCAAAAATGGTTGTCTTCCCAAGAAGTTTATATTCTAGTCAAAGAACCAGTGTATAGACACCTGTACACACACACAAACATGCACACACACATGCACAGAGAGGACAAGTTAAAATAAATCCTAAACCCTGCAAGTCAAATAAACAGATATATAAATAAAAAGCATTACCAATTGTGGTGTGGACACAGGAATGGGTAACGGGAAGGTTGGAAAACTTATTTTATTTTTAATAAGATTAGGGTGGTTTTTGTAGAGAGGTGGCATTTAATAAAGAAGTATTAAAATATTGCTTACACTGAATTTAAATTCGTATCTTTCATATATCATCCAAAGTTAATTAATTTTTTTTTCTTTTTCTATTCTACTTGACTTGACTTTACCCAACTTCCCTGTCTCACAAAGTGATATTTATGTGATGACATGCAGGGCTGGTCGTCAGCTGCTACACCCCAGTAGGGTTGTTGTTAGTTGCTAAACCACTGAAACACTTTCCCCACCAACACGCAGATAGCTCCCCAGAGCCCAGGCCCATTAGACCTCCTTTCTCAGGACACTCAGTGCCTTCTCATGATCCAACAACTATCATGTTAAAGCCAAGTGTAAAGGACTCTGCTCTTTATATCTGCTCAACTAATCAATGCATCTTTCTTACTACTGTTAACAGTTTTAAACATTACCCTTGGTTACATCTAGTTGTTACAAAAATAGTTGCTGTGGATGATTCATTTACAGAGGGACCTGGAAAGTTCTAAGATGGAGAACATTCAGAGAGCCACAGGTAATTGTTACATAATCATATAACCAATATAATCAGAGATTGAAGGCAGAAATTACAAATTTTCAGTTAATTTCCTCATGAACGTCAGCATTTTACATTCACTATCTTACCCATTAATAGTTTTATTCCTTCTTCTCTTTGGTCCTAAAAACAGCCTATATCCTTTTGACCTTCTTCATTAATTTGCAATAATAAATGTTTTTATACATATTTTACATTTTTCCTTAATTAAGTGACATTTATCATAAAATGAATTCAATATTAAGAATATTCAGAAGGCAGTATTTCTGAGTTGTTCAGTGACTTACTGCCAGAATTTTCATACAATTTTTGGAGTAAGACTATACTTTGAGGCAGAAATAGTTTGTAAAGGAATGATGTGATGTTGGAATAATAGTTTTTATTGGTTCTGTATTTTTCTCTTCCCTCTCATTTGAGTCAGCCAGGCTTTTGGAATCTTTCCCTGAACAGTAAGAACAACCTAAGCAAGAGTGTTTCAGAAAGTCAAAGCCAATTGAAGTGATTCCATTGGATTAACTGGCAAGAGAGTAAAAGGAGAGCATGCATAAGGAGCTAATGGAGAAGCTATATTGGGCAAGGGAAAGAGGGTGCGGACACGTAGGAATATATTGGGGTCATTATCTAAGGGGTTATGGGGACCCTGGGAAGTGTTTCCTGACAGAGAAACAAGGAGATGGCCAGTGTTCATTGGGGTTAACAGCATGATGTACTTAGGGAGGGGTGGCTTGAATCACAGGATCCTAACCAAAGTAATATTATTTAACCTGATGTGTAGCGGTAAGTGGAGAGCCACTGCATTTTGAGCAATCACTCTCATCCAGCAGTGGCCAGGATATGCTGAAAATTAGCATTCCTTCCCACAATTTCTTGGAATCACTTAAAGTCTCAGATTCTTACAGTCCTGAGTAGGGACAGACCCCCATTCCTCACTGGAATTTATCCCATCTCAGTGGAGAAGGGACTGACTGAAGGAAAATAAAACAATGTTTTCACTTACAACTGAGTTTGTGGACCAAGGTATCATGGAAAGCACCAAATTTTGAGGGGTAAACATGTCTTGTTTGGCCAGCATAGAGCTAAGGAGAAATGGGTACATGTGTCTTTAGGCAAAGCTTGCAGTTCTCAGGTTGCCTACCATTTTCCTCAATTGTCTCAAACTCTCCTGTCTGGATTGAAATTCACTTTTCAACCCACCCTCTTCTGCTGACAGAAACATAACAGATATTTAGAATTTCAGTCTTGATATAGTTTTTCAAGTCCAAACTGATGCATTTGAAATTAAATGTCCTCCCCAAGACCTAATTAGTTTATTTTAAAAATTTATAGTCCTCTTTTTTTCCATAGGATTTGAAACACCTTTTGAAAAAAATACTTTGTAAGTTTAATTTAATTTTAAGTATTTATATATTAAAATATAAATACATATTTTGATATTTAATATTTAATTTTTATATTTAAGTTTATATATTTTATATATACACACACTAAATATGCTAAATAAGTATATATATGCACACTAAATATTGAGATCTAAATAATATATTGATAATTAAGACTCGGAGAGCAAAGAAATCAGAAGAGAAGATCAAGATAGGAGAAACTAAGAATGCATATGTTCATATATGTGTATCAGATTTCTAGAGTTGGAAGCACTATAGAGTAATTATTATTATTATTTTTTAAAATTAAAGCATCAATGATACACAATCTTATGTTGGTTTCAAATATGTAACACCTTGGTTCAACAGTTACCCATATTAAATCCTCACCCTTCTAGTGTGGTTACTATGTATCAACACAGAAAGATGTTACAGAATCATTGACTATATTCTCCATGCTGTACTACCATCCCTGTGACCAACTTATAAGTGATTATTATTTTTAAGGACAAGAAACAGACATGCTACCCACCTTTTAAGACCCTTGAATGACTTTTCTTCATACATGGACTAAAATCCTAATTCTTACTACTGCAGTACTGGCACTATCTATTCCTGCCCAGGGAGATCTCTCTGACCTGGTTGCACACTTAGTCCACACTTTTGCAGCTTTCCCCTTCTCCTAATTTCCACCAATAGTCCATATTCTTGCCTTCCCTGTTTTTTTCTGTTCTTTCTGTTCCTTTTGTTTAGATGCTCTGACCTCAAAGCTTTGGCAATTGTCCTGAGTTAGTTAAGACTAAACTCTGATGCCATTTCTAAATGCCAGGTTCTCTCAATTATATCAGCTTACTTCATTCTGTCATAACATTCTCTTTACTGAAATTGTTTGGCTCATGTATTTCCTTACTTGTTAAAAGTCTTTCTTTCCACCCTCCATGTCCACAAGAATGGATGTTCCACAAGAGAAAGTACCTTGCCTGTCATTTTTGCTGTTGCATCCCCAGTGTCTAGAACAGAATGTTTTCTGAAATATATGGACATATATGATAAATAAACATTGAACAAATGAGTGAATGAATGAGTGAATTCTAAGTTTCCAAACAAGGGAAAAGGGGAATATGATCAGTTACAGACTTCATTGTCTAAAAAAAATAATTCTCTTGATAAAGGATCAAAGATTTTCTGTCAGTAATGATAAAGAAATTTTTCTGATGGGGCTTATTCTTGGGACAAAAACATTGTGTTTTACAATATCCTCAGGAATATCCAGGAGCATTCTTGAAAAATTGGTTTCTTAAATAGCTATCCAGTCAATGCTTGAGCCCATCAGATACAGGCAATGAAAGCAGGAATTTTTTCCTCCCTTATTCTAGGTGCAGCATTTAAAATTCAGCCATGTATACAGAATTTTAGTCTCCTGGTAACTTCTCCATTTTGTCACTTACTACAGCATCGCAAAAAATAAGACTGGTTTGAACTGGGATGACATTGCGGCTGTCACCTGCCCTAACCTGTTGATGTCCATCCAGCATTCTCCTACTGGTCAGTGTAACACTTATATTATGGTACTCAGAACTGTATCCAGGTTTCTGAGTGTGTTCTCCCACCATAGAATAACATGGGACTTCAACACCGTTTTTCTATATCCTAGTCTTAAATGAAAATAAATTCTAGGATTGTGTTGCATTTCTTTTTTGCAGCCTCTTCATCTTCTGAGCTTATAGTCAGTCCACACCTGAATTCGTTACAAAGCTAACGAATACAGAAATCACTTCCCTTAAATTTTGTTTACCACATTCTTCTGCTTTTGGTGTTTGATAGTCCCTATTATATTTCACTTGCTCAATATTGCCAAATTTTACAGCCTCATTAGATCCCTTTTAATTCTGGCCTGTTATTTTCCTGATTTTTGTATCCAATTGTGTCATTTGTGAATTTGAGTCACATGTCTACTATATCTTTATTTAAAATTTTGACACAATTTTAATAACTAAAGTTATATCCCACTATTTTACAGAGTTGTTCTTCCATGTGGACTTGGCGTGTTAGTCATGACTCACTGAATACTCATTCAGCCAGCTGAAAAGTCACTTAACATTAAATCAGCACTCATTATGTTCACTTTTGCAAGATGAAATCATAACACTATCAAAATGGCTTATTAAAAATCAGCCACACCATGCCTGTAATATTCTAGTAACCTTTCAATAAAAATGCAGAGATTAAAATAAGGAATTGTTAAAGGCTTCCAAAAGTTGTGCACATGAGATATTTGATAATTGAATAAAATTTAAAAATAATGATTATAGCTTCTTATACAATCAAAAATATCAGTAGCTTCTTTTAAGAAGATATTTACAGGATACAATGCTCTCATTGATATAAGTCCTTGATTAAAAATATCCCCATCAATGTGAAAAAAGAATAATCATTATAAAATAGCAGTTATTGATCATTCACCATGTGCTAGGTACTGGGAAAGCATTTACAAACCCATCTTTTAAAATTGTCTCACATTCCGATGAGGTAGAGTTTATTGCAATGATTATTTTCCATATGAAGATAGAGGATTTAAATAAATCAGTTATGAATTAAATGCAGGTAAACAAAACAAATCTGAATTCACATTCAGGTCATGAATGTTATCTTCAATGCCAGTACCTTTTACCAAGTACAAATTATGGTATGTTTACTTGAGGGGGGAGGTTAGATCTCAGAAATAAAATCCAACAGAACCTATTTAATATGAAGAAACTTTGACTCAAAGGCATGAAAGGAATTAATTACATTGACCAAGTCAAATTGGAGAAATTCCAAAGTAATTAAAACTATTCTACTTTTTAAAAAAGAAGGAAATGCCAGGGGAATAAACGCAAAAGAAATAACTGAACGAATTACATAAAAGCAGTTCTCATGGCTGCCTTGATAATTTGGCATTGTTCAGTGAGCCAAGTGACGTCAGTTATGTTCGCACCCGTATGTGCAAGTAACCCATGACCTGCAAGACAAAGAATGCAATATTGTGTTCCCCTCACAAGTTTGAAAGTCACCAGTTTAAACTCTGAAAATGTGTTCTCATAAATTCATTACTACCGTATTTTCTCTTTTCTAGTTAAGCATCAATGATACACAATCTTATGTATTTTCTCTTTTCTAATTAAGTTTGCTACATCACAATCAGGCACCCACTCAAAGCCTATTCCATGAGTAGTTATTTGAAATTTTAAAGGCATTAAAAAGTGAAACTAGTACCTCGAAATAAGTGCAAGTAGTTAGAAAAACATTAATTTTATTTATTTATTTATTTATTTATATTTATTGGTTTTCTTTTTTTTTTTTTATTAAGGCATCATTGATATACACTCTTATGAAGGTTTCACATGAAAAACATTGTGGTTACTACATTCACCCATATTATCAAATCCCTCCCATACCCCATTGAAGTCACAGTTCATCAGTGTAGTGAGATGCCATATAGAGTCACTACTTGTCTTCTCTGCATTACACTGTCTTCCCTGTGACCCCCCCACATGTGTAGCAATCATAATATCCCTCAATCCTCCCTCCCTACCCACCCTCCCTCACCCCTCTACTTTGGTAACCACTAATACCTTCTTGGAATCTGTGAGTCTGCTGCTATTTTGTTCCTTCAGTTTTGCTTGGTTGTTATTTATACTCCACGAATGAGGGAGATCATTTGGTACTTGTCTTTCTCTGTGTGGCTTATTTCACTGAGCATAATATCCTCTAGCTCTGTCCATGTTGTTGCAAATGGTAGGATTTGTTTTCTTCTCATGGCTGAATAGTATTCCATTGTGTATATGTACCACATCTTCTTTATCCATTCATCTACTGATAGACACTTAGGTTGTTTCCATATCTTGACTATTGTAAATAGTGCTGCAATAAACATGGGGGTGCATATGTCTTTTTGAATCTGAGATCTTGCTTTCTTTGAGTAAACTCCTAGGAGTGGAATTCCTGGGTCAAATGGTATTTCTATTTTTAGTTTTTTGAGGAATTTCCATATTGCTTTGGTAATAGTTGAACTAATTTATATTCTCACCAGCAGAGACTGGTTTTCAAGGGATTTATTAACTTTTCCATTAAAAAAACACAGAATCATATTTTCTTCTGAGCAATCTCCATATGGCATTCAATCAAAAACAGAATTTCCATAGACTCCAAGCATTTGCATTCCTAGACAGTTAGTAAAGAAAGATGGTGAGCTCAGTGAGGAATTTCCAGAACATTTACATCTGTAATCAGGAAAATCTTAGGAAAAAGAATCATTAAATAAAGTACCAGTCATTCTATTATACAAAAAAGTTTCAGATTTCCCTTTGCTTCTTTTCCTACACATTTAAATCGGTGATGTTTG